>NC_143200.1:15814375-16456250 GCF_051530095.1 Phoenix dactylifera
TCTCTCTTCTTTCTCTTTCCTTTTTTTTTTTATTCGTCTCGCTCTTCTTTTTGTCTCTTCTCTGACATTCTAACTTTTTCCTTTCTTGCCTTTACAGACGTTCTGAAGATGGTGACCAAGAACGCGGCCCTTTACGCTCGCTTCCGAAAAAGGGCAGCCAAGATTGGTGGGGCCCCACCCGAGCCGAGGAAGAAAGCCAGGTCTTCATCTGGTGCGGGTGCTGAGGCGAGCATAGCCCAGGGTGGGGCTTCTAGGTCTGCTCGGGAGGTCCCGAGCACTGACCGCAGGGGCTCGAGTTTTGCGGGAGCTTCCGCGATGCTGGCCTGCCCAGCTCCTCTTTTTCAGCGCCCTGATCGACGTCCTGTCGAGTCGCGTCGCTCGGATACCGAGCCAGGGAGCAGTCAGGGGGCTCCAAGGTCGCCCCCGCCCCCGCCAAGCCCCGCGAGGCTCAGTCTCCCTGGTCCCTCGAAAGTCGATTCCCGACCAGAGAGGAGGCCGTACCTGCCCTCGTGGGAGGTTTTTGAGGGTGACTTGGCCCTCGACGATCCTGCTATAGCACGGCAGGTTTTCCGAGTTGCGCTGCTCCCGGCCGACCAGGCCAAGATCCGGTCCACGAGCTACCACAGCTTTTTGGACGGAACCTATTGCTCTGCGATCCGGGTAAGTTTACCTTTTTAAATCTCGTTTTTAGCTTTCAATTTTTAGCCTCAACTCATTCGTCCATTCGCTGTTCACAGCATCTTCATGAGGTCGAGACCCTGATGCACATAGCATCTGACTATCGGGAGCGGGCCCGAAGGTGTCAGAGGGGGTAGGAAGAGGCTGAGAGGAAGCTCTGCCAGGCCGAGGTGAAGCTCGGAGAGTTCGAACTTCTGCGGAGGGAGCTGCTCGCGAGAGTAGAGGCTGGTGAAGGCGAGCTCCGGTTGCTAACTATGGAGTTTGAGGAAGAGAAGGCCGCGCACGCTCTAGCCAGATCGGAGCTGCGCAGCGCCGAGGCTCGCCTGGCTGAGGCTCGATCTTTGGCCGTCGTCCACCAGAATGAGGCGAGAGCTGCTCAGCTCAAGGTCGAGCAGCTTGAGGCTCGAAAGAAGAAGGCCGAGGAATGAGCTGAACAGGCGGTACAACTCTTCCGGGAATCGGAAGAGTTCCGCGAGCTGATGGAGGAGGAAGCCATGGACGGACTTATCCGCGGCTTTGAAGACTTTCGAAATCAGCTGAAGCGGCTCTGCCCCGAGTTCGATCTCAATTTGCTTCAGTCGGGAGCGGGGATTGAAGAGGGCGAAGATGGGCCCGAAGAATTGGCTGAGGCCGACGTCCCAGGGACCGGGGAGGCCACTCGGGAGGTTTCCACCGGGGAAGCTCCTGAAGGAACTCCTAATGCTACCCCCGAAGCTGCCGATAATGTCTCGGCCGAAGCTCCTATTGTTGCGGCCGAGTCGGCGGAAGGACCTGATGGGGTTCTGACCGAGAGCGCTGAAGCGGCTGCTATAGACGACCTCGGAGCTGCGCCCGCTCTTTAGGGTTTTATTTCGGTCTTTTTTTTTCTTTGTTTTGTTGTGTAAGCAAGGTCGGCCCCCAAAATTGTATGGCCGAACCTCAGTCTTGTACTCAGCCTTTGGGCTTTATCAATAAAGAATTCTCTTTTTCCAAATTTGCGCTCGTCTTGTCTTTTCCTTCCACATAGTGGATAGATTTTCGATCATTTAGACTAAGATATCCTTCGGCGTATTCCTCGGGCTCGGCTAAGTCCCGATTGCGCTCGCTAAGTCATTAAGCTTTGATCTGATAGGGAATGCTCCGAGCTTGGACTTCGGGAAAATTCATCGTCCTCGAGCTCGAATTCGAATTTCTTCGAGCCCTCGAGCTCGGATTCGAGTTTCGCCAAGCCCTTGAGCTCGGATTCGAATCTCACGGAGAGCGCCGTGCTCGGTCTTTTGACCCGGAGGGGTTTCGTCAGGCCTTTAGATCATCTTCCGGAAGGTCTTGGCCAAGTCTTTAGACTTGGCTTTCCGGATATAGGCTTGCAAAAACTTTAGAGTCGGTCCCCGAGGGGATCGTAGACCAGAGTCAAGCTATTGTTAGGGCCTTCGTGGCAATTAACCTTGAATTTGGTTGGCATACCAACTAGTAGAATCGAAACATAGTGACTCAGCACTTCTGAGCTCGGTTAGAGTGTTTAGGCTTGAGGCCGTCGCCGCAGGTAGGCGTCAACCTAGATCGACATTTAAACTCGGCTGAGCCCTTATTCGGGGATCTGTATAGATCAACCTGTAGACTAGTGGTGAGAGCATGCTTGGGGTTGAGGAGACTTCGGCTTATGGCTGGCTCGAAAGGGCATCTCGACCTTGATCGGGGGAGATCCCGAGCTCGGTCGGGATTTTGTTGACCGTTATGGTATATAAACAAGTGGATGCAATAACATAGGTGTTGCCCAAAAAGACAACCCAAGAGGGGGGGGTGGTGAATTGGGTTTTAAGTAATTATTGCAAATAAAAACTAAATGAGGAACTAATTAAACCTTATTGCAAGTGGATTAATTAGTTTACTATATGCAGTGAATGAAGGGAATGGAAGAGACAATGAAACAATCACAAACACAAGAGATTTTGTAGTGGTTCGGAGCTAATCCTTGCTCCTACGTCCACTTCCCAAGCTTTACTTGGGAGTTCACTATAATTTCTTGGATTACAGCCGGTTATTTTACAAGCTCACAACCCAACTTGTTGTTTTACGAGATCACAACGAACTCGGTCGGTTTTCACAGGCTCACCGACTACAACCACCCGATTGTTTTTCCGGGATCACAATCGAACCCTTACACGTTGGTTTTACCCTCGGCTCACCAACCAACCTTAACATCCTTGATTCAATCCCCTGATTGAATCAAGTAAGAAAAGCAGTTTGAAAAGAGTACAAGGATAGCTTCTTGAAAAGCAAATATAAACAATATGAATAAAGAAGAGTTAGAAGCCTTCAAACAGATTTTTGGATGTGAAGTAAGGGGCTTCTCGAACTCTGCAACTCCTCTTGAGTGTGCTGAAGATTTGCTGTCAGAAGGAGAGCCTCGAATGCGAGGAAGACGTTTGGAGGATGGACTTCAATGCACTTCTTCCTTCTTTCTCTTGTATTTACTCTTGAGTGGCTTGGTAGGTGGAAATCCCTTTTGCTTTGAGTGGAGTCTCTCTCTCTCTTGATGTCTATTACTGTTCACTCTGGCTATTTAAGCAATCCCCATCGAAAACTAGCCGTTAGACACACTTTTAGAGCCGTTCTGCATAATCTGCAACTCCTGACACAGTGTTCGTTGGGATCGGAGTCGACTCGCTCGATCTGGAGTCGACTCGGCTGTTGCTGGAGTCGACTCATGCTTTACTGGAGACGACTCGCCCACTGTTCAAAATTTGAAATAAAGTGCTGTCCCATTCTGGAGTCGACTCGGCCAAACTTGGAGTCGACTCGCCAATATCCGGTGATGACTCTGCCTTCTGGAGATGACTCGTTTTCAGAAATCCAAAGGTCTTTCTTTCGGGTTTACTTCCTCGAGTCGACTCGGATTCTTTTGGAGTCGACTCGGCTCTCAGAGCCTGAAAAACTAGTCTTCTGTCTTTGGAGTTGAAGTGCCTCGGAGTCGACTCGGACATTGCTGGAGTCGACTCGGCTCTCAGAGACCGAAAAACCGCTCTTCTGTCGTTGGAGTTGAACTGCCTCGGAGTCGACTCGGACTTTGCTGGAGTCAACTCGGCTCTCAGACACCGAAGTTGGCTCTCTGACTTTGAGTCTTGCATTCCTCTAAGAGTCGACTCTTGCTTTTTTAGGAGTCGACTCGCCAACCATTGGAGTCGACTCGAGTTCTTCTGGAGTCGACTCGGCTCTCAGAGTCCAAAAACAACTTCTCTGTCTTTCTGTCTGTTACTCCTTGGAGTCGACTCGGAACTATCGGGGGTCGACTCGGCAAGCATCGGAGTCGACTCGAATTCTTCAAGAGTCGACTCGATGACAGGATCTGAGATTCATCTTTCTGTCCTGCTGTCTGTTCTCAGTCGGAGTCGACTCGCAGTGTGCCGGAGTCGACTCGAGCCTGTGCCAGAACATCTGAAACACTTGGAGTCGACTCGAAATCCTCCAGAGTCGACTCGAGTTTCAGCCTTTGACTTAAGTTGTTTTCCACATGCACTCAAAAGAGGATTCTTACAAATTTTGCCTGATATACTAGATTGAATTCATTAGTATAACATAAAATATACTCAATGGCTTTGTGCTCATCAAAATCAAATAGGGTTATAATCAATCACTCCACAATCTCTCCCTTTTTGATGATGACAAAACATTAAATATTTTTGAAGTGAATTGCTCAATCATTCAGTAAAAGTTTTGAAATGAATTCAAATGTCTGGTTATTTTAATCTATCCAGAATTGAAAGGTATGGATCAGTAAATCCTGAAATTAAAGCTCCCCCTTTCATTTGGAATTATATAAGCCTTCATATCATGCAATCAATTGTTTGGCTTATATGTAGTTAATGATTTCGCTTTCTTAAGATTTTAGATTCTCTCCCTCAACATATGCATTCAATTTTGTTTAAATTTTTGAATTTTCTTTTAATGTCTTGAATCTTTTTTTGCTTAAATTCTTACTTTCAGAGGAAAAATATGACAATTTGTTCTTGAGATTGATTCAACTAATCTCCGAATATCCTTTGAATAGATTCTGGAGATTACTCTTTGAGGAGCTCCAACAGAGAGATAATGAGCCTCGAGGTATCGAATCCACTTAGAACAAATTACGTTTTGCTTTAAGGGTTTTCTTTCTTTACATTTCAAATCATCACATTTTCAATTTATCACATTTTCTCCTCCTTTTTGTCATCATAGCAAAAAGAAGGGCAGAACACAGAAAAGTATTGCACAGTTTTGTAAGAAAGTGTCTACTCATTGTATTGATGCTAATTTGAGTACAATTGTAGAGAAAAATACAAGTATAGAGCAAATACATCATAAGATAGAAAACAAAGCTACTCTAGGGTTTCTTGGAGGGTGATCCTCCTGAGCCTAGTCTTGTGTGTTTTATGACTAAGCTGAGCCCCTCTTGTACATTTCCTAGCTGAACTAGGATCTCTGAGGTGGTCCTATCCTGGATAGTGGCAAGCTCGGTCACACTCGCCTGAAGTGTGTCCAACTTGGAGATCAAGGCATGGGTTAATCTCTCTGCGCCCTGGCTCTGGCTGCCTAGCTCCTGTCGGATGCCGTCTCGCATCTTCTTCATGTCGTCCTTGACGTCACTCATGTTCCAGTATTGAGCTTGGACCAGGCTGCGCACATTGGATATCTCTTCCCTCAGGTGCGCAGTCATCTCGGCCACTGCTGCCAAGGAGGAAACTAGCTCGGTGGAGGGAGCAGTCTGAGGACCTCGGAGCTCCCTCAGCAGGTCATCCCTCAGCTCCATCACTATCTCCTGCCGCAACTCCCGGAGCTGCTCAGAAGATATTCTAACCTCCAGGGGCTGCTGCTGAGAAGGTGGGGCAGTGGAGGTGGAGGGCTCAGTATGTGTAGGACCAGAGGTAGAAGGATAGGTGGGAAGATCTGTATAGTGCTCCTGGTCATGGTCAGGACTAGGGGAGTGATGAGTGGTAGGGTCAGATGGTGTGGAAGTGGATGGTTTCCGAACCCAGACTCCCCCGACCTTGTGGAATCCCATCCGATGAAAGGTCCCCTCACCCATGCGATCTGTAAAACGCAGTGAGCGAGAGGGTTCCCCCTCAGTGATAGGCACCTCTAACTCCCTAAAAATGAGAGTGAATAGCATACGTAAGGGAGACTCAACCTAGGTTTGTCTAGGGGTTCACAAAGGTATTTATAGATGAGTTTAGGAAAGTTGATGGGAGTGTCTTGGAGGAGGTAGAACATCAAGGCTAGGTCTCTCTCTGAAATGAAGTCAAACCTACCAGTCTTTGGGAAGAGAGTCCTAGAGATGACACTAAGGAGAAGCCGCATTTCAGCCGAAAGCTGATTTGCGAACACCTCCTCTATGGGGATAGAGGTGGACTCCCTAAGATGGTCGTAAGGGCCTCTGTCTTATCGGAGGGGTGTGTGGGAACAATTCCCTCATTCGAGAGATGGAGGACTCGAGCAATAAAGTCCTCCGAGATGAAAATAGGGACACCCATAATAGTTTCCTCGATACCCCCGCTAACCCGAGCGACAGTACCATAGAATTCCCTAACTAACCCTGGATAGGTAGGGAGGTCAAGTGTGCAGAAAAACTCTAAACCCTAGGCCCTAAGGTGATGCCCTAGGTTGAACCCTTCCCGGGAGAGGAAGTCAAAGTTGACTTGCCTCCCGGTAGAGACAACCTTCCCGGCGCATGAGCGCGAGGGAACCGGCCTAGGCGGGGAAGGAACCGGAGGTGGTGGCCTCGCCGGTTCGTTCCGAGCCTTGGACCGTCGCTCGGCCCCACTCGCGGAGAAGGGTCTCTTTCGGCTCGGGACAATGACCTTCCTAGGCATTTTTGACCTAAAAACGGGGAAGGACACGGAAAATAGGGAGAAACCTCGACGGAGATGACCTAAAGTGGGTCGGAGACGGCTCTAGGGTTTTTGAACAGTGGCGGCTAAAAATAGAAGTAAAAAGAAAAACATTCCGCTTAGGGTTAAAAGTTGGATTTCCGACCTCGAGTCGACTCTAGTAAGTCGCGAGTCGACTCGACCCCGAGTCGACTCCCAAATATGCGCGAGTCGACTCCCCCATGAGCCGACTCTAAAATGTATCCGAGTCGACTCGAACTCTGGCACACAACCAAAAATCTTGTTATTTTCGTGCCAAAAGAGAGAGTTATGGACTTATCTAGGATTTAAGAACTGATTTGATGATCATAGATAAGAAATCCTATGTCCAACATGATGACCCAAAGATTGATTCATAGATTGATTTTGATGATCACAAAATCTTGAAGTATAGATACTAATGTTTATGTTGCAAGGAGAAAGATATTTATTTTGCAAGGAACATAGCAAGTTGGAAGAACACAAGAAGGCCTCCAAAGCTCTCAAGTTGGAAGAAAGCTACAATTTATTGGTCCAAGTTTAAAGTTCAAAGGATTCAAATTGGAGGAGTAAAATCAAAAGAAAAATTCAAAAGAACAGTCTTCGAGTCGACTCCAGTGGAATTCGAGTCGACTCCGGAGAAGTATGAGTCGACTCCGAGGAAGTATGAGTCGACTCCTAGGAGTCACAGGCAGAAAAGTCAGAGAGCAGTTTTCGGGTCTGAGATTCGAGTCGACTCCAGTGGAACGCGAGTCGACTCCGATGGTTCGTAGGTCGACTCCAAAGAAAGCAAAAGTCGACTCTCAGCGGAACACAAGGAAAAAGTCAGAGAGCATTTTTGGGACTCTGAGATTCGAGTCGACTCCCGCATTGCACGAGTCGACTCCGAGACTCCGCGACCATCAACAGACAGAAAACCAAGTTACTGCCTCTGAGATTCGAGTCGACTCCCAGACAGCTCGAGTCGACTCCAAGGCAGCGCTACACCAAGATGGCAGAAGGCTGTGTTTCGCAAACTGAGAGCCGAGTCGACTCCAAGGAAGTTCGAGTCGACTCCAAGACTGGACGAGCCAAAAGACAGAGGATCGGGAGTTCGGGCTCTGAGATTCGAGTCGACTCCCAGGACAGTCGAGTCGACTCGAGAGGACAAAATTCAAAATTGGATCCACGGACTTCAGTGGATGAGCCGACTCCGAAATTGCCAAGTCAGCTCCAGAAGTTGGCGAGTCGACTCCAGGTTAAGACGAGTCGACTCCCAGTCGAGGCAAGCACATTAATTCAAATTTGGAACAGTGGCCGAGTCGTCTCCGGTAAAACACGAGCCGACTCCTGCAACAGGCGAGCCGACTCCTGATCGCGCGAGTCGACTCCGATCCCAACGATAACATTGTCAGGAAATGCAGACTGTGTCCAACGGCTCTTTTTCTTGTCTCTAACGGCTATATTCTTGTTTCCACGCCATCTAAAGCTATAAAAACAAGAAGAGAGCTAGGGGAGAACTCATGGAAGTGGGAGAGAACATTTAGAGAAGTGATCTCAAAGAGATTACAAGAGAAATCTCCCATAAGCACAAAAGGGCCATTCAAAGTGAAATAGAGAGAAGAAGAGCATCCAAGAGAATCCCAAAGCTTCCTCTCCATCCGTGTGCTGCCTCAGTGATCCTCTACCTCGTGCCAAATCAGAAGAGGGTCAAGTAAAGAAGAAGCCGAGCTCCTCCATCTTCAAAACTCGGCTGAGGGCTTCTCTTTACTCTATTTTGTTTATATTGTCATATTTGCTTGTTTAAGAAGCTTTGTTTTGTTTTATACTTTGTTTTAATATCTTGTAACTTGATTCAGTCAAGGGATTGAATCAAGGGGTTAAGGTTTGTTGGTGAGCCAAAGAAAAACCAACGGTGTTAAGGTTTGTTGGTGAGCCAAAGGGAAAACCAACGGTGTTAGGTTTGTTGGTGAGCCAAGGGTAAAACCAACGTGTAAGGGTTTGATTGTGAGCCCGGAAAAACAATTGGGGTTGGTTCTAGTCGGTGAGCCTGGGAAAACCGACCGAGTTCGTTGTGCGCTCGTAAAACAACAAGTTGGGTTGTGAGCTTGTAAAACAACCGGCTGTAATCGGTAGGATTATAGTGAAATTCCCAAGAGGTCTTGGGGAGTGGATGTAGGTGCTGGAGTGCACCGAACCACTATATGTCCTGTGTGTTTGTAATGCCTCTAGTTATTGTCTAACTAACACACTTACTTACTTAGATAAATTGCTTGCTTAATTCTTATCCGCACATCCTTTAGTTGCAAGCATATTTAATCAAGTCAAAGTCTATACATCAAACCCTTGCTAAGTTTAACTTTCACTGTGCATCTAGACAACTTAGCATAGTTAATCAAAAAGTTTTAGAAGTAGCATAAAAGTTTTAAAAGACCCAATTCACCCCCCCTCTTGGGTTGTATCTACTGGGCAACAAGTGGTATCAGAGCAGGTGCTCAAATATTATTTGTGGTCTTAACCGACTAGAGCCAAAGATCATGACAACTCAAATAGATAGTTTTCTAGGAGAAGGACAATCAATTGATACACCTCCACTGTTTAATGGTATAAACTACCCACATTGGAAAATACGCATGCGCATTTTCATTCAATCACAAAACTACTATCTATGGAAAATCATAATAAATGACCTTCACACACTCTCTCATATTAATGAGAAGGACTTAGCACAATTAAATGCTAATGCTATGAACATATTATATTGTGCTATTCAAGAAACAAAGTTTAATGAAATTTCTGCATGCTTATCTGCTAAGGAGATCTGGAATACTTTAGAAAATATTTATGATAAATCTCAGATTAGCTCTCATATGCTTCAATTATATACTAACAATGAGACTGCAGAAAAGAGTGATGAATCTCCCTCAATCGAGTCGACTCCAAGTAGCTCAGAGTCGACTCCCAAGTTAGTCGAGTCGACTCCAATAAGGTCCGAGTCGACTCCGAGACAAATCAGCTTCCTAAAGATAAAGAAAAAGAGGAAGCAAGAAGAAAGGAAGAAAGAGATAAAAAGGAAGAAAGCCTTGACCAAGAAAGAGTCAAGCCAAAAAATAAAGGTTAGGAGCAACAATGATGATATTAGCTCCAAGAAACTACAAGAGGTAACTGACTTGTGCTTTATGGCACAAGAAGACAAGGTAAAATCTGAATCTACTCTTACCTCAAATGATTTTCAAGAAGAATTCTCTTATGATGAATTATTAAATGCTTTTCATGAGTTGTATAGTGATTGTAGAAAATTATCTGTAAAGAATAAAAATCTTAAGAAACTAAATTCTGAAAATGAAAGCTTAAGGTCATTTTCAGAAGAATTGATCCAGAAAAATTATAGCTTAATTAAAGAAAATCAAAACTTAAGTAAAGAAATTAACCAATTAAGATGTTTTATTAACAAATTCACTGTGAGTTCAGAAAGATTAAAAATGATGTTTGAAAGCCAACATGCTGATTTTGATAAATCAAAATTTAGCTTGACTCCTTCACTTAGCCATAAATCTCTAGAGAAAAAGGTTATCAATTTACCAAGCAAACCATTAAATAAGATAACTTATTTCAAAAATGAAAAGGATGGGAATAACAACTTTACCTATCGTTCTAGTATAATTAAATCAAATGGTAAAGTTATTACTATTAAACAGATATGGGTTCCAAAAGGAACCATATGTCCTAACTCTCAAGGACTCAAGCAAGCTTGGGTACCCAAAATGAGAAAATAAGGATGTACACATAGGTGTACCAAGGTACCTATGGAACATAAAGAAACTTAAAAAGTTATTAACAAAAAAAATAATAATGAAATCAGTAATTCTTGCATCTCATCATTATTTGTGCTTTAGTATTTGATATGATTTGCTAGTAGTGATCAATTTTGTGATATAGAAAATACTTTTGGAAATATAATCAAATCTCTTCATTTTTTAGTATACTTTACTCACTATTGGATAAGTTGCTAAATGATTAATCAATTTATTAAGAATAACTCTATGAATTCTCTATATGCTTGATTGAGAGTTATTATCCATGGCATTATTGTTTATTGATCATAGATATGATAATGTGTACTTGGTATGCTTTTGAATATATGCACTATGAATACCAAGAAACCATCCTTGGCATATAAAATCAACTCATGCTAGTATGTACTTAATCTCAAAAGACCTTGCCATAGGCTTACTTAGATTATCTACTTAAAGGTCAAAGTTTTGCTATGCATGCTAACTAAGAAAACAAACAAAAATCATTTCTAAATCTAAAGATGTTGTTTCCATCTCCAAGTTTTTCAAAAGCTTACATTGGATTTATTCTTGAAAAATAAAACTGAAGTATTTTTCTGTATTTACTAAATCTTGTAAAAGTGGTTCAAATGATAAAGGTTTCCAAACTGTGAAGATAAAGAGTATCATGGCACAGTGTTGAAAACCAAAATTCTGATAAAGTTTATACAGAAATTAACTATTTCAGCACCAAGGACATCTTAAGTAAAATAGGGGTAATAGAATTCTTGAAGAAATGAAAAAGACAATTGTGTATGATAGTCATCTACTTAAATAATTTTTAAAAGACTATCATCACTGCTTGTCATACATATGATTTCTATTTTTGATGAAAATTTTGATCTTCTGAAAAATGGAAAATAAACCATTGCATATCTTTCATATTTTTCAGTCGTACATGTTATTATGAAAATAATGCCAAATCTGATAAAGATACTTCTATCCTTGGATATCATTCATCAAGCAATGCATATAGAACATTCATGAAAAATTCTAGTTGTAGAAGTATCAATTCATTTTATTCTTTATGAGACTAATGATTTATTATCAAAATACTAAAATCAAATTATATGGTTAATCTTTTACATATGCACTTAATGAAGAAAAATTGATGACTACTAAAAGACTAAATCAAGAAAAGAGGAAATAGATCTTGATAAAGATTCTTGCATGATTAGAAGTAAAGATCATCATTATCATGTGCTTGCTTCATGAGCTTTATATTCTGTCAAATGAATGTGTAGAAGTCACTCCTATGTGGTTACTTCATTAAAAGGGAGATCTATGAAAAATAACCACCATATTTAAAAATACACATTACATATATGATAAAGCAATATGTGATTTAGAACAAGCATCAAAAACATGATATATAAAAGCTTAAGCAACCTTTTTGATAGAAAGTAATAGTGATAAATCTATGCATCAAAAAGATGAATTTGTGATATCTTATTTGCTCCAAGTATGCATTGATGACATCATTTTTGGTTCTACTAATGAAGAGTTATATTGCAAAGTGAGTTTGAAATATGATGAATGAATTAACATCTTCTCTCAAACTCCAAATTAAGACAAACAGGAAAGGGGATCTTCATTGACCAACGTTAGTCCACAAGAAAACTCTTATAGAAGATTGGCATGAAGAAGGTATATCTATGACCCCATCTTGTAGAATTTGAAAAGGATGAGCAAAGTAGATCTATTGTGTTAAAGCTGTATTGAAGCATGATAGAATAATTATTTTACAGCTAGTAGACCAGATTGTATGCTCATTATGTGACCTTGTGCAAGACTTCAATCTAACTTTAATTAATCATATTTTATTGATAACAAATAAATCATAATCTGAATTTTGATAGAAACAAATGTTTAAGATAAATTGATTAAAACATAGTTAACATATCTTATTGATAATTATCTTAAGCAAATAGAATCTAAACTAAATTGATTTGATCTTGATAAATCTATCTATTGCCTCACATGCTTGAACTATCTTTCTATCTCTTTAGTTCAAGTGATATGTGCTTGCTAATATTTAGGCAATCTCTTGAGTAAAGTGACTCAACATGCAACTATTGTCATATCTTATATTAAGTCATCTAATTAAAAAATATATATATGTTGGATGAATGCTTTGTATCTTAAAGAAACTAATGACCTTCCTCCAAGAAAGAAAAATGAGAAATTTCAACTTGAAGGATATCTTCATGTAAGATACACTAAACATTCACATGCAAACAAGAGAGAGGATCTTCTTCAGCCAAAAGTTCACACATAAGAAATCTAGTTTGGCTTGAAGAACATATAATGAATAGGTAATTTTAGATACCTTTCTCACAAATTAATTGAGCAAAGTCAGTAACTTAAATCTTATTATGGCATGATTAAATTCTTTAATTATTAATTTTTGATATCATGTCTATATGTGTATTGACTGACTTATACTTTTAGAAATTATTTCATGGTTTGCCCAAACTAAAATATATCTTTGCCTATGTCATAACCATGAAATACACAAGTATATGCTTAAAATGTTGATGTAAAATAACTTGTGAGAAGTTATGAATCCTTGAGCATAATGAAAATGTTGTTTGCATGATATACATATATATGATACGTAAGATTAATTCTCTATTCTGCTCTCTCATGAAAATTATTTGAGAATAACAAAAAGAGAGAGAGATAAAGAAAAGAAAATGGATATTATTCAAGAGAAGTAAAATCCAAGTAGAGGCAAACACTTCAACCTTAAGGAAAAGCAAAACAAACCTAATATATTCGACACATTTATGAGACTTGTGTGAGCATTCTTTTGGAAGGGATAAAATCCATAATTAATTACACTTAAACAGGGAGGTTTTGAAGTAAACATTTTAACCTTTCTATATTGCTCATCATAGGGATGGTGCCAATGGGGAGGCTAGTGGTAGTACCCGGCACTATTTGACCCAACTATTCGGTGTAGGGCATATTAGGGACGGCACAAGAGGGAGGCTAGTGGTAGTACCTCGTGCCCCTTCCCAACTCCACCGGATAGGGAGTAAATAGAGTATAGAGCATAAGAAAGTAAAAATGAAAGACAAAGTAAATGAAAGTATACAAGAAAGAATCAATTCAAATTTTTAGTCACATGGAAACACACTTTAAGGATGAAATCAGTGCAAAATTATATTTAAATAGGGGGAGTTTATTTGAAAAGAATTGATGTTGATACTTGACATGCTTGTTCTTAATATTTTAATGTATGACTTAACACACACTATATCTTGCATGTGGCATGATATTTTAAATTATGGGTTCTCAATATCTTTTGTAGTACCCCATACTTAGACAACTTGATTGAATGTTTGAAATACTACATAACATTTTTTTTTGCTTAGTTTTATTGAAAAGAAATTTCAGATTTGTTGTTAGCAATCATCTCTAAAATCTGAAAGTTGAATAAAGAAGAAGAGAAGGATATCTCTATTTAGGGAAAATAAATTTTATTCTATCCTTCAACTTGCCTAAATTTGGTATATAATGTTCAAATTCGTACCAAAACTCAACATTTAATACAAAGATTCTGAATATGCTCTTATATGTTTGAAATATGTATTTTCAATCGTAATCATTTAAGATGAGCTATAATATGGAAGATACATATCTCAAAGTATGAGTTTGAGAGCCTCTATTGAAAATCCTATGTAATTCAGAATCTGATTTTGTATAAAAGCTTAAACTAAATGTGTTTTTTAAATAAAGTCTTACTTTAAGAAAAACAGAATTAATTTTGATGCCTTTGGTGATTGCTCCGATACGCATCCGAAACATATCATTTCTTATCTTCAAAGTATACTAATATTGGTTCAAATGATGTGTCTTTCGATGATCTTGATTGCAAACAAAAATTTTTAAATATATGATTTTATTTTGATATTAAAAAGATTTATTGTGCTTCATGTATACATTGCTGAAAAACTATGATTAAGAAATTGAGTTCTAAAAATATATATATTTCAATAATCATCTATATGTTTTTCTCTCCTACATTATTAAACACTTCTATCAATAGAGTGAATGATCTTAAAGCTAGAAATATTTCAGCTCACTCAAATGATTCTAAAAGAAAGAAAATGTAAATGCGGTTGAAAGAAACTAAGCTTCAAATGAATCATTTTCTGATTAATACTTCTATATATTTTCTCTAAGATTATGAGAAAGCATAACTTGTTCGTAAAGGATTAGAAAGAGTAATTACTACAAATTTTGGAATAATACTAGATTACTCTACATTCTTGATATTACAGAATTTCAGTGTTATTCACGTTTATCACTAAAATCTGAAATTCAACAATTAAAATGATTAAAGAAGAATGCATCTTTTGAGGGGGAGCTTTAGATATTCAGTATCCTATCCCAAAGACACTTTATTTTGATGCATACTTTGAATTTTATGGATTGATTTTGATGAACCTCCTTATATTGCAAGACATGCTTTAATTACCTTGAGATGAGTTCTATAAAGGTTGTCTTATCTCAAACCTTGAGTCTTATGAAAATAAGCTGAAACTTATAGAAAATACATTTTTGAGATTGACAATTTTGTTGAACATTATCTTAGGATTCTAAACTCTTAAATGGAATGATCAATTAAGGGGAAGAAAGAAAATTTCAGAAGGAGAGGTCTTATTGGACTTAATTGCATAAATCTATAGCTAAAGGAGAGAGAAAGAATACTAAATGAAAAGTAATCCTAATACTCTCCAATATGTATCATCTGAAATTTAAATCTGAAAAACTTTATGATACACCTTGAGGCTGGTTATTTGGTTAGTATATCTTATGCATCACTCATGAACCAAATTACAAATCTTGAGAGCCTCTAATTTAATGAAACAGGGGGAGAACAATGTGTTAAATTTTCTTGAGTATCTCTTAGAAAATCTATTTTTCGAATTTCACTAATGAGCTCTAATTGGCTTGCTTTTTGGAACTTTAATTTTGTGCAAATTCATTATTTTATGTATCAAATTGTGCTTATTTTCTAAAGAAATAAAAGAAAGTCTTTAAAAGAGCTCTAAGATGTATCAAAAATTGCATGAATGCATATTTTGATATTTGTGCCCCAATGCCCCTATTATCATAAAAAAACTTTGAAGTCATTAAGAGAATTAATTAATTTGCTCTCATGGTTGATAAAATACTTAATAGATTGGGCAAAAGGTCTTAAATGAACAAGCTTTCATACTTAGTGAAGAGAGGTTAGATTTCCACTCATATTTTTCCTTGAATATCATTTGTGGTACTTCTTGAATTAACCTAAGCAAGATTCCACCTACACTTGATTAGAAAACTATATGTGGTATCAAATTAAAAAACCTCTTGAATTCACACTCGATGTGTTCTGCTCTGATCTTTGTACTTAATGTTTCACTATCTTTTTGATGTTGTCAAAAAGGGGGAGAAATATCTAAGTATATGCTATATACTCAGAATGCTTTATTACTTTGAATTAAATACAAATCAGCTTAAAATTTAAATATGTTGATTGTGTTAAGCTGATTAAATCTAAAGCATTATCATGAAGTATGTTTTTAATTATATATGTTTTCCACTTCATGCAACTTAGCTATGTATTACTTCTAGAAATCAATATCTTTTATATTGCATATACTCCAAGTTTTGTCATCATCAAAAAGGGGGAGATTGATGACCCAAAGATTGATTCATAGATTGATTTTGATGATCACAAAACCTTGAAGTATAGATACTAATGTTTATGTTGCAAGGAGAAAGATATTTATTTTGCAAGGAACATAGCAAGTTGGAAGAACACAAGAAGGCCTCCAAAGCTCTCAAGTTGGAAGAAAGCTACAATTTATTGGCCCAAGTTTAAAGTTCAAAGGATTCAAATTGGAGGAGTAAAATCAAAAGAAAAATTCAAAAGAACAGTCTTCGAGTCGACTCCAGTGGAATTCGAGTCGACTCCGGAGAAGTATGAGTCGACTCCGAGGAAGTATGAGTCGACTCCTAGGAGTCACAGGCAGAAAAGTCAGAGAGCAGTTTTCGGGTCTGAGATTCGAGTCAACTCCAGTGGAACGCGAGTCGACTCCGATGGTTCGTAGGTCGACTCCAAAGAAAGCAAGAGTCGACTCTCAGCGGAACACAAGGAAAAAGTCAGAGAGCATTTTTGGGACTCTGAGATTCGAGTCGACTCCCGCATTGCACGAGTCGACTCCGAGACTCCGCGACCATCAACAGACAGAAAACCAAGTTACTGCCTCTGAGATTCGAGTCGACTCCCAGACAGCTCGAGTCGACTCCAAGGCAGCGCTACACCAAGATGGCAGAAGGCTGTGTTTCGCAAACTGAGAGCCGAGTCGACTCCAAGGAAGTTCGAGTCGACTCCAAGACTGGACGAGCCAAAAGACAGAGGATCGGGAGTTCGGGCTCTGAGATTCGAGTCGACTCCCAGGACAGTCGAGTCGACTCGAGAGGACAAAATTCAAAATTGGATCCACGGACTTCAGTGGATGAGCCGACTCCGAAATTGCCAAGTCAGCTCCAGAAGTTGGCGAGTCGACTCCAGGTTAAGACGAGTCGACTCCCAGTCGAGGCAAGCACATTAATTCAAATTTGGAACAGTGGCCGAGTCGTCTCCGATAAAACACGAGCCGACTCCTGCAACAGGCGAGCCGACTCCTGATCGCGCGAGTCGACTCCGATCCCAACGATAACATTGTCAGGAAATGCAGACTGTGTCCAACGGCTCTTTTTCTTGTCTCTAACGGCTATATTCTTGTTTCCACGCCATCTAAAGCTATAAAAACAAGAAGAGAGCTAGGGGAGAACTCATGGAAGTGGGAGAGAACATTTAGAGAAGTGATCTCAAAGAGATTACAAGGGAAATCTCCCATAAGCACAAAAGGGCCATTCAAAGTGAAATAGAGAGAAGAAGAGCATCCAAGAGAATCCCAAAGCTTCCTCTCCATCCGTGTGCTGCCTCAGTGATCCTCTACCTCGTGCCAAATCAGAAGAGGGTCAAGTAAAGAAGAAGCCGAGCTCCTCCATCTTCAAAACTCGGCTGAGGGCTTCTCTTTACTCTATTTTGTTTATATTGTCATATTTGCTTGTTTAAGAAGCTTTGTTTTGTTTTATACTTTGTTTTAATATCTTGTAACTTGATTCAGTCAAGGGATTGAATCAAGGGGTTAAGGTTTGTTGGTGAGCCAAAGAAAAACCAACGGTGTTAAGGTTTGTTGGTGAGCCAAAGGGAAAACCAACGGTGTTAGGTTTGTTGGTGAGCCAAGGGTAAAACCAACGTGTAAGGGTTTGATTGTGAGCCCGGAAAAACAATCGGGGTTGGTTCTAGTCGGTGAGCCTGGGAAAACCGACCGAGTTCGTTGTGCGCTCGTAAAACAACAAGTTGGGTTGTGAGCTTGTAAAACAACCGGCTGTAATCGGTAGGATTATAGTGAAATTTCCAAGAGGTCTTGGGGAGTGGATGTAGGTGCTGGAGTGCACCGAACCACTATATGTCCTGTGTGTTTGTAATGCCTCTAGTTATTGTCTAACTAACACACTTACTTACTTAGATAAATTGCTTGCTTAATTCTTATCCGCACATCCTTTAGTTGCAAGCATATTTAATCAAGTCAAAGTCTATACATCAAACCCTTGCTAAGTTTAACTTTCACTGTGCATCTAGACAACTTAGCATAGTTAATCAAAAAGTTTTAGAAGTAGCATAAAAGTTTTAAAAGACCCAATTCACCCCCCCTCTTGGGTTGTATCTACTGGGCAACACAACATAAACTAATCCTCAAAATCAATAAACTAGAGGAGAGTATCACTAGAATGGATCAATCACTCCTAACCCTCTTCTAAGTATGCAAAATCGATCTTCACTCAAAGATTTTGTGAAGACATCAGCAAGTTGATCATCAGTACAAACAAATTGAAGTGTCACATCACCATTCAGTACATGATCTCTTATGAAGTAATGTCTTATCTCAATGTGTTTAGTTCTTGAATGCTGAATTGGATTTTTAGTTAGATTAATGGCACTTGTATTATCACAGTTAATGAGAATTTTATATTGTTTAATGCCATAATTTTCAAGTTGTTGTTTAATCCACAAGATTTGAGCACAACAACTTTCGGCAGCAACATATTCGGCTTCAACCGTAGATAGTGCAACCGAGTTTTGTTTCTTGCTAAACCAAGAGATTAAATTTTCTCCTAAGAATTGACATGACCCACTGGTGCTTTTTCTATCAAGTTTGCAACCAGCGAAGTCTGAATCAGTGTACCCTATTAAATTTATGCTCGAATCTTTAGAGTACCATAAACCTATGGTTTTTGTTCCTATTAGGTATTTAAAGATTCTCTTAACAGCAATTAAGTGTGATTCCTTAGGATTAGTTGATATCTAGCACACATGCATACACTAAACATGATATCAGGTCTACTTGCAGTAAGATATAATAAAGATCCTATCATACCTCTATACATCTTTTGATCCACTGATTTACCTAATTTATCTTTGTCTAGTTTGCATGATGAACTCATGGGTGTGCTGATTGACTTGTTTCCTTCCATATCAAACTTCTTAAGCATCTCCTTGATGTATTTTGCTTGACAGATGAAGATGCCTTCTTTAGATTGTTTGATTTGAAGCCTAAGGAAATAGTTCAGCTCTCCCATCATGCTCATTTCAAATTCACTCTGCATTAGGTCAGCAAATTCTTCGCAGAGGCGATTGTTAGTAGCACCGAAAATAATATCATCTACATAAATCTGAACTACTAACATATCTTTATTTTTCTTCTTTAAAAATAGTGTTGTATCAACGTTCCCTCTAGAGAATTCATGGTCTAACAGAAATTTGCTAAGTCTTTCATACCATGCTCTAGGAGCTTGTTTCAAACCATAAAGTGCTTTGTTTAGTTTATAAACATGATTGGGGTATTGATGATTTTCAAAACTAGGAGGTTGTTCTACATACACCTCCTCATTAATATACCCATTCAAAAAGGCACTTTTTACATCCATTTGAAATAATTTGAAATCTTTAGAGCATGCAAATGCTAGTAACAATCTAATTGCTTCAAGTCTAGCTACAGAAGCAAAAGTTTCATCAAAGTCTATACCTTCTTCTTGATTATAGCCCTTTGCTACTAGTCTAGCCTTATTCCTAATCACGATTCCATTTTCATCAAGTTTATTTTTATATATCCATTTAGTTCCTATTATTGAGTATTCAGTGGGGTCGTTCAACTAGGTTCCATACCTTGTTTCTAGTGAATTGGTTTAGCTCTTCTTGCATTGCATTTATCCAATTTACATCATTTTCAGCTTCTTCTATGCTTTTAGGTTCAAAGTGTGAGACAAATGCTAGATGATTATTTAAGTTCCTAAGAGATGCTCTAGTTCTAACAGGTTGAGAGGGATCATCTAAAATTAATTCCTTAGGATAACCATGAGCATACCTCCAAGCCTTAGTCAGCCCATGATCAACAATTACCTCTTGGCTTGTTGATGCTTCTCCAATTTGCTTTGGTTCATCTTCTTGTAATGTCATCTCATCAATCTTTTCTTCAAGAATTTCTGCATCATCATCAAGAGCTACTTTCTTGCTAGAAGAGATATCATTAGTATCATCAAAAACAACATGTATAGACTCTTCAATAACAAGGGTTCTTTTGTTAAAGACTCTATAAGCTTTACTTGATGTAGAATATCCCAAAAAGATACCTTCATCAGATTTAGAGTCAAATTTACCTAAGTTATCTTCGCCATTATTATGAATGAAACACCTACATCCAAAAACATGAAAATAGTTTACTTTGGGCTTTCTATTTCTCCAAAGTTCATAAGATGTTTTCTTTATAATGGGTCTCAATAAAACTCTATTTAATATATGACATGATGTATTAATGGCTTCTCGCCAAAAGTACTTAGGGAGGTTACTTTCACACAACATGGTTCTAGCCATTTCCTCTAGAGTTCTATTCTTTCTTTCTACAACTCCATTTTGTTGTGGTGTCCTAGGTGCAGAGAAATTATGAGTTATCCCCTTTTTACTACGAAATTCGTCAAATAGATAATTTTCAAATTCCGTTCCATGATCACTCCTAATAGCTATAACTGAAGCATTTCTTGAATTAGTAACTTCCTTATGAAATTTCTTAAATACTGAAAATGCTTCATCTTTATGAGCTAAGAACATGACCAATGTGTATCTAGAAAAATCATCTACAATGACAAGGCCATACTTGTTTCCACCAAGACTTGTGGTTCTAGTTGGTCCAAATAGATCCATGTGTAGTAGTTCAAGGGGTCTAGCAGTAGTGACACAGTTTATGGATTTAAAAGAGCTCCTAGATTGTTTGCCATATTGACATGCTTCACAAATTTTGTTTTTTTCAAATTTTAGTTTTGGCAAACCTATTACAGAATCTCTTTTAACTAGTTTTGATATTGTATCCATACTTGCATGACCTAACTTACGGTGCCATAACCAACTTGTATCATTAACCTTAGTATCACTAGCTACTAAGCAAGGATTATTGTTGGCAAGATCTTCAAGATCTACTACGTACATATTTTCACGTCTTATTCCTTTGAATACTAAGCTATTGTCAATTGAGTTGGTTATGATGCATAGGGTTGGCTTAAACAGAACATCAAAACTCCTATCACATAATTGACTTATGCTAAGTAAGTTATGCTTAAGACCATCTACAAATCGTACATTATCAACAAAGATTGAGGAGGTGATTTGTACTTTACCTATACCAATGATGTGACCTTGGTTATTGTCTCCAAATGTCACTGCACCTTCCTTTTTAGGCTCTAGGGTGAAGAATTGCTCCTTCTCACCCGTCATGTGTCTTGAGCAGCCACTATCCAAGTACCAACAGTTTTTGTCGACTTTGGCTGCAAGACACTCCTACACAAGGAAATCATACAATTTTAGGTACCCAAGTTTTCTTGGGTCCTTCAAGGTTAGTAAAGTTGGTTTCTTTTGGAACCCAAACCTTTTTAATTTTTCTTTTAGCTCCTACTTTCCTATGGTCACACACATTAGCTTTATGTCCTACTTTTTCACAGCAAAAATAGGTTATATTCTTAATTTTACTTTCCCCTGCTTTCACAAAAAAGTTACTAAGGAGCTTTTGCTTATTCTTAGGTTTATACCCTAAACCAGCTCTATTAAATACAGCTCGTTGATTATTAAGTATAATTTCTAATTTTTCAGAACTATATGTAAACTTTTCAACAAAAGATTTGTATTTTTCAAGTTCTTTTGTTAGCTTTTGTTTTTATGTTTTTAGTATGTTTAAGTCTTTTGTGAGATTATTTCTTATAGTTTGTTTATCGTTTTCAAGTTCTGAAATTTTCTTGATTAGTTTTTCGTTATCTTTAATTAAGGTATTAGTTTTTTTAATTAACATTTGGTTGCTTGTTTTAAGTTCTAAATTTTCTTTAATGATAAAATCCTTATCCTTAATTAATTTATCATATTTATGGAAGTGAGATTGATTGGTTAGTTTTAGCTCTTTATTCTTAAGATTTATTGTCTTATATTCATCCATTAATTCATTAAACGCATCATACAATTCATCAAAGGTAAAATCTAAATGCATTTCAGATGTTACCTCATTTTCATTCGCCATAAAGCAGAAGTTGGCCTTTTCCTCTTGTTTCTCATCCGATGATGATGATGATGAATCGGAGTCCAACAAAGTGGAGACGAGGACTTTCTTTTTCTTATATTTGCTGCCCTTCTTAAGCAAAGGACAGTCAACTCTGAAATGTCCCGGCTTTTTGCATTCATAGCATCCGATTCCTTCATTTTCCCTTTCCTTACCTTTATCCTTGTTGTAGGAACTTGAGGGACCTCTCCTCTGATGAAAGGACTTCTTCCGGTTGATGAATTTTCTGAACTTTCGCACGAGAAGAGCCTCATCATCATCTCCCTCATTATCTTCTTCTTCACTGCTGCTACTGCAAGATAAATCCTTGTTAGAAGAAGTAGATTTGAGGGCTATTACCTTTTTCTTATGAGAGGATTCTTCTTCGCTATGTTGTTTCATTGTGAGCTCGTGCGTCGTCAGGGATCCAAGAAGCTCCTCAAGTGAAAACTTGTTCAAGTCCTTGGCTTCTTGGATTGCCGTTACCTTGGCCTCCCATGACCTTGGCAAACATCGAAGAATTTTTCTGACAAGGTAACTGTTAGTATAATTTTTGCCAAGACTTTTTAGGCCATTGACAATATCAGTAAATCTAGTAAACATGCAAGTGATAGTTTCATTAGATTCCATCTTAAATAGTTCATATTTATAAACTAGTATGTTTATTTTAGATTTTTTTACTTGATTCGTGCCCTCGTGGGTCACTTCAAGTCTATCCCATATCTCTTTTGCAGAATTGCAAGTAGAGACTCTATTGAATTCATTACGGTCTAAGGCACAATAAAGCACATTCATTGCTTTGGCATTTAGTTGTGCCTTCCTAATATCATTGTCATCCCAATCTTTTTCAAGTTTGGATATAGTAACACCCTCTACAAAAATTGATGGGATGTATGGTCCATTAACTATGGTGCTCCAAATCTCATAGTCTTGAGCTTGGATAAATATCCTCATCCTAGCCTTCCAATAGGAGTAGTCGGTTCCATTGAAGAATGGAGGTCCATGGGTGGATTGCCCCTCAATATGAGAAGATCCAAATGGGGTTGTCATTTTGATCTTTTACTCTTTTGATAGAAGAGTTCCGGCTCTGATACCACTTGTTGCCCAAAAAGAGAACCCAAGAGGGGGGGGGTGAATTGGGTTTTAAGTAATTATTGCAAATAAAAACTAAATGAGTAACTAATTAAACCTTATTGCAAGTGGATTAATTAGTTTACTATATGCAGTGAATAAAGGGAATGGAAGAGACAATGAAACAATCACAAATACAAGAGATTTTATAGTGGTTCGGAGCTAACCCTTGCACCTACGTCCACTCCCCAAGCTTCACTTGGGAGTTCACTATAATCCCTCAGATTACAGCCGGTTGTTTTATAAGCTCACAACCCAACTTGTTGTTTTACGAGATCACAACGAACTCGGTTGGTTTTCACAGGCTCACCGACTAGAACCACCCGATTGTTTTTCTGGGATCACAATCGAACCCTTACACGTTGGTTTTACCCTCGGCTCACCAACCAACCTTAACACCCTTGATTCAATCCCCTGATTGAATCAAGTAAGAAAAGCAGTTTGAAAAGAGTACAAGGATAGCTTCTTGAAAAGCAAATATAAACAATATGAATAAAGAAGAGTTAGAAGCCCTCAAACAGATTTTTGGATGTGAAGTAAGGGGCTTCTCGAACTCTGCAACTCTTCTTGAGTGTGCTGAAGATTTGCTGTCAGAAGGGGAGCCTCGAATGCGAGGAAGATGTTTGGAGGATGGACTTCAATGCACTTCTTCCTTCTTTCTCTTGTATTTACTCTTGAGTGGCTTTCGTAGGTGGAAATCCCTTTTGCTTTGAGTAGAGTCTCTCTCTTGATGTCTATTACTGTTCACTCTGGCTATTTAAGCAATCCCCATCGAAAACTAGCCGTTAGACACACTTTTAGAGCCGTTCTGCACAATCTGCAACTCCTGACACAGTGTCCGTTGGGATCGGAGTCGACTCGCTCGATCTGGAGTCGACTCGGCTGTTGCTGGAGTCGACTCATGCTTTACTGGAGACGACTCGCCCACTGTTCAAAATTTGAAATAAAGTGCTGTCCCATTCTGGAGTCGACTCGGCCAAACTTGGAGTCGACTCGCCAATATCCGGTGATGACTCTGCCTTCTAGAGACGACTCATTTTCATGAATCCAAAGGTCTTTCTTTCGGGTTTACTTCCTCGAGTCGACTCGGATTCTCTTGGAGTCGACTCGGCTCTCAGAGCCTGAAAAACTGGTCTTCTGTCTTTGGAGTTGAAATGCCTTGGAGTCGACTCGGACTTTGCTGGAGTCGACTCGGCTCCCAGAGACCGAAAAACTGCTCTTCTGTCGTTGGAGTTGAACTGCCTCGAAGTCGACTCGGACTTTGCTAGAGTCGACTCGGCTCTCAGACACCGAAGTTGGCTCTCTGACTTTTAGTCTTGCATTCCTCTGAGAGTCGACTCCTGCTTTTTTAGGAGTCGACTCGCCAACCGTTGGAGTCGACTCGCCAACCGTTGGAGTCGACTCGAGTTCTTCTAGAGTCGACTCGGCTCTCAGAGTCCAAAAACAACTTCTCTGTCTTTCTGTCTGTTACTCCTTGGAGTCGGCTTGGAACTATCGGAGGTCGACTCGGCAAGCATCGGAGTCGACTCGAATTCTTCAGGAGTCGACTCGGTGACAGGGTCTGAGATTCATCTTTCTGTCCTGCTGTCTGTTCTCAGTCGGAGTCGACTCGCAGTGTGTCGGAGTCGACTCGAGCCTGTGCCAGAACATTTGAAACACTTGGAGCCGACTCGAAATCCTCCAGAGTCGACTCGAGTTTCAGCCTTTGACTTAAGTTTTTTTCACATGCACTCAAAAGAGGATTCTTACAAATTTTGCCTGATATGCTGGATTGAATTCATTAGTATAACATAAAATATACTCAATGGCTTTGTGCTCATCAAAATCAAATAGGGTTATAATCAATCACTCCATAATAGGTGCCAGGTGAAAGGTACCTTTCGCACCGTCGGAGCCGAGCACTTTAGGTGGAGGTAGCCGATTCTGCTCTGCGATCGGCTCTTAGAGGCATTCTTTGGCCTGGAGTCCGCTTCCGTAGGTAATACCGTCCGTTGCAGAATGAAACGGCACTTTGGTCAGGGCCTCGCGCAACAGCGTAGCCCGCTCCAGCCGATCATGGGAGAATACCGTGGTCATTCTATTTTATGCGCGCCCGCGCGTTGGATGGTCCACGAAGGTCCCACCCCATTGTTGTCTTCCCGAGGTCGAGGAAGCTTGGTCTCATTGTCGACCTGGCTATGCTTCCCAAAGTCGAGGGAGTTTGGGACTCTACTGTCGACTCACGGGGCATCCCGACCTTAGTCGAGGGATCGAGCATGAGGTCGAGGGAGCTCGAGCTTGCTGTTGACCTGGCGATGCTTCCCGAGGTCGAGGGAGTTTGGGACTCTACTGTCGACTCACGGGGCATCCCGACCTTTGTCGAGGGATCGAGCACGAGGTCGAGGGAGCTCGGGCTCGCTGTCGACCTGGCGACGCTTCCTGAGGTTGAGGGAGTTTGGGACTCTACTGTCGACTCATGGGGCATCCCGACCTTAGTCGAGGGATCGAGCACGAGGTCGAGGGAGCTCGGGCTCGCTGTCGACCTGGCGACGCTTCCCGAGGTCGAGGAAGTTTGGGACTCTACTGTCGACTCATGGGGCATCCCGACCTTAGTCGAGGGATCATGCGCAAAGTTGAGGGGTCTGGGAACGCACTATCGACCTGCGACGCATTCCGAGGTCGAGGGAGTTTGGGACTCTATTGTCGACTCATGAGGCATCCAGACCTTAGTCGAGGGATCATGCGCAAAGTCGAGGGGTCTAGGAACGCACTATCGACCTGCGACGCTTTCCGAGGTCGAGGAGTTTGGGAACTCACTATCGACACTCGGAGCATCCTGACCTTAGTTGAGGTATTTGTGGGAGATCGAGACCGAGCTCGATATCAGGGCGGCGAGGTGCTTCATGCTTGACTGGAGCATCTGAGCTTGGTCGGGCATCCGAGCTTGGCCGGGTAGTCAGGCTCTACCCGTTTCTTCCAGAGGTTGTTCTGCACGTCTAAGGTTTCAATAGGCAGCGTGCGGTCCATTGCTTGAGTTGGCACCTCGGCCGGTAGCTCCTGTTGGCTTAATGCTTCGGTCGGTCGCTTTGCTTTGCAGGTCGCCATATAGCATTGCTTAGCTATCAGCTGGTTCGCACGGACTTCGCCTACTCCTTGGTCGGTGGGGAACCGCATGAGCAAGTGGTAAGTCGAGACCACAGCTCGGAGGGCATTTAGCCCTAGTCGTCCGAAAATGGCGTTGTAGGCCGAAGGCAGGCGGACCACAAGGAAGTCCGTCCTCACAGTACTTTCTCGGAGGAGCGAGCCCGACCGTGACCAAGAGGCCAACCTCGTCCTCCACTGGGATCGAATCTCCGGTAAATCCGACCAACGGAGCATTCATTCTCCGAAGCTGGTTCTCTGTCATCCCCATTTTTTGATAGGCGTCATAGTACAAAATGTTTGCCGAGCTTCCATTATCTACTAAGACGCATTTTACATCAAACTTATTTACAATCATAGAGATGACCACAGCGTCATCGTGAGGGGTTTCAACCATTTTCAAGTCTTCGTCCGAGAACGAGATGGCTTCAAAAGTGCTTGCTCGGTGTTTTCTGCTGGCCTCCTTTTCTCGTGTCGGTTTGGTACAAACCGGTTTAGCACTCCGCGACGGATGAGCGCCTCGATCTCGTCCGGAGCTGGAAGCAATCCTCCGTATTATGGTCGTGGTCTCGGTGGAAGTGACAGTACTTCCTAGGATTGCGGTAAGCTCCGGGATCCCGTATCGGGGGTGGAGGCCGGAAATAATCTCGGCCCTCGATCTCCATTAGGATCTCTATCTGGGGAGCATTGAGGGGAGTGTAATTCTCATACCTCCCCGAGGGTACTCGTGGTCGTGCTGGAGATCTTGGTCGGGGCGGAGACCTTGGTCTGCGCTGTCCTTGTTGCCGAGGTGGACTCCTTAGCCGCGACAGATTTTTGTTTTGGCAGGGAGACGGGCTTCTCTGGCGGCCACGCTCCTCACGGCGCTTCTTCTGCTTTTTCGAAGCCTGCTCGGTCGCACCCCGCCTGGAGGCGGTGGCCTCCTCGGCCTTTGCATACTTCCGAGCTTGGACCAGCATTTCGGTGAAGTCAGCGGGGAAGCTCTTCTCGATGGAGAAGAGGAATCTGTAGGAGCGAGCCCCAGTCTTCAGTGCCGACATGGCTATCGACTGGTCAAGCTCGCGGACCTCCCAGGTTGCAGCGGCGAAGCGGTCGAGCTACTCCCTGAGAGATTCCCCCTCCCGCTGCTTGACGTCCAGGAGGGAGTCCGATGTTCGCCACTGGCACCAGCTGGCCGCAAAGTTGGTGGCGAACTGCCTGCCGAGCTGCTCAAAAGAGGAGACCGTGCTTGGCTTTAGTCCACAAAGCCGAGCCGTTCCTCGGAAGGTCGCTGGGAAGGCTTTGCAGAGCACAGCCTCCGAGGACCCTTGCAATGCCATAAGGGCTCGGTAACTCTCCAGATGGTCGAGGGGGTCGGTCATCCCATTGTAGGGCTCCACATGGGGCATTTTAAACCTCGGTGGGACCGGCTCGTCCTCAATCTGGCGGAAGAAGGGGAACTTGGTGGTAAATTCGAAGTCACCCTCGCGCCTTGCCCTCCTGCTATGGAGCACCTCAATCTGGCGCTCAAGATTCTCGACCTTCCTATCGAGCTTCCCATCTTGGGGGATTGCCACAGTAGTCTGCTCCGGCTCGTGACGGTCCGGGGCTGACTCAGCTTCCAAGAGCTGCGGCCTCCTGTCTAGGCTCCTCCCCAGCAGTTCTCTCCGGGGAGACACTCGTTCTTCATTATTAGCCCTGGAGGAGCCATGAAGATTTTGGTCCTGGGGATCGGTCCATTTGGGGGAGACACTGGCTGGACCTGGACCTGTGGAGGTAGCATAGGTGAGGCTTTCTGACGCCGCAGGCCTTGGAAGGCGGCGGCCAAAGCCTGGACTTGCTGCACCAGGATGTTGAACTGTTCTGGCTGGACTTGAGGAACCGGGTTGACCGGAGGCGGCGAGTTCTGGACGGAATGTCCAGGACTTGGTGGAAGATGCCGGAAAGCATTGGAGGCTCCTTTACTTCTCAACTTCATGGCCACGACTCGGGCCCTTCCTCTAACGCTAACTGTTGCTGGAAATTGGACCCAGGGGCGACCGTCGGCTGAGAAGGAGGAGCTCCGGTGCTGCAACAGCAAGTGGAGGTGGTCCGACGGTGGGCGGCGTCCTCCAGGAGACCTGCAAGAAGCCGGTGGCTGGGGTTTCCAGTGCTGGCCATCCAATGCTTAAGTCAGAGGGGGCTAATGTGTAAGAGGAGAGAGGAGATATGCTTTTTTTGGGATTTTTGAGTTCAACCCCCACTAAGATAGGAGGGTTCCCCTTTTATAGTGGGGTACTAGATTACCTATGATGTGACAGGGCGAAGTTACCGTGTGATTGAGCACGTCGTGCGGATTAATGCACGATCGTGCGAATCAATGTCTGGCCGTAGGAGATCAGGCCGGAGCCCAGGAATTGTTATGACTGATTTAATGCTGCCGAGCAGATTTGCCGTGGAGGGCTTGAGATCCGTAGATAGTTGGAGATACGCGCATTGATTGTTGAGTAAGCCGGAAGTCTGCAGAGACCATGCGCAATAATTGTTGAGTAAGCCAGAGGTCTGTAGAGACCATGCGCATTAATTATTGAGTAAGCCGGAGGTCTGCAGAGACCATGCGCAATAATTGTTGAGTAAGCCAGAGGTCTGCAGAGACCATACACATTAATTGTTGAGTAAGCCGGAGGTCTGCAGAGACCATGCATAATAATTGTTGAGGGCGGCGACAGGGCATGGTCCTTGGTCATACTGTAGGTGGATGTGACCACAGTATACAGGCTGGGTGCCTTCAGGTCGGACGCCGGGCCGGGCGCCTTCAGGTCAGACACCTGGCCGAGCGCCTGGACGGGCGCCTTCTAGTCGGCTTTGGGCCGGACGCCGGGACGGGCGCCTTCAGGTCGGACTCCATGACGAGCGCCTGACGGGCGCTTCCTGGTCGGACGCCAGGCCGAGCGCCTGGACGGGCGCCTCCTGGTCGGGCGCCAAGCGAGCGTCTAGACGGGCGCCTTCTGGTCGGTCGTCGTCAAGTACATGCTGACCGCATACCCTCGTGTTTCGGAGTGGCTTATTTTTCCCCCAACAATATATAACAACACATTTTTCATAAGAAATACACAGTAACACAATTGGAGTAATATTTTATCACAATAGCTCTCAAGCTTAAATTGGCATGAAGCATATGACTGCCAATGAAAAAGTTGCATCAACCATTCTATTTATTGGCTGTTGAACAATTTCCTTTGAATAAATCCCTGCTAGTTTCTTATGATTTTTTTTTCTCTTGATGGCTACCACTTTAAAATTCATTGAGTTGAGATAATGGAGGAAATTGATATCTGAATTGGTTTTATTTCAAAGTTTCAGTTAAAAGTGCTACAAAGTATTAATTAAGCAATTTATTTTGATGGTAACATATCATACAATTTTGAATTAAATTACTTTTTTTTTGGCTTATGTTTTATTTTAGTATTTTCTCATTAATTAGTACAAATAAAAATACTTAACAAATATAATATTTAATTTTTTTAGTGGCGGTCCAAAGGCCAATGAAATGGAGGTGTAAGGGCAATTTTAGTGGTCGAAACATGCATTGACTCTAATATGGTAAAATAATTAGTGGCCAATATAATGGACGTGTAAGAGCATTTTTAGTGAATGAATGATGGATTGAATCCAATAAAGTGAAATAATTTGTGGTATTTCACATCATTCTTGATGGTAATTAAAAGATTAAAGTATAGCCAGACTGAACTATACTTTTTTATGTAGAATTGGATATTGTTTCTAATTTTTAGTTGTTCATCAACGTTTAACCTATACGCCCAGCAAATCCTTATAAGATATATTTTATTTGCTTTCTTCTATAATTTTTGGTTTAAACTAGTTGTATAATTAAGTATTTAAGTAAACAAATCATTTCAATGGATTCATTATACTTATTTGCATCACCTCATGTGTCAGAACTTAGATAAGGTTGACTCCTCTCCAAGTTGTAATAAAAAGTGCCCCAAAATATAGTTTCAACAAAGATTCTTGCAAGTACAATTCATTTCTCGCATATATGGGAATACTAGAGATCAGTATATCCACCAAGCTTAAAAGTAAAATATTTAAATGAGAACGACAATGCCTAACTTTCAACAAAAACAAATATATTATCGATATGTCTTGCTAAAATACCATCATGTAGGCCTTTTAAGTAATAAGTCTAACTATGCAGATCCACTTTTATGTATGGTAAAATGCACCTGTTGAAGTCCATGAGATGTTGAAGAATATAAGCACTCATAAAGTAAAATGCTATGCATTTCCTAGCAACGCTTAATTTGTTTAAGAAGTCAATTTTTCTAGAAATCATGAATTGTAATTAATATTTAAAAATGATCTATTGTTTTTGTTGCAGTTGTTTGGCCTAAGAAATGTATTCAACCAGAAGGAAGAGATCTGGGCTGTTTGGCCTAAGAAATGTATTCAACAAGAAAGAAGAGGTTTGGGACTATAAATTTTAATATATAACAAATTGAAAATTTATAATTGGACTAGTAATAAAATATATTTTTTTGAGAGAACCTACACTATAATCATTTGTCTCTTGATATTTAGGCATACACCATATAACGTTCGAAAATATAACTTTTATGTGAAGATACATGATGGCATGTATTTAGTCTCACATAAATTGTCCACCGCGGAGGTCCTAACTAAGACCAATTTTAGGGTAAGGTCTCGGGTCATTGCAATTTTAGTTCCTAGTTCGAGGGTTGATCACTAGAACAAGCTCTAATTCATAAAATATCTTGACAGTCAAAAAAAAACCTACAAGATATATTATTACCTTAAATAGGTGTTATAAATTACATAATTGTGTTGCATGTTTTCCATCTAGTTTAAAATTCTCTCTCTTCACAACCATATGTTATCCAGCCTATCCATGTCCAAACCAAACCTAACTCCAGATTTGACCTTGCAAACTGATGGGGACATCAGAACCCTTCATCCAGATGATCCTGAGCCCCCGAATTGAGTCGATCCGTTTATTTGCATATTTATTTTATTTTTATTTCTGGACTTGTTTACATTTTAGGGCTTATTTGTGTTATTTGTGGGCTTATTAGGAGTTATTTTTGTGTAAGCGGATTTTATGTTAATTGTGTTTATTTGACCCTATATAGAGGGGACTATTTTCATGATTAGGGTTTTAATGAATGAATGAATGATTAAGAACTTTCTTTTCCCCCACATCTTATTCTTCTTCTTTCTCCTCCTCCCCTTTTCTTCTTCCTGCGTCCCTAGAACCTCTTCTTCCTTCTTCCTCTCTTGTTCTTTCTTCTTCTCCCTTTCCCCGCACTTGTGCTGCATCAACTTAGTATCAGAGCCTCGGCTTTGCCTCTGTGCCAAAGCTCCGGTCCCTAAATAGCGTCTTTCTCCCTTGCTGCCACTTGAATCCACCGCCACCCCTGCTGCGCAGCCTCACTCCACCGCCTCCGCCTCCCGGACACTGTTTCTCCATCACCACCCCTTTCTTCTCTCTCTCTCTTGGTGCTCATAAAAAACAAAAAAAAAATCCTTTTGTTGCCCATTTCTTCTCTCTCGGCTCCCACACAAAAGTAAAAAAGGGGAAACCCCTGTGGCTGCTCCTCCCCTTCCACCCGTCACCGTGCCCGAGGCCACCATCACCCTGCATCACGCCGCCTCCCCGCCGTCGAACTTTGCCGACGAGCACCCCACCCGAGCCGCCCGCGTCTGCCACCGGCCGCCTGCGCCGGGTCCGCAAAAGAGACTGCCGCCATGGAACAATCCGGCATCATCATTGCATGCCAACCTGTAGTGATATGGAGTACTATCTCAATCAACCTAAAACCCCTGTAGCTACCATGAATTCCGACATTTTGAGGTCTATCATAGAACAGATCGTTGCCATGCGGGCTGGATGGTGCAAAAGTAAAACTGTTCTCCCAAGTGCAGGAGAATCGCACAAGTAATATAACTCGGGAGTTCGAGGTCGATTCCACAGGGAACGATCTATAGATTATTAGCGTAATTTGTAGATGTAATTTTCAGTTGATTTTCAAAATTTAAAAGCAGAGGATTAATAGATAATTAAACAAAGTTCAAGAATATAGAGAAGGCTAGGGATCCGGAATCCTCCTTAACAATATTTCTTTCAATAAATAAACTCGGTGATTCTTGATTAAAGATTAATAAGATAGAGTAGTTCTAATCATGGAGTATACAATCTGAAAACATGAATTCAACATCTAAGTATTTATCGTGCCGGTTACGTCTACGATAAATCAAAAATCGAAACAATTCATGCATCAATATATATATAAACCATAAAAGATCTATCAAATAAATAAATATTCAAGAATTCAAAACATACCAATAGATATAAAACAATTAGAATAAAATATTAGAGTTTACTTGATGAAAGCAACATGACAAGGATTCATCCATCACCCTTTGCCAAAAGGACTTTAGCCTTCCATTAAAAACATCGACATCCCTCCCTTACTCACTCTCTATTTTTTTTCTTCTTTTTATTTTCGGAAACAGGGCATCCCCTGTTTCCTTTCTCTTTTTTTTTTTCGTTTGAAACCAAGGGGCCGGCTCCTCCGTTTTCGTCAATGAGAGCCCCTGTTCTTCCTCCGCCTCCCCTTCTTATAGATCGCCGGAGCTGCGGGATCTCGGGAGGTAGCTGATTGCGGGAAGGAAGCTGGCTGCGTGATTCCTTGGATGCGGAAGGAAGGAGGCGCAGATCACGGCTGGGATGATGGAGAAATGAAGCCGCGGACGCTGTGGAGGAGGCGGTGATCGCACGGACGGCTGCTGAGAATAGACACGATGGAGGATCGCCACAGACGCTGGGATCATGAACACGGGAGAATCACGCTGAGAGCTGGACGCGTGAATGGAGGAGGCGGACGCTGGGGCTGGGATTGGCTTGGACCGTGGGATGCTCGGACGCGAGTTCCGGCTGTTAATTGGCTGGGAGATGAAGCGGAAGAACGGGATGCTGAGAGCTTGGTACGGGCGGAAGCGGACGTTGGGCTCGGATGTGAGATAAACCGGAGGAGATGCCGCACTGGGAGGTGACGTTGCTTGATCCGGGAGCTGGAGATGGAAATGTTGCATCGCTGGAGGAGGCGGATTGAGCGGACGGGATGACTGGGACGCTCGGACTCGGGCGCAAGCGGAAGGAGGAAGCTGGGAAGCGCCTTAAACGGGCGGAAGATGAGGGCTTTGATCGCGGGATCTGGATGAGGGGTTGCGGGAGATCAAATCACAGATCCGTTGCGGGCTTTTGGATCCTCCCGGATAATGAAATTAGACCCTTAGTGGATCCATCTTGTGCTGCCATGTGTCCCTCGGATGCAAGTGTGCTCGACCAGGTTCAATTCTATTCCAGTGTAATCAGGTTTGAAGTCAACCAAATGCATATTTAAACTCTGATTTACGATGCCAAATAAAATATAAAATTAATGCAGCCTTTTTATCATTATTTGTTAGCAATAAAATTGATTTAAGCAACGTGTATAACGCACTTTTGTGCTCTCATCATACCCCCCAACTAGCTTATTGCTAGTCTCTAGCAATTCAGAGTAAATAATAACATGAGAGTACAAAAAAATGTTGGTCAATTCTTTGACTTTTTATTAAAGCTAAAGACATAAAACTAAGATATGTACCCACTTTCGTAGGGCATCACGATTGCACTTAGCACGTGCAACAAGCCGTTAAACCCCTAGGTTACCCTAGTGGACGAGTGTTGTCTCGTGAGGATTTTCAAGGATGTTACCCACAAACATCATGAATGATATGAAAGCAATACCCATGTAATTAATATATATTTTCAAGCATGGCAACTATCAAAGCAAGGAAAAATATGAAAGTGTAGTGTGCATAAAATAGTATGACTTTTTCAGAGTACTAATACCTCCACCACAACATGGTACCGTTTGAATTTTAGGTGTACTACTCGAGTTCACAAGTGTTTACTACAGTTTATTAGGGCCTGATCCATCAAATTTTCGGAATATCTCATGTTGTCTAAAATTGTCAAGAATGGTTCGCATAAAAAGAAGGAGCTATCAATCCCAACTAAATATCCAAAGTACACAAAGGTCCAATACAATGGAGTCAAACCAGCCATTACCACATGTCACTGGGTTCAGCCCGACCAACCCTATTCATGCTTTTTTCTTCTTTTTTTTTTTTTTTTTTTTTTTTTACCAATGGTGATTACAATAGTCCAACCCCCTTAGGCTCTAGCAAGGTCCATGTAGCGAGTTTTCGGCCAATGACTCCTGATCCAGTTGGCTCAAGGCATTAGGTGAAACACCCCTCGGGCTTAATTACTCGAACCAGACTACGCCACGAGGTTAGACTTGTCATCTCCTCATTTATTTATTTATTTATTTTAATTTTTTTTTTAAATAAAAAGAGGAGGTAAACTGAACCATATAACGTGACTGCATTGTGACTATAGGTCAACCAAGGTCGGAACATAAGGCACTTAGGTGATCTAGCCAGGGTATTCAACCTCTATCTTTATGTGAAAACCAAATCATGAACCTTATAGTACGGACAAGGATACTCGTACTTCTTTTACAGATACGGCTTAATAAAAATGCATTAAACAAATATGAACTCCTGAGGCCTTCCTATAATCATTAAGTACATGTGCGGGGATCTAATAATAGGTCTCTGATCAATCATAATATGCATGTGTTCCTTGCCGTAATAGTTGCACAAACTCAATATGAAAATACATGTGCATTTGCTTAGAAAAGAAAGTAAATGAATAAATCAAATGCAAAAGCATTTTTTTTTTTTTTTTTTTGCAAAATATTTTCCTCCCCCCAACTTAGACATTGCATTGTCCTCAATGTAATAGATTAAGAAAACTATATATGAGAGACAGTAGAGAAAATAATATTGGAGAGAAGAGGAATACCTTGAGCTGTTGATATCTAGAAAATAAGACCTACAAAATAAGAAGAAAAATAAAAATAAAAGAAAATTTAATTCTAAATAATATATACATACCTTTGCCATCATGCTTTAGTCATAAGAAGGCTCCCCTAAGAAAAAGGAGTCCTCTTCATCTGAAAAATTCTCAAGAAAAGGTTTTAACCTGTGTCCATTTACCTTAAAAATTCTACCATCCCGTGGATTCTCAATCTCTATCGCCCCATGTGGAAAAACAGTTTTTACAATGAAAGGACCTGTCCACCTTGATCGTAACTTACCAGGAAACAGATGTAAGCGGGAGTCGTATAAAAGTACTTTTTGCAAAGGTTCAAAAGTTTTTTTCAAAATTGATTTATCATGTAAGATCTTCATTCGTTCTTTACAAATCTTAGCATTATCATAAGCATCTCTGCGAATCTCGTTAAGCTCGTTCAATTGTAATTTTCTAGCTAGACCGGCATCTTGTAAATCAAAATTCAATTTTCTAATTGCCCAATACGATTTATGTTCTATTTCTACAGGCAGATGACACGCTTTTCCGTAGACTAGCCGGTAGGAAGACATGCCAAGAATGGTTTTGTATGCAGTACGGTAAGCCCATAATGCATCTGATAGTTTTAAGGACCAATCTTTTCGTGATGGATTCACCGTTTTCTCTAAAATACGCTTGATTTCCCTATTGGCTAATTCTACTTGGCCACTAGTTTGCGGGTGATATGGGGTAGCAACTCTGTGGGTGACACCATACTTTTTTAATAATGTCTCAAAAGGCTTATTACAAAAGTGTTTTCCACCATCACTGATTATAACCTTAGGCATCCCAAATCGTGAAAAAATATTTTCTTTTAAAAACTTCAGGACAGGTTTGTGATCATTGGTCCTACAAGCGACAGCTTCTATCCATTTGGACACATACTCGACCCCAACTAAAATGTACTCATATCCAAAAGATGGTGGGAATGGCCCCATAAAATCGATGCCCCAACAATCGAAAATTTCGATAATAGTAATGGGTTGAAGAGGCATCATTTGCCTACGAGTTAGACTTCCAATACGTTGACATGGATCACATGTTCTGCAGAACTCGTGGGCATCTTTGAACATAGTAGGCCAATAGAAACCACATTGCAAGACCTTTGCAACAGTTTTCTTAGAGGCAAAGTGTCCACCGCAAGCATCAGTGTGGCAGAAAGAAAGTACGCTTTGTATATCATGATCCAGTATGCATCGTCTAAGGATTTGATCGTTGCAATATTTAAATAAATAGGGATCGTCATAGTAATAATTTTTTACTTCGCGCAAGAAAATTTTTCTATCTTTCGACCCCCAATGCTCCGGCATCCGGCTTGTAACAAGAAAATTTACAATATCTGCATACCATGGTATACTAGAAAGTGCAAACAACTGCTCTTCAGGGAATGAGTCCTTGATGGAAAACTGTGGCACTGAATCATGAAAAACTAATCGTGATAAATGGTCAGCAACCACATTCTCTACTCCTTTTTTATCTTTGATAGTGATGTCAAATTCTTGGAGTAGAAGTATCCATCGTATTAAGCGTGGTTTGGCCTCTTTCTTATCCAACAAATATTTTAGTGCCGCATGGTCCGTGAAGATAACAATAGGAGCACCAAGGATATAAGAGCGAAATTTATCTAAGGCAAATACTACTGCAAGCAATTCCTTCTCGGTGGTGGTGTAATTCATTTGAGCATCGTTTAAGGTTTTGCTTGCATAGTAAATGACATATGGCTTATTATCCTTGCGTTGTCCTAGGACAGCTCCTATTGCATAGTCGCTAGCGTCGCACATAATCTCGAAAGGTAATGACCAATCGGGTGGTCGCACGATGGGTGCAGTGTTAAGCATAGACTTCAACTTTTCGAATGCCTCCTGACAGGTTTCAGTCCAATTGAACGGTGTATCAAGGGATAGGAGGTTACATAATGGTCGAGCTATGACACTAAAGTCCTTAATGAACCTCCTATAGAATCCGGCATGACCCAAAAATGATCTGACATCTCTAACTGTCTTGGGTGCAGGTAGCTTAGCAATTAAATCAGTCTTAGCTCTATCTACTTCCATGCCCTTCGATGAAACAATATGTCCTAAGACAATTCCTTTTGGCACCATGAAGTGGCATTTCTCCCAATTCAATATCAAATTCTTTTCTATACATCGAGCTAAGACTGCTTGTAAATGTGACAAGCAATCATCAAATGAGTCACCAAAAATGGAGAAGTCATCCATGAACACTTCCAAAAATTTTTCGTTCATGTCTTCAAAAATGCTGAGCATGCATCTTTGAAATGTTGCGGGTGCATTACACAACCCAAATGGCATTCGTCGGAAAGCAAATGTGCCAAAAGGACAAGTGAAGGTGGTCTTCTCTTGATCTTCTGGTGAAATTTCAATTTGATAATATCCCGAATAGCCATCAAGAAAACAATAGAAAGCATGCCCTGCAACTCTCTCCAATACTTGGTCTAGGAAGGGTAGAGGAAAGTGATCCTTTCGTGTGACCAAATTAAGCTTTCGGTAGTCAACACACATGCGCCAACTCGTCGGGACACGAGTTGGAACTAGTTCACCTTGTTCATTTTCTACTACCGTCAAACCCGATTTCTTAGGAACGACTTGAGTAGGGCTTACCCACTTGCTATCGGAAATTGGGTAAATAATACCCACATCAAGCAACTTGAGGTCTTCTGCCTTAACCACATCTCTCATCGTAGGATTTAACCTTCGTTGCATTTGCCTTGTGGTTTTGGCATTGTCCTCCAAATATATCCGGTGCGTGCAAATTAAGGGGCTAATTCCCTTCAAGTCGGCAATAGACCATCCTAAGGCTCCTTTATGATTCTTTAAAACATCAATTAATTTTCTTTCTTGGGTATGATCAAGTCCAGACGAGATGATTACAGGAAAAGTATCCTCGGGTCCAAGAAATGCATACTTAAGTTCCTTTGGTAAGGGTTTCAATTCGAGCTTGGGTGCTTGCTCATGGGATGGAATTATTTTTACCTCTCGAGGCAACAATCTCTCAAATTCTCCTTCTTTTGGTCTCCACCCATTGACCATCTTGATATCCAGATTATCCACAATAGGTGTGACTGACAAATCATCGTCATCGGTTCCATTAGGACACCAATCAATTAAGCTATCATTGGATGGGTCGTTAATTGCTTTAGCTAACAAATATTCTTCTGTGATGGTTTCAACCCAATCAACCTCCTTACTCTCTTCAGAATCATTGGGTTGTTTGCACACATTAAAAATGTTCAGTTCTAAGGTCATATTACCAAAAGAAAGCTTCATGACGCCATTCCTACAATTAATTAATGCATTAGAAGTCGCAAGGAATGGACGTCCTAAAATGACCAGAATCTGAGATTGTGAGTTCGAAGCCGGATGTGTGTCCAATACAATAAAATCTACAGGAAAGTAGAACTTGTCTACTTGGACTAATACATCCTCGATAATCCCTCTTGGAATTTTAACTGATCTGTCAGCTAATTGCAAAGTGACGGAGGTTGGCTTCAACTCACCTAAACCAAGTTGCTCATATACAGAATATGGCAACAAATTCACACTCGCTCCTAAATCTAACAATGCTCGCTCTATCCTAAAGTCGCCTATGATGCATGAGATGGTTGGGCAACCTGGATCTTTATACTTAGGGAGAATGTTGTGCTGCAAAATAGCACTAACATTTTCAGTTAAGAATGCCTTCTTCTTAACATATAATCTACGCTTGACAGTACACAAGTCCTTCAAAAATTTGGCATATGAAGGTACTTGTTTGATTGCATCAAGAAGAGGTATGTTGATTTTTACTTGCTTAAAAAACTCAAGAATTTCAGAATTAGGTTCGAGCTTTTGCAACGGCTTTAATCGTTGTGGAAAAGGTGGAGGAAAAGGGCATTCAACTTTCTCGGTAGAAGTTGGAACCTCAATTTCTTCTTTGTCCCTTTCATCAACTTTAGGAGCATCAGAATTAGAAGTGGCCTGCGGTTTTAATGGGACGGTATGATCAATGACTTTTCCATTACGCAAAGTCATGATACTCTTTGCATGTTCTGTATGCGAACTTGAAGGAGCCGTATTATTACTACTGTGCACTTGTGGGTTAGGTTGGGGTTGAGCTGGAAGCTTACCCTTCTCTTGGGTACTTAGGACGGTAGTCAACATTGATAATTGGTTCCTTATGTCTTCAAAATTTCGAGTATTTTGAGCATTGATACTAGCTTGACCTTGTAGAAAAGTTTGTATGGATTGCAAGGTATCCTCGATATTTGGCTTTTGAGAAGGTGATGGTGCATAAGTAGGATGTGTAGGTGGAGGAGCTGAATGGTGTGACTGTTGAGGATGATCGTTTCTCCACCTAAAATTTGGGTGATTCTTCCAACCAGGATTATAGGTATTCGAGTATGGATCGTTATAAGGCTTTTGGTAGGAGTTCATAGCATTTGCTTGATCGTGCAAGACTTCTTTGAATGCTGGTATGGTGGGACAATCTGTAGTAGTATGACCCGACATATCGCAGATACCACAACATTCGTTTCTAAGCTCTATAGTCTTGACAGGCTCAACCTTCCTAAGCTCAATTTCTTCTACCTTCCTAGTGAGGGCTGCCATTTTAGCATGAAGATCATCCTCAGTTCTGAGGTTGTAAAGGCCTCCCTGTACAGAGTTAGTAGGCTTAGGTAAAGACTTGGTGTTTCTATCCCCGTTATCCCAAAGTTGGGCAGTCTCAGCAAGGGAATCCAAATATTCCCACGCCTCATCAGGGTGTTTTTCTAAAAATCTACCATTGCACATGGTCTCTACAAACTGTTTCAACTGTGGAGATAAACCTTCATAAAAGAAGCTAATGGTTCTCCAAGTTTCGAATCCGTGATGAGGGCATGAGAGAAGAAGGTCTTTAAATCTTTCCCAACATTCATAAAATGTTTCATTATCTTTTTGTTGGAAATTGCTGATATGTCTTTTCAAAAAGTTGGTCCTTTGTGTGGGGAAGAACTTCTTTAAAAATTCTCTCTGCATATCTTGCCAATTTCTTATTGATCTAGGTCGCAAAGAGTTTAGCCATGTTTTGGCCTTATCCTTTAGAGAGAAAGGGAACAATGTCAACTTGAGGACATCCTAAAACAAAAATTCTATTCACAATCAATCATGTAACGAAACATTACACCTCAATTTCTAATGTTTTTCTTAAATTTCTAGACAGCTCCTAACTGGTTTGAAGAGGACACCTAAGCCTCCAATCCGGTCTAATGAACCTAGTTGACCAGGTAAGCTCCCAGGTAAGTGGAGGGGTCACGATGCGTTCGCAAAGGTCCCACTTAAAACCCACTTGCCTCGAACAGATGAACTGTCTCCCTTATAGGGACAAAGCTTGCCTAGACATCAACTAAGTCACAGAGCGAAATTGGTGCAACTTTTGGTGGTCTTCGTCCTATTGAGCTCGAATGTCCTTAGGGGCCAACGTCTAGTTGATTTTAGTTAAGCTTAGGATATTTATGCACTGGGGTGATTTTTGGGCTAAGGACGAGTGATGAAATCCCGACCTTATCTTTTTAAATGGGTTCTGCCCTTAAAATATTTTATGCAGATGCCTTATACTATATGCAACAATCAAGAGATTTTTTTTTTAATGTTTTATGGCATGACATTAAATTTCATTGAATAGGTGATCAAGCAAATTAATTATTTATTTTTTTTTTTTATGAGTTGAAGTCTGAAATTTGAAATTTGAATTCTGAAATTTGAAATTTGAAATTTGAAATTTTAGGTTTTTTTTTCTTTTTTTTTTATTTTTGAATAATCACCCTTGTTCTTTTCTTAAAGTTTTTTTCTTAAATTTTCAATTAGCAACAAGGGTTAATGTGATATGATAACAATAAAATTCTGATTCTAAAAAAAATAAATGCAGAAAATTCAAGACAGAAATCAGCAAGATTTTATATTAATCTAATGGTCTTAAAAGTCTCAGAATGTCAATCAGACCGTTCAGATTATTCAACTATGTGTCGTGCACTAGCTGACCAAATTTGAGTCAAATCAGACGGCTAATTTCTATGATATCAGAGTTTGATGTAAACTGTGCGGGGAATTAAAAATAGTAGTAAAGACGCAATTTTTTTTTTTTCAAAAGAAAAATACTAACTACTAAGGTAAAAATTAAATCTAAAATTATACTAATAACTCAGCCGTTCCCCGGCAACGGCGCGAAAAACTTGGTGCAAAAGTAAAACTGTTCTCCCAAGTGCAGGAGAATCGCACAAGTAATATAACTCGGGAGTCCGAGGTCGATTCCACAGGGAACGATCTATAGATTATTAGCGTAATTTGTAGATGTAATTTTTAGTTGATTTTCAAAATTTAAAAGCAGAGGATTAATAGATAATTAAACAAAGTTCAAGAATATAGAGAAGGCTAGGGATCCGGAATCCTCCTTAACAATATTTCTTTCAATAAATAAACTCGGTGATTCTTGATTAAAGATTAATAAGATAGAGTAGTTCTAATCATGGAGTATACAATCTGAAAACATGAATTCAACATCTAAGTATTTATCGTGCCGGTTACGTCTACGATAAATCAAAAATCGAAACAATTCATGCATCAATATATATATAAACCATAAAAGATCTATCAAATAAATAAATATTCAAGAATTCAAAACATACCAATAGATATAAAACAATTAGAATAAAAGATTAGAGTTTACTTGATGAAAGCAACATGACAAGGATTCATCCATCACCCTTTGCCAAAAGGACTTTAGCCTTCCATTAAAAACATCGACATCCCTCCCTTACTCACTCTCTATTTTTTTTCTTCTTTTTATTTTCGGAAACAGGGCATCCCCTGTTTCCTTTCTCTTTTTTTTTTCGTTTGAAACCAAGGGGCCGGCTCCTCCGTTTTCGTCAATGAGAGCCCTTGTTCTTCCTCCGCCTCCCCTTCTTATAGATCGCCGGAGCTGCGGGATCTCGGGAGGTAGCTGATTGCGGGAAGGAAGCTGGCTGCGTGATTCCTTGGATGCGGAAGGAAGGAGGCGCAGATCACGGCTGGGATGATGGAGAAATGAAGCCGCGGACGCTGTGGAGGAGGCGGTGATCGCACGGACGGCTGCTGAGAATAGACACGATGGAGGATCGCCACAGACGCTGGGATCATGAACACGGGAGAATCACGCTGAGAGCTGGACGCGTGAATGGAGGAGGCGGACGCTGGGGCTGGGATTGGCTTGGACCGTGGGATGCTCGGACGCGAGTTCCAGCTGTTAATTGGCTGGGAGATGAAGCGGAAGAACGGGATGCTGAGAGCTTGGTACGGGCGGAAGCGGACGTTGGGCTCGGATGTGAGATAAACCGGAGGAGATGCCGCACTGGGAGGTGACGTTGCTTGATCCGGGAGCTGGAGATGGAAATGTTGCATCGCTGGAGGAGGCGGATTGAGCGGACGGGATGACTGGGACGCTCGGACTCGGGCGCAAGCGGAAGGAGGAAGCTGGGAAGCGCCTTAAACGGGCGGAAGATGAGGGCTTTGATCGCGGGATCTGGATGAGGGGTTGCGGGAGATCAAATCACAGATCCGTTGCGGGCTTTTGGATCCTCCCGGATAATGAAATTAGACCCTTAGTGGATCCATCTTGTGCTGCCATGTGTCCCTCGGATGCAAGTGTGCTCGACCAGGTTCAATTCTATTCCAGTGTAATCAGGTTTGAAGTCAACCAAATGCATATTTAAACTCTGATTTACGATGCCAAATAAAATATAAAATTAATGCAGCCTTTTTATCATTATTTGTTAGCAATACAATTGATTTAAGCAACGTGTATAACGCACTTTTGTGCTCTCATCACTGGATACAAGGAATTCACACAAGAGATCCGTGAGCTCTTGCAAAATTCTAGGACCCCTACACCGCCAACCCCTGTTGCAGCCCAACCTAAAATCGGTTTGGTTGCACCACCTGTAATCCTTCCCCATTTTTTTGGGCACCAAACCCAATGCTCAAGGTGTCAACAATTCGACCATATAGCATCCCAATATCTCATTACGACCTACCTGATTACTGAATCAGAAGTTAGGAGCCAAGAGGTCGAATATGTCGAAGAAGTCTATGAACCAAATATAGAAGACTATGAAGAAGACTTTGAAGACGAACCTATAGAATTAGATTTTGTCCAAAATGATTTCCAAAGGGAGACTATTGATCTAAGTACAACCAAGCCATTTCACATTACTACTGTGGAAGAGATAGTGACAGATATTGAGAGCTAGTCCCTGAATTGGCACTTGTAGCTAAAGATACCCATGTGGAGTCCAATCTCGAACATTTTCCTATAGTAGTTTTTCTTCTAGAGTAGTTTAATGATGTAGTCCCTGATGATCTTCCGGATGCACTTTCTCCGATGCGTGATATCTAACATACAATTGATCTAGTTTCCGGAGTATTTCTGCCCAACATTCCACATCATAGGCTCAACCCAAATGCATATGCTAGGACCTGAGATTTAATATTACCAACAATTGAGTTTGCATATAATAGTTCGGTTCATAAGTCCATAGGCATGAATCCATTCGAAGTGGTGCATGATTACAAATCTAGGCAACCCATAGACCTATTTTTCATGTCTCATCAGTATAGAGTCTTTGAGTCTGCACAATCAAGTGCATCACATCCACATTCATTGCATCAAGAAATCAGCAATTGTAGTCACTTTAATAACTTAAAATATAAATTTCTTGATGATTTAGACAGACGTTATAAAAGAGTTAAATGAAAAAGATTACGTTATGATAAGAATTAGACTTGAACGATTTTCTTCAGATACGTTTAAGAAATTGCAAACTTGTAGTGCAGAACCGTTCAAAATCTTAAAGAAAATCAGTTCGAATGCATATGTTGTAGATCTTCCTGATGACTATGGGATTAGTGCGACATTTAATATTGAAGATTTAGTCCCATACAAAAAGATAATATTCATGCCTTCTGACCCCTTTATTGATATACCTGCCCCTGTTGGACATCCTGACCTATTACCTACTGTTGAGCCACCACCTCCCAAATTTCATGCACGCAGAGAACAAATAGAACATATATTGGATGAGCAGGTTATTTCAACCAGGAACGGTGGTTACCAACGTTATCTTGTTTGGTGGAAAGGTCGACCAAAGTCTGATGTGACGTGGATTTCCAGAGTATAGTTGCAGCGCCTTGATCCTGATCTTCTGAAGCAGTACGACAGCCGGCCAAACCTGTACTCGACGGGGTCGAGTTTTTCTCATCCGGAAGGAGTTGATGGGGATATCAGAGCCCTTCATCCAGATGATCCTGAGCCCCCGGATTGAGTCAGACCTGTTTATTTGCATATTTATTTTATTTTTATTTCTGGGCTTGTTTGCATTTTAGGGCTCATTTGTGTTATTTGTGGGCTTATTAGGAGTTATTTTTGTGTAAGGGAGTTTTATGTTAATTGTGTTTATTTGACCCTATATATAGGGGACTATTTTCATGATTAGGGTTTTAATGAATGAATGAATGATTAAGAACTTTCTTTTCCCCCACATCTTATTCTTCTTCTTCCTCCTCCTCCCCTTCTCTTCTTCCTGCGTCCCTAGAACCTCTTCTTCCTTCTCCCTCTCTTGTTCTTCCTTTTTCTCCCTTTCCTCGCACTTGTGCTGCATCACAAACCCATAATCAAATATAAGCTAACATATAGCTTTGGCCCCAATTTAGTGGACTCAAACTCCCAATCTTGCCTAGGTTACTTCATTAATTGGGTTTTAATTGACTTATTATTAATACAAACCATCCAAGTTGCTAATAGTTTTATAATTGCAGATCTTCTATGCGTGTCGAAAGCAAATGGAACTCGTCTACACATTGGAACCTGTACATCCAATTAGTCGAGGCCTTAATAAATGCCCATGTCTTAAGCATGCATTATTCTTACCTAAACTTCAAATTTATGCAAATTGCATTGCAAGGCTCTAATGGCTATGGAGAAACAGATTAAAGAACTTTTATTTGACTAAATGTTGAACCAATGTAGCCTTATATGATGGGATTAAAACAAATTGACAACCACTCAATCAAGGAATTGACCAGTTCTTTGGAATTGTTTTGGAAGGTTATTATAACAGGAGTTCTAATGTTTTATGGTGCTTGAATGCAATAAACCATAATTATTTAAATTAGTTGATGCTCTAGAATTTGGACAGATGGGATAAGTGGGGGATATCCCTCCAAATAGGGAGATATCCTCTCAAGCACTCGAAAAGAGTTCCATAATAGGATTAATCAAATAAGTGCAAAAAGTGAGAGGGAGAAGACATAATTCTATTCCTCTAGTTTGCTAAAATAGAGTTATTCATGAAACATGATAAATTTATCTCCTTAAATTACTATTTGCCTTTGTCCATCCTTAAATATATCAAAATGTGGGAAGTAATTTTATCTCGGTGATACAAACAAAATCATGATGAATCGATGCACGTAATTGTTCTCTACGTTTGTTCTCTAATCAAATATCAAAACAAGTCTTATTTTTTGGAATGGCCTATCCTTTCTAGAGGATATTCTTTCAAAAATTATCCTCTTAAAAAAATGCAATAAGGATTGACTTGACATTAAGAATGCCTACCGGCAAAGTTGATACAATCTTCACATCAACAGACCCAAGTTCAATTTTGCCATCACCATAATTTTCCACCAAATTTTCACCATCCGAATTCTCAAAAATAAAGAAGGAAGAAAAATTGGCTAGTTTTCAACAAAATTAGCTTCAAAACTCTAAAAGAAACATTAGCTAGATCTTTCACCATCTCAGTTCTCGAAAATATATAAAAAAGAAAGAATGATCGGCTAGATCTCATATAAATTACCTCTAACCTGTTAACTAGGTTGCGCTCCTAAACTTTGTGACCCGCTCTGAACCCAAGATAAATGGAGACCTAATTCAATCTCAGTTGCTCAGTGACAAAGTTGGATCCAGGTCAACCTTAATTTACTTGAAACCATATACGGTTGAATTGGGTTCAAGCCAGTTTCAGACCCAACCTTATTGATTTATAACCCTATTAGCCCACGCATGGTATCTATATTGAGAGATAAATTTATTTTTAGATTTCAATATTGGTTTGGTCAACTACAAAACTTCTTTGAACCCAAATTTTCACATTAACTATTCTTTATCCGGTTTAGTTTGGCTCCATCCCAGTTGCAATGGCCATGCGACCTTCTCCGAAGAAGAAAAATATGGTCTCCAAATCTAGTGTTTCAGTCCGAGTCAGCTCTAAATTGGATTATTTTCAGGTCATAGTTGGGTCTACCAAACCCAAACCTAAAAAATTTGACTCCGTTCTTGACACACTAAATGGCTCAAAGTCAAATTCCCTTTACACATTTAATTAACCTTCTCGCCGTCCAATTTTTCTCGGACCATCCTTTCCGGTGCTTCCACTAGCGGTTGACAAGTGACGGTAGGATTTTTTCAGCATCAGGTAATCATTTCTCCATGGGAACCACCCGCCCGAGTAAGGACTATTTTTGACCAGGAATTTTGAGCGGATACTCTCTTAGTCTTCTTGTGCCACCAAAACTCACGTCAAAATGGACTTTGGGGGAATAGTGGGCCGAGCCAAACACAACCGAACCCTTTTTAAGCTTCTTCCCTCGTGGTAAATGGTCAACCGACTGTTACATTGAGTCATCTGTGGGTTAGAATAATTTGTCCATATACAAAGTGCCAAGGTAAAAGGTTTTATATAATCAAAGTTTCTTATTAAAAATATATTTTATTTTAAATTTGCAGATCAACTAAGCTTGTTTAAAGGGAAAAAAAAAACTCTAATACAGCTAAAGATTACTTAAATTGATAATATTTTCAGTTGAACTATAGATTACATGACTCTAATTCTTTTTTATTTTTGGGTGAGACATGACCTTTTCCCTCTAATCAGTCGCAGATGGTAGTCTATTAAAAGAACCCTCTTAACACTAATTTATTGACAGCTTGATTCTGTGGAAATGATTTGCAATTTATAGCTTGCTAATCATAACACTTGTCTGATTTAACATAGTGATAGAAGACGGTCCAATAGAAAATCTATGCATACTTCTATTTTGTACAAATTTATTTTATTAAAAATTTGGGAGTTTTGTTTTTATATAGGCTCTAGCCCTCTAGGACTAAAATTTTGTAAGAATAAAATTAAAATTTTACCTGGACTTCAATATTTTATTTTTATTCAAACTCTCATTAATATTTTGGGTTTGTCCATACAAACTTATTGTTTGCATTTTAGAATATTGAGTTATTTTTTTTTTCAACCTTCTTCTTCTTCTTTTCTTCCATGTACTCTTTCCTTTTCTTTTTTTTTTTCTTTTTTTTTTTTCTGTCCTCCGTTCTATCCTATGTTAACCGGGAGTCCTGCATCACATAGTCATAGTACTTGTTTCTACATCCGAGTTTTGAAATAGATTAAAACATATACATAGTGCCAATATGGTCATTTAACTACTCATTAATTTATAATTAATTTAAGGAAGTTTGGCTAGACAAAGAAGCGATTTGATTAAAAGTGTCTATAGTCTAATGCATCTAAGGCCACAACAACGACATGGCCAAAGCATGCAAGCGTCCTCTCTCCCATATCTAATAAGCTAGAATATTATGTTACAACAGTTTCTCCGCAACAATTTCTCTTTTTTTTGGTACATTGGCGGCTCGCACCACACGTTGATGAGCGTAGCTAAGAAAATCAGAAAAGAGAAGCTGGCTCGGCGGGTAGGAAACATCCGCTTGGGTCCTCCAAAAATAATCCTCCGAGTGCTGCACCGCATAGGAGGCCATCCAGTTAGGAGCTGAGCTGGCTTTCTGATACACATGCATAGCCCTAAAGGAGCCACAGTCCTCTGCCATCTGCTGTATGTCACAGAGTAAGGACTCCCCGTCCGACTCAGAGAGTCGCCTGTAGATTTTCTCCATCACTGCTGCTGAGTCACCCCCTATGATGATATGCTCCGCATCTATTAGAGAGCCTCTTCCACGCTGCCTGCAGCTCTGCACCCACAACAATTTCCAAAGGGGCACCGAACTGTAGGAATCCAACAAAGCCCATCGTGCAATATAATCAAAGTCCTCATAGTTTCCATTGTTCAGGCTGTGGCTTTTTTAACGGCCTACGCCGCCGCAAATAACGGTCGGAATCCACCAAAAAATATTCAGATTTTGGTGCGTCTTCACCAAAGGAATTAAACGCTTCACCTACCTAGAAAGGTTTAAAACCAAAGTCATCCTTTGGGTGGGCAGGTCGTTAATTTCCCACTAATATTCCAATCCTTTAAATACCCCTTTAAACTGCTATAACATTCCACATCTCTCTGGACATTTCTTAAGAGGTATACATGAGCAGTAGCCCAATGGCAAAGCTCATTACCTTGTTCCTGCTCCAACTATTTCTCCTCTGCTTCCTACCAAGATCAAATGCAGTCTACGATGTGCTAAATTTTGGGGCCAAAGCTGACGGGAAGACTGACTCGACGCAAGCATTCCTTAAAGCTTGGACGGCGGCGTGCGGCTCATCTTCCCCGGCCACCCTCTACGTGCCCGCCGGGAGTTTCCTACTAAGCCAGGCCACCTTCAATGGCCCATGCAAGAACACTGCGATCAAGTTTTCGATCCATGGCAAGATCGCCGCGCCTTCGAACTACAGAAAGTTAGGTGCTTCTGGGAAATGGATTACGTTTGATGATGTTGATGGCGTGACGATCAGCGGCGGCGAACTCGACGGAAGAGGGGCAGATCTGTGGACCTGCAAACTTGATGGCCGGAGCTGCCCAACCGGTGCAACTGTAAGTATATAAGCTCAAAACGTGGCTCTCAGAAGAACAAATAGTTGCATTGCACCAATTCAGCATACAACTTTATATCTTGCTAAAAATTCTATTCATGCCTGCTTCCAACATGAAAGCAAACATAAATACACAAGACTAGCATGTCATCATGTTGCGCGTAGCTAGTAATGGGATCAGTGGTATCATGACCGTTTATGTCGATTAAGGCACATATTCTAAAACTGTTATCTGGTTCTCGATTTGCATGCAGTCGCTGACCTTCAGCAACTCGAAAAACATTGTGATCGATGGCTTAGCGTCGATCAACAGCGAGCTGTATCACATCGTCATCCTCGGCTGCCAAGGAGTGAGGGTTCAAGGCGTTTACATCACTGCGGCGGGGAACAGCCCGAACACCGACGGCATCCACGTTCAGATGTCCACCGGCGTCAGCATAGTTCAGGCCACCATCAAGACCGGCGATGACTGCATCTCCATTGGTCCTGGCACCTCCAACCTTTGGATCGAGCGTGTGTTCTGTGGACCAGGGCACGGCATTAGGTACGTAGAACATCTTGAGAAACAACAATTAACCTTTAAAAAGCCTTAGGACAACGGGTCTAAAAGGGACGGCCAGGAAACTGATCAATTAATCAAGAGCCAATTAGTCAATATGGATCTTGAGTTTGGACATAGAGCTACATGGGCCAGGCATTTGTGTAATGCATCATCCCTCAGTTTTTTATTTCTTTGAGAAGACATCTTCTCTAAATTCTTGTAACTCTTTATTTCATCTTCATTATTTTTGTTCATTTAGAAACATTATTTTTGGGTAAGAGGAGATCTAGACTAATACATGCATGCCTGAAGCTAAAATTGGTCTACACCCCGCGTCAGCTGCACCTTCCCCCCTCTCGAAGTGGGTCATGTGTCTGATTCACATAAAGTCCGCACTATAGGCATATGAATGCATGTGGATAATTTGACCTATACGCAGCATAAGATGTTGTGTTATGTTCTCCATAAACCAAATTAAGCACAAAACCATATCATTTCTAAAGGTTTGGTTTGTATCTTTCACATGAAAGAATAATTGATCTTCTTTTACAACATTGGTGCTGCCCTATTTCTAAAGGATGCTTAAACTTATCTCTAGGTGAAAAGAGCTAGGCATTGATGTCGGACATGCGACATACTTTTGAAATTTTACTTTTTAAATAATTCGATAACATGCTTCCATTAGGATTTGAATTTTGAATCGCTTCTAAGAACAAATACTTACGAGAGAGGTGCCAAAGACTGGACCTAACTCTTGTTGGACACTCCGGACTAGTCATGCATGTCGGTGGTTTTTACATGATATAGATTATCAAGACTCTTTTTATTATTTTCATCTTCAATAAATTGAGATCTCTGTGGGTTTGACTACCCTAATTTTTGGATATATGTTTGTTTTGTATCAGCATTGGGAGCTTAGGCAAGGAGGGGCAGGGACTTGAGGAGGAAGGCGTGGAGAATGTGACCGTAAAATCTGCCGTATTTACGGGCACACAAAACGGGTTTAGGATTAAGACGTGGGCAACAAACGTCCGTGGCTATGTGAAAGGAGTCGTCTTTTCTAATGCATCAATGCGAAATGTCCAAAATCCTATTATCATTGATCAGAGCTATTGCCCTGGAAACAAAAATTGCCCTGACCAGGTATGTATCGAATTTTAACTTTCGTATTAAAACACTCAAACAACTTTGGCAGTATTTATACTCTAAAAAAAAAAAAAATACTTGGCAGTATTAATTGGCCTCCTTGATATAAAGTTGTTTCCCCCATATATATCTGTTTCTAATTATTTTTTAATTTTTTCCTTCCTAGAACTCGAGAGTTGGAATCAGTCACGTGAAGTACAAAAACATTCGAGGGACCTCGGCAACAAAAGACGCTGTGAATTTTGATTGTAGTCCAAGCAATCCATGCAATGGAATTAGATTGAAGAACATTAAGCTCACCTATCAAAACGAACAAGCAAAATCTAAATGCAAGCATGCTTATGGAATTGCCACCGGTTCTGTCATCCCACCAAGTTGTCTTTGATGCCACCGATATTATGCTATTAGTCTAGAATATACTTGAGGTTTGGGTAGTCTGTGCATTGGCTTGTTCAAGCCGACGCCCAACTGCGATGGTTTCTTGTATTTTGCTTTTGCATTGTACTTATTACACACAGAAATTTACTTATCCTTTCATTGAGGTTCTGTTCTCCCGTCCCTCTCCCAACTCTCGTGTGGGCTCCATCTCAATGGGGCTCCCGTGGCCAACTTCAAGACCGGGTGGGTCTTACCAATGTATTGTCATGCACAGGATCATTAGATAAGTATCCCATCTTTAGCCCATATTTCGCCCCTTGAAACAATTTTTTTTTTCTAAATTAAAAAGATAAATAATTACTAACAAAATAAACTTTAAAAACCTAGCCCGGTGGTTTAATCTATCTACCTCCTAGAGGGTGATGGGTCTCTGTTTTATGATTTTGGCGAGACATTAATCAAGAAACATCAACGTCCAAATCATTGCATTCTTCATTCAACTAATAGAAATTTTGTTAGAAATATTTTGCCTAAAAGCTACTATATTTTTATTTTATAAAAGTATTATAAAGAAACGATGAAACAAAGAATGGAACAGAGAACAAATAATTTTTTACGTGGTTCAGCTCGAAAGCCTACGTCCACGGGAGAAGAGAGATGGGATCTTTTTATTCACTACATTAACGAAGAATATACCAGCATAGACCCATATAAAGGCCAAAGGCAACAATAGAAGGAGGGTCCAAATAAGGCAAACAATCAATCGTAGGAGAAAAACTCTCCATAACAACTGCATCTAATTCAAACACATCTCCAAATTAGGAGCCTTACCGAATCTCTGTTACCAAATCTACCATAAATCACGCCCAAATCCCTCTCTTCTTGCCAGCACTCCCTCTCAAGTTGGTGCGAAGATATCAATAGCACCCAACTTGGACAAGATCTCTTGGAACCGGGCTACTGGTAAACCTTTTGTGAAAATATCAGCTAGTTGTTGATTACTGCGAATATAGGGAGTAGAGATAATTTTGGCTTGAACATTTTCTCGAACAAAATGGCAATCAACCTCAATATGTTTTGTTTGCTCATGAAACACAGAATTTGAAGCAATATGAATTGCAGGTTGATTATCGTAAAACATCTTCGTTGGCTACGATGAGTCAAATCCCAAATCTTGTAACAAAGCTCGAAACCAAATAATCTCGCTCAAAGCCAAATAATTTCACTCGTAGTAGATGTCATGGCTCTATATTCTGCTTCAGCACTTGAACGTGCTATAACATTCTATTTTTTACTTTTCCATGTCACCAAGTTACCACCCACAAATGTACAATACTCTGTTGTAGATCTTCTATCTGTTTGACATCATGCCCAATCAGCATCGGTATAGGCACTAATATAATTGTATCTATTCCTTTGCATCCATATACCTCTTCCAGGTGATCCTTTCAAGTATTGCAGTATTCTATTAACAGCCGTCATGTGATTAACTCGTAGAGTATGCATAAAGCGACTAACCAAGCTCACTGCATAAGAGATATCAGGGTGAGTAATTGTGAGATAGATTAGTTTACCAACTAATCGCTAAAATTGACTAACATCAGATAGCAGTTCACCATCTGCATAAAAATTGCCTCCACTCTCAATAGGAGTGTCAACAGGTTTCGCTCCTGTTTTTTCTGTTTCATGTAATAAACCCAACACATACTTTCTTTGATTAAGAAAGATGCCTTTTTTTGAATAAGCAACTTCTAATCCCAAAAAATATTTTAGAACACCCAAATCTTTAATGGCAATTTTTTTATAAAGAAGAGCCTTGAGTTTTGAAATTTCACGTTGATCATCTCCAGTGATTATGTCATCCACATAAACAAAAACAATAGTGGTGCCAAAAAACCTTTCTTGACAAATAGGAAAGGATCTGCACTGCTTCTTTTAAGCCCAATATTTATCAGCACATGACTGAGCTTAGCGTACCAAGCTCGTGGAGATTGCTTGAGACCGTAGATAGCTTTGTTGAACTTGCATGCCAGATCAGGCCTATTCACTAGATGATGTCCTAGTGGAATTCTCATATAAACTTTCTCTTATAGATCGTCATGTAAGAAGGCATTTTTTACATCCATCTGAAAAAGTTTCCAACCATAATTGACAGCAAGAGATAGAAGAACCCATCTTAGCAACTGAGCAAATATTTTTGTGTAGTCTACTCCATATGTCTGAGTAAATCCCTTAGCAACAAATCTTGCTTTATATCATTCTATGGTACCATCATTGTTATACTTGATCTTGTATACCCAATGACATCCCATAGATTTCTTTCCCAATGGCAGCTTGACGATAGTCCAAGTTTTATTTTCATCATGAGCTCAAAATTCTTCTTTCATAGCTTGTTTCCAAACAGGCTTGGAGTTGGCTTCTTGAAAGTTTGTTGGTTCATTCTCATTAGATATAGCACTGAAGAATGCAACATAAGAATGAGCAACTTTATCATATGTCACAGTCTTGTATTGGATAAGATACTGCATGATAAGTAAAGAAGTCTTTCATCGTAGCTGGAAGGCACGACTCTCTACTTGACCACTATGAGATAATTTCGGTAGGAAAAACATTAGACTGAGTAGAGTCCTCTAGTGCCAAAGATCTAGGCTCCGCGTCGGCCATAGTTTGCACCTATTCTGGTTCTTGTTCCTTAGTCACCATAGGATTGATGCTCGCTGTTGGAAGTGGTACCAAATCAGGCAAGTACTCCCCCTGTGGAAAATTTCCATCCTCCTTTTTGGCTTGAAAGAAAGGCTTAGACTCATCAAATCGAACATCACGAGAAATAACTAACTTTTGTGATACTGGATCATAACACTTGTACCCTTTCCTTGTAGAAGAATACTTGAGAAATATACAACGAGTGGCACGAGCATCTAGCTTATCACGATGAATCGCCTGTTGATGAATATAACATACACAGCCAAAAATCCGCAAGTGTGAGATATCAAGCTTGCGGTTTAAAACAACTTCTAAAGCTGACTTGAAATCGAGAACACGATTAGGAAGTTGATTGATTAGATAGACGGCAGTCAAAACTCCATGTGACCAATACTTTTTTGGAACATTCATTTGAAACAAAGGAGCTCGGGTGATCTCTAGTATATGCCAGTTTTTTCTTTCAGAAACACCATTCTGCTGTGGAGTACTGATAGAGGTTGTTTGATGAATAATTTTCTGGCTGTGTAAATAATAAGGTAAAGTACCTTTAACAAACTTAGAACCATTGTCAGAACGAAAAAATTTCACTTTAGCACCAAATTGATTGATCACCATACTATAAAATTCTTTGAAAACAGAGCACACATCAGTTTTAGATTTCAATAAGTATATCCAGGTAGCACAGGATCGATCATCAATAAACAACACAAAGTATTTATAGCCATCACAAGAATCAATAGGTGCAGGACCCCATAAATCAGAATGAATTAATTCAAAGAAGTCAGCAGTCAAAGACTTTGAATTACCAAAAGGTAAATGAGTCTGCTTAGATAATTGACAAATATCACAAGTAGAGGACTCAATGAGTAATGAAGGAAAAAGACAAGACAGAATACGGTTGGATGGATGTCCAAACCGTTGATGCAAAACAGAGTAGTGCGCAGCTGTTGCTCTATCAGTCGGCTTGAACAAGTAGAGACCATGAGAATAAACTCCCTCACCAATCTTCCTCCTTGATATTCGATCCTAGAAGGTAACAACAGTGGGGGAAAAAATAACAATACAATTTAGTGAGCGTGTAATTTTTCCAACTGAAAGGAGTTGTGAAGTAAATGAAGAAACAAATAGAACATTTGAACTAGGAGAGCCATAGAATAAGTTAATTTTTCCAGATCCCAAAATTGGAACCGTGCACATTAGCAACAGAAACAACATGGTTGTTGGAACTATCAGAGAAATCAAACAAATAAGTAGAAACGTTTGCCATATGATCTGTCGCTCCAGAATCAATGATCCATGTATTGACACTAGAAGAACTAAAGAGAGCTTGAAGGTTACCTGACACATGAGTGGAGAAATCTGGTTCAGACATGACAGACTTATTGAGTTGTTGTACAAGATGACTTAAATGTTGTATTGAGATCGATGTATCTACGGCCGCTGCTTGCTTCTTTTTATCAGTGCTACCAGGATTAGGCCTAAGATGAGGATGAAGATCCCAACAACAGTCCTTGTGTGCCTTTTTTTCCCATAATGTTGACAAGAAAAAATTTCCTTCCTAGTTTTATTCTTGTAATTCTTTTCTTTTGCACTGCCAGAGACCTTCTTCTTTTCATATTTCTTAGATAGAAAGACACTGGATTCAGTTCTATCTGATGTTGATTCATATCGCTACTCATAGCTTTTTTTCAAGTCTCTTCTTTTTGAATAATAGAGCACACACTAGACAATGATGAAAGTGAGGGATTTATGAGTATGTTACTTCTGAGATTCTCATATTCTGGCTTCAAGCTACTCGGCAGTGAAAAAATTTTGTCCTCTTCCGCTCGTTTCAGAAGAGTCTTAATATCAGTAGTAGGTGGGTGATACATGTCAAGCTCATCCCACATTTTCTTAAGACCCCCGAGATGTTCGATGACGGTTTTGTCACCTTGATCTGCTGTAGCAATCTTTCGCTTTAATTCAAAGATGCGAGCAGCATTATTTTGATTACCATACAGATCTGAAACTGAATCTCATAATTCCTTTGCTGACTCGGAAAAGGTAAAGATGTTAGCAATTTGTGGCTCTATAGAATTGGGAAGCCATGATCTAATGAGTTGATCATTACATATCTACTCTTCAAATTTCAGATCAGTTTTTGTAGGGCAGGTAGTTTTACCATCAATGAAACCCATCTTTCTCTTGCCCCCAAGAGACAGCATCACAGCACGAGACCAAGATATATAGTTAAAAACATTCAACGGAATAGTTGATAGCTTCCAACTAGGATTAATATCAGATTCTCCCATTGATAAAGAGAGGAAACACAATCAGATCAGAAAAAAACGATCTAAAAGAAACACTTACTCTAATAACCTTTAAAGCAAAAACTAGATCGGCAAACAACCCAAACCAATGGTGTCGACCTTGCCTTCTCCCTGCTCTAATACCATGATCAAATCACCATTTGTTCCAAAAGCTTAAACTGATAGGATGAGGTAGATTTATTTATATATTTTATATTTTCTTATACTCTCTCTCATATGTGGGCCAGACTTTTCTTTATTGAGTAGCCCAACATGTGAAATTTTTAATAATGAGGTTAAAAAGTGCGGAGACAGGTTCGAACTTAGGACCTCTACTCTAATACCATGATGAAACAAACAATAGAACAGAGAACAAATAATTTTTTACGTGGTTCGGCTCGAAAGCCTACGCCCATGGGAGAAGAGAGATGGAAACTTTTTATTCACTACATTAACAAAGAATACACCAGCATAGACCCATATAAAGGCCAAAGGGAACAATAGAAGGAGGGTCCAAACAAGGCAAACAATCATAGGAGAAAAACTCTCCATAAAAACCGCATCTAATTCAAACACATCTCCTAATTAGGAGCCTTACCAAATCTCTGTTACCAAATCCACCATAAATCATGCCCAAATCCCTCTCTTCTCACCAACAAGAAATAATCTACTAGTGTTTTCTTATAATCCCAAGATGGTTGGACCAGAGTCTATAAATAAACTCCAAAAGTGTTACCGATATGCACCGCATGTGCATGCCTGCATGTGTGGTCATCAGTCCACTCCCCCCAAATCCGACTTAGACTTTTTGGAAAAGAATTTTCTTTTAAGCAAAAAGATTTACTTTCACATGGGATAAAAAAAAATAAAAAATTAAAACCTTTGAAATATTTAACAAATAAGAGATAAAATAAGTTTTTTTTTATTTGTTAAAAATTTAAAGCTGTGTGTGTGTGTGTTTTTTTTTTTGGGGGGGGGGGGGGGGGGGGGCGGGGGGCGGGGGGCGGGCTTCTCCAGGCCCCATGCTCTTTGGTCTCGAGCTTGTGACATATATATATATATATATATATATATTCCAATCCGAAGTAAAAGAAAACTAAGCTCTAGTTCTGCTAAATCTACTCAGGTTGGTCAGTTCCAGGTTAAAATGCCACTTAAGAATAAGACACGCAGCTGTAATGTCTTGGGCCCGGCCTGCTAGAACAAAGCACATATTTCACACCCTAGTTTTTGGCAAATAGAACCATTGAAAGGAAACAAACCGAGTGTGAACGTGAAAAGATGATAAGCGGAACATTCAATTCTCTTTTCTGTCTCATGCCTCCCACGTGTCTCACATCTCAAGGCAGCTTCCTTTCTCAGCCACCAGAACGTCCCGTGAGTCTATAAATACCCACACCTTAACCTACAGACCCATCCAAAATCTTTCATTTTTTTCATACTTCTCCTTCTTCTTCCTCCTCCTCCTCTCCTCTGTAAGAGCAGCAGGATCACCATCCAGATTGATGGGATCCTCGCCATCAAATTCTAATGCCGATTTTGGCCACATTAATTGGAGAATGGCTGGCTTTTGATCACGCACTACAAGAGAACCTACCTTTCCCGACGCTATTTAGGGCCTTTAGCGACGCTTATAATCCATTTTTGCCGACGCTTTTAGTTAGCGTCGGCAAAAAGTTTTCCCACTCCGGTATCGCCGACGCTTTTGCGACGCTTTAAAGCGTCGGCAAATATTGTCTTCCAACGCTAAAAAGCGTCGAAAAAACCATCAGGGCAATGGTTTTTACTGACGCTTTAAAGCGTCGGAAAATGTAATTATTTTAAAAAAATTAAAAATATCAAACTGTATAAATTTACATATATCATAAAACACACATTATACAATATGAACCAAACATTCAAATTACATTGATATTGATACAAATATTCAGATCATTCGAAATATTTATATTGTCATATCTGATTAAATTTACATAAAAAGTTATGAATTACAATGTACTTTGAAAATATAAACAATATATACATATCAAACTCCATAAAAAAATAATCTACAAAGTATCAGGGACGGGATTCAGCTCCATCATCATCATCTCTGCAAGCATTTGAAGTATCAGGAATCTACAAAAAAAAAAAAGAAACCTTAAATATTTGTAAAAATGGGATACATTAACTTATACGTCATAATTGATAATATGTAAAGTATTCAAAAATATATAGTTAGTTACCTGAGAAGGGAGAAATCGTTGTAACAAAGATGAAATATTCGTAAGTTCGGCACTGGATTTCGACTTATTTATCCAACTTTTGTCCATTCTATTAAAATACTGATTGAGCTGCAACTAATATAAAAAAAAAATTAGACAACTGAAAGGAAGAACATGCTCAATAATACATACAATTGCATGTGACCCATACGCAGCTAGCATGCCAACGAAGCTTGGATCAGCATAAGGGTAAGGAACGCAAGCTTGTTACAGAAACACCACAATAACCATCAAGCATATGCAGAAGCATACACATGAACACAGAAATATGTGGTTACAAACGGTCTAAAGCAGTCAAGACCACTTAAATTCAAGAATATGGCATCAACTTACAAAAGGCCGGCTATAATCGGGTCTTGGAGGTACAAAGGCAGCTTCTGGAGTCTCCAGAGATAAACCTGAGTTCATGTGACCCTCAACCCGCTTTTCTAAGTGGGAAAAAAAAAACACCCAGCATCAGATGGCTCACATCTGGTGGCACAATGGCAGACCTCATTACATTGCGAAAAAAAAGAAAGCCTAAGATATAAGTTTCAAAAAAATATATTTCACAACAATTACCACCTTATATATGCACACAAGGTCAAATCAGGGACTTAGAATACCATTCACAATTGAATAAATAATAATGACTGCCAAGCTGCCAGCTTATTGCCAATAAATTGGCCGCAAAACTTCTTTGTATCGTGAGAACTCCCCAGATCAAAACTTGAAGAACATATTTTGTACCATTGATCATCTCTAAGATTGCATTAGGCATTTAGTCAGGATTTTGTCAAGTAATGTTCTTCTAAAGTAAGTACATAACAAGAGGAAAAAGTAAAAAATGGTAAAAGAATTGGCTACACAATTATCTACACAATTTGATGCTGAACGGACTAAACTACTCTCTGAATATTTGTTACTAAAGGGTTGCCTGTCATAAGCCTTTACATTATTAAGAGGCATCTCTCGGTTCCACAGATATTGCAAGTCCTAAGAGATGTTGCACGCTTCTTGCTTTTACTGCAATATCGTTATAATAAAAAACCAAGCTATTTAAATAATCATGCACTGAAAGGAACATAAGAAAACTGCAATCCAGAATTTAAATCATCCTAAACCACTGTCCCAAAGAACTTGATCTACATATTCCAGCACAATTGAATGAATTTTTATAAACAAGAGGGCAGTATCATTGGAAGGCTGAAATAAACATATTAAACCATACATCAGGAGTTACCAAAGTACATTAGCAACTAAATAGAATGGTAAGAAAAGGCCCAATAGATATCAAAGAAAATTTCTGAATTTGAAAGTTAGAATTGAACAAATACACAAAGAGAAACTAATAAATGGCATAAGTACCTAATCTGGGAAAAAACATCAAACTAGATACTAACGATCAAAATCAAAAAAAAGAACATATTGCAGGTATTAGTTGTAGTTTTTAAAATAACCTCATATTGTATGTTTGAAGCTTTGATATCAAACCTCTTGATTTATTAACTTGGATATCACATAACAAAAATTAATTATGTGCAAGACTCCTTTGCTATGAGCAAAAATAAAATGTGGGCTCTATATTCAAAATAAGAGGAAATTAAAGGGGAGTGTGGGCACAAAATATTCATTCATTTAAATCTTAAAGTGTTCCTATGATGATCAGAGCAACTTAACATCCAACATCCGAACAGAAAAGATTTCAAATAACTTGCAATAAAATCTACAATAAATCTAAACAAATCCAGCGTTGTTCTCCTCGATGAAGCTGATCGTCGAGTTGATCAGAAGCAGGGTAATAATCCCCACGAAATCCTGCCAGTCTGGGGGCTTCCCCTGTTGAATGGAATCAAGAACCCATATGGGTTCATCACAGGAAAAAAAAACTAAAAAAGAAGAAGAAAACAATCAGATTATGGTGTTTCCAGGACTCACCCCTCCGCTCGCGAGGGCGATGGCCATGATGGCCGCCGCCTCCATCCCCCACGACAACGGATTCCACATGAACCCTAAGAATTTCAGAAACTTGCTCTCCTGCAACCACAAACAAATTCAAAAAATAAATAAATAAATCAACAGCTAGATTAAAAAACAAAAAGCACATACAAGAGGGTTGTCTCACAAATCTATATCAGTTGAAGTGGTGAGGGAAAGAACACATCCCCTCCCGCGTGCATCTCAGATTATCAAACACCTCCTTCAAGGGTATGTTGTCGTCGAACCACATCCCGCCCGCCACCACCGCCGTATCCTCAGCTCGGAGGGGTAGAACACCTTTCTCGACGGCGCGGGGTCGTCCTCGAAGCTCGAAGGGGGAGGGGGATCCGAAGCTCGGTGGGGGGTTTGGGGGGAGATGATCGGGGAGGAAGGAGGGGGGGAATGATGGCGGCTGGGGATGAAAGGGTTAGGGTTTTTTCCTCTGCACGAGAGAGAGAGAGAGAGAGGGAAAAGGCAGGGGATCGGGAAAAAGGCAGGAGATCCGTGGGTTTGGTGGCCTTTTTCCTCCGACGATGCTTTGAAGCGTCGTCTTATTTTAATTTCACCCAACGCTATACAAAAGCATCGTAGTATGCCAGCGCTGTTTCGAAATATGCCGACGCTTTCTGTTAGCGTCAGTGAAAAAGAGTCGGCAAAACCCTATTTTGTTGTAGTGACGTCGAGGGTGTCTCGGTGTACAGCGAGACCATCGATGGATGGCCGTGGCTCACCTCTTTAATTGGGCCTGCAAGGCTGCTGGTGGGAACCATCCAGATGGTTCAACTGTGCGTACTAGCAGTGTGAAATGGACCCCTAGCTCTCACAACCTTTCCTTGCCTATAATTATTTAGCATTAACCTACTGCTCCTCTTCTTGCAGTCATTGACATTTTGAAGCTCGAAGGACATCATGATTGCTGGGTTGACGTCGATCAATGGCGAGTTGTACAACATCGTGATCGTCGCCTGTCGAGGGGTGACAGTGCAAGGTGTCAAGATTGCAGCTCCAGGAAACAGCCCCAACACCGGCGGCGTCCATGTTCAGGCATAGACCAACATCATGGTATCATGGGGACAGGCATCAAGACAGGCGACGACTGCATCTCGATCGGTCGCGGCACGACAAGCCCGTGGATGGAGCAATACAATTGTTGGCCTGAGCATGGCATAAGGCGAGGGGACACCAATTGCATTATATTTGCATGGTGGAGGCACGGTACCATTGCTCGTCTTGTATCTACGGATCATCAAATTATGATTCGCACGTGTGGGAACCTTTTGGTGTTCTAACATGCACATGCACGTGTGGTGTTGGTGGCTAGCAGCATTGGGACTTTGATGGCATACAAGAATCTAGTCACAGTTTATCTGATCGGTAAAACTGGGCTGAGTCTATTAGCTGAGTCTATTAGCTTTGGGCCAATCTAAAGGCATTGTAATATTGGCCCACAAAACCTACCTTTTAGTTAGAGTATGCTGGAAATTCCAGGATGATTGATATGATCGCTGCATCGATATGTTACAGGACTAGAAAATAGACTGGTAGTATCAATACCTAATGCATGACTTTAAAAGAATATATATATATATATATATATATATATATATATATATATATATATATATATATATATATATATATATATATATATATATATATATATATATATATATATATATATATATATATATATATATATATATATTTAACAACACATTTTCCATAAGAAATACACAGTAACACAATTGTTGTGAGTAATATTTTATCACAATAACTATCAAGCTTAAATTGGCATGAAGCATATGACTGCCAATGAAAAAGTTGCATCAACCATTCTATTTATTGGCTGTTGAACAATTTCCATTGAATAAATCCCTTCTAGTTTCTTATGATTTCTTTTCTCTTGATGGCCACCAGTTTAAAATTCATTGAGTTGAGATAATGGAGGAAAATTGATATTTGAATTGGTTTTATTTCAAAGTTTCAGTTAAAAGCGCTACAACTATTAATTAAGCAATTTATTTTGCTGGTAACATATAGTACAATTTTAAATTAAATTACTTTTTTGTTTGCTTATGTTTTATTTTAGTATTTTCTCATTAATTAGTACAAATAAAAATTCTTAACAAATATAATATTTAATTTTTTGATGGCGGTCTAAAGGCCAATGAAATGGAGGTATAACGGCAATTTTAGTGGACGAAACATGCATTGACTCTAATAAGGCAAAATAATTAGTGGCCAATAAAATGGAAGTGTAAAAGCATTTTTAGTGAATGATTGATGGAATAAACCCAATAAAGTGAAATAATTGGTGGTATTTCACACCATTCTCGGTGGTAATTAAAAAAATTAAAGTATAGCCATGCTGAACTATACTTCTTATGTAGAATTGGATATTGTTTCTATTTTTAGTTATTCGTCAAAGTTTAACCTATACACCCAGCAAATCCTCATAAGATATATTTTATTTGCTTTCTTCTATAATTTATGGTATAAACTAGTTGTATAATTAAGTATTTAAGTAAACAAATCATTTTAATGGATTCATTAAACTTATTTGCATCACCTCATGTGTCAGAACTTAGATAAGGTCGACTCCTCTACATGTTGTAATAAAAAGTGCCCCAAAATATAGTTTCAACAAAGATTCTTGCAAATACAATTCATTTCTCACACATATGTGAATACTGGAGATCAGTATCCATCAAGCTTAAAAGTAAAATATTTGAATGATAACAACAAGGCCTAACTTTCAACAAAAACAAATATATTATTGATATGTCTTGCTAAAATACCATCATGTAGGCCTTTTAAGTATGAGTTTAACTATGAAGATCCACTTTTGTATATGGTAAAATGCACATGTTGAAGTTCGTGAGATCCTTAAAGAATATAAGCACTCATAAAGTGAATGCTATGCATTTCCTAACAACACTTAATTTGTTTAAGAAATCATTTTTTTTTTAAATCATGAATTATAATTTATTAAATAATAATTAATATTTTAAAGTGATCTATTGTTTTTGTTGCAGCTGTTTGGCCTAAGAAATGTATTCAACCAGAAGGAAGATGTTTGGGCTGTTTGGCCTAAGAAATGTATTCAACAAGAAAGAAGAGGTTTGGGACTATAAATTTTAATATATAACATATTTAAATTTTATAATTGGACTAGTAATAAAAATATATTTTTTTGAGAGAACCCACACTATAATCATTTGTCTCTTGATATTTGGGAATACACCATATAACGTTCGAAAATATAACTTTTATGCGAGGATACATGATGGCATGTATTTAGTCTCACATAAATTGTCTACCGGGGAGGTCCTAACTAAGACAAATTTTAGGGTAAAGTCTCGGGCCATTGCAATTTTAGTTCCTAGTTCGAGGGTTGATCACTAGAACAAGCTCTAATTCTTAAAATATCTTGATATTCAAAAAAAAACCTACAATATATATTATTACCTTAAATAGGTGTTATAAATTACATAATTGTATTGCATGTTTTCCATCTAGTTTAAAATTCTCTCTTTTCACAGCCATATGTTATCCACCCTATCCATATCCAAACCAAACCTAACTCTATATTCGACCTTGCAAACCGATAATCAAATAAAAGCTAACATATAGCTTTGGCCCCAATTTAGCGGACTCAAACTCCCAGTCTTGCCTAGGTTACTTCATTAATTGGGTTTTAATTGACTTATTATTAATCCAAACCATTCAAGTTGCTAATAGTTTTATAATTGTAGATCTTCTATGCCTGTCGAAAGCAAACAGAACTCGTCTACAAATTATAACATGTACACCCTATTAGTCAAGGCCCCAATAAATACCAATGTCTCAAGCATGTATTACTCTTACCTAAACTTCAAATTTATGTAAATTGCATTGCAAGGCTCTAATGGCTATGGAGAAACAGATCAAAGAACTTTTATTTGACTAAACATTGAACCAATGTAGCCTTATATGGTGGGATTAAAGCAAATTGACAACCACTCAATCAAGGAATTGGCTAGTTCTTTGGAATTATTTTGGTAGGTTATTATGACAGGAGTTGTTTATGGTGCTTGAATGCAATAAACCATAACTATTTAAATTGGTTGATGCTTTAGAATTTGGACACATGGGATATGAATCTCTAATGAACTATTTATTAAGTTCTACGACTAGGTTTGGTAGATACTATAAGTGGGGGATATCCCTCCAAATAGGGAGATATCCTGTCAAGCACTCGAGAAGAGTTCCATAATAGGATTATTCAAATAAGTGCAAAAAGTGAGAGGGAGAAGACATAATTCTATTCCTCGAGTTTACTAAAATAGAGTTATTATGAAAAATGAAAAATTTATCTCCTTAAATTACTATTTTGCCTTTGTCCACCCTTAAATATATCAAAATGTGGGAAGTAATTTTATCTCGGTGATACAAACAAAATCGTGATGAATCGATGCATTTAATTGTTCTCTATGTTTGTCCTCCAATCAAATATCAAAAGAAGACTTATTTTTTGGAATAGCCTATCTTTTCTAGAGGATATTCTTTCAAAACTTATCCTTTTAAAAAATGCAATAAAAATTGACTTGACATTAAGAATGCCTACCGGCAAAGATAATACAATCTTCGCATCAACAAACCCAAGTTCAATTTTGCCATCACCTTAATTTTTCACCAAATTTTCACCATCCTAATTCTCAAAAATAAAGAAGAAAGAAAAATTGACTAGTTCTCACAAAATTAGCTTCAAAACTATAAAAGAAATATTAGCTAGATCTTTCAAAACTATAAAAGAAACATTAGCTAGATCTTTCACCATTTCAGTCTCGAAAATATTTAAAAAAAATGATCGGCTAGATCTCATATAAACTACCTCTAACCCATTAACTAGGTTGCGCTCCTAAACTTTGTGACCCGCCCGGAACCCAATATAAATGGAGACCTAATTCAATCTTAATTGCTCAGTGACAAGGTTGGATCCAAGTCAACCTTAATTTACTTGAAACTATATTCGGCTGGATTGGGTTCAAGCTAGTTTCACATCCAACCTTATTGACTTACAACCCTATTAGCCCACGTGCGGCATCTATATTGAGATATAAATTTATTCTTAGATTTCAATATTGGTTTGGTCAACTACAAAGCTGTTTTGTACTCAGATTTTCACTTTAACTATTCCTTATCCGGTTTAGTTTGGTTCCATCCAAGTTGCAATGGCCATGCGACCAACTCCAAAGAAGAAAAGTATGGTCTCCAAATCTAGTGTTTCAGTCCAAGTCTGCTCTAAATTGGATTCAGGTCATAGTTGGGTCTACCAAACCCAAACCTAAATATTTGACTCCGTTCTTGAGAGTCTAAATGGCTCAAAGTCAAATTCCATTTACGCATTTAGTTAACCTTCTCGCCGTCCAATTTTTCTTGGACCATCCTTTCCGGTGCTTCCACTAACGGTTGACAAGGGACGGTAGGATCTTTTCAGCAGGAGGTAATCATTTCTCCATGGGAACCACCCGCCCGAGTGAGGACTATTTTTGACCAGGAATTTTGAGCGGATTCTCTCTTCTTCTTCTTTTGCCACCAAAACTCACGCCAAAATGGACTTTGGGGGAATAGTGGGCCGAGCCAAACACAACCGAACCCTTTTTATGCTTCTTCCCTCATGGTAAATGGTCAACCAACTGTTACATTGAGTCATCTGTGTGGGTTAGAATAATTTGTCCATATACAAAGTGCCAAGGTAAAAGGTTTTATATAATCAAAGTTTTTTATTAAAAATATATTTTATTTTAAATTTGCAGATCAACTAAGCTTGTTTAAAGTAAAAAAAAAACTCTAATACAGCTAAAGATTACTAATTCAGTGTAGGTCTGAAGGAATCGGGAAAAAGACAACTTTATCTTGTTCTTGAACATCCTAGATTGGCACCCAACCTCCCTCTAATTGTAACGAGTTCAATTGTTCGACAACCATAAATAATTGCAAGAAAACATGCACAGGCAAATTGAAAGGATGATAGCAATAGATTACATGACTCTTATTGGGGGAAAAATGGATTGCTCCAAAGCACGTGGGTGCGTCGCCGGCACGTAATGACAGGCGCCCGACCTCGGCATGCCCGATCTCAGGACGCCCGACCTCGGCACGCCCGACCTCGAAGCGCCCGACCCCGAGGCGCCCGACCTCGGCATCCTCGATTTCAGAACGCCGAGCCGACCTCAAGACGCCCGACCTCGGCGCGCCTGACCTGAAGGCGCCTGACCTTGAGGCGCCTGACCTCGAGGCGCCCGACCTCGACATCCCCAATTTCAGAACGCCGAGCCGACCTCAAAAAACCGACCTCGTCGTCCACATGCTGCGGCCATGCCCTGCAACACCCTCACCGCACCATGCTTCGGTCGCCAGCCATGCCATGACATATCAACCGGGGACCATGCTTTGCTACGACTTTCAATTATTAAATGCGCGCAATCTCCACGGACCTCCAGCCTACTCAAAATCTCAGGCCCTCCATGGCAACCAGTTGACTCACTCAACTACATCCGGTCACCCATAACAACTTATTGGCTCCAGTCTAGCCCTCCACAGCAATGCATTAATTCACACGATCGTGCTCAATCATGACGGTAACTCATTTAATTCGCCCGGTCACATCACAGGTAACCATGTACCTCTCCTATAAAAGGGGAACATCTTCCTCTTAAAGGAGGATTCTGACTTTTAGGCTCCGATATACAACTCATTTCCTTCTCCAATTTAAGCCCCCTTCTGACTTAAGCATTGGAGGGCCGGCGCCGGAAGCCCCAGCCACCGACTTTTTGCAGGTCCCCTGGAGAACGCAGTCCGCCGACATACCATAAGCATCAGAGCTCCTCCTTCTCGGCCAGTGGTCACCCCCGGGTCCAATTTCCAGCAATAATACTCTATTCCTTTTTATTTTTGGGTGAGACATGACCTTTTCCCTCTAATTAGTCACAGAAGGTAGTCTATTAACGGAGGTCTCCTCTTAACACTAATTTAAATGATTTGCAATTAATAACTTGGTGGTTGCTAATCGTAACACTTGTCAGCTGATTTAACATAGTGACAGAAGACTGTTCAATAAAAAATCTAGGCATACTTCTATTTTGTACGAATTTATTTTATTAAAATTCAGGAGTTTTGTTTTTATGTGAACTCACAGGACTAGAATTTTGTAAGAGTAGAATTAAAATTTTATCTGGACTACAATATTTTATTTTTATTCAAACTCTTATTAGTATTTTGGGTTTGTCCATACAAATTATTGTAGTATAATTAAGAAGGCAGCTTGCAGAATATTGAGTTATTTTTCTTACGACCTTCTTCTTTTTCTTTTCTTCCATATTTTTTTTTTCTTTCTTTCTTTCTTCCTCTCTATCCTCCCTTCTATCCTATGTTAACCGATAGTCCTGCATCACGTAGTCATAGTACTTGTTTCTACATCTGAGTTTTGAAATAGATTAAAACATATACATAGTGCCAATATCGTCATTTAACTACTCATTAATTTATAATTAATATAAGCAAGTTTAGCTAAACAAAGAAGCGATCACATATTGTTTTTCCTTGCCTAAAAAAAATAAATCTAAAAAGTGCTTTTTATTAAAAGTGCCTGTAGTCTGATGCATCTAAGGGCACAACAACGACATGGCCAAAGCATGCATGCGTCCTCTCTCCCTTATCTAATAAGCTAGAGTCTTACGTTACAACAGTTTCTCCACAACAATTTCCAAGGGGGCACACAACTGTGCGAATCCAACAAAGCCCACGTTGCAATATAATCAAAGTCCTCATAGTTTCCTTGGTTGGCTTTTTTAACGGCCTACCCCGCCGCAGATAACGGTCTGAATCCACCAAAAAATATTCAGATTTTGGTGCGTCTTCACCAAAGGAATTAAACCCTTCACCTAACCTAGAAAGGTTTAAAACCAAGTCATCCTTTGGGTGGGCAGGTCGTTAATTTCCCACTAATATTCCAATCCTTTAAATACCCCTTTAAACTGCTATAACATTCCACATCTCTCTGGACATTTCTTAAGAGATATACATGAGCAGTAGCCCAATGGCAAAGCTCATTACCTTGTTCCTGCTCAAACTTTTTCTCCTCTGCTTCCTACCAAGATCAAATGCAGTCTACGATGTGCTAAATTTTGGGGCGAAAGCTGACGGGAAGACTGACTCGGCGCAAGCATTCCTCAAAGCTTGGACGGCGGCGTGTGGCTCATCTTCCCCGGCCACCCTCCACGTGCCCGCCGGGAGTTTCCTACTTAGCCAGGCCACCTTCAATGGCCCATGCAAGAACACTGCGATCAAGTTTTCGATCCATGGCACGATCGCCGCGCCTTCGAACTACACCAAGTTCGGTGCCTCTGGGAAATGGATTGTGTTTGATGATGTCGAGGGCGTGACGATCAGCGGCGGCGAACTTGACGGAAGAGGGGCAGATCTGTGGACCTGCAAACTTGATGGCCGGAGCTGCCCAACCGGTGCAACTGTAAGTATATAAGCTCAAAGCGTAGCTCTCAGAAGAACAAATAGTTGCATTGCACCAATTCAGCATACAACTTTATATCTTGCTAAAAATTCTATTCATGCCTGCTTCCAACATGAAAGCAAGCATAAATACACAAGACTAGCATGTCATTTTGTTGCACGTAGCTAGTAATGGGATCAGTGGTATCATGACCGTTTACGTCGATTAAGGCATATATTCTGAAAGTGTTACGTTGTTCTGGATTTGCATGCAGTCGCTGACCTTCAGCAACTCGAAGAACATTGTGATCGACGGCCTAGCGTCGGTCAACAGCGAGCTGTACCACATCGTCATCCTCGGCTGCCAAGGAGTGAGGGTTCAAGGTGTTTACATCACTGCGGCGGGGAACAGCCCGAACACCGACGGCATCCACGTTCAGATGTCCACCGGCGTCAGCATAGTTCAGGCCACCATCAAGACCGGCGATGACTGCATCTCCATTGGTCCTGGCACCTCCAACCTTTGGATCGAGCGTGTCTTCTGTGGACCCGGGCACGGCATCAGGTACGTAGAACATCTTGAGAAACAAACAATTAACCTTTAAAAAGCCTTAGGACAACGGGTCCAAAAGGGCCGGCTAGAAAACTGATCAAATCATGACAAGGCCGAAACTATATTTGTTCATGCATGGAACCTGACCAAACTCAAGTGCAAATGAGTCAACATGGATCTTGAGTTTGGACATAAAGCTATATGGGCCAGGCATTTGTGTAATGATAATCCGTAAGTTTTTTATGTTTTTGAGAAGACATCATCTCTAAATTCTTGTAACTTTTTATTTCATCTTCATTATTTTTGTTCATTTAGAAACATTATTTTGGGTAAGAGGATATCTAGACTCATACAGGCATGACTGCAGCAAAAATTGGTCTACACGCCGCATCAGCCACACCTTCCCCCCCTCTCGTAGTGGGTCATGTGTCTGATTGACATAAAGTCCGCACTATAGACATATGAATTCATGTGGATAAATTGACCGATACGCAGCATAAGACGTCCTGTTATGTTTTCCATAAACCAAATTAAGCATAAAACCCTATCATTTCTGAAGGTTTGGGTTGTATCTTTGGCACGAAAGAATAATTAATCTTTTTTTACAACATCAGTCCTGCCCTATTTCTAGGTGAAAGAAACTAGGCATTTACTGAAACCCTCTTGATGTTGTTGGACATGCGACATGCTTTTGAAATTTTACTTTTTAAATGTATCGATAACATGCTGCCATTAGGATTTGTATTTTGAATCTCTTCCAAGAATAAATACTTAGGAGAAGGGTGCCAAAGACTGGACCCAACTCATGTTGGACGCTCCAGACTAGACGTGCATGTAGTTATACATTGCATGTAGGTGGCTTTTCCATGATATAAATTTAGCAAGACTCTTTTATTATTTTCATCTTCAATAAATTGAGATCTCTATGGGTTTGACTGGCCTAATTTTTGGATATATATTTGTTTTGTATCAGCATTGGGAGCTTAGGCAAGGAGGGGCAGGGACTTCAGGAGGAAGGCGTGGAGAACGTCACCGTAAAATCTGTCGTCTTTGCGGGCACTCAAAATGGGGTTAGGATTAAGACTTGGGCAACAGACGTTCGTGGCTATGTAAAAGGAGTTGTCTTTTTTAATGCATTAATGCGAAATGTCCAAAATCCTATCATCATTGATCAAAACTATTGCCCGGGAAACAAAAATTGCCCTGACCAGGTATGTATCGAATTTTAACTTTCGTATTATACTCTAAAAAAAAAAATACTTGGCAGTATTAATTGGCCTCCTTGATATAAAGTTGTTTCCCCCATATATATCTGTTTCTAATTAATTTTTAATTTTTTCCTTCCTAGAACTCGAGAGTTGGAATCAGTCATGTGAAGTACAAAAACATTCGAGGGACCTCGGCAACAAAAGACGCTGTGAATTTTGATTGTAGTCCAAGCAATCCATGCAATGGAATTAGATTGAAGAACATTAAGCTCACCTATCAAAACGAACAAGCAAAATCTAAATGCAAGCATGCTTATGGAATTGCCACCGGTTCTGTCATCCCTCCAAGTTGTCTTTGATGCCACCGATATTATGCTATTGGTCTAGAATTAATATACTTGAGGTTTGGGTAGTCTGTGCATTGGCTTGTTCAAGCCGACGCCCAACTGCGATTGTTTCTTGTACTTTGCTTTTGGATTGTACTTATTACACACAGAAATTTACTTATCCTTTCATTGAGGTTCTGTTCTCCCGTCCCTCTCCCAACTCTCGTGTGGGCTCCATCTCAAAGGGGCTCCAACTTCAAGACCGGGTGGGTCTTACCAATGTAGTGTCATGCACAGGATCATTAGATAAGTGTCCCGTCTTTAACCCATATTTCGCCTCTTGAAACAATTTTTTTTTCCTAAATTCAAAACATAAATAATTGCTAACAAAATAAACTTTTAAAACGTAGTCCAATGGATTAATCCATGCACCTCCTAGAGGGTGATGGGCCTCCCTTTTAAGGTTTTGGCGAGACATGAATCAAGAAACATCAACCAATAAAGAGAAGTCATATGTGGGCTAAGCAACAGTGCAAATCATTGATTAGTTATTAGATAATATGATAGAGGTTGACTTCAACTGCTGTAAATTGTATTTATGTACATTGATTTATAATTTGTAATCCATCATGTTTTAGAGTTAGCGTAGGAGACATCATAAATGCCCATTTACTTTTAGTAATGCAGAGTTTGTTCGTGCACCTTTCTTATGATCATGTCTTTCTCATCCCAGTATGAAGCCTTGTAACTTATATAAGACCTTTGTGAGAAGCTTCCGAGAATTTTTTCTATAATCGATAAGGGGTTCCCTTGCCGACAACTATCAGACCAGTTGGTTGGCATCCAGTAGGTTCTATCCTAGATGGCGGCAAATAACCACAATATTGCCCTTCAAGCCAATTTAGATTTGAAAAGGGCCTCAACCTAAATCAATGTAGCCATCAGAAAACAGCTACTATCAGAAAATTAGAACACATGGGTTGACCCGAAGTGACTAGCTAGCTTAAATACAGCTTAGACATCGGGCTTGCCCAGTGGCCGCTCTCAATCCAGCGTGTATTAGAGTCATGGCGTGTTTTAATTGGTGTTAATATCTTCAACTAGTGGGTACTCTTTTCTACTTGACCATCTCTTATCTAGTCTCCAGACATACACGCATACTTTAGATCATAATAATACGCACACATACTTTTTATCTCTCATGATTGAACAACAAACTAACTTGTGGCATATGCCTAGCATATATGACATTTATAAACTAATAATCTTTCTTAGGGGTTTCCCTCTGCATCTTTCTAATTGTCTTAGCAGTAGATGGCCTCTCGGTTCAGCTTTAATGGCTGGCCTTATCTAGAGTTTTAGCCTGCATAGGGCACAACCTGCTCCATTGGGCTTCGCTAGCCACACGTCCAAAATAGGATGATTAGAAATAATCAGAAAGCAACTTGGCAAATACGCTTCTGTCTTTCTTTTTTTTTTCCTGTTGTTCCGTGGGTGTTAATGAAGCCCACCTGATACGAAATCACCTTATAATACACAGCAGATAGTCCATTTATGGACTCATAAGATGCCTTTATGCCTTGGAATTTTAACTAAGATGCTTCCTACAATATTATATTGATTCAGAAGAATTTTCAAACTTGTTGTGGAGTACTTTGGCCGCTATGGCCTATGGGTAGGGTTGGACAGTGTCCAAAAGTGACATTTGCTACATTAAAAAGCTGAATCATGGGCCAAAATTTTTGGAGACCATAACTTAACCATATGATGTTTGATTGAGATGGTTTTTTTTAAAAAAAGAAATGAATAACTTTTCGAGATCTATGATATGATGTCATCTCTTGAAGGATGCAATACAATGTAACTAACAATCAAGCCCAAATTCCATCATTTGAGCTCCAAAAAGAGACAATCAAATTAAAAATTTTCTTTTCGGAAAAAAATTTGACTAAGCGTATCTTGTAATTCTGGAAAAATTGGATGAAGTAATAACAGACAAAGTTGATACAGAAATCGAGACCTACCTTATGCAGAAGTGATGACTTTTGTATTTATAGTTTGATTTGTATCTATTTTCTTAAAAAAAATATTATATTTTTCACTTCTATCGTATGTGGATTTTTTTTTTCTTTACTGTCACAAACTAATTTGTTGTTCATGCTTGTGAAACAAATGTATGTGCCGCCATCCACAATCCATTTTTTTATTCTTACAATATATCAAGAATGTCAATAAGTAATCCATGCAGGTTAATTGAGGAATGCTGGGATTCTAATTCTGCAGTGAAGCCAACATTTTCTCAGATAATTGTTCTATATAGACACATTTAAGCTTCCTTATTATGAACTCTTGTACCATATTATCCACAGTCAACTTTATGTGTATGAAGTCATTGCCATTCATTCATGTGTGAAATGCAAAGGCATTTTTATGATATAATTTATATGAGCAGCCAATGAAATTTACTGTGATAAGGTTCATCTAAGAATCCCATTATGATAGGACTTTTTATGAACAATTAATTATCAAGATGGCTAGGAAGACACTTTTCTGCATACCATTTTATTAGATGTATGTCCTAGAAGCCAATCTGGCGGACACATTATTAATTCTAGAACATAAATTTGTACTTGACTTTATAATAAATGGGCATCTTTTCATTCATATTGTTTATGTGTCTATGAATCGTCCAAGAAATTAATAAGATGATGATACATATTCTCAAGAGTTGAGAATTTGAGCCATGTATCATTGGTGATTAATTTCTAAATGCTCCTGATCAATGGATCATCACGAGGACGGTGATCGATCCGATCAGTGCATAGATCGCTTTCCTTATGGATGAACGAGACTCGAGTCCACAGTGTAGGAACACTTAAGTGATAGTGCAGGTGCTTGTTAGAGAACAAGGGTACTGAGCGTGACCAAGACAAGAAGCCACTTGGATGTCTATCCACTCGTCAGTGACTTGCTTGATGTTGCAGTAGTATGACTGGTCCTTTGACCTGCGGTGCTTCGGCTATTTACAGTGAGGTTATTGTAGTTTGACTGCACATATACATGGTTTCTAATCATATGGATCCTTGTAGTGTAGATTGGCTGCAGTAGGTTCACTGTAGGAGTAGGGTATGTACTTACATGGAATCTATCGACCTTGATAGAAGAGGAGTGATCCTATATGATTTATTAGACTGAGTTCTAAGACCTTGGCCAGGGCAGTAATATACAGTGGAGAAAGAGTTTTCTCTACTATCGAACTTAAGTCGAATAAACGAGATATGCACATGTCTTTCCGCTACGTATCTGAAAATTTTTGAATTTTCAGTGGCATGTGACAGATCCTAACACATTTGGCCTTTAAATTGCTGCAGGATCCATTAAAGTTGTCCAGATCAATCAATATCTTTTCAAGTCTACATTTTGGTAGCATAGGCCATAATCAACTATCAAAATATAGATTTGCTAACTCATCGAAAATGTTTCCTATGCTACTTAAAATCAAATATTTTTTTTATTACATTAGAAAAAGAAACTTAACATTAGAATTAATCTTGAAAAAAATTAGATAAAAATTTTGACAGTTGTATTTTGTGCCATGATACAAATAAGACTATTGATCATCTCTTCTGCACCTGTCAGTTCTTTTCTACTATATGGAAGATCATTTATTTGTCTTTCAGGATGCTTCATCCTCAACTAAACTTTAAAAGTTTATGCATTGATTGAAGGTTGAAACATTTTACAAAATATGCTCACCCTATCATTTTCATGTTGATTGTTGCTATATGTTGGACATATTGGAAGGAGCAGAACTCTATAATTTTTCTAAATAAAAGATCTTTACTTGCCCCGATTAGTACAGAGGGACTAAGAAATTTCAATGATTGGGCGGTGCTATGCGATCCTATTACGCAGATGGAGTTGGAAAGAATTTGGTCCAAAATGCGGAATGTTGTCTCCAAGCTTCTGGATGACTAATGCAGTTTGAACTATATCAGTTGGATTTTTTTTTGGCCAGGAAATGCTCTCATTTCAGATTACTATAGCAGAGGATCCTGTTCTTTCTTTTCAGTATGTTTCTACCATTGGTTGCATGTGATGGAGATTTCAGTCAGCTACATCTTCTCTCAGATATTTTCTTAGACGTCAAATATGATTGAAGCATATTATGTCATGCTTACTCTTCAATTGTCATACAGTCCTGGAACGCAATTAGCCTCTTCAATGATTGAAGGATTGCAACTTTGTCTCCTTCAACTACAGCTCCTATTCGTCATTTTATGCCTTCCAGCAGATTGTATTATATTATGCTACAGAGAAGGTATCATATATGGTACGAAAATTGGTGGTGGAAAATCGGTTGTTCCTTGTTTCAAAGACTTTCTCAAATTTTTTTAAAATTTGAAGCTTGTGGCCATTCTAGATTCTGGTGATTTTTTTAAAAAATCTTTGTAAAATTGCTTGGAATTTCCAGACAATAAATGCTCTTGTTTATTGGCTGGATGAGGTTCTTTCCTTCACTGATTATCAGACACTTGGTTTCGAACCATTTTGCTTCTTTTTTTCGTATATGTTCCTTTCTTCTCTTGACAATGTAACTCATCTCTGTCCCTTATTTCTGTTGTAACTACGATTAATCTTCAATAAAAGCCGGGTGGCTTCTTTCTACCTCCCTTTTTACATCATAATAAGATGCTATGACTAGATATAATCATAGTAGTCCTTTTAATGCATTCAACTAGGGAAACATAAAAATTTATGTCAGAAGAAACCAAATTTAAAGTGTATTACAACATCCATGTTTCATTGACTAGATTCTAAAATTGGCTGCAGTGATCCCTCAGACCTGTCGAGGAACCTAAATATGTTCAACTCCTGATCATTTGCCGAACCATAGTCATATTGCTACTACTAATAAACTTTTTTTTTTCTGAATGCTGTTGAAGTTTTATCTTTTTTTTTTTTTTTGCACCTACTACTAATTGACCAATTGATCTAACTCTTACCTAACTTATGAATTGTATGTATCATATCTTGTTATCATCTTGTATATACTTTATCTTTTAATGATTTAGTTTACTGCAGTTACGGCATCAGAAATCTTCTTTGTAGCTTACTGTTAATGCCTTCAAGTTTTTTTTTTTTTTTTTTTGAATAGATGAATAATATCTCCATGCATTTCATATATTGCTAGCAGAGTTCCATGGCCTGTTTGCATTGTAATTAACCGTAGTGTCGAAACTGCTTACTTCAGAAAATAATTTTAGTGGGTTATTTTTTTACTGATGTAGGCTACTGGATCTTAATACAGACATAAATTAACTTTTTTGCTGCCCACATTCCGGAAGCAATCATCCTTTTTTTTTTTCAAGGAAGGCATTCCTTAAGCAATTCCAAACTTGTCATTATATATTAAACCATGAACCATCTTTCTGAATACTCACGAGAGGTAGTTGGATTTTCCTTTTTTTATCTAATGGAAAGGTTTGATAAAAATCTCCATCCATCTGCTAACTCTTTCTAAATTCTTGTCAACTTAAAAGTTCTTTTCTGCTAACATGCTTTATTCATACATGAGCTTCTTCTTTCTCATTTAACTTGGACTTTTCATATGTAAATTGGCTGGCAGTATATATTGCATCATAAATGCATAATGAACTTGTCATTAAGGGTCGGTGTCAAATTTTTTTTAATAATTGAAAATGGTCTTTTCTCCACTTCCATCAAAAAAAAAAGGGAAAAAAAAAAGAAAATGGTCTTTTCTAACACAAGATTCTCCTGTCCTGCAATCTATCTAGGATTTCTTTCTTTCCTTTTACAAGTCCTGCATAACTTCAAGATCCAAACTCGAACAGCAAGATGAAACAAAGATTTAGAGAAGTTCATTAGGACAAAAGAGATGGGCAAACAGACATGAATGCTGGGTTAGCTATCATAGTGCTGATCATCAACACTTTGTTGTAAATATTAAATGCCACTTGGATCTACTAAAAAAATTTGGAAAAAATCCACTTTTTTCCCATTTTGCAGGTTGATATTCCTTTACTTTTCCTATGTTTGGAATGGAGTTGATGGTTTTCTTTTTCCTATTTTGAAATTTCTCACTCTATTAATTATTCTCTGTTGCTGCTGTTGTAGAGATCATGATGGGAAAGTGACACCAGAAGAGATGGCAGCTGCAGCAATGTACTTAGAGGACACCTTAGGCAAGACGAGTATCCAAGAACTCATCAGCAACCTTTCCAGAGAGAGGTTAACAGCTGAATCTTTGCAAATTTTTCACAGTTCCATTTAACTTGTTTTCCATTTCTGAACTTCTGAGTTTTATCAGTGTATTTATCATTTTTTCTGCTTCAAAATTCTGTTTTGATAGAAGGGAAAATTCTTGTCGAAGACATAGTCAGGCTAGGCAGTCAAAACGATGATGCCAATGCAGATGAAGCAGAATGCAGGTAGTTGGTAATACAACTGCAGTTTCTTATATAATTGTCAATTAACCCTTTTTTTTCTGGGTTGCAAAATTTTGGTGGCCTGGTCAAAATTACCTATGTATTATATGGATATATATAAGATGGCAAAATTTATATGTTTGTGCTGTTGGCCATCTCCACTTTAGCGATCTTGTATGCTGTATGTTGTCAAAAATTTTTTGGTAACCTATTGATTCTTTGTGCAATGAATAAAACTCGCACCTCTTGCTGCTGTTAGTGCACAATGTAGTGCAGTACTTGAAGAGCTTGATTTGGCTTTCCCACTGCAGGAGATTACATAATTAGACTTTCTATTGTATCAAATTACAAGTTACCTGTCTTCAGTATGTTTGACATTTTTTTTTTTCCATTCTTATGTCTTACACATCTTTTTTTCTTTCCTTTTTTTATGGGCTTTATATTTATTGCATGTATTGGAATCCAGTGATTAGACAAGTTATTGCCTAATGGTTACATATTTAAATATGCAAGTTTTCTTGCAAGATATCCCAACAACAATATATCAAGTGGTCAAAATTGTACAGCTTAAATAATATAAAATAATGCATATTTTTTTACCATTTGATGTATAGATTAAGATTCTCTAAATCATATATTCTTTGGTATAAAAGTAATTTAGAGATAGTTGATCACATCCAACAGCTCGAATCATTGATATTATACCTCATTATCTAATCTAAATTTAATCAAATTTGAGAAGAGATCTACTCGATTGGATCCTAGTTCACCTATATATATATATATAAATAAATATATATATATTTATATATATATATATATATATATAGTTCATAGATCTTTGGGCTTCGATTGCCGAGGAATAGAGACTTTACAAATAAAAACCGAGGATTGGTACTCCATTGCTGTCATTTCATATGTATATGGTTACAATTATTTACGCTCCCAGTGTGCCTATGATGTAGCACCAGGCGGATTTTTAGCTAGTGTGTATCATCTTACGAGAATACAATATGATGTAGATAAACCAGAAGAAGTATGTATAAAAGTATTTGTCCCAAAGAATAATCCTAGAATCTCGTCCGTTTTCTGGATTTGGAAAAGTGCTGATTTTCAAGAACGCGAATCTTATGATATGTTGGGAATCTCCTATGATAATCATCCACGCCTTAAACGTATCTTGATGCCTGAAAGTTGGATAGGCTGGCCCTTACGTAAGGACTATATTACCCCAAATTTTTATGAAATACAAGATGCTCATTGAATGATAAGGAAACTAATGTTCACTTATATGACACAACTCCAGATTTCATTCAAGTCAAGGAATATTTTTACGTTCTGTTCTAGATGAAACAGAGTAACTGGACTCTAATTCGTATTATGGATAGGCCTAAAAAAGGCTTCATTGCTATTCCCGAATTTGGAAAAGATCATATCTATTTTGTATGAGCAGAAACAAAAAGATGAATCAAAAGAGTTCTGCACCATGAACTTTGTACCGTGTATATCACTTAGACAGACCTCGGAAAGTAACGTAAGCAAGAGTGAAGAAATAGAATAAATATAAAAGAAAAAGCGAAATTCCGAAATAAAAAGGGATTGAATTTTATTTGTACTGTGTCTGAAATGCATCCTGTGTATTCCTATCCTTTAACCCCCCCCTATCCTTTTTTTAAGTTTTTTAAAAACTTTTTTTTTGATATATATATGAAAACTTAACACTCTTTTTTGAGTGAGAGAAAGCATAATATGAACAAACAAGAAAGAAAAAAGAAACAAAAAAGGGAACATAATCCCACTTTAGTTCTTTACCATAACCATACATATATTTTTTACCCATCTCTAAAAATAGAGGTATATATCTATATGCTAGATGAATAAGTATGTATCATGCTCTTGACTATTAACGAATATATATCCTGATCTGTCTCGATTAATTTGTATGAATATCTATCCGATATATTATTCATGTGTCAGGAACCAGATTTGAACTGATGACACGAGGATTTTCAGTCCTCTGCTCTACCAACTGAGCTATCCCGACCATTTCCCGTGCATCATCCTATCCTAGTAGAGTATTTGTATCCATGTCAATTAAAGGAACTAAATCTAAATAAAGTAAAGTATTAAAAAATTTTATCTAATAAATGTAAGGATAATGATATGGACTGTGAATGATTCAATAATAGAGATTCCTTGCCCATATATGTTCATTTGTACGGGTATCGTATCTATCAAAATTGGGAGCCATTTGTACGGGTATATATATATATATATATATATATATATATATATATATATATATATATATATATATATATATTAAAAATTTTCATATTCATATACAAAATGACATGCTAGTGGTGGTTTTCCTGATGGATAAACAAAAAATTAAGCATTGTTTGAATAAGTTGTTTGAAAGAAATCTGAAATGTATAGAAGTACCATACTTCTGCGAATATATTTTTATAGAGAAAAGTCTGTTTCCCTACGCAGAGCTCAAAAATTGAGCCTGGCAAGGAAGAAGTATGAAAACTAGTCAAAATAAACCCAAATTCTTTCGGAGAGAGAGAGTAGCTTAGCAACAAACTACGGGCCATTTCATCACCGGAGTTACAAAAGGCACAAGCATGAGGAAGCAGTCAGCCTCTTTTAAGAAGATTATCAGCTGTTAAAATTCTGTTATTGAGGACTGACCACAAAATCTTTACCATCTCTCCGGCACAGGCTTTCCAAATCTTCAAGAATTGAGGCGTAGAAATACCACCAAAGTCTAGAAAAATAAAGAAAGATTGGACAGAAGCAGTCCATCTCCAAACTAATCTGTTGATATGCAGTGATAAGATCATTCTGCTGAGAGAATCCAGAAGGTCCCAGAGTTCCAAAGCAAGATTCCGAACTAGACTCCAACAAAAATTAAGCACCCAAGTATTAGGGTTAATTCCCATACTTCAGTAACAACATAATTTCATGAAACAACTTCCATTTGAAGGATGTAAATTTTTAGATTTTTGAAGAGCACATATTCAAATATATGTGTGTGTGTGTGTGTGTGTGTGTGTGTTGTGTGTGTGTGTGCATGCAAGAGGCCTAATGGAACTAAAAAAAAAAACTCGTCCAGTCCAGCCCAGTTTATATAATATTCAAGGGGGAAACTTTCTGGCACGGAAATTGGTTCCTGTGTTCTGGTGTCGAGGTCTTTTATCAGGCTGGGGTCACTATCTCTCTCTTCCAGAAAAACAACTTGAAATTAGAGTTGGAAAAACTGAAGTTTTTGAAAAAAAAAATCTATATATTGGGACAGTAAAAAATTAAAATAATAAAAATATTTTTTAAAAAAATTGGTTATTTTTTTCTTAAAAGAATTTTCTTTTCCTTTTCCAAAATTTTCTGAATGATCAAATATTTGCTAAAATGACTGCAAAAAGATGCATAAATCGAGAGTTCCGATGCCCACTATGACTCTTCCTATTCTATCTTTTAGCCTTTTGAATATTTCTTATGAGAAAAAGATTTAGCCTATCAATTTCTAGAAAATAAGTACACATGCAGCGCAAGCAATGTTGAACATGGATTTTTAGATCTCACGGGTATTCTGAGTTTCATGCTCTTACTCATTTGTGGCAAAATTCATGAGAGCCACTGGATCCACTCTGCAATTCATGTGCAGAAGCAGAAATTTGCAAGATACATAATATCTTTCTTTGGATATTAATTGCCAAGTGCAGTCTAACTTCTGACCCTCTTTCAAACTCCACCCAATTTTCTTCAAAATGAGACCTAACACCATTGAATCTACTAATAGTTGATATGGATCCAAAGAATAAAAAGTTAGCCTGCAACTTCCTTTATGTCGTGATTGTTTATAGCATGTCCAATATAGTCAATACATGTGTATGTAGGTATGTATGAATGTATATATGTATATAGTCCAATATAATCCTACTATATATATATATATATATATATGGGGTGGGGGGTTTAACCAAGAGCAACTGTACTTTTTGTTGTAGTGCGAACAATTGAAGATAAACTTCCAACCAAATTAATTCATGGAGGAGACAAAGGAGAGAGGATTGGTTGTGCCAGGGTGCTCACAACTAGGGGGCAATCAAATGTTTGGTGACGCATTGCAGGTGGAATTCTACCTTGGAAGCAATAAGCTTAGGAGTGCCTAAGGTGGGGGCGCCTCTATGGACAGACCAACCGGGGAGTGCGAGCCAGAGTGGACGAGAATGAGATTGTGAGAAGGGATGGCACCGAAAGATGTATGAAAGTGGTGTGGAAGGCGAAAAGGCCATAGAAATCAATAGAAATGCAAGTGGAGGTAGCTGGCTGTGCATTGATGGAAGACGGACCTTTTAACAAGAACAATGATTTTGTAGTAGACTAGCAGCTAAAAGGGATCTGAAGAAACATAATGAGGGTGTCGAAGTTACTGAAGTTGGATAAAATATATATAAGTGATATTATTTTTTCTTATGTGGAAAAAAAAATAAAAATAAATAACTACAATCTTTTTAATCAGGGATTAGGATTTTAAAAAAATTATGAGAATTCTCTATGGTGCAGCTCATGCACCACGGAGTACAACCGTATATGATATGGTACATGATTGTGGATTGCCTTATTTGATGGCTGTCCATCTTTTGATAGCAGTCATTCATAGTGATATAGTACTCTACGATGTCGTGTGTGCACCACAGAGTATCCATGCTAAAACAAAATAGAAAGGAAAAGAGGAGACAAGCGGAAAGAGCAGTAGTTATTCCAAGAGGAGTAACACCATCCTTGTTCTACACTTCTACTTTTTCTTATCCCTGAAGCAAACCTGGCCGTAAGGATGGACATGAGGCAGGATCTAATCAAAAGCTCTAAGATCTTTGACGGAGAAGACAAACCCAAACTTGTTCTGCCAACTTCATTGTCATACATGTCATTCACATACCAAAAGCATCAACTACTTGGGTGGGATGATGGAGTTGAGCATCGCATTCACATACCATTAAGCTGATGTTCTTCAGTGCTGGAATAAACAAAGTGCGGTTGATTTTGTCAAATTGCCAGCTTTGAGTCTTTGTGAAAAATGGGCACTAACTAGAATTAATGCTGCCGTACCATGTTTTTTTTTTTTTGGGTCTACGCATGATTCATGCAATTATGCAAGATCTCACTCTTGGTGTACCTCAGGTTGCACTTTATACCCCTTCTCCATATATCTAGGATCCTCTATGATGCAGGTTTCGCACCTGCAGAAATCTGTATATCTATTGAGAAATTTGTATTAGAAATAAAATTTGAATTGCTTATTCAGTTCATGACACTGGTGTACTTTATATACAAGTTGAGCTCCCAGATATAGTAGAATACAACTAGGGCCGGCCCAAGCCTTAGACGACCTAGGCGGTCGCCTAAGGCCCCGGCCCAAAGGAAGGCCCCCACCTAGAGTCTGTATCTACAGTAAATTGCAATCACTGAGCCAGAGCAGCAGCTACGTCGACAAGACGTGGGAAGATGAGGGTGTCTAGAGTCGTCGTCCGCCCGTCCCAATCCCATCACCCACAGCGAAAAGCTATAAACCTACGCTACGCCTCTGGCAGCCTGGCTCCTCTGGGCTCTAGCACTATGCCTCTACCTCAGTTATTCTCTGGATATAAACATACTCTTCAACTCTTCTGCATCTTCTTCCTCTGCTCCTTATCGTCATCCTCTTCTGCAGTTCTGCTTCACCGTCTTCGCCTTCGTCGTGACCAACAAGGGCGAGCGGGCGAGGTCGTCTCCGGCCGGCCACCGGGGTTACAACTTACAAGGAGTACCACTGACCGCGGGCCCCTCCCCCCTCCACTTGCAGTCAAGAAAGGCTTCTTCTGTGTGAGCAAAACCCATTCCAAACTCTCCCCACTAAAGCCAAAGAGCAGAGCAAAAGGAGAAAGAAAGAAAGAAAGAAACACTGTGCTTCTTGAAAGCAAAAGGGAGGTTGCATGATGCCGTTGGACCCCATACGAAATTTGTGAGGTGCCCAAAGGGCTGAAGTGGAGCTGCAGAAGAGGAAGGAGGTCATGCACTACGTCACCCTTCATGAGATCTATGTCATCAACAGCAGGTTTGGACCGTTTGGTGAGCTCGCTTTCTCTCAAAAAAAATTTTTTGTTCCTTTTTCTTTTTAATAAATGCACTGTGTTGAGATGGTGTACATTTTTTAGTTTTGGGGTTTGAGTATTCTAATTTTTAGTTGTCTGGACTTGTATTGTACATGATATGTTTGCTTTTATTCCAAAGAGAAGTCTTTGGTTTTTGGCGCTTCAGTGCCACTCATATATAGAATTCTCGGGCTGTTGAATTAAATTAAGTCGGTTGCAAGTCAGCCTTTAAGGTTAAAGGTTCCGCTGTTGTGTTCTTAAACTAAAATATAAGGAGGTAGGCTGACTGAAAGACGTGAGTGTAAATTGAGGAAAAAAATACACTATAATGGTAGGAAACGCAAAAACAAATACACCATTTTAGCTAGCTCTATGACAATCAGTAGATGTTATGGAGTAATTGAAATACTTCCTTAAAATTTTGCACTTATTAATTATTTTTATTATTAAAAAAAAGGCCTCTTTTGGTTAGTTCGCCTTAGGCCCCTAAATGCATTGGGCCGCCCCTGAATACAACAATAAAAATTCATGATTAATTATGGAAAAGATACTAAGGACCAGATATAGTATAATACAATAGCAAAATCCTATAATTTGAATATTACAATCAGATCCCATAATTTTTAGAGATTGATATGAGCTGATATACCAAGATTATGCATGCAATATGTAGCAGCTATGACATCCAATATCGTACATACTGTAATAGGTGAGATTGTGTATGATATTGACATCTCTAATACTCTCTCTCAAGCTGATATCTCAAGTTATCACTTTGAAAGAACTTGGTTTGGATTATGCCTGCTTGTAGTTTTTTCCAAAAGACATGACAATCTATTTCGATGTGTTTTGTCCGCACATGGAATACAGGGTTAGCAACAATATGAAATGTTGCTTGGTAATCACAAAAGAAAGACATAGGTTGAGGGTGGTGAAAGCCAAGTCAGATAGTAAAGTTTTGAGCCAAACTAATTCACAAGTGGTAGAGATCATTGATCGATACCCAGCTTTAGTGGTGAAGTGAGAGATGGTACTTTATTTTTTTATGCGCCATGAGATGGGGCTATTAACAAGAAAGATACAGTAACCTATAATAAAATGGCGAGTAGTGGAATAAGTCGCTCAATCAGCATCACAATAAGTATTGAGATGGAAGCTGTTCGAAATATGCATGAGGATACTAAAACCAGGGCATGATTTGAGGTATCTTAAGACTCAAAGAGCAGCATCCATATGTGATTGGCGTGGTGCCTGCATAAACTGACTAAAAAAATTAACAACAAAGATAATATTTGGATGAGTGATTGTGAGATAGATCAAATAATCTATCATATGTTTGTATAGTCTAGGATTATGCAAAGGTTCTCCAAAATCAAGTGATAATTTTAAATTTTTCTTCATCAAGGTGTGTGTTGGTTTAGCACCTAGAACAACTGATCTTCAAAAATATCTAAGGCATATTTCTGTTGAAAGAGAAAAATACAATTACTGGAGCGTGCAACTTCAATGCCTAAAAAGTGTTTAAGTGTTCCAAGTTCTTTAATTCGAAATTAATCTTAGAAGAAAGATTTAGTGGAAGTAATGAAAGAAGGATCACTATTAGTAATAAGTATATCATCAATATAAATAAGCACAATGGTGATGTTGCCCTTGGATTTGAGGGTAAAGAGTGAATAATCAACAACTGATTGAGTGAAACCGGCCTGAAGTGGTGCAGTAGAGAATTTAAAAATCCAATTATGGGAGGCTTGTTTAAGACCATATAAGAATTTGTTGAAGCGATACACTAATTGTTCTCCTTTCTCTCCCTTTCGACAAAAAACCTGGTGGCAGTTGTATATAAACTTCTTTATTTAAATCACCATGGAGGAAGGCATTATTGACATCAAGCTGGTACAAATGTCATTATTTGGTGGCTACAATGGCAATAAGACAACGAACCGTGACCTACAGGAGTGGAAGTTTCATAGTAATCTATGCCTTCAGGTTGAGTGTAGTCTTTAGCAACAAGTCTTGTTTTATATTGTTCAATACTACCATCAACTTGTATTTGATCTTATATAGCCATTTGCATCTGCTGGCATATCTGTCTGGCGAAAGTGGCATCACGGTTCAAGTATGATTAAACTCTAAGGCCTTAATTTTATTGGTCATAACGTCATGCTAGTGAGCATGGTTTATTACTGAGAAAAAAGACTTGGATTCCTTAGAAGAAAAGAAAGAAGCTAGAAAAGCATGGTAAGAGCTAGAGAATTTATCAAAAAAAAAAAATGAGTGGATACTTAATACCTATCATGAGGTTGTTTTGGTATTGGCAAGAAAATGATAAAACTTAAGAGCACTAAAAATCCTGAAGCCACTAGGGAGGATGTTAGATCCTTATAGAGCGTTTTAGAAGTGGATCGACGGATGTTTCAAGAAGTTCAATTGGCTAGATGGAATCTTAATTAGAAGTGGAAGAAGGCCGAATAGGTGAATATGGAAGTCGATTGAAGGAGTAGAGAAGATAGGTTCATTACCATTATTGGTAATATGAAGAAGAATTGGTGATTGGGAAGAAGGGAAAATATGAGATGTATTGACAAATGAAAAAACCGATTCATGGAAAATAACATCCCTACTAGTGAATATTTTTTTCTTAAGTAGGTTATACATGCAGTAGCCTTTTTGGCCATAGGGATATCCTACAAAAATGCATTTATATGCATGAGGTCCAAATTTATTTTTGGATTGGATATGAACAAAATAAAGACACCCGAAGATATATAAATGGTAGTAAGAGGATTTTTTTATCAAAAGGCATATTATGAGGAGATTTACCACCTAAAATAGGAAAAAAATTGATTAATAAGATAAGCGGCAATTAAAACACACTCACCCCAAAATTAGATTAGTAGGTTGGCTTGAAAACATAATGCTCGGGCTACTTCAAGGCGATGTCTATGTTTGCGCTCAACTACACCATTTTGTTGCGGCGTGCCAATACAAGATATTTGATGAATAATTTTTAAAGAATCAAGATAAGTTTGCAATTGGTGATCCATGAATTTCATCCCATTATTACTTCTAACTAGTTTAATTTTATAAAAACATTGGTTGCCTATAAGAGCAATAAATTTCTTAAGAAAATAAAATATTTTTTGTTTGAATCGCATGAGAAAAATCTATGTGCAACATGAAAAGTCATCCATAATTGTTAAAAAATAACGTGCACCAATATAAGTGGATTAGAATAACCTCTCCAAATATCAATATGAATAAGAATGAAGTAATAGAAGTACTTATAGAAAAGAGAACTCTATTTTGTTTAGCTAGAGGACAAACAGTATAAGAATCTATTTTATTTTGAAAGTAGAAAAAGGAACAAAAATATCTTGGGCTAAAACCTTTACTCTTGGAGTTGATGGATGACCCAAACAAGTATGTCAAAGACTCAACTTGGTGCAATAAGCTGTAGAAGTAGAAAAAACTAGACCGTTGTATTAGTAAAGACCATCCTTATTTTTACCCAGACCAATTAGCTTCCTCGTTGATAGGTTCTGAAAAATATAGAAGTCAGAAAAAAAAGATGGTAACACAATTATGTTTTTTAGTAAACTTACTAATGGATAATAAATTTAAATTACAAGTGCGTACATAGAGAACATATTTTAAGTCAAGATAAGGAGACATTTTAATAGTCCCTTTTTGGATTATTTAAACTATATCTCTAGTAGATAATTTAATAGATTGACGAGTTGGTAAAGATTAAAGTGATAAATAAAATATTAGGATCGGAGACCATGTGGTTAGTAGCACCTATGTCAATTACCCATGTCACAGATTGTGAGTTGGAAGGAATACTTGTCATGTTGATGGAAGTAGTGGTTTTGTTGATGTTTTGGATAGCAATTGGACATACTACTTTGGTGTGAGCTAGGGCCTAATAGATGAGCCAAGAAGATTTTTACTATTGGCAACGTGATTTGCAGCATGAGTAGGGGTTTTAGTTCCTCCATGGTAGTTTGAGTAGATATGTAATTTATAACAAGTGACACGTGTATGACCAAGATTATTACAGTAATCACAGTGTGGTCATGTTTGACCTCCTCGTTGGTTATCGGAGTGACTTAAATCGTGCTCGTCAAAATACGAGACAGTCATGGCGGTGCCTTCAAGAGACTGCATAGATTTGACTTGCAATGCCTTCTATTTCTTCTCTTCTATTTCTTCTCTTACAAAATCAGAGAAAAAGTTTTGCATACTATAGGTAGTGGCTCCATAGTGAGTATTTGGCTCTGAACAATTGAAAAGAGTCATTGAGCCCCATAAGAAATTGAAAAACTTTTTTATCTTGAGAGATCCGGTTCACCTCTTTTATTACACCGCAAATGCAAGTAGGAAGTGGACATAGATTATTGATTTCATCCCAATATGCTTTAAATATGGTAAAATAAGAAGCAACGAAAGATTGATCTTAAATATGCATTGAGATATCTCGCTTGATACGATAAATTTAGACAGCCTTACAATGAGAAAAGTGCACCTCCAGATCTTCTCATGCCTCTTTTACAGTTTCAAAATATACTATGCTGCTTACAAGATATTTTTGGACTATGTGCCAAATGCAGAAAAGCACCATCGTGTTGCAACGTTGCTATGCATCAAGTATGGCCGAACTTTCGTTAGACTTCTCAAGCAAGCCATTAGTAAAGCTAATTTTATTTTTGGTTAAGAGAGTAGTCTTCATGGCACGCCTCAATAGAGGATAATTGTCACCAGTGAGGACTTGAGAGACTAGGATCATGACTGGGTTATCTGAGTGGTGGAAAAAAAACAGTGACATTATATATGCACTAGGATTGGAAATAATAATAGAAGAGGCCATGATTATCAAATGAAGAATAGAGGGCTAAGAAAAACAAACACCAAGAGGATGCTAACCAGAAAGAGGGGTTGATTAATTAAGAATTGATGTTATGAGAAATTTGTATTAAAAATAAGATTTGAATTGCTTGGTCTGTTGATGACACTGGCGTGCTTTATATACAAGTTGAACCTCCAAATATCATATAACACAACAATAAAATTCTATGATTACGGAAAAAATACTAGGGACCAGATATGGTATAATACAATAACAAGTCCTATGATTTGGTACAAATACTAAATTAAAATATGACAATCAGATCCCATAATTTTTGAAGATTGATCTGAGTTGATATACCAAGATTGTGCATGCAATACGTGGCAGCTATGATATCCAATATCATACATACTATAACAAGTGAGATTGATTGTTGTCAAACATTTAAGAACACGACTCATCTTATCTTGTTCGATTACCGCCCATCTCGACAGTTGGATGATGTGGCGGCCATCAATGGGTGTGTAGATCCTGTAGAGCAAAATATGCACCGTAAAGGATTCCAACTTTTTATAAAAAGAAATCCCAGCTTTGTAAGTGTGGATAGTCCACTTCCCATTCTTAGGCTTGGCGGACAGAACTCACCTATTGAGGTGATCACCTCTTTCAATTTTATCCTGCTTAAGGTCTTCGAGCCGCATCAACAAAAAGTAGTTGGCCATACAAAGCATCTAAACTTTATCTCGGCCATAAAATGAGGACCTTGAAATCCGGTTCTCAAGCTATTGCACTTGTTAACCAAGGCAAAGCTTAGGTATCTACCTTATGTCTTCGTTGTACTTAATTTAAGGATCCAAGTTTTCTAGTGGAGTTAGGTTGTTCTCTTTGCTTATACGGCCAAAGATAATCACAAGTGACAGCAGTATTTCCACCAAGTTTGTTATCAAAAACAGTTGATTAAAGTTCTGAATTATGGTGTTTCGTTCAGTCTATATCACCTTGACTGTTGATTAGTTTGGTTCTTGTATTTTTTTTTCTCTCTCTCTCTCATTCTTTATACATTCTACTATTTTTTGATAAAGTACGTGGCCTTGCCTTTCGTGTCACTCAGGAAAGTATGACTTCTACTCAAACATTTGGCTTTATTTTAGTAGTTTTAGTAGCCAACATCCACGCATAGAAGCTTACATTCTGTACTGCCGAGTGAGCAGACGATCATGACATCATAATTCAGAAATCATGTCTTTCTTGGAGGAGTATCCTTTGACTTATATTCTTTGAACCACATATTTATGATCAAAGTCGAAGCGTTGTTTCTTACCAAAAGACAGTCTACGTTGTTTCTAAAATGCCCCACGCCCGGACGATTCATTGACGGATATACTTTTCTTCCATCTATACCGAAATAGTGCTGGGGTGACGTATCCACACGTAAAGCGGTGAGCCCACAGATCGGAGAAGGCACGCAAAAATTTGCGACCTATATCGAACATTTTCTGGTAGAAGAATGCCTAGTAATGGAACTGCTATACGGATAGGCTGGTCCCTCCCCCTCCTCTCCTATTGAACCAACAAAAAAAAAAGAAAAAGAAAAAAAAGACAGTCTATATGATTTATCATGGCGGCCAACATTGACTAAGGTATGGGATTTTGATGCATGTGTCAAAGATCTTAGTTCGGAATGGCAATTTATTTTTGCCCCATTGGGTACCCACCCTTCCAAGGAAGGTTATATGTGAGCAGTCTGTAGTCAAGGACAGGGTTGGGCATTTAAAATAAAACCTATGGCGGGTTTGGGATAGAGACGGGTAATAACATGACCACACCAAACTCGATCTAAGTTATTAACTAAAATATTTTTTAAATTATTTTTTTTAATTTAAGTTATATTTGATTTTAAAAAAATAGTATTTCTATTTGTTATTTATATTATTATTGAACGTTTGGTTTGTTATATTCTATATTTTAACATTATAATTAATTTAATATTATATAAAGTGGTATTGAGGTTTTTTTTTTTTTTTTTAGTAATTGATTTGAATGCTGAAAAGAAAAATAATAGTTTTTGTAGTTTTACGTATCATGGTATGTTTTTTTTTTAATAAAAACAGCATTTCATATAATTCTAAATCTCGACATGTCCTTTCATTTAACCCTAAACAAGGCAGGGCAGGGCATATTGGAGATTTAAATGTACCCGAAAGATAGACTCTTAGGTAGATATAGGTTGGGGATATGTATATAGTTTTCCATCACAGGTCGGGTGCGCACTAGTATACCAGTCCCTTGCCTACCTTGTCACTATCCCTAATTTTAGTGCTGGAAGATTGTTTTGTCCATTTTGGCAGTGAAATTGTTCATTGTAGATTTTTCCTTTTTGTTCCTGCGAGAACGAACAATCTTTGACAATTTTGGCAATGAACTATACAACTTTACTATGCCGTCAATGTGTTCATACCTCAGTGTCAAAGTAGAGGATGTTCCATGTATTCTCAGCTTCAATTCTTTGACCCTTATTTGGCTACGACATCAGCCACCAAATTTGCTTTATAGTGTATATGCCAAGTTGTTTTCTGTTGAGTTTAGACCTGCTCTAGTTTGAATTGGAGAGGTCCATTCCTCAATCACCAGCTAGTATGCATTGAGGAACCATTAGTGATTGAGTAGGACAGTAGCAATGTTGGACATATATTTTGTTGGGGAAAATATCGGATACCTTGATCTTGGGCCGACCTAGACCTTTTACCTAGGATGTAAGCTAAGGAGAACAATCTTGACTCCAGCCGAGAGCCGACCAACCGAAGTGAGCTACTTCAGCCTGAGCCAAGGAGTCGATCAGCTAAGGAGCCATCAGCCGAAGAGAACAATCAGGACGTATCGACAAGGACTGACAGTCCCAACAACCAACAACTCTAGCAGCCCACAGTCAAGGCAGCACCACGGCCTGCACCCCACCAGTGTTGTTTGCTATCCACACGAACTAGCACCCACTCCTCAACCGTACTACCAGCCGTTACCTGGTTATCATATAAAGGGGTGGCTAGAAGGCCTCAGGTATGCATGTAATATTACTTACAGTGACCACACTCTGCTAAAATTCTTTCTCTTTTAAGATGTTGTCTCGTTATTCTGACTTAGGCATTGGAGAATTTTTCGTTAAAACTCTCTAATAAGTAAACTTTTTGCAGGCCACATCCAGAGGAGATCCACCCCAACATCTCAGCTAGCTTGCTTAGCTTGTCTCGAGCCGATCTTCAGGTCGTCCGAGCTGTACTTCGACCTCAGTCCGAATTTGACGGCAACATATCACAAGAAGCCTGCTTAATCAAGCTATCATTTTGCAATACATTGAAGGCTAGTAATTGGGACTCAGATCTCCCTAATTCAACTCCAAACTTGAGAGGATTCCAACTCTTGTCGAAGTTCATTAAGCAATTTCCACCATGATCTCTTTGATCATCCAATGTATTTAGTTACCTTGAGCATCTAAGATTAAAGCTGACCTTAGGGTCTTAATATAACAATAATTGCTATTCAGATAATATTATCATATCATGCCTATGTATTGCATGCAATCAGCATAACATGCAGACTCTTAGCATACACCAACTTGATATTTATATAAATTAGTATCATGGAGCTGATGTAGTGCTAGCTAACTCTAGGCTGATCCTCATTTTCAAATATTGTTGATCAATTCTCTCGAAGAAAAAAAAAAACACCGCTGATCAAAACTATTTTCAATTTAAAAATAAAAAAATTACTAATGAGTTTTATTGGAGAAATTCTTACACAAAAATTAGATGCTCTGAGATAGTATGAATCAGAAAACAAAATAATGCGTCGTAACTTATTAAGGATGGATGATTACAACTATCACCTTCATATAATATTATTTTGTCAAATTATGATCACGATCTAATCTCTCCAATCTTGTGATTCTCAAACTCAAAACCCCAGATGCTCTAAACCTAAAGATTTGTAAATATAATTATCATTTTCTAAATTTGGTTGTCACAGTACATCCACATAAAAGAATTATTTATGTGCCTTGATTAGCACACTACATGTTAGGTAAACAAAGCAAAACGAAAGGTAGTGTCCCCCCAACTTCATGCCATGCATTAATTTGCACAACAAGAAGCATAAAAATTTAGTGCTTTGCCACCAAACAAAGAACCTATTAATAATAATAATAAAAAGGAACACGTATTGTGGGCCCCCACAAATCGTGTACTCGGTGGTGGACCCAGGGCCGCCTTGGGTGCTTTTCGTGTAGATCGCGGTTACCCACCACGGTGCACGTGCAGGTCGGCCGCGTCCGACCCGGCCACCCGCTTCTCGAACGTCTAATGGCTATTTCTGCACTGATATCTTTATCTCCATAGGGAAGAAAAAAAAAAAACCTCAACTCCTCTCTCCCTCTCTTAGGATATCTTTTATGAACGTTCGGGTTAGGGAGAGAGGGGATCTACGGTTTTCGATGCATCTATATTTTCTCCTCTCATAGTATCGAGGTAAGTCCCTTTTGATGGGAAAAATCGAAGTTTTGATACGATTTTTGAAGTTTTTGTTAGAGGTGTTGAAGTTGTCTGCTGCTTCTGATCTGGATGTCTAAAAACTGAAGCTTGTTGTTGCGGGATTTGATTGATCTTGGATAGAAAAATAGCTTTTTTTTTCTCCTCCATATATACGTATGGTTGCTGGTTTCTGCGAAGCTTGGTTGTTATTGGGTGCATATGTTGTTCAATTTTGACTGTTGAGAGAGATTTGAGATGATATGATCTTGTGATTATGGCGTAGTTTTGATCGATGAGGATGGAAATGTTTTTGTTGAATGGCTGTAGGTTTTTCTTTTAAAGAAAATTTTGGTTGATTCTGATAGCTTATATTAAAGTATGCAGGATTTGAAAGAATATAAATTTTGTGCATGTTTGGTTTTTTTGAAGAAAAAAATGCAAACGTATGCTAAATATCGGATATGAAAGCTAGCTCGGTATAAATAAGGCATAATTATTTACGATTTTTTCTAGTAGGATTTATGAAACGAGGGAAGGGGTTGTTTTGGTAGTGCCACGTAGATGTTTTTGGGGAAAATGACATGTAGTGAGCTACTTATGGAGATTTTGGAAGTTATTTGAGGCAATAGGCTTTCAACTTGAGTTAACTCTACCTTGCACTAATGAGAAGCACTAGTTATTGATAATTAAAAGAAGGTGTCTTGGTGCATGCTATTTTAAGATGATATAATGTTGGTCAGGAAGGTTGTGAACCAAAGGATTGGCAATTCAGTTGAAGCGGGAATGCATTCCGAAGAGTTTTTCGTGAATTGGGTTGTTTCGGGACCTTGGACCTATTTTATCAGAGGGATGGAGATATGGATGAGTAACTCTGACAAGGAGAATGAGGTGCATATATCCCTGTGAGAATATTGTATTATCAGGTTTATGGGATATGCAGCTCATTTTGCAAAGAGGATGATTTAAGATAATATGATCTTGTTGTGGGATAGGTTTCATAGATAAATATTTGATGTTGATTCCTTGAAAAAATAAATAGTTGATATGGAATGAAAGGCCTCAAACAGGAACTCACTAGTTCGGACCTTGACATCCATATAGCTTATTTAAATTGTGCAGGAAGGCCATAGATATGCAGAGTGTAGGGGGTCTTGATGATAGGTCTAAGAATCGAAAGAAGGAGAAGGCCACTGAAGAAGAATTTAATAGAAGAGTGAGAGTGACCATCCATAGATTTGGCCTTGTGGTATCCAATAGTAAAATAGTATTCATACAGATGATCTTGTATGTTTGTATACTTTCTTGAAGTAAGATCTCCTCATTTGTATGTATTTTTTAATTTCTTTTTTTTTTCCAACTTGTGTGTTCATTTCTTTTCCCCCCCTCTAATTGGGACGGTTGGAATTTATCAATTATTTCAATATCCAGACTTGGAAACTCACAATATCAAAGAATATAATTTTCTCTCAGGAAATTTCTCCTTTTTAACTCTCATTTTTAGCAGCAAACATGAGAAGAATTCTTCACTATAACATTTCAAAGGTTTTGAATAAAGAAAAACAAAGAAATGTGATGTACCAATTAGTGGTCTATATGTGGTTTTCCTGTTTGCATCTAACAGTTAACTTTTCCTTGTACTATAGGTACAAAGGAAAAAATTCATGGAGATACTGCTGTTTCATGCTTCAGTAAGGCATGTTGATTTATCCCGCAAAGGCGCATGAGATTTTATTTATGGAAGTTAATTCTACCCTAATCTTGAGAGTTGAGACTGATTTTTAGTTCTACCAACAAAAAAAGATTTATAATTGATATTTTCTTATTAAAAGATCTAATCTTTATGAAAGCTAGTTTTTTCCTGTAAAAAAAAAATCTCAAGAAAAGAGTTCTATATACAAAAACGTCACCATCTAGTTGCAAGCTTGTGTAGTAGCCAATCTACACAAATAAATGGCGATATTGGAAACCAAACAATGGAAATCATCAACCCAGACAATTCAAGTACCAATATATATATATATATATATATATAAAGATCTTGTGCTATGAATCAACATGAACACAGAAAGTAAGCGAAGGGAAAGAACAATCTTACAGAATATACATGGTCCACTCATTATGGGGTTACCCTTACAGTCAAGCTAAGGAGGAATTTATCATTTTAGAAAGAATATGTCCAAAATCCCAGTAATACTGGCAAAAGACCTTACTGTTTACTCCAAAGTAAATCTCAATAACTGTAGCTTAAGGTAGAAGCATTTAGCATCAAATTTAATTATGTAATTCCTAATTGAATGGTTTCAGTACATGCTATCTCCTTGTCGATAATGTTGAAAATGGTATTTTGTTGTATAGTCATGTATGTAAGGAAAATGGATATATAGCAATTATTCACTCTGCAACTTATTACAAGTGAGCCAAGGAATTTGATGGTAATTTGGTTAAACAAAAACAGCTCGCTTGGGGTCAGCTGCATGGATGCTTTTTTGCCATTTGTTCCTAACTAAAGCTAGGTCCGTTAAAATGTAAAATTTGGATGTGTAAATTCTTCACTTTTTTCATCAGGTCATGTATGGTCTCCTCTGGCATTAATTTCTCACTGTATTGACAATCTGCAGCAGCCATTTGAATGCAAACAAATAATTTTTATTATCTTTATCAAATATCTGTCTTAGGATCTTCATATTTTTTCTAGAAAATGAGATACTAAATTCAAGTGACAAAATCATTTTACATTAGAAACAGAGTGTAGTCTGCAAGCACACAGATAATAAAGGCATTCTGTTGATATGCTTTTTCATCTCTCAAGACTTTATAAAATTGAAGGATATCATATCACAAATGCATAGAGTTCTTTTTAGTCTGGTCGAGAAACTTGTATGTCAGCTTTTTCTGAGAATTACAATATTTTATATTATTATTTTTTATATAACTAGAAATGCACCTTTTCTGGTTTCTAATTGCTTAAGATACAGCGCATAATGTTAGTTCTTTATTTGATCGCAATGTAGATTTGAGAAAAGAAGTAGTTGATGGCATGCCTTGAGCTGGATTCTCCACTACTTTTTTCAAATCCCCTATTGTCTGATCGTCCCTTCAACCTGCATCTAGAGGGAAGCATCTCATCTGGACTTTCAGTTGGGCCGAACGTTTTCTCGTCTACTCAATACCATTGTAGTATCATTCTAAAACCACCTCCACTCCCAGGATCATCCTATGATAGAAACAGATTCTCCAAAAAATTAAAGGATTACAGTTATGTTCCTGAGGAAACAAAGCATGCTTGGGATAGACTTTTTTATGAAGGATATGAAGCTGATGTCCGTGTTCTTACAGATGACGAGGGCATAATTTTAGCACATTCAAGTGTTCTTGTAAGTGCTTCTCAATTCTTTATGTCAGTTGTGCATTGTATCCCGACTTCTTTATATCAAAATATGCACTTTACATCACCTGATTGTAGGCTATGAAATAATTAGAAATTTTATTGGTGCTGGTATATGGTCATCCAAAGAGTTCTATATTGTCTTTTGATATTTATTTTGAATAAAAAATTTGTCCCCAACCAAATGTAGCCTTCTAAAGAAGCTATCTTATCATTAGATCTGCAAAATTTCTACCAGAGATCTGCGAGTAGTGCAACCTACATGTTTTCAATAGATGGATGTTTGTTTTGATATTAAAAATTACTTCATATAAGTGAAACATGGAATTTGATTGAACTTGTAAATAGTTGCAGACGTTTCAAGATACTAAAAGTGAGTGATGCATTTGTTTTTCTCTCATGAGTCTATGGCATCTAAAGATTGAATTTAACAGGTGAGTTATCTAATGATTGGGGAACAATCAAAGGATTTGTCTTCAATATTCCCTGAGGCTTTTTATTGTTTTCTGTGGATTTGCCATTTTACCAATTTTACCAATTCAATCCCTGTGATATAGATATCTGCAAATATTTCCAATACAGGGAGCCACTTGGGCTATAATATTGGACAGGTGAAGTGATGTCATAGAGCCAATTTGCAGGATTTATGTTGGTCCCTTTCTTCTAGGTTTTTTTAGGGCGGAGGGTGTCACGCCCCCGCCTCTGCGAGGCACGTGAGGCATCTAGTGCCCACGTGGGGGCCACATGAGGAGGGAACACGGGGCTCCCCTGCCAGATATTGTCCGGTTCTGGGGCTTCACGCAAGCGTCCTTCACCCCTCCCCGATTTTGTTTTCCACCCAAAACGCGTCTGCAGGATTAGGAGACACCCGCCTCATATGCCCAGGCTCTGGAACGAGTCTTTCCGATGTGGGACTATTGGGCCTCACACCCTTCCCACCATCGGACAAGAGCCGTCCTCGGCTCTGATACCAAATGTCACGCCCCCGCCTCTGCGAGGCACGTGAGGCACCTAGTGCCCACGTGGGGGCCACATGAGGGGGGAACACGGGGCTCCCCTGCCAGATATTGTCCGGTTCTGGGGCTTCACGCAAGCGTCCTTCACCCCTCCCCGATTTTGTTTTCCACCCAAAACGCGTCTGCAGGATTAGGAGACTCCCGCCTCATATGCCCAGGCTCTGTAACGAGTCTTTCCGATGTGGGACTATTGGGCCTCACAGAGGGGGTGTGGAATCTGGCTCTCTCCAGCATTCCTCTAAGAATGGATGTGCCAAAATGAGCTGAAGATGAACGAACATCATATGTTCTTGGTCTTTTTCCTTTTATATTAGGAGAAAAATGCATTAAAAAGAACAATTTCTCATAAAGGTTTCATTAATCCTTGGATTTGCCCAGCCTATTTAAATTTTCTTTAGCCTTGGAGCCCAACATCTATTTTCGCTGATGAATAAGATTTGGCTTATCTCTGAACAGGGTATTACATCTCCTGTGCTGAGAAACATGTTAGAACAAGCAAGAGTTAAAGGGGGTTTTCAATGTATTAAAATTCCTGGTGTGCCTTCAGAAGCTGCCCATGCATTTATCCGATTTCTTTACTCTTCATGGTATGCCTGCAATTCCTTTCTTCTTTGCTGCAGTTCTTGGAAATTTTTAAGCTATCAATAAGGTTAATTGTTTAATATGCACTAGTTCCATGGTCATGTGGCTGATTTCTCGTAAATTTAATTCATGCATCGACAAATCCTGAACATCGGGCATGGAACTGCACAGACTGATTTGACTCTATAGAACCTCTATCTCTATTATTTTAATGAGAGAAGCGCACATGACTGGACTTTTTAGTTTGTGGTTGAGCTGCCCTTATGTGGCCGGACTTTAGAGCACCAATACCATAAAGTCTTCATACATTTTCAATTTCAAAGGGCTCCTACCTCTAGGCTCCACGTGTAGCAACTTAGATTTTTTTGAATTTTCTTTTTAAAAAATTGCATTCATAGCTACATCTTTCCTTTGTTACCTTCTCATTCATGTGCATTGCACGAGTCCTTTCCATTATAACATTCGTGGACAACGAAAGACTTGCAAAATATTTTTGCATCCTACCACTGAATTTGTTCGCACGGGAATTAATCTTTCTAATATTTGTTCAATTAACATGGTCATGAAACTAGGGTTTTAGAAATAAAGTTGCATGTGTTGATTTGAATTTAAGCAATAGGCAACATTGCATTAATAAATGCAGGATTCTAACCAACATATTATGCATTCTGCTCTAAAATTCATCCAGACAATCTTGCCTAGAAATTGTTAAAGTCAGTCATCTTGTAATATGTCCAGCAGTCAATGGGAGTCACACTGGTTAGAAGGTTTAAATCCAGGCTTCCAATTTAGCCATCCATGTTTTGGCTGATCAGAAAATATTTCATTATTGAATCCCATAGACTTCTCTACAGTTAGGAAGGGCAGGCACAGAGCCCACCTACTTTTATTAGGGTGTAGACTGGACTCAAACTGACACCTAGTGACTTTTGGCACATTCAAAGCTCATAGACTTCTTATCTGGGATTCTTTGGTTGAAGATATTTATCATGCCACGACCCATTTGAGGAGTGGACAATGGACTAATGCTTTTATTGTGGTTGTGAAATTTGCTGATGGTGATGAAAATGTGATCTAATTGAACTGGCATTAGTCACTAGTCAAAAGTGCATAAGGAGCCAACCGGATGATTTGTAGGATAAGAGTTTATAAAAGGCTATATAGTTAGATATGTACTGATCTTTCTTTCAGTTTCTAATGCAGCTATGAACTGGACGCAATGAAGAAGTTCGTTCTTCACTTGCTTGTCATGTCGCACGCATTTTCAGTCCCTTCCCTGAAAAGGGTTTGCATCAGAGAACTGGAAACAGCATTGCTGACCTTCGAGAATGTGGTTGATGTGCTTCAGTTAGCCAGATTGTGTGATGCACCACGCCTTTCCCTTTTATGCACTCGGTTGATCATTAAAGAGTTCAAGACCATCTCAGTGTCGGAAGGGTGGAAAGTAATGAAGCAAGCCAACCCCTGTCTCGAGCAGGAGCTTCTTGAGGCTCTAGTGGAGACGGATTCTGTTAGTTCAGTTCTCTGTGCTATAACTTTCAAAGTTCTATTACAGCTATTTATCTAATGTTTGGTATACTTTTCAGATATTGTTATGTGAAATTTGCAGTAGACTTATTTTAATTTTCTATTATAATTTATAATCCATAATTATCTTTCCTGTTGCATGTGCCACTAGAAGTACCTTTTTTTTGATTTGCTATATGCTCCAATATGGAAATATAGTAGCCCCATCCTTGTAAATTTGTTGCAGAAAACAGTTCGAAACTTGATGTCTTTTACATACATTGAACAATGCAAGTAATACAATAAGCTTGTTCAATACATGCACCCGTACTTATCTACCACTGTCTTTTCTGAGCAACCGTTTGACATTCTGTCTTAAGATGATTACTGAGATTTTAGCCCGGTTCTTTTACCTTTTATTTTCTTTCTTCCTTCCTTTTTTTTCCAAGAAGCCTAAATAATATTTGAACCTAGAACTACCTAAATTTGTCGTTTTCATGATGCTTCCTAATCTACAAATATTACTCTGCTAACAAATGTATGTATTCCTTCTTTCCTGCTCTCAAATATTTGGAAATAGTTCTATTCTGTGAGAGGGAATGAGTGATAAATGATACACCTATATTGGTATATCTGCAGTGATGAAATCATATTAAGAGGCAATAAATTTCATCACCTACTGCTTGTTCCTCATCCTAAGTTTCATTGCTGTACATGTTGTCATTGGACCTGACCAACATCAGTACTGGCATGCAGAAAAAACAGGAGAGGGCCAAAAAGATGGAAGAAAAAAAGGTGTACATGCAACTGTTTGAAGCAATGGAGGCTCTTTTGCACATATGCAGAGATGGGTGTCGGACCATCGGTCCCTGCGACAAGATGCTCAAAGACAATCAAGCCACCTGCAACTTCTCAGCTTGCAAGGGGCTGGAGTCGCTGGTCCGCCACTTCTCATGCTGCAAGACTCGAGTCCCAGGTGGTTGTGCACATTGCAAGCGGATGTGGCAGCTTCTCGAGCTCCATTCCCGCATGTGTTCTGAACCAGGCTCTTGCAAGGTCCCCCTATGCAGGTTTGTCATTCATGAGCTTGCTTAGATGACAAATGCAGAATCACAAATTTGCAGCAACTAGATGCTCTTTGTTGTGAGTTTAATGCTTTGTGCCTGTGATGATGACGACTTCACCTTCCACTAGTGCAGGCGTTTCAAGGATAAGATGCAGCACCTAAGCAGGAAGGAAGAAATGAAATGGAAGCTGTTGGCGAGCAACGTGATGGCAGCCAAAGGCACAATCAGCTCCATCTCTGCTCGGAGACCCTTGGTAACATAACTCTATTATGAACAACAAAGGGGACGAAAAATATGTCCAAAAAAATAAGTGCTATAAGTACTGTCCCATTGCCTGTGCTCCTATAGATTGCAAAGCTTGTTGCACTGCGACAGCGCCGCTGTATGTAAATAAATTATAATCACAAGTTTTGAGTAAATCACAGCACAGCTTATAGGTTAGCAGGCTTACATCTTATATATCCTTCCTTTGCTGTCAACTGCATAGCCTCACAACAAAAAATTAGAAGAAAGAAATAAAAGTCCAACCGCATTACTAGATAAGGACATCTCATGGATTCATCCTTCCCTCGGGGCAGTCCTGATTTTGCAGTCTGGTTCACTGTGAAAATAACTCAGAGGTGGAATTGAACAAAATTTTGTATCACTGCCTTTTCCTATGGTTAATATAAACTCATGTTCTTCGGATGAGTTGTGGTCTTACTAATTCTAGGGGCAAAGAGAGTGGGGCATCTCTTAACTTGATGGTGTTTGCCTGAATTTTGGTACCCAGAGATTGGACTTGGGAGAACACAGATTAGATTTATCTTGAACATGGCTATGAATCACTTTTGTGCTGGTTTCACTTCTTTGGAGGTGTTGCTTCAACGCATCACCACCGGAGGTTGTTTGTTACATCTTTATCAAGTCTTTCTCATCTGAGAATGTCCATTTTCCTTGATAGCCCCAGAGTATCTACTGAGGTAATATTGTCCTCATGCATTTTCGTTAACTACAATTGGCTCGAATTTATTGTTTGGTTTCATATAATTGGATATCTAGCAAGTAGTCAGAATCAGATATCTGGTTTTGGTGAATTCAAAGTCCGAAATGTTCTTGCTGGTGCTTGGAAAATAGTGGATCAACACAACCAGTGTGTGGAAGTCATCGGCACAGCACAGCAGCAGAAGAAAGTGCAAGCTACCAATGTTTGTGAAGGTGCAAAGCCTCCTTTGATGGGATTATTGCAGGTGAGGCAAATGATTCAGGTTGGAATTGGGTCGAGGATCCAACACCTTTGGAATTTAGTCCAATATATAGCTCAAACCTGGTCTACTTATTGATTACATTGGATCAAATTTGTAAATTATTTTGAGAGAAAGGATTGGAGATTTACCTGCATTATAATTATCAGATTGTACCCAGAACCTCTTGATTGCCCTGGTATATGCCTGGGTCGGAAGAATTTAAGTTGAAAAATCTAACTTTCAGATCCAACTAGAAAATTGGGTTGGGTTGTTGATGATCCAACTTGGACTCCGTAGTTTAGAGGTTGGGTTGGATTTTGGGTTGAATCTTCCAGATATCAGCAGACATTAGTTGGACTTTAACAAAATTGTCTTGTGGATCGAAAACTCAATATATATACATTATTACTAGCTAACAAAAAATAAAAATCATAAGTGTGTTTTCATGTTTAAAGTTGGTCAAGATTTAAACCCATCTATGATTTCATATGGATTGGGTGGAGATTAGGGTTTATCATCTCAAGCCTGTCGGAATCTGGGGAAAACCAAGACATTTACAGGCCATATCAGAACACTCTTAAGTTTGCTTGGACCATCTGCAAGGCTGAAACCGATCTATAAAACTGAAATTCATGGAGATGATTTCAGCGGGCACTGGTGTTATGAGAACTCTCTTGAACAGCCAATTAATGTCGAGGCAGCTACAATTTAGATGGTCTCCTGCTTAAAACTTGCCATTGCTCTAACTCACTGCATGGGGAGACAACCCAACTAAAAAGCCAACATGAATCAGGCTGCTCTCTAGCTCGTGGTTCGTATATAAGGCAAGTGAGACATCAAATCTCTAAAGTCAGGATGTTCGAATAACAGCCGGATGGCTTATGATAAAGCGGACAAGGAAGTATCCGAATCACCATTGATCGTGTAAGTGGCAGGAGCTGATCAAATACATGCCATCAAAATAAAAATTTTCTGGTGTGCACACAAATGGAGATCCAGCGCACACAAATAGAGATCATATAGAGCGGTCTTCATTTCTTGCCATGTATTATTTTATTTTATTCATCTTAAAATAGAAACCGGAGAGTTACAGTGGGATAAGACTCCTTCTACTAACAGAGTCCATTTGTCTTGTGACATAGAAAAAAACAAAATATGAAATACATAAAGCATCGTCCGTTCATATCTCTCTTTTCTTCTTTCTTAAGCTGTTTTTTCTTTACCATCCATCTATGGGGCATCCTCCTCCTCTTTGAATCCCTTTCACCTACGAGATCAAAGAACCATGTTGTCTCGCATCTTATCACTTTTAGATGGAAAGGGCAAAAGAAATAGAGATCATTTGTGTTTATCTCTATATTCATTTATTTAATGTGCCGGTGGAAGAAATTAGGTTCTTGCATTTAACTCATCATGCCGATGCCAATATTATTTGGGTAAATCTTTTTGTAGTCTTTATTTAGGAGGCGCAACTATTGGTAGAAGGAGGTTTAGAATGGAAGCTAGAGAGGCCATGGAGAAGAGGAGGGGATGAAAGCCTCCCCTAAAAGGATAAAGGAATGGAAGAGGGCGTTTTTGGTGAGGAAAAGAGAAGTTTTGCCATAATGTTGGCTGGTTGGTGAACTGAAAGATCATTTTACACTATTTTAAAAATTTGGATGATCATTCTGAAATTTTTTAAAGACAAAAAGATGCGAAGGAATCACCCATGCAAATCTTATCTCACTCATTCATTCTCCTTCTTTTCTTTTTTTTTTTTCTTGCCACAACCACTTATTCTATTTTAATTGACTCTGCCATTTTTTATTTTTTTTTTAAACCGGTTTTTCACTACATATGACAATGAGAGAGCCCAGAACTATTACAAAGTAAAACACGATCTAATGCCTGAGGGACATGATCGGAGAGACCCCAAAATAACAAAACCAGAATGGTGGGCTGCATAGAAGGCAACCCAGTCCGCAATCCTGTTCGCCTTCCGAAACACATGCGAAACCCGAAGTAAATCTAACTCCTCCCCCATGCTCCGGAAGTCTCGGAATAATGGGTGCAAGTCCGACCTGGCTTGTCGGCAGCGAATTCAGTCCACCACTGTGGTCGAATCATCCTCTAGAAGAATCCGTCGGGCACCCAGGTGTACTCTAGCATATACAAGACCCTCCTATGCTGCGTGCAACTCCGCTACATGGATGGATCCATCAAATATGCGCCGGCCTTCGGCCACACTCAATCTGGAGTCGTGGTCTCTGATCACAAAGCCTACGCCACATCTGCTACCGCCCTCCGCTACGCTACCATCAAAATTCACCTTGATAGAAGCAAGGGATAGGGGCTCCTATGATACCAGTGGTATCATCGCATACCTATGTGGGGAAGGAGCCAAAGAGGAGCCCCTAGTATCCTTGTCATCTCCAATGAAGAGTCAGCTACAACGCTCACCAGCTCAACTGCATGTGCAAAAGCTCTAGTAACCACCGATCTTGGATAAAAACCTCTGCCCTCAAATGTCCTCACGTTTCTATTCAACCAGATGTGATATGCCATATAAGTCCATACTACTCTCTTGTCTGCCATGTCGAATCTCCGAGCTGAGTCCCTCACCTGACTCAAAAAGGCCTCAGTAGAGATGAAAGACTGCCGGCGAGTCGCTACGAGACCCCACACCTGATGCGCCCACGGGCATGTAAACAGAATGTGACCGGTGGTCTCCTCCTCCCCCGGGCATCCCTAGTAGTCAGCTGGTTTCGGAACCCCCCTCCTCGCCAAGATCCCTCTGGTAGGTAGAATGTCCCATGCCATCCGCCATAGAAATAGAGCAACACATGGGTGCACACGTAACTGCTAAATCCAGTGACCCTCCAACCGGCGTGCAGACCCTGTGTCCACTATCGCCTCGAGATCACCGACTGTAACTTTCGCCTCCCAGTCGAGCTCCATACCCTCCTATCTGCCGTCCCTTCAAGAGGTATAGGTGTAGCCAGTACCTTCTCAGCTAGGTCGTCACTGAAAAGGAGGTGAATCCAATCAACATCCCATCTAGGCTCCCCGGAAATTAGAAGATCGCTCACTCTACTCCCGATTGTCGCTCCCGGATCGAACATGATGGGTCATCTGGATAGCGACAACCCGACCAACCATCTATCCTCGACCACATCAATACTGCGACCATCGCCCACCGCCCAAGAGATACAAGGAAGAACCCGAAAAACTTGAGTGCACATCTCACGCCAAATGTAGGAGCACTGGCGCCTTGATCTGAATGAGTCTCCAGCACACCGCTCTCATACTTCGCTCTCATCAGCCTGCTCCACAGCCCATCCAACTCTAGAAAGAATCTAACCACGTGCCTCGTTGCCAATGCCTCCCATCTATATGTCCACCATCTCTTTTCAATCCGCCTATATATCCGCTTATATTTTCTCTAGCAAGCCTCTCTATTTTATTTAATCATAGCTGTCTATCCCATTTTAATTAATTCAATTCTTATATTTTATATATTTGTTCATATTTTAAAGTTCATAAATATATTTTAAATCATATAATATAGACATAAAGGGGGGAAATGGATTGTGGAAAACAAAAACCAGCGTCAGCTTAAACAATTTTTGAATTCATAACCCGCCTTACGTGAACGTTGCATGCGGCCGTATTTATCTCCCTGCATACATAACTTTCAGCATCGAATTTGACAACAAATCTAAGAGCAATGGTGGCATGACATTATCGCTAACGTCGACAGTACTTGCCATTTCCGTTGTTTGGTCTTTTCACTTTCATTAAGTAATCCACTTTCCTTATCTAGAGATCCGCTCACAGTTCACCGCAGGTAGCCACTGTCGGGGTCGCATCTTTCGCGAGAAAAGTTGGATTCACCTTCCTTCGCGCGAACACCCACCAGCGCTCCTTTGTCGCCCTTAGCTGCCATTTGCTTCGAGGAAAAGGCCTTCACACCATTCTCCCCTAAAAAAAAAGGTAGTAGCTGGATCAAATCCATCTTCCAATTAGTAGACCAAATTCACTAAAAATTAATACAGATAAAAAAGAAAAAAATATTAGATGGACTGGATCTAATGAATCAATCTAATAATCACTCGCCATATTATTGCTTATATATTTAAACTATTCAAAATCAAAATAGAAATGGCAATTCATCAGACTATCTACTGTACGTATTTCTTAGATTTGGAGGCCTCTTTGTTTGTACTGCGTTTTGTTGAATTAGTTCACTAAACTCGATCGAACGAATTATTTCACTCGATGGTAGGATCTAAGATTTTTTTTATTAATTGACCAAAATATCCCTACTAGGCTAAGATAATCCAACAAGACGGCAGAGTCTCCTCCAACGTGGACTGAGATTCTATCATCCCATATCGCGGTATCTCGCAGCGATGGTGGAGAGCAGGTCGTGAAAGGATCAGGAGCAAGAAGATGCAGAACGAACGGTTGATGCTGGCGCGAGATTAGTTTGCGATACGATGTTTTGCGCCGTCTTCCAGAGGCTCGGCGATTTTATCGCGAGGAATTTCAAAATTTCAAATTTCGTTTATATTTTAGTGAGTGCGGAGGCCCGACACGAAACTCGAAAATTTTTAGTTCTTTCTCACTCCTAAGAAAATCTCGCCTTTTTCTTTTTTTCGCCTAATTCTTTCCCTCCGCCCCTCTTTCTCTCGAGTTCGATTCGTCCGATCTCGAGTGTACGGATTTCTGGTTGCATCTCTCGAATTCCACCGATTATAGGGTTGTAGGCGTGCTCGATCGAGATTAGGGTTTCGGGGGCCCGGAATTCCGGTGGGTTTCTCTGGGCGATGCCACTGCTTGCGGGGATTTGTTTTTCTGCAGCTGGAGCTTGATTCGGTCAGTGGAGCTGCTGAAAGGCGGAATTTTTTGGGTAGCTCGGCGGCGCTAAGTGAGCTGGGGTGTGGAAAGTTTGGATCTTGGAGCTTGGTTCAGTGGGAATTTTGGAGGTTAGGGTTTTGAGAGTGGTGGATTTGGGGCAAGTTGTGGAGGGAGGGGTTTTAGGGGTTTGAATGAGTTTCTAGGGTTTGCGGGGCGCTGAGAAAGGAAAAAGATGTTCTACTCTCAGTTTATTTTGGCCAAGAAAGGGCCACTTGGAACGATATGGATCGCAGCTCATCTGGAGCGGAAGCTGAGGAAGAATCAGGTTGCGGATACCGATATCGGTGTCTCAGTAGGTTGGTATCTAGTAATTCATCAACTATTCTAACCTTCTCCTTCTTCGTCTTCTTGTTTGTTGTATTCGTCTTTTTCTTGCCCTGTTACGGTTTTACCTGTTAGCTAACCACCATTTTGATCCATTCCATACTTCTAATTTGAGCTATAGAGGGCTAAAACTTTAATTAAATGCATTTGTTTTTAGCATATGTTTTTTGAAATGCTGGTAGCCTTTCAAAGCCAAAAATTTAATGCATCCACTGCTTAGGTGTGTCAAAATTTTAATTTGATCACCACGGCCTTTTTGGTTTTTGGCTATAGAAGGAATTTGCTATTTATTTTCCGTTCCATTTATTCATTATATGACTACAGCTGAGCAAGAAGTTTGGTTGCAATGGCATCCAGTCCTACTTATGCCTTATTTTTGGATGCTGTGCCACTGATTTGCAATTGATCTTGTGCACATGGGGTATCCTGGAATCCTCTTTACCCTTCCATCCAAGCTTTTTCAGTCCTTTTCTCCTCTTCTTACACCCAATAGAACCTTGTCTTAAAAATGATCATATCTGAAATTGCTGGACACTGCTAGACCGTCTTGATATGTTCCCCATCATTCTATTCTGATTGGATTGCTTATTTGTTCCTTGTTCACTCTAATTTTGCTTATCCTAGTGGATTAATTTTTTTTTTTTTTTGGGGGGGGGGTGGGGGTGGGGGTGGGGGTGGGGGTTGGGGCTTATTTTTCTCTTTAATATAAATTGTATTAATAGTACTAGGAGTCTTTAGGTGAATGACTGGAATTAGGAGTTGTTATATTTATTGATAACCTTTCAATGTATTACTACAATGTTGTTATTCAAATTTGGAAAGGAAGTCCTGTTTTAGATATTCATAGTTTTAAACATTACCACTTATTTATAGGTTCACCTGAAAGTATGCCTATGTGAGTAAGAACTGAATGCTCATTTCATTTGAAAGAAGTGCTTTCCATATGTAAAGCATATTAATATTGTGTTGTATAATAAATATCATACCGTACCTGCACCTTTATTGTGCTAAACTCCTTCGAAGGGCATACATGAAATAATATCAAAGTGTCTTGGATTCAATACACCAATACTGTTTGACATGATAAATTTGAACTCTATGAATCTAAACCTGTGTTTCATACCGATTCAAGTCCTACCTTGTCTCACAATTTTTAAAACTGCCTAGAGGCTTTGGTGTGAGGCTATGTGCAATGAGACTCGAACATCAAATAGAGAAACCCATGTGAGATGATGACTTTCACTCTATTTTATGTATTTCATGGGGAAGTATACATTTTATTCTTGAGTATTTCCACTTCCTGTGGAATGGGATGGACAATCCTTTATGGATTTTTTAGTGATATTCTGTGTTAAAATTTAAAACCAAGGTAGTGAGGTAGGATGTGTAGCACATAGTGCATTCTAGGCTTTAGACAGAAATTTTGGCAATATTGAACTAAAGTAGGCGATTTTTTAGGTTATCTTAAATATTTTAATACTTAGAGTAATGTTGCAAAAATTCATAAAGTAGGCCAGAGCAAGCATGATGGTCATATACCTAACCTTGCCTTATTTCAGTCTTCTTTTATAAATATTCCTTTTATGTATAAAACAAACGTTGAGATTTTATGTCTTAGTGTATGTCCTTAGGATTCTACCTTTTTGGTATTTCATTTAAATGATCAGGAAAAAAAATCATTTTTTTGAAAAATTAGTACTATTAATCAATTTAAGAAAAAAGCTGAGTAAGCTCAATGTGAGGCAGAATTGACTACAAGAATACCAAATGAAAATATGAACCAAAATAATAGCCCTAGTTTCCGTTGCGAGTTATAATTGCAAATTACATTTTTTTTCTTTATTTAATTAGTAAAGAGGGTTCAAAAGTGAAAGGTTTAGCACATTTATGAATCAATACCTAGATTATAATAATATTGAAGTGGTCAAATTCCTTAACATCTCTCTTAAAATTATTAAGTATGAATTAAGCACTTCAAAATTATTCGAAATGTTTGAATTATTTTTTTTCATGTTTTAGTTATTGAATGATCTATAATTCCTGTAAGTCTATTAATGGATTTCTAGTTTTAAAAATATATTAATGATGTTACATAATGATACTTACTTAAAGCAATAAATAACGTTATAAAAAATAATAGCCTATTTCAATTAAATTATGAGGGTTGCTATGCTATTGTGCTTGCACTATTGGCATTGGATGCACCTATAGGAATAATGACCATGGATGGCTGTAAGTTGTTTACATTTCGGTAGGTAGGTGGGAAATAGTTTTGCTGAATTTGAGGAAAAAGCATTACTTGCAAAGCACAAATAGCTTAGTATTTTGATTGCTTTTCTTCTCAAGGTCTTAAGTGCTAGTTTTGGTACTTCTATCGATACACAACGTGCATCCTATACCAAATGTCGGTATAGTACATCCCTTGGAGCTGATAGTTGGTATAGGGGGCATACCAGGTATTGGTCCACTATCGGTACAGTATGCTGTGCTAGATAGTTTGGTCTAGTACCTAAAACCTTGTTCCTTTTGCATGTTTCATAATTATGCGCATGAATGCATCATTTTGTAATTTAAAAATTCATGTTTTAGTTAATTGTTAGAAAATAACAAAATTAAAGTAACAAAAATTTATTTTATTTATTTAGCTATGATGTTAGCATATGCCATCACTAGAGATATGCTATTGGCACAAGTTTTGATATTATTTCATTTAGTAAGGTTTTCGATCATTTCTATAAGCACATATTCACTTTATGCTATGATAACTAGACACTTCATTTCGAAGGTATCTACATGCGTCAACACTTTTGACCACTTGGACGTGGCACAACATAACACGATTGGACACACTAGTTTGTAGTGTTTGCTGACATCATCTGAAAGTGTCCGACACTTAGTTTTTTTTTTTTTTTTTTTGAGCATCATGTAAGGGTGAGCCTTGGCATCTTGTCACAATGGTAAAGTTGCTCCATTAATCTAGAGGTCACGGGTTCAAAACACGAAATCAGTATCTCTGCATGCAGCTACATGCATCCGCCACCCTTCTTTTTATGTAGGAAATTCTTAGTTTTAAGTATTAGACATTGTCCTTATGTTTTTAATATAAAGTTATCAAGGTTTTGTAGACACTTCGAGAAAAGTATCCTTGTATTTTTAGTTTTACGTTATTATTATATGAATACTTTAAATGAAATATCATTATATTTTAATTATAAATACATCATGGTTGATTATTGTAAGTATCTCAAGACATCTTAAGTAACCATTAAATATACATAGTGAATAAATTAAACAACTTGACAAATCATGGGTATCCATTGATTTGTTTGTTAGATAGCATCAATAACTCTCCTTCCCCTTTTTCCTCTTTTTCTAAATAAGTATGAAAGGAGCACAAACAACTGTCATGTCATATAGACACACACATATGAATACATACATACATGTATATGCATATACACACACACGCATAATACATACATGTATACGCATACATATAGCATATATATGTACCAACACATTATATATGTACACACATGCACATGGAGTTTTCACATGCAACAGTGACATTGTTGAACAACCAAGAAATTGTTGGGGTATGTGGAGACCTTTGGTGATGAAGAGAATTGAAGGAAAATCAATTCTGCATAGTTTTCTGTCTGGCGGACTGTCGGAGTCGACTCGAGCTTCAGTCGAGTCGACTCGGGAACAGTCGAGTCGACTCGAGGTCTGTCGAGTCGACCCGAGAGGAGAAAGCCGCAAAAACCATGTTTCTGTCTGGACTGTCAGAGTCGACTCGAACTACAGTCGAGTCGACTCGGAGCATCGTCGAGTCGACTCGAGATATAGTGGAGTCGACTCGAGATCGTGCCAGTTAAACTGGAAGTTGTTCAGACGTGCCAGAGTCGACTCGGACTTCAGCCGAGTCGACTCGGGCTCGCGAAAAATCGTACGGACGATTTTTTTTTGGTGTTTTTGGTGGCGTTTCGACGGCTATGATCATCTGAAGGTCTTGAGACTATATATAGGACTCATGAGAGCCCTAGGGTAGTGCGATTGGCCGTATACCTGAGAGAGACTCTTGTTTGTGAGGCTAGGGTTCTAGAGAAAAAGAGGATTGGGATCCTACTTCTTGTGCAAAGGGAATTCTGTGTGAATCTCTTGTAGATCGATCGCTTGTGATCGTTCGGGTGTGTGCTATCTCTGTAATCAGTTCATCCTTATTGAGATTTGGAGCGGTGGAGGACGTAGGCTATTTGTAGCCGAACCTCGTTACATTTTTGTGTTTGCTTTGCTATTTTCTTCCTTTGATCTTTGATAATCCGTTGCGGTGCTCAAGTGTTTTATCCTACTGATACCACGGGGTAATCTTTTGCCCTTCGTAGGCGGAGCGAAGAGGTGATCCTTGAGTCCGGAGTCGAGGGAGCGAGAGAGTGCTTATCCGTTTGTATCTCTCTTGCTTGTCCGACGTCGGTGGCGGCGCTGGTGTGAGTGGGTTCCGGTGCGGGGCGCCGACAACAATTGGTATCAGAGCTATTGGTTATTCTGCAATGGCGGATGAAGGGAAGTTGCGAATTGAGAAGTTCAATGGCACGAACTTCGGATTTTGGAAGATGCAAATAGAAGATTACCTTTACCAGAAGGATCTCTATTTACCTCTTGGAGGTAGAGCAAAGAAACCAGAGAAGATGTCCGATGAAGACTGGGAGGTCCTCGATCGGAAGACGCTCGGCACCATCAGATTGTCACTTGCATCCCAAGTGGCATTCAACATCAAAAACAAGAAGACGACGATGGAGTTGATGGCAACATTGTCGCGGATGTACGAGAAACCCTCAGCATCAAACAAGGTATTTCTCATGAAGAGGTTGTTTAATCTTCGTATGAAAAATGGCGGCAGCGTAGCAGAATACCTCAACGAGTTCAATGGACTCACGGCCCAGTTGGAGTCAGTGGAGATTAGTTTTGACGATGAGATTCGGGCATTGCTAATCCTCTCCGGATTGCCTGATAGCTGGGAGGGCCTGGTGATGGCGGTGAGCAACTCTTCGGCAACGGGGAAGTTGATTTTTGATGACGTTGTGGGAGTGCTTCTGAGTGAAGAAGCAAGAAGAAAATCTTCTGGAGCTACGGAGTCGTCTGGAAGTGCACTAAACACCTCTGACCGGAGAAGACAAAAGAAGGACGGTCGATTTCGAAGCGACTCGAAGTCGAGATCCAGCAGGTTTCGAGCACCTCAGAACAAGGGAGCGAAGTGCTGGAACTGCGGGAAGACGGGGCACTTTAGGAGGGATTGCAAATCTCCTAAAGGGAAGCAAGGCGACCACACCGAAGGAGTCAGCAAGGATCTGGCAAATCTTGCTGAAGACGGTGATATGGATGCCCTCGTTCTATCTTTGTCTACCTGTGACGAGTCTTGGGTGATAGACTCGGGCGCGTCTTTCCATGCTACATCCCAACGGAAGCTTCTTGGAGGATATGAGAAGGGAGACTTTGGCAAAGTCTACCTAGGGGATGGAGAGCCTTGCACCATACAAGGAATGGGAAGCGCGGAAGTGAAGTTGGTTTCTGGATCTTCACTTGAGCTTGAGGACGTACGGCACGTACCTCAACTGCAGAGGAATCTGATTTCTGTTGGACAGTTGGCGAGCCAGGGGTACAAGGCTACTTTCACAGCTGATCAGTGGAAGATATCCAGAGGTTCGTTGACGGTGGCTAGTGGCAAGAAGGTTGGGACACTTTATGTCACCAACGGCACGGAGAACTCTATTGGAGTTGTTGCAGCAGATGTGGACACCAAGTTATGGCATTGTAGACTTGGGCACATGAGTTATCAGGGACTGGAGGTGATGCACCAGTTGGGAAAGCTGCAGGGTCTCAGGAGTGTTGAGATGGACTTCTGTGAGGATTGTGTTCTCGGAAAGCAGAAGCGTGTTTCATTCAACAAAGTAGGTAAACCTCGGAAGCAAGAAAAGCTAGATCTCGTGCACACGGACGTGTGGGGGCCTGCACCAGTTTCTTCCATTGGTGGATCTCAGTACTATGTTACTTTTATTGATGATGCTACCAGGAAGCTTTGGGTGTTCTTCTTGAAGCACAAGTCAGAGGTATTTGGGGTCTTCAGGAGATGACAGGCGATGGTAGAACTCGAGACAGGAAAGAGGTTGAAATGCCTGAGATCGGACAACGGTGGTGAGTATTGTAGCAGGGAGTTTGAGGACTACTGTGCAGATGCTGGGATCGTCAGGCAAAGGACAGTTCTAGGAACACCACAACAAAATGGAGTTGCTGAAAGGATGAACAGAACAATTAATGAGCGTGCCAGGAGTATGAGGATACATGCTGGATTGCCACAGCAGTTTTGGGCGGAAGCAGTTAACACTGCTGCCTACTTGATCAACAGAGGGCCATCAAAGAAACTTGAATTTGGGATTCCTGAGGAAGCATGGACAGCGAAGAAGATTGATTTGGCGCACTTACGAGTATTCGGTTGTACCAGTTATGTCCATGTTGATTCCAGTCAAAGAAGCAAACTAGACGCCAAATCAAAGAAGTGTATTTTCGTTGGATACGGAGGTCAACAGTTTGGGTACCGGCTTTGGGATTCCGAACACAAGAAGATCATTCGTAGTAATGATGTGGTATTCAATGAGAAAATGCAGCAGAGCACTGAATCAGAAACAAAACCTGTTGAGCCGTGTTTTGTGGATCCTGAAGAGGAGTCTACAAATTCTGGTCAGAAGACTCAGTCAGAGCAAGAACCTGAAGCATTGGCACCCCCTCCACAACTAAGAAGGTCCACTCGTAGTACTCATGGGAAGCCTCCTCAAAGGTATGATGGGACTCTTAGTTATTTGCTGCTCACAGATAATGGCGAACCTGAATGCTTCACGGAGGCATTGGAGGTTGATACCAGGAAGGAGTGGGAGTTGGCCATGGATGATGAGATGAAGTCATTGGAGCAGAATCAAACGTGGGATTTGGTGGATCTGCCCAAGGGGAAGAAAGCACTGTCAAACAAATGGGTTTACAGGCTGAAGGAAGAGCAAGGCGGGAAGAAGCGATACAAGGCCAGGCTGGTTGTAAAAGGATTTCAGCAGAGAGCAGGTATCGACTTCACAGAGATCTTTTCTCCTGTAGTCAAGATGAGTACTATTCGAGCAGTGCTGAGCATGGTGGCAGTAGAGGATCTTCAAGCAGCTTGATGTGAAGACGGCCTTTCTCCACGGAGATCTCGATGAGGAGATATATATGCAGCAGCCGGAGGGATACATTGCAGCTGGCACGGGTGACTTAGTCTGCAAACTAAAGAAAAGCCTCTATGGTTTGAAACAGGCACCCAGACAATGGTATCTCAAGTTCGATAGTTACATGCTTGAGATAGGATACAGGAGATGTCAGGAGGATCACTGTTGCTACTTCCGGGACTTCGGTACATCTTACATTATCTTGCTATTGTATGTTGATGACATGTTAGTTGCAGGAGCTAGCATGCATGAGATTGCAAAATTGAAGCTGAAGCTGTCAAGAAAATTTGCAATGAAGGATCTAGGAGCAGCAAAACAGATCCTTGGGATGCGGATCAGTAGAGATAGGTCTAAACATATCCTCAGACTATCTCAGGCGGAGTACATCAGCCGAGTACTCAGGAGATTCTGCATGGAGGGTGCCAAACCTGTTGGCACACCGCTGGGTGACCATTTTAAGCTCTCAAAAGGGCAAAGTCCGAAGACGCGGGTGGAGGAGCTCAATATGTCAAAAATCCCGTATGCATCGGCAGTGGAGAGCTTGATGTACGCTATGGTGTGTACGAGACCAGACATTGCTCAAGCAGTGGGAGTTGTGAGTCGCTTCATGAGCTGCCCAGGCTTGGAGCATTGGCGCGCAGTCAAATGGATACTGAGGTATCTGAAAGGCACTGAGCACATGTCATTGTGCTATGGAGGTTCTGAGATCCGGTTACAGGGCTATGTGGACTCAGACATGGCAGGGGACTTGGACGGCAGGAGAAGCACGACAGGGTACTTGTTCACCTTGGGCAGTGGAGCCGTCAGTTGGATTTCCAGGTTGCAACCAGTTGTTGCATTGTCGACTACGGAGGCGGAGTATGTGGCAGCCACAGAGGCGTGCAAGGAACTAATATGGCTTCAAGGCTTGATGAAGGAGCTTGGGAAGGAACAGAAGGATTGCATGTTATATTCAGATAGTCAAAGTGCAATTCATCTGGCAAAGAATTCAGCTTTCCATTCAAGGACGAAGCATATTGACATACGGTACCACTTCGTGAGGTCATTGCTCGAGCAGGGACTCGTCAAGTTGGAGAAGATTCATACAAGTCAGAATCCTGCAGATATGTTGACGAAGGTCGTCACGGTGGAGAAGCTGAGGAGTTGTTCAGCTTCTGCTGGTCTTCATGCTTGAAGACGTTGAGGAGGCATCGTACCTATTTCACTAGGATGATTTAGTTTCAGTGGGAGCACAGAGGAGAGCCAAGTAACAAGAGGATATACCCAAGGTCTCCAAGTGGGAGATTGTTGGGGTATGTGGAGACCTTTGGTGATGAAGAGAATTGAAGGAAAATCAATTCTGCATAGTTTTCTGTCTGGCGGACTGTCGGAGTCGACTCGAGCTTCAGTCGAGTCGACTCGGGAACAGTCGAGTCGACTCGAGGTCTGTCGAGTCGACCCGAGAGGAGAAAGCCGCAAAAACCTTGTTTCTGTCTGGACTGTCAGAGTCGACTCGAACTACAGTCGAGTCGACTCGGAGCATCGTCGAGTCGACTCGAGATACAGTGGAGTCGACTCGAGATCGTGCCAGTTAAACTGGAAGTTGTTCAGACGTGCCAGAGTCGACTCGGACTTCAGCCGAGTCGACTCGGGCTCGCGAAAAATCGTACGGACGATTTTCTTTTGGTGTTTTTGGTGGCGTTTCGACGGCTATGATCATCTGAAGGTCTTGAGACTATATATAGGACTCATGAGAGCCCTAGGGTAGTGCGATTGGCCGTATACCTGAGAGAGACTCTTGTTTGTGAGGCTAGGGTTCTAGAGAAGAAGAGGATTGGGATCCTACTTCTTGTGCAAAGGGAATTCTGTGTGAATCTCTTGTAGATCGATCGCTTGTGATCGTTCGGGTGTGTGCTATCTCTGTAATCAGTTCATCCTTATTGAGATTTGGAGCGGTGGAGGACGTAGGCTATTTGTAGCCGAACCTCGTTACATTTTTGTGTTTGCTTTGCTATTTTCTTCCTTCTTCTTCCTTTGATCTTTGATAATCCGTTGCGGTGCTCAAGTGTTTTACCCTACTGATACCACGGGGTAATCTTTTGCCCTTCGTAGGCGGAGCGAAGAGGTGATCCTTGAGTCCGGAGTCGAGGGAGCGAGAGAGTGCTTATCCGTTTGTATCTCTCTTGCTTGTCCGACGTCGGTGGCGGCGCTGGTGTGAGTGGGTTCCGGTGCGGGGCGCCGACAACAGAAATCTGGATGATGGCCACCCTGGAGTTCTCTTTATATAACGGAGTAGATGGTCTGTTCTGTCTGATCTCATTGTGTTTCCCCTCAAATATGACCTGTTCTCTGCTTACATTTTTACGCCCATGAATCACATGAATCAGCTGTAATTGATGGGCTGCATGACAAGAAATCTGGATGAATAATTTCCGTTCTGTCTCACATGCAACAGTGACATTGTTGGTCGCCCTAGAGTTCTCTTTATATAACAGAGTAGATAGTCTATTCTGTTTGATCTTGTCATGTTTTCCCTTTAGTATGTTCTGTTCTCAGCTTACAATTTTACGCACATGAATCACATGCACCTGCTGTAATTGATGGGCTTGCAATAGTTGATATCACACCCTTCCCTTACCAACTTATCTTTATACATGAACCCCATTGACAATGAAAACTGCATCCATCAGTCCATCCAGTTACTATACCAGATCTATTTAATGGCCACTATTTGAAAATCATGATTCAAGTTATTACTTTTTTCACTGGGATTTAGATTAATCAAGGCACTGGAAGCTGTAATCTGTTGATGGACGAGAGACACCAAGAAAATGGATAATACTTTTGTTATGCTATTGAAACAAATTCATGTAATGATCCTAGTGAGTTAATTTTAAGACTCACCTAGTAGATCTATAAAGTTAGCGCCTATTGCGTTTTTAGCTTTGAGAGAACATGATGAAACCCTGTTTGCACTCAGTTTCCACTCATATAATAATTGTTTCAATTCCATGATCCTAACTATATTCTAAATTTGTAGAACAATTTTGCTAATAGAATATCATAGTATTCTTTTTTAGAAGACATGTAAAATAACAAATTTAATTTTGTCCCTGTTCAAATGCACTGATCAGGGGGGAAAATCTATAAATGAGATTAGAAGGCTTCAGGGAACTATAAACTTTTGGATTATCTACTCAAGTTTTGCCACTTTATCCTGAAAAGATCTCAACTTTTATGAGAAATCTCACACACTAATTGTGAAGATCTGATGTTCATGTACCTTTATTTTTAAAGTTTTCCACCGACTATGATATTAGAGAATAATGATTAATCAACTAGAAGATAGAGCTGATTTGGCAAACATTATTTGTTGACATTAACTTTTGGCTTTATTCAATTGTTGACTGGTCCTGACATTTCTGGAGGTTACCTCTAAATAGCTGCTCTTTCATTTGGATTTTCAATACTTCCTTGCCTCTTAAAACTATTTGGCTCATTAACATGCATCACAGGCTAGATGTGCCGTGTTACCATGATCTATTATCGAGATTAATACCATCAGAGAGGTTTAGCAAAAAGGATATCATCTCGATGTTGTAATGGGTGGTAATGTAGCATGATCAAGCACTTTTAGCTAATTTCCAAGAGGCTTGCTCAACTAGAGTAACTTTCAATAGTTGGGTAATCTTAGGTTTGGTGCATCTCTATGTGGTCAACCACTGCCCAACACTTTGGAAGAGAAGTCCTTAAAAGGTCAACAAATTGAATGATGAATTCTTGATATCAAATCTTGGCATTTTCCACCTTTCCCGTTGTCTTTCTGACTAGCACATACATTTGTGATTAATTAGAAAATTCTGATGTGTTCGTTGTGATGGTCCTTTGTGAAATTCAACAGTTCACAAGCAAAGATCACATTGACAAGGGTAACAATCTATGTCTAGTTGGACTTCCATCAGCGAGTACTAAAAGTTCTGTGCCAATTGATGTTACTAATCTCTCCCTCCCTCTCTCTCTCTCTCTCCCCCCTCCCCTCCCTCTCCCCTCCTCTCCCCTCCGCCCTCACATTTCTTCTTCCCTTCCTCTCTTTTTCATAAGTAAAGTTTGGCTTAAATGTCTTGCAACTCCTAGCACGTCTAGTCTCTAAAATTTGAGTCCGGTACCTACTACTTGTACCACCATGTAATTAGTGAAGTGGATGCCTATGGTCTAGCTTCCTTTCTTGTGCATTAGTTCTTTCTCAAAGCCTTCCCATACATAAACTTAAATACCATAGTACGCACAAGAGAACCTATCTAATAGTTGGGCCTTATTATTAATGCCTCAATTTCTTATTTTTTGGTTTCCACGTCAAGACCTTCAAATTCTATATGTGCTATGCTTTTAAAGAAATATCTGAATATTATGGTGTCTCAAGCCCCAAAAGCATGGTCGGTGGAACCGCCTGGTTCGGGGTGCCCGGAACCCTGCTGGCTGCGGACCGGGACGGTTCCGACAACGAAAACGAGACCGGCGATGGTGGAGAAGAAAAAAGAGGAAAAGAGAGAGAGTGGGGGAGGGAGGGAGAGGAAGAAGGAAGAGAGAGGAAGGTGGAGGCCGGTCGATGGAAGTTGGGGAGCCACCATGCGGAGGAGGCGGGGGTTGAGGAGCCGCCGCATGGAGGAGGTGGAGGCCAGAGAGCCGCGGAAGAGGGGCTCTGCCCTGCCTTCGAACGAAATAGAGAACCGAAGGTGGAACCCCTCTTCCGCCTTCTCCGTGCGGCAGCTCTCTGGCCTCTGCCTCCTCCGTGTGGCGGCTCCTTGGTCTCTGCTTCCTCCGCGCGGTGGCTCTTCGGCTCTTCGCTAGCTCTCCACCGGTCTCCCTTGGCCTCCCCTTTCTCTCTTTTTTTTCTCTCTCCTGTTCTTCCTCTCCCCCACCTCTTCTACTGTATCGGTATAGGCCCAGCCCGGCACGGTATGGGCCTGTGCCGACCCGTACAGTCGAGCAACCGGTCTGAGGCCCGGTAATGGCACAACAAACACTGCCCAAAAGTATAGTCATTTCTTTAGTCTGACCACAGTGGCATGTACCTGATGCTAACCACTTCACTAGAACCGAAAGAACATTATTAGTTTGTGCTATTTCCTTGAGAATGGAATGGAGTAACTTGTCTTCCTTTCACTTACACAGGACTTTGTTAGTTCTTGACTGCATAAAGCTTTTTTAGGTACTTTAACAATTTTCACTACCTTATTTTTCTTTTTCTGTCATCTTCAAATCAGGTGACCAACATACAAGATCTATTGATGTGTACATTAGATTATCTATGAAAATCTCATTCAAATGATTGCTTGATTACTCATACTACATACCATACATAAATAGTGCATATCAATTTTTCCTTTTTGAATTTGTATATTTGTTTGTGATTTTCTTTGTTCTTAACTTATTGGTTGAATGGCAAAATTAATGGTTGTGTTCATTGATTAATGTTTTATGAGTTTGATGGCATTATTCGCCAAATGAGCCATAGAGATTACAAACATGGCTATTGTGTGGTAAGTTTTTGCTTACTTTATATATCGTTGTAGCAATCTTAATGACCGCACCACCTCCTCCTTTGATTCACTGTATCCATCTATCCATAAAGCCACTTAAATAGTTGGTTACCTTTTAAATAAATATTATATGCCTCTTAACTTTTTTTGTGAAGATACAAACTTTTGTCTGACAATTTCCCTTCCAAAAAATGTATTAGTTCTGACATATAAAAAGGTTGTTTACTTCAGGAAGGCACATGAGCTTTTGATAAGGCGAGGCTTAAGCATCATGGGCTTTCATCAAGGGTTCAAAATCCTTAAAAAAATAAATGTAAATAAAATAAAAATAAGCAAGTATATGATGTGAGAATTGAGTCATATATGAGTTTGATTAAATTTGGTAAGAATTACACATTCCATGTGCAAAATTGGCATAGATCTTAATGGTTAGTGTGCATAACACATTTACCATGCTTTCATAAGAAATCTGAGTCCATATAGAATGTTATGCAACAATAGAGATAAGATCCATCCCTTCCCCTTTTGGTCTTCAAAATTATAAAAGCCTAATAAATATGCTTTCACATAGGGCATAACTAAAGGTGCTAAGCCTCTTTATTGATGCACCTCACATTGGGAAGCCTTGCCCTTGAACATCAAGGGGCTCATGGTAGCCCCACCTAGAGGCATGTAGCAAGGTGAGCCCCGAAATTAGCATTTTTTTTTTGACAATGTCAAATTGTAAGTTTGAAGTATTAGAGCCAACTGTATATCAATGAGCTTTGTATTTTTAATTTGATTGAAATTTTAAATGTATTTTTCTGTAGAATTATTAGTTTTTATCTTTCCGCCTTTTTTTTTGAAGTGATATGCTCGGTGATGCAGTCTTTTGACAATTAGAATGGTTGATTAAAAAATGTTAAATAGGATTCAAAAACCATACATATTTTTCCTTCTTATTCTATGATATTATTAAATGTGCTAGAATATTTTTTCAGTTTTACACCCACCTCATCATACTTTGATATTGATTATAATCTAAAATAAAACAAAATATTTAAATAGTATTTCGGTAACTTAAAGAATGATGTCCGAGCAAGGTTTTGAATACCGGTTGGATGGCAGGGCATCCCACCGTCCCAGTTGTCTGTCTAGGGCACGATCCTTAGTTTCAATATGGGACAAGTTAGGAAATGGACTGGGATGACATGTGACATCCATCGTTTGAGTGTTGGGATGTGGAGCATCCCGAAAAATTAGGGTGATGTTGTTCCACAATATTCAAAACCTTGCTTGTCAGTGCCACTCTAGGCATCTTTTGCAACCACCATTCTGACTGCTGCTCAGTTACCATGCCACCACCCCCACCTCCTAGCGTCCTCTTCGTTGATTGAGGTCTGGGGTGCTGCCCTTGGTCCCCTCCAACCTCCAAACCCTCCACCCTCAGACCAGGCCTAGGCTTGGCCCTTAATTTCCAATTTAACCCAAGCTTAAGCAAGTATCGGGTTTTCAAAGCCGAGCCTAGGGAGGGTCATTATTATCCTTACTCCTATGTTATGCTAATTTTGTGTATACATCAAAATCAAAGATTGTTTTATGCTATAGTAAATCCCATGTAAGCTTACTGTTAATAAATATTTAATGAGCCTCAATTATAAGTTATTGTTTCACATGACCCTTTCTGGCACTTAAGACAGACTTATGTATGGTATGTTATAAACTCTTTGAATGTATATTTAATTGTACTTTGGAATATTTGATACGTTAACTATTTATTATCATAAAATTCCTTTTATAATTTTGCTCTCATATGTGTTGGGCATATCAGTTTTGTGATAACCAGGTATCATCACTTTCTTCTTCAAAAGACTTTAAGTTATTTTCTTTTGGCTTGTTAGGGAAGCTTGATCAAAGTTTTATACCTTCATAATATAATGACTTGTTAAAGGTTGGTTGATCCTTGTGAATTTGATTGAAACATTGTGCTCAAGGTTATATACATGGCTTTGTGAGTCCGAGCCTTTAACTCCTTACATCATCTTCAGCAAGCCCCTCTAGTTGGTCCTAGTAATTTGTCCTCATAACTCATCAATTACTACGTCATGATATTTAAGGGAACTATAGTAGTGTAATATGATGTTTCTATGGAGCACTAGTATGTATTATACTCTTTAGTTTTCCACTTTTATGGGCCACCCTTCGGTTTTATTGATCAGGCATTAGCAAGGTCGCCGTACTAATATCGGGACCCATACCAATTGCCTGGCGCTACAGTCCAGTATGGTATCGTGTCATATTGATTTGCGGCGTATCGACAAAGGGGAGCCAGAGTGGGAAGGGGAGGGAGGAAGGAGAGGGAGAGGGAGAGGGAGAGGGATGGAGAGAGGGAGAGGGAGGGGGAGAAAGAGGGCTTTCGAGCCCCTTCTCCTTCGGCCGCTCTATAACTGGGATGCAGGGAGAAGGAAAGAGAGGAAAAGAGAGAGAGAGAGAGGGAAGAAGAGGGAGAATGAGGAAGGGAGGGAGAGAGAGGGAGGAAGAGGGGGGGAGAGAGGGAGAGGGAGAGAGAGGTCGAGAGATAGAGAGAGGGGGCTTTTGAGCTCCCTCTCCTCTGACTGCTATGTAATAGGGACCTGGGAAGTGCATGAAGAATATGATAGTTTTTAAAATAGAAACATAATATTTGATGCAGCATGAGGAGTGAAGAGTGATTTGATCACCAAGATTAAACTTCAAAGATCACCACACAATTTGAAGACAAACTAGATTGAAAAACCCTTCATTTGGTGAAAGAAGTTCTCTCCGAGAATTTTTATTAATATGTCAAAAGGAGGCCCCTTATACAATATATTAGAAGCATATATAAGATATGACCCTAAATTTAGGCATGAGACTTGGTACAGTATTATACTAGAAATAGGAAACATCTTAGAATTATTCCACTGCAAATGTAGGATCCTTGCTAAAATTTGATACTGTCCCTAATGAAAAATTTATAGAAAAATCTACAGAAAATCTTTGAATCCACTGGTTGCTACGAAGCTTGGCATGATCCAGTTGGTTATGGTACCTACTGGTTGCACAATATGTTGCATCAATATTGTATTCTATTATTAAATTTTAAACAACTTTAATTTCCATTATGTGATTGAAGATTAAGTGTCCAATTCAAAAAGAAATCAAATAACATTCATCTTCCTTACTCTGACCTATAACCGTAATGGACTTAATTAGAACCAACCCTACCTAGTGTAGGACATGTATAGAAGCCATTTGACTCACTATAGATAAAATTTATGCTCTCAAGTAACACTAATTTTCTAATTCGCATAAAAGTGAATTGGTACTAGTGTTTTATTGCACCTCATTTATTGGACAAGAGTCATAGATATACATCGCCTTGAATGTGGGCTTGATGCTGTTGCTCGAGTAAGATAATTATTGGAGTCAAACCACCAAGATGATTGGAGAGAATTGTGTATGGGTCAATTTAAGAGTTGGAGCATAACACAAATGACATGCTGAATAATACGACATGCATTGCATAGATGGGAATGTTGGAATGTGGCAAGATTTTGAGAGTCGGAGCTCATTCAAGGAAGCTATACAATAAAGGAAACCTATTGATCCGATATGGCATGCTTCATAAAGAGATACAGATACTGTTTTACAGGTTAGGGGAGGAATTACATGTAATAGTCCATCTATAAGAGAGGACTTTGAGAAAAGCGGAACAGTAGCTGTAGAAAAGTTTGACAATACTTGTGCTGATTATGGATGTAACCTGATGTGGCATGAAGGCTATGCTTACATCTCTGATATGTATATGGGAAGTTTTCTTATTCCAATTCCACCAAGAAACTGATGTAAATAAAGGGGGTGGTTGATGTTTTTTGTTTTGAACTTGGTGATTTAATTGATAGCTATGATGATATTATGCTGAGATCGAGTTGCACCAGCAAGTAAAATATGTAGGTACTAATCAGGAAGAAACTGATAGATTTGAATCAAGCCAATTGACTAGGGGGTAGGCCCTAAATTTTGCAACTTGCCGCGGCAAAGCAGGCATAACTCTGGTTATATTATTTTTTCACGTGTTCTGGTGGTTCTATAAAGAAGAAGGCCTTTTCTTCCTGGAAATTGATAATGTGCATGTGATGTTGTAACTATTTTTCCTTTTTTGGGGATTTGAAAAAGTAAACAACTTTTCTGTGAGTGAATATGTCTGCAAGATGGATTTTGCGGAGGCACGGGACTGAAAAGGCTGAGGTGTAATTTCTGTTGAAAGAAGGCACAATTACAAATATTTTTCACTGAGAAAGATTTATACTTCGTAATCTTTTTTATTCTTGTGCGCAAACACTTTGTGGAGATGTGAAAAGCCATCACAATAGTAGGGTTAAAACCAGATTTTCAAAATGAGGGTGTTCTTTTAGTTGGAATGATTCCTTAAATATGCTTGTATTTTTAAACAGCAATGCATAGTGTTTCCAGATTGATCAACTTGACCAGCTAACTGTTATGTTGAGAAGCAGCAGTACAATATGTTACATTACATGCCTTATATGTATATGTTATTTTATAAATAACTAATATAGTGCAATCTTAATGTTTTCCATTTTGGCATGTACTATTTTGTGTGGTCATTGGCAAGATATTTAGTCTCGGTATAGGGTACTGTTCCAGTACCTTAATGGTATGGCCCGGTTCAGTTAGAGTACACCTCTGTACTGATGGTACAGTGCTTGAGTCGTCGCAGTACTTGTCGGCGTACTGAGCCCTAGTACCGAACCAGTACTGTACCAACCATCATGCTCCATACCTACTGGTATTGGTTGCTATTTGAAACCATGGTCATTGGAAAAGAAGGTTGAGTAATTTAGTCCCTCTGATGCCTTTCCCTTCTCATTTTTCTATAATTTTTTCAATGCAGATTCTATTCTTTTTCCTGAAGTTCCAATTGCACTTCGGTTGTCTAGCCATCTTCTACTAGGTGTGGTGAGGATATATTCTCGGAAGGTCCATTATCTTTTCCATGACTGCAGCGAGGCTCTGCTCAAGATAAAACAGGCCTTTAGGTCGACTGCAGTTGATCTCCCCCCAGAAGAATCTACTGCACCCTATCATTCCATTACTCTGCCAGAGACCTTTCATTTGGACGATTTTGTGCTACCTGATAGTGCATACCAGGGGTCAGTTTCAGATTCCTCTTCTCAGAGTGCGTGTACTATTTATATGAATATCTAATCCTGCATTTATACAGTAGTCTGCTTCTTTACGTGTATGAATGGGGAGGCTAATTTGCTGCAACTGCTGAGCATTATTCCTTAAAAGTTTGATTTCATATAATGCAGCGACTTTGTTGACCGCCATGTCAGTTCCAAAGAGCAGATTACACTTCAAGATACAATGGATGGCACAGGATATTCAACATCGCAATTTGGACTGGATGGTCGGTATTCAGTTATAAAGGATGATGTGTTTAATACAATTTGGTTAGTGATGTCTTGCCCACGATAAATTAAGTTGGGTATGTTGAATTTGTTTGTACAGAAAGATTTGGCGATGGAAATGCATCTCAGATCGGCTTAGACCTTGATGAGGTAAATGCTTATGCATGTGTGCTTGTATGCGTATATGCATGTACAGGCCTGTGCATAATGTTCTTCCTTGTGTTTGTCTTGTACCATTTGATGGAAATTCTTCATTTAGTTTGTTTTTTTTTTGCCCATAATAATTTATTTCCAATTGTCAGTGAATATATTATGTTTAAGGTTATCATTTTGTCCATGGAGTTGCGATGATTGCAACTGAGGCAACCTGATCTTGTTGTGTTAGCATCAAAGCGGTTTCACAATGTCATTGAGTCATTTTTATTTGCAAATTGATCCTTAATTTTATATTTGGATGTCGAATTAAAAGGTCAAAAATATTTTCCAGAAAGACTTCATAAGGGATATCGATGAACTAGGCCCTTGGCTGGTTGAAGCTCCATGAGAATTGGATAGTTTGAATATGATATATCTTACTTTTTAGTCATTATTGGGTAATGGCCAGGCCGGCATTTTTCTTCTCTTTTTTTTTTTGGGGGGGGGGGGGGGGGGGAGGGGGGATCTATAGTGGCCGGTAAGCCTCATATTATGTTTTTTTCTGTTTTTCGTTATGGTCATGTGCACTCACGTGTGCTGGAAACAAAAATTATGATTACACTCCTCCCTCCCTCTCTGTGTGTGTGTGTGTGTGTCTCTGCTAAAATATTCTTTGGGGGAGAAGAGACAATGGAAATGCCCTGTTAACTATTATGTTTTTGACTTGGTCACTGACAGGACTTATTCTTGGACAAGCATCCCTCACCTCAGCATGCATCAGCTCCACCAGGCTCAGATGAGTGGTAAACTCCTTTGTTTCATTCTTTGGCCTCCTTTCATATTAATATAGATCTTGTTTTAATTTTTTTAATTGATCTATTCTTTTTCGCTTGGTCTTTCACTTTTGATGTTTTGGCCTCCTTTATACCCCTAAGATTTTGATATGTTATTTGATAAATTAATGATTAGACAAATTCTATTTTTCCTCATAAATTTACCTAGGGTGTCTTATGTTGTGATCTATCATCTATTTTTGGTAACCTCAAGAAGCCTTTTTAGGGAGTTATTATTTATTTCTTCTAGTTGACTGTGAGATTCTACTTAGCTTGACTGTTTGATAAATGGCCTTTAAATGGCCACGATGGAAAATGTGTATTTGCAAAAAATGCTTACACGCATGGTCAACAATGTTGTTTTGTTGCATATTCAAATCTTCCTTTTTCTTGTCATTTGAAATTCAGAATATCAAATTATGCTCATTGCATTTTATTAAATTTTCATACTAGTATACTGTATAAGTTATGCCAGTTAGGATGTTCTCATTATCATCGACGACAACCTTAAGAGTATCTGATTGTGCCGTTTGTAACTTTAACATGTTTTCTCTCAGTACCATGCATCAGGGTCAGTCCTCATTTTCTCTTGCTGACATGGAAATTGATGAAGGTAAAAGTGGGTTTGATAAGGATATGGGTGTCGAAACTCCGAAGGATTTGTCTGAACTTTTTAATAATTCTGACAAGAATATACTTCCAAGAAATGATGGCACTTCACAGTGTTTTGAGTACAATATTCAAACTCCTGATCTTAATGAAGTGCTTTTTCGAAGTGATCATATTGAAGGCCCCACTGCAGTACCCAATCAAGTTGATTTTGTTAGGGCTGCCGATGAAGTTCCATCCCCGGAGTTGGTTGAATGTGCTCAGGCTCCATCTACTCCTGGTTTATTGGAAGAGACAATTTCTGCCACTGCACATGAAAGTCCTGCTTTGAGCCCACGAGGGAAAACTTCACCATTAACTGAACCGAAGGCTGTTTCTCTTGCACAACAATGTTCAAGTGGTTTTGTAGGTGCACCTGATGAACCTCATTCTGAATGTGGACAGAAGAGTGCAGATAATCTATGTAATGATATTGTTTGTGATGAAGTGAAAGACCAGCCAGTTGCCAATCAGGTTAATGAGAATGGGGAGACACTTCCTGAAGTAGCTCCCTTGGATGGCCTGGCATCTGTGGCTAATACTGATGTAATGATTGTGGCTTCCAAATTATCTGCTGAAAATATACTGGAACCAGGAATGCCTTTAACTACCAACAACACTTTGCTTGAGGATAATGCTGAGCCATCAGTTCTCGGTAAACAAGACCATACAGAAGATATTGTCCCTCGTTCCAATAACAATGCACCTTTAGTTAACACTGATAGTCATTTGAGATCTTGCACTTCACAACTGAATCAAGCCAATTCATTGTCTCCAGAAGATGTGGTTTTAGTAGAAAACACCTCCGAGCTTTCTCAAGAACCTGGCGGGCCTTCAGGAACCCCTGCGAGAGAGGAGGCACTTCATGTTAGTGAATCTTCTTTTTATTTGCAAGGTTTGTATGACCAACTTTGGATGTTTCTTTCTTTCTATGAATGATTAGAAAAGGTAAAATAGTGGATTCCTTAGCTGTTATTGCTTTTACAGGTGAAGATTTCAACATGGCTAATGCACCAAACACTGGTCTCGAGGTGCACCAGCAATCAGAACATGTACCAGGTGTTAGCAAACCAAATGAGCTATCGTCTGGTCCTATTTCTAAAGATACCCCACTAGATCAGTTAAATTGTTCTTCAAGTTCCGAATTTCCTGAACCTGAGAAAATGCTTTTAGCTCCAGCTGGCATTGTTGACCAGGCTAATGAATTAGGACAGCTTACATCAGAAAAGGGCATAATAGAGTCTGATGGAAGTGTTAACAGGCTTAGTAGCCTTTCTGGCAAAAAACGCCGTTTAATGGATAGCACACCAATTCTGAGAAATGGCACTTCCACAAGGATGTCTGGCAAACCACGAATTAGAAGAAACACTGATTTTGTTCCCGATGATGATGATCTGTTGGCATCAATTTTAGGTGTGAATTATTATTGGGTTGATTTGGCATACAAGAATTTTTAATATTATGAAAAAAGATATGGCCTTACATGTACATATTTTACATCTTATTATTTGAGTTTAATTAAATGCTGATTGTTTCAGTTGGAAAAAGGACTCCAGTCTTGAGGATAGGGCCTACTCCACCACCCACCAAAGCAGCTTCTCTAAAACGCCCTAGGGTAACAACCAGACTAGGCACGCCGAAAAGAAAGGTGCTACTGGATGATACTACAGTCTTACATGCTGAGTATGACCTGTTCCCTAATGTTTCTTGCTCTTCATATTCCCTTTTATTTGACATCTTTGTAGTAGTGCTCATTGTAAAGCTTGTCTGAAGCTTGGGGACAATTTTCTGGATAATCAAAAATATCTCTGATCATTTTCAGATCTTTCCTGATTTCCCCCCAGATCTCTTTGAGAATCCCTTCTTTTTTAATTTCGATGATTCTGTGTAATTTATCGGAAATCATGTTTTACAAAACAACTTACCTTTTCTTGTGATATTTATTGAGAAAATGATTTCAACTGGATTACCTCAGACGGGGGAAATGAGTGGGAAACATGATACTGAACACATGAGAAATTAGTGATATCTTATTCTAATGAAGGGCATCCTAGCACACAAGGCTTCAGCCACTATGGTTTTTGGGCAAGGTCAATTGTACATTGCCTTACCCCTGCATACTGAGAGGCTGTTTCCGTTTTTTGAATCCGTGACAACCACATCACAATACAACTTCCCTGTTGCACCAAGGCCTGCCCTCTTCTTATTCTAATAACAAACAACTTTAGAAAATTACTGGAGAACCAGTTTTCCTCTTTTTTGATCAGTTAGTTTCTTGCATGTTTAATACTACCGCTTCCTGTCTTGCACCTGGGGCACTTTTTCAACCCTCCTTCCATTTATTTATCATTCCCCAAATCCATTTCTATGCTTTCTGGAAATATACAGGAGTTCTTTCTGTAATCATTTCATGAATTATTGTGAACATTTTTTTTTACAAATTCTGTGTATTTATGAAGAAATTTCCAACTTGATTAATCATCTTTTCTCTACTTCTTGTTTTAACTTTCTAATGTTTTCATGAGTATTAGCTGCTTGATGTATTTTTCCTAACCATTATTTATCGTGAATCCTGATTCTCTGACTGGTCTGAAGTCATATATGTTTCTATTCATTATTTTAAGCTATTAAATGTGCTGTTTCAGATAGCTCATTTTTTCCCCTTTTTCAGTGCAATACGACAACAATTGATAAATACCGAAGACATCCGCCGCATGCGAAAGAAGGCTCCATGTACTCGTCCTGATATTTGGATTATTGAGAAAAGTTTATTAGAAGATGAAGTTTTCAATGAATCTATAATTACTGGTGAGTGAATAATTTTTTTTATAAGATTCTTCTTTTCTTGCAATCTGTACCAGAGTTTCATACTCCAAGTACATAATCAATATGATACTAAACTATGCACTGTTGATCTTTGTTGATTTTGATTCTAACATTTTCAAATGGCTGAAAGTTCTTATTATTTGTCAAGTTGAGAGCAATATCTTTCAAATTAGGCATGTGACGTCTTAACATCTTTTTAAATTAGGCATGTGACATTACCTTCTTTTCAATGAAAACTTATATTTATTTTTTTTAGTTGTTTGAACATTGAAGTTTGCGTGGAAAAGAGTTTATGACTTTGGTGAGTTCGAACTTCCACTTTCCATGACCTTATAAGTTTTATGTGGTTTGTTTTCTTTCAGGTGCATCAGTAAAGCTGAACAGCTTACACAGTCGAAGATATGATTCAGAAATTGATGAATCTCATTATCGTGCTGACCCATTAAAAGAGGTTGAGCTTTCTAGAAGCTTCGAGTTTGTTAGGGAAACTAATGGGAAAGAAATGGCCGAGTCGATTCCTGTTATGCCAGACAAAGTTGATGGTGAAATACAGGGACCATCAGGCACATCTGTAACAATTGAGAGACAGTTTAGCAAAGACTCCAGTGAATATGATGCTCAAGAGCATTTAAGATCCCTACCTGATCTGCCTCAACTGGATTTATCAAACAATAACCCGCCGTCTACAATTACAATGGCAGAAAACAATGTGCAGGACAGAAATGCTGAAGTTCACATGTCCATACCTACAACTGCACTTTTGAGGCCTGAATGTGAAATCACCACTGATAATGGAGTTGAAGAGATTGCACTTCATAAAAATGAACATACTGCTGCATTTTCTAAGAAGATTGATGATATATGCATGCATTCGGAGCGGCAATCACAGCATGAGTCGATACAACTGGCCAATAATCTCTCAGAGATGAACAATAAAGCATTACATGTAACTGAAAACACTTCATTTATAGGCTTGGCTTTTGCTGAGGATGAAACCAGAGGTAGGGTAGTTGATGAAATTGCACTCTCTATTGTAAATGATGATAATATTTTCCATACTAACATGCCTGCACTGCTACAGGAGCTTCTGTCTTGGAGGGAAATGGGAGCGTAGCAGATGCAATAAATATAAACTGCCAACAAGATGCTCATGCTGATGTTGGCAAGAATGGGCACGATGAGACATTAGTCTCTGTACAAGACAGTTGTTTGCTTGAAGTTGAGGCAGGTTTACAGGCAGACTTGACTTCCATTAGAGATTCGAACTGTTCTATCCCAGATGTGGGCATGGAAAATGGTGAAACTGCTGACCCAATTGGTGTAGCTAGTCATCAGACCATGGAGGGCAAGGAAGATGGTTTAGATGCTAAAGTACAGGATGGAGCTGTGGTGCAGAAAGACTTAAATAATGAAGTAAACCCATTCCAACCAAATACAGAAATCGAAAATGTTCCATCTGCAGTTGGAGAAAATTCTGGCTTTCAGGAACTTAATGTAGAGGGTGGTATGGATGTGGAAAGTGCTCCCATGGAAGTTGCTGCTGCAAAAGAATGTAGTGTAAGTTTTGACTAATTTGATTAAAGCATGTAAGAAGGTACATGTGTGTTCAACATTATTAATAGGTTGCAAATATTAGTAGATATCTATACTGCTATAGAAGTATATAAGTACATAGATGCACCTGTGACATCCACACATGCCCATAAGTTCATGCCTTTGAATATTGTGCTTACTGTAGGCCTCTGTGACAATGGCCACATTATGAAATAGGTCATGTATTTATTTTCAGTTGACATAATTGACACCATCTCAATCCCTTTTTCAATTTTTCCATTAATTAATTTTGCTACCATTTTGCAGGATTTTAGCAGTGCAGTTGGTGGCAATGATACAGGTAATCATCTTTTCAAGATCTAGATTTGCGTCTTCTCTCCCTTTTTGTTATGAATCTAATTTGAGAAAAGACTGTCAGAGATACCATAGATTTCAAAAGGGGCCACCAATGGAGCTATAGTCCACTTGCACTGCCAGCCTGATTGCAACTATAATCGATTAATCATAATTATCTGAAGCTTATCCCCTTCAGTTAGAGTAACTTTATGGAACCTTTTTACTTTTCATTTCTGTTAAGAATAACACTCTCTGTCAAAGCAAATTCTATGAAGTTCGTGCTCACGTCTTATTGTCTGTAAACTATTAGGTTGTCTGACCCTCCCATACTTTGATTATTTAGAAAAATCTGAGTCTTATTTGTCCTTAAAGTCTGTGACTAGCCTTAGGCTTTCTCAACCAGCTCATAAATAAGCGTTCGGTCGAATCACAACACAACTTGAAAAGGTGAATTGGAATTTTGCCCAGTCTAAACGCTTTCTCAAGATGATGATTTTTTCGCTCGGCTATAGCCGTAGACGGCTACTTGGGTCAGCTCCTCCTCTGAGGAGCCTTTCTCGCATCCGACCACTCATATAGTCAATTTTCTAGCCTGTTAAGCTGCTAATAGGAAAGAGAGGTACCTCCAATTGGTTCAATTGTTTGTTCTTTTGACATATATTTTTTACCTTTTTCGTGTCATATGTTCTACACATCCATCTAGTTTTTCTAAGGGATGAATCATTTCTTAGATTGGCATAGAATCATAACCAATTATTTTGGAGATTAAAGTTATAAACATGTTTATTCTTTATTTTCTCGAGCATGGTTCGCTATACCGGCTTGAACCGGATGGTACAGGATGTACCGTACAATACCAGTTTGGTACCGATCCACGATACAGAAGGCGTACTGACACACGGTTGAAAAGATCCCGTACTATACTGTACCACACAATGCTAGAGTGGCACCGGTATGGCGTCCAGTACGGAGACGCCGAACCTTGTTCTAAAGAAAAAGGCATAACCAACTATTTAGTATTTTAGCCTTTGATGTTGAATACTTGAGAACTAATGATATTTATATTTGTCTCTATACTTCATAGTTTTCCCTTGTTATGAGTCAGCTCCATTGATTGGAAGTTGATCCATCATTGTTTGAAAATCAGATACAGTTTGGTGTTAAGTTAACCCCTCATGAAGTGGTTATGAAGTCTTGGCCAAGACAACTTTGGATATAGGAACTACAAATATTGAACCAAATGGCAGGAGGGGAAACCTGCCTCAGTTTTTGCACCAAAGTTAAGGAAAAGCCATCCAACTTTTCCTTAGATTTGACCAGAGATCATGTGGAGTAAGGAAAGGTTCAGCATATGGAAAACATTTGCAGCTGCTTCAACACTTTTATCCCCTTTGGAAATTTATTGGATGCCTTAACTTGGAGAGGATGGATCTGTCATCAGCATGATCATTTCTGGAAGCAATGTTGATGAGACACCATAAAGAACGGAAAATAATGGATGTCTGATTTCAGATCAGCCCTTGCACAGTATGGTAGTTGTATGACAATGAGAAAAGAGAATGGAAGAGAAAAAGCATCCGTCCTATGGGTTGGTGTTATAGGTGCTTTCTATCAGGTTAAGAATCTTGGTCATCAACTAGTGGCAATAGATTAGCAAAAATCTACTTGAGGGAGGAAAATTTTTTATGGTGTAAGATAGTAACTTGAGGAATAAGAAGAGAGTATAAGAAGAGAAAAAGAAACTATTGAAGAAGGAAAATGGTGTAAGATGTACAAGAAGAGTGTGATCTACAGGCTTACCAGGATGAGTACGCCCTGCTATTATATATAGCTGATTTGTGGTGTTGCTCAAGTCAAGCAAATGATAAATATACCTCCGAAAGGTGTTAGCTGGATATTTAGCCACATGCAGATATGCACCCAACATGTGCTGAGGCTAAGGAATTTCTTGTGGACAATTAAATAACAATAATAACAGCAAATTGACTTCCAAATTAACATTTCTGTGTAGTAAGTTATCTGCGTCATCCTCTCATTAGCTTCCTGTCCTGTTCATTCATCTTCCTATCCTGTTTATGACTTGATCTCACCTTTTATCCAGGGTTATTAAACCTCTTATCTTTTGGTAGGAACACTTTTATCCATTGGGTGCATATACATAAGTACGTTCTTTCTTTGCTTTTCTTTTTATTTTTTTCAAAATGAACTAGTTTAACCATTTCGTTCATAATATCCCACCAATATGTGGAGACTTGTGAAACTCTTCGCTCGGCCATTTTCTTTCTTCTTCCATGCGAGTCCTTAAATGATCTCTGTTTGACAAATAGAACCAGCTATTTTTCATCATCGAAGTGTACTTGTGGTGCTGTTTTATGAGCTCGAGGAAGAAAGTGTTCTAGGAGATTGTCTGTATCATGGTTACATTGTGAAAGTTAATGGTAGAGGTGATGTAATAGTCATTGGGACCCAAAAATGAGTTGGAAGATTCGCATTGGTAAGGCAGGTTACTGCCTTTGTCAGTTATTTGATTTTGTTCTTGGTTTTCATGTAATCATCTATCTTTATTTTGGTTTCTCTGCAATTATATGAGAAGTTGATGCTCATTACTGACTTTCATCACCTTCTTCCCTTTTTTGTCTATCAGAGTTTCTTAATGTAGATGATGAAGCAGACTACGATGATGCAGCAGATCATGACTTGCCAAATCCTGAAGAGGCCCAATCACTTGAATACAGTGGATGGTCTTCTCGGACAAGGTAGCCTCTTGAACTGGTTGTTTTATTTAACCATATCTACTATATTTCTTTTTGCCTGTGACTTTGGAACGTACATTGAATTATGAGAATCAATCTTATAGAGGTGTCGCGAGGTATTTGAAAACTTTGTTCGATGAAGAATCTGGACGTGGCAGAAAAATCGTTGCCATGGATCACCTTTTAGTTGGTAAAACTCGCAAAGAAGCATCAAGAATGTTCTTTGAGACTTTGGTAAGCCAATCTTCCAAGATTCTTACAAGCTGTATAAAGTCGATTGGTCCTCTTTTAGTTAAATGTTCCTATTTGCAACAAAAAATTTTGAACTCACATAATCATTTGTTGTCTTATACGCACACAACGAAGGTATATTAAGTACATATGTCCTTACATACATGCATGCACATGCATATATGCTATCTGACCCATGCAGCAAAGTTATATTAAAGTACATATGTCCGTACGTACATGCAGACATATCTATGCATAGATGTTTTATCAGAAACTGCTATAAGTTAAACAACAAAACCCACATGTTTTGCATAGGCATAAGTTGATGCACAAGACACTTTTATAGTGAATCTAATTGCTTTGGGGCGGACTGTCAGCACGCTGTAGTGAGTATTAACTGTTGCCAATATGTTACATCAGTGGGTTCTCATCTTCCTAACAGTTGGAGCAGCTCATCTTCCTAAATGCTAACCCACTCTTTCATCTCCCACCACCACCTTTCTCGTTAATTATGCCTCACCTTCTACCTCTAGCTTCCTCTTGATCTTGCTCAACTTGGCCTCCGCTTGTTGCTTGGTCATCTCCACTACCCTAACACCTCCTCTCTTCTTTTTATCCTTTTTCCCTGCAAACACGATGAACTACCCTGAAGGTAGTAAGTTTTGCATTGCATTGCAAAGTGTAAAAAGTCCAGATGGAATTGGAGATAAATTTTCTAGATTACCACAGGTCAACTTACCTACTATTTGATTTTAAAAATCAGGTTCTGTTCCAGCCTCTTTTTTGTCACAAACTAATAGTTGCTGAAAAGAACCTTAACCAATTCGTACTTCCAAGCACAATTGAGCTGTAATATCTTTAAGCTCTCCAAGCATACTGAATATACTGTGAGTTTCTTTGCTTGCTTGCTTGCGTTTCTACCATGTGGCATTTCTAATAATGGAATTTCTTGATGAACTCAAACAGACAATCTCGTGTATATATACGCCTGTAGAATTAAAGTCTAAATTCTTGATGTGCAAAATTAATTATGAAAATTTGTAATAGAGGGTCCGAAATGCTGATCATTATCTGCAATACTTTAAGTACTTAGTAATATATGATTATACGTTTTGGATGTCTCTTATGCATCAAGTGGCCACAAAATGGAGAATACTATCGGAACCTGCGTGCTGGAATATGCTATGTTGAAGGCCATATCCACAAGTTGATTACTGCTCTATCCATCCTAAAACTCGTGTATTTTAAGTTTTTATAGATTTTGGCGCTTTTGAGCCATAACTCAAATCAAAGCATCATATTGTCCTATTGAAATTGCACATTTTGTGACCATTGATGCATAAGTGGGATATAAAAGAAATATTTGATTTTGAGTTTCTAGGCATTGTTAGATGCTATAAAGGCGCATTTATTTGTTTCAATCCTACTAATAGTAAATATGCTCATCTGCGTGCATGCGCCTGTGTGTGCATGTGCATGTGTACATGCATGGCCCATTGTTGCTCTTATTATTTTGAATATTGGAAAAATTCAGATTTTCATTTTTCCCTGTTTTTCTTTTTCATTGATGCATATTCTTGTGCAGGTTCTGAAAACGAGGGATTACATTCATGCAGAACAGGAAAACCCTTTTGAAAGCATCAACATCAAACCAAGAATAAAGCTCCTAAAATCAGAGTTCTAATCGAAGAGGCACATCATAATATAAATAACTTTGTATTTCTAATTTAACCTGATGCTCGCTCCACCCTTTTCGTTGTTCAGTTACCTCATTTTGTTTTTTACACAGTTATGTCTTTTATTATTTCCTTTTATTGTACTGATCTCTTAGCTTGGGTGGAGTGGAGTTGGTCCTTGTGTTTGTATACCATTTATATCTTTTGTATATGTATATTTGTAAATCAAATCATTTAATGTCAGTATTCTATAAAGAACTAACCAGTCTTCGTGTTTTATTCAGAAACTTAGTACTTTTGGACCTTTGGTAACTATTCAACCGGTGGCTAATGATGCAAAATTTATCTAGTTGATGATTGTTTCAATATCCATGGCACCACCCACAATACCACAATAGGTGCAGCCTGGAGTTAGTGTGGATATAGTGTCGATATATGTATGTATGTATGTATGTATATAATTCTTAACTAAATGGTTAAACTAGGTCCAATTTGAGGTCCATATTTTTTCTGGTCCAGATGGTACAAGGATTTTGGAAAATGATAGCCTAGTTTCCGAAATTGATAAATGTTAGCTTGTGTCGTGCAAGGTGGAAGGTGAATAAGAATATTTTAGTTCTATTTTAATTATTTTAAAATATTGGTTGATGGTTTGAATTTTGATTTTTTTTTTTTTTTTCAACTCGGTGCAGCGCTTTGGCCGGTGCGATTTCTATAAAATATTATCCGTTGCTCAATAGCATTAGCTCATAGTATATGTTTGCTGAGTCTTTTATTAATTTGTTATGAATTGTTTTTTAAAATTAATAACCTATATGGATTTTACCCTCTCTCTTGCAATATTCTTCAGCCAAGATGGCTGCAATAAGCTTGTATATTGGTTTGTCTGAAATTTAACGTATTACATTAAATTTATACGAGGCTTGTCAAATAGCAAAAAATATCAAAAATGTCGTGAAAAGTCAAATAAAAGTTAGAACAAGGCAAAAAAAAATCAGGGTTAATTTTTTGGTGATACTTGCATTATCTGGCCAAAATAGCCTGTCAGAGTTCAAATCCGTGCCTTTTTTTTTTTTTTTTTTGCTTGCTAAAGCGGGTGGACCATACCTAACAAGTACGGATGCATCCAATAAAATCAAAAAAATAGAATACCTCGGAGTGCCAGGGGCAACTCTCCATCAACCCACAAGGCGCTACCGGAGTGATTGATTGCATCAGCAGCTACCCAATTCGCAGCCTCATTAGCTTCACGGAAAACATGCTTGGCCTGAAAAATCCTGCCGTCCCTCACCATTGCTCAGATATCTCGAAGCAAAGGGTGGACATAACCATTACCCCTTGCCTCCCCGATCCAACTGATGACAGTGGCCAAGTCTCCCTCCAATACGATGGAGCTGGCTTGTAAAACACACCGGGCGTGACGGAGGCCTGCCCAAGCGGCTCGCAGCTCTGCACCCGAAACCGATATGTCGAAGAGCTGACTGCCCCCTGCAGCCACGATCCTGGCAAATGGGTCTTGAATAACAAAACCTACCGCCCCTCGTACCTTCATCCAAGACAGATCCATCGAAGTTGACCTTTAGGAAACTAGGAGGTGGGGGCTTTCAGGTGAAAAACACCGTACGGGATGCTGTCGAAGCAGAATGGGAACCTCGGATGTCCTAAAATGTCAAGGTCCTTTCAACAGGTATAATAAGACTGAGCTCCGCCGCTTGCATGCGGGCGCTCTCCACCACAAGTCTTGGCGACATACTGCGTTCGCCAAATGTTCGAGCATTCCTAGCCAGCCAAATCTGGTAGGATGTGTAGGTCACTCGAGCCGCCTCCTAGCGAAGCAATGCGGACTCCGAGTATCGACGCAAGGCCTGTAAGAATAGGTCCTTTCGGCCCCAGATCTTCCACGGGATCCCTGCTAGTCGCCAAGTCGCCCTAGCCCATATGCACTGAAACAAGGCATGGTCCACCGTCTTGTCCACACCACAATCTCCACACACCGAGGGAATCCACAGTCCTCATCCACTCAGTACTGCTTGCGTCGGAAGATGGTCCCAGACCACCTTTCAAAGGAATAGAGTTACCCTCGGGTGGAGTCCCAAGCGCCAGATCCAGACGCAGTCTAGCCCAGGCTCGTACTACTGCCGAAGGATGCGGGAAAGGTCGCCCACCCTGACACTGGACTTGGTAGAAGTGCTCCAGACCTGCACATCAGGGCCTGCATACCTTGGTAACAAGAGGGATCGGACCCTCTCTGCCAACTTTTCCCCGAAAAGCTGATCGAGCCTAGTCTCGTCCCATGCAGCCCCCCCAGGACAATAAGATCGCAAACATACAATCCCTCCGCAGTCTCGAAATTAACCATAGTCGGCCAATGCCGCAAGGGGAGGGCATCTACCCACGCATCCTCAGCCACATCAATATTGCGCCCATCACTTATCAGCCTTTGGTGTGTATCAATGCAGTAGATAGGTACCTCACAATCTCTCGCCAAAGACAGGAATATCTTCGTGCTCCTCGTGCCAGTGCCTCAGGGCCCACTCTCTCATAGCGGGCTGCCATCGTCCAGCTCTAAATCCCTTGCGGTTCCAGAAGGAACCAGACTGCATGCCGGGTAATGAGCACCTCTCGTCTCTCCAGGAGAGAGAGAACCCAAGGCCACCCTCACTGAATGGGGGGCAAATGCTCTCCCATGCCATCAAATGCACCCCCCGACCACCTCTATGCGAGCCCCATAAGAAGCCCCGAAGTAGCTGTTCAATCTTCAGTAGCACTGTTCTTGGTACCACTGTGTTTGCAATGAGATAGATGGGCATGGAGCCAAGTACAGATCTGATCAGCGTCAATCTATCCATCATAGATAGAGACGTTGCCCGCCATCCCTCCAATCTACTCTAGACCCATTGCGCCAGCCCAGTGCACTCAGATACCCGCAGTCTCCTACCTGTGATTGGTACACCCAGGTAGCTCCAGGTCCTGTCCTGCTCCGGTATCTCCAGAATCCTCCAAATTCCTTGTCGAACCCCAAGCGTCGTGCTAGGGCTGAAAGAGATGGTGGACTTCTGGGCATTCACGCTCTGCCCCGACGCAGCGCAGTAGTTAGCCAACACACTCCTGAGGGCCCGTGCATCTGCTACCTGTGCCCTCGACAGGAGGAGACAGTAGTCGACAAAGAGTAGGTGAGATATCGGCTGGGTCCCTGGAGATGGAACGTAAGCCTCCAGCTCTCCGGTGGCGCATGCAACCCATAGTGCTCGAGACAAGACATCAGAGCAAATAATGAACAAGTATGGGGATAGAGGACACCCCTGCCGAAGCCCCATGGTGGATTGAAAGAAGGGGGACGGTGTGCCGTTGACCAGAATAAAAAACCTCGATCCTCGAACACACTCGAACACCCAATCAATCCAGGTCTTGTGGAAACCAAGACTCTCCAAGGCCCGCATAAGAAAGCTCCACCTGATTCTGTCATAAGCTCGTTCCATGTCCAGCTTAACAGTCATCAGGCTTTGCCGCTTTGGGGCCCGTTGAAGATCCCACATCATCTCTTGGGCCAATATGATATTATCGGAGATGCTCCTTCCTCCCACAAAAGCACCTTACTCTTGGCAGATATTGCCAGGAAGTAAGGGTTTCATCCGTTCCACCAATATTCTTGTCACAACTTTATATAAAGTTGTGCACAATCTGATAACCTAAAATGGCTCGGTTCAGCCGCGTCCTGACGCTTCGGTATTAGCGTAACAAATGTAGCCTTCCAGTCGTCAGGCATCCGTGCCCAACTGAAGAAACACAGGACCGTTTCAATCACAGCCAGACAATGCTCCAGTATCTCCGAAAAAAGAAGGGTGGGAGCCCATCTGGACCAGGAGCCCTATCCTCTCCCAAGGCCCAGACCGTGTCCCGCACCTCCCTCTCCATCATCGGTCGAACCAGTAACGCATTCTCTGTAATGCCTATTCCCATGTCGGCTCGCGGGAGTTGGCCAGCAGCGCCATCCTCACGGTCCTCTATCCAACGAGATCGAAAGAAATCAAACAAGATCTGACTGGCCGCTGGTTCTCCCTCTGCCTGGTGGCCGCTCCCGTCCCACAGAGACCGGATCATGTTCTTCTGCCTTCTGATAATCGTGGTTCGATGAAAGAAACTAGTGTTCCGATCTTCCTCTCTGACCCACTGGATTCTGGACTTCTGTCTCCAAAAAATCTCATGTTATCGCAGGATCGAGTGATGAGTGGCAAGGAGCCCCCCGGAGAGCTACCATGTCTGCCTCAGGGAGCACACCCACCTGATCTTCTTTCCTTCAGAGGTTGGCAATCACGGCCTCCACGTCCTCTAACTTCTAAAAATATCGCCCACAACCTCACAATTCCAACGGCGCAAGTGTCTTTTAGTCAACTCCAATTTGCGGAAAATCCTCTGCATGGCATCGCCACGAACCGGCAAGCTCCAAGCTCCTCGGACAAGGTCCCAAGATTGGGGGGAGGATAATCAAACCTTCTCAAAGCGGAAAGCACAGTGGTGACTGGATCCTGCAGCCGTAGAGATCAGCAGTGGGAAATTATTCGAGGCAATCAGAGATAGATGGCTAACCCTATAGGACGAAAACCTGATAATCCAGTAAATGGATGCAACGGCCCTATCTAACCGCTCCCAAACCCTGGCTCTACCGGACTGGTTATTACACCATGTGAACTGCAGTCCGGAGAAGCCCAGATCCACCAAGCTATTCTGCGATAGGAAGTCAAGGAACTTCCTCCTGTCCACTGTGTCAGTGAAGGCCCTTCCTCCCTGCTTCTCACTCCCATTCTAAATGCAGTTGACATCACCCACGATAGCTAACGAAAAACCCTGAGCAACTAAGTGGGTAAGCTCGCCCTAAAGAACTCTCCTAATCCTATGGTCAGTTCTCGCATACACACCGCATAAGACCCACGGTGTAGCGTTGGGCTCCGAGATAATCAATAACGGGAGCAATTGTGAAACACATCAACTGTCGCCACACCCCGCTTTCACTATGTCACAATACCCTCGGACAACCCTTGAGATTCAATTGCATAGGACTCTCAGTCAACGTCTAGGCACCGTAGTACTTGGCAAAGTTCTCTACCGGACATACGAGTTTCATAGAGGAGGCAGATCTCTGAACTATGGACCTACACCAGCATCCTGAAAGAAGATATGAAGGGCGGCCGCCCCTGCTCCTTTAACTTGTCAAAGTTTCAAAATTAAAATTAGAATAAAAATAAAACTCTCTCTAACCGGCTGAAATAAAATTTTTTTATTTTTATTTTTATTCTAGAGCGCAATTCTTCCAACCAAATGTATCTTTAGTTTCAAAGAGCTTTGGATGGAAGAATATAGAAAAAAATTAACGTCTGCCTCGCAAGTTCATCACCTATCCTGCAAGTTGCCACTCATAAACGATCCATACAACTGAAATTTGCTTTGATTACTGCACATTGATCTTTTGGGGGAAAAAACCTTACAAGAGATGTACATAATCCAGAGTCCATGAAGCCAGTTTCCCCGCCTTATTTTTCTCTCATCTAGGTTTCCTTCTGTATACACATAGGGATAAACAATTCCAAGAATCTTTTACATTAATATTCTACAAGTACAAAAGAATATAAATAAGCGGCATCTGATTCCATGTTGCACTGCACTTCCAGCTTATGGCCAGCAAAAATTTCCACTTGAAAGAGGCATCAGCCAAGGCCACCAAGAATCCAGCCTACGATGATAATGAAGTCTCATCATCAGAGCTTTCAGGCCTTAATGCCTGAAACCTTGGGAATACCAGTGGTAGTGTCGGATTCACAGGCACCGGGAACTGGCGTGCTGAGCTCGCAATGGTGCGATCATTTATCCTTCCAACCTCTTTGCAGACCTGATTGAGGATGGCTAGAAAATCCCTGACCACCATGAAAATTCTGAAAGGGTGAGCTTCTTCTTTGGCTGAGTTACCATGGAAATACTCAGTTATTTCCTTGACCAGAGACAGCGCAACGCTCTCTTGCGCCTGGACCCTTATGATCTCGTCCTCTGCCTTCTTTAAGAACCCACTCATAGCATCATGAAATCGCTGGCTATTTTCCTGTGAACTCAATGCTCCATTCAACCTTAAGACCTCAGTTATTTTCCCAATCCCTCCAGCAAGTTTGGAGACATAACTGCCGAGCACCTCAGAATCCATAGTAGCTGCTTTCTTCACATTGCCAAGTTCACCCCCAAGACCAGCAATAACTTGGAGGCCGAGCTTTCTGCACTCAAGGTCATCTCGTAGAGTATTTGCCTGGGTTTTGGCAGCGGAGAGGCGGGAGCCTTCAGATCTGATGATTTCCTGGACAACAAAGTGCAGGAGGGTAGTCTTGCCATCGGTGCCTTTGACATCAACTAGTTTCAGTAGTGTATCGAGCTTAAAGGCATGCGCATCACCACGGTTGGTACCAACATTCATGCGGTTCCCAGTCTTCAGAACCGCCTCTAGAAGTTTCAGAAACAATCTGCTGCTCCTCAGCTCATCACAGGCTGCCTGTGCATTGCAATACAAGCAGTTTATTAGTCCAAAGAATGCTCAAAACCCAACGACACCTTAAAAATGACCATCGCCTATCCTAGGGCCTACGTGATCTGTCCATTTACCTACGAGACAACTTTTTTATGTAAGTTCTGTTTGAATTTTAATGATGACAAATACAAAATCTAATTGCACTGGACTTCAGTTTCCATGCTGTGTCATGCACCCAGGAAGCTAGTTGAGCAAAGCAGTTCTTCTTTTTGCTGGAACATGGGGTAGAAATGAATGCGAGGGCGAGGCAACAAAAGTAGGAGCACATGGAAACATTCACTAAAAGTTATTTAGTTGCTGATATTCTTTTTATGTGGTGTGCATGAGCCCAGGATGGAGAACTCTCAATCACTGGTACGTACATTTAGTCACCAGCTATGTTCTCTCAAAGAATTTCTCCTAGTTTGTTTTTGTGATGATGGGATGCATCCAGCTTGTGGTTCTCTAATTTTTCATATTTTCTACTTAATTTGAATATGATTTGATAAAGATGTTTTCAGTGTATATAACTGTTATTTATGAATTATGATTGAGAAAGATCTTTACTTATGCAGATAATATTCACATAATAAGTATCCAAGAAAGATACTAACTTTCCTGCATATTCAGAAAGATTTCGCAATTCTGATGACAAGTAAGTTTTTGAACTCTCCATATGTGACAATTCAGTTCTATAATAAAATCAATATGAAATAGTATTGATCTGCTTTCATAAGATAGTGATTTCCTGTAACCGCACCATTAGAAGGGCCAGAGCTTTAGTGTCCTGCTTTAGCTGGGTAAGTATAAGATTTCATATTAGGAAGTAACAGCAAGTCTTGCTGACTTTGTGTCCAATATAGCTTGTACTTTTAAAAAGTGAGCAAATGGAATGCCTCCTTGGCACACCGATCCGTATTGAGCAGAGTAATATTATACATATTAGTAGATGAGATTACTCAAATGTTCGCTAGATGAAGAGAAGTGATTTTGGTTCAACTGGGGGCAAAGGGAAGAATCAAGGCATGAGGCAAGAACAGCACACTGTACATGGGAAAGATAACTTGATATCTAAAAGCAAATAAGAACTTGACTTTCGAATGAGGTCATCATCGTTTTATTCGGTGCTAACTCTTTTAAGGTCAGAGTGGCAGACTATACTCAAATTTACTTGAATTCTTTGTCAATTGTTCAAACTTATGAAAGAAAGACAAAGTTTATATTTGTTTAAACTTTAAACAATTTATGCTTCATGTCTGGGAGAATAATTATTCAGTACAGAGATAAACATGAGAATTATTGTCAACCTGAACTCTTGAGACCGTCTCCACTGTAGCTTTAGTAAAAAAAGCCATGAATACTGTATGGTAATATGACATTATTTCAAGGGAAGTTTTGCTGGATGGTAGAAGAATTAAAAAAAAAACAGCTGGTCCCTCCTAAAAGTTGCAAAGTGGATAAATAAGTAAAAAATTTGGGTGTAGTTATATAGCTTCTGGATGTTTTAGTTACTTTGAACACAACATTGCATGCAACCCTGATCGTGGGTCCTGAACTCACAGGTCACAGCCGTACTATTAAGGCAGAGAAAGATCCTTATTTTTCTTATAAATAAAGGAATCGAATTCTTTTAATCACCGCTTTATCCACTACTTTGCCAGTGATCAATATTCAACCATTCACTGTTTTTAATCCAGAATAGAATTAATGGAAAAACAAAACAAAGCATCAGGCTTACCTCAAGTGTTTCAAAGGACTTTTTAAGATAATTGACCTCTGAATCGAAATTAGCAATGTAAAGCATTGCATCCACTCTCTTAAAAGAAAATGGTATATCAAGCACTGCCTTGAGAAACTTTTCTGCTGGACCAAGCTTGATTGGGGACTCATCTTTGTAATCTTTCAATTTAAGTTCTTCTTCTTTGCTTGGAGCCATCTTTAGCAAGGTTTCTAACAGCTCAGTTCCTAAGCTATCTGTATTACCTGCAGTGACTCGGAAAAACAGATACAAGTAAATAATCAAACACAAAAATATTGAAAAAGACTACTGAAATTCCATTCTGTGGTCTAAGTTCATAATGGAGGACTTTCAACAACTGAGGGGTAAAGGAAAGGTTTCCAAAAAATGTTTCAGCCCTCTTACTGTATCAAATAGGGCGGAGAGTTGTAGTCTTTCTCAACAGGTAAAGTTTAAAGAAGAGAACATGGATAGCTTCATCAAAAAGACTAATGTAAATATCAGCATGCTACTTGATAATCTTAACTAATATAAAGTAGTATGTTAAGTAGTATACTATTTTTGTCAAACATAATGCAAAAATATTAATGCAAGTATCATCATACTACTTGTAATTCAAATATCAAAAAGATTGATGTAATATCAAGTAGTATGATGATATTAATTCTTCTTATGTTGATTTATAATTCCCCACAGACAGTTACAATTTAAGAGAAAGATGTGTTTTGCAATGTAGGTAGCGCTAAATTGAGAGAGAACAATACATATTCTGCTTCTCTTCTTAGCATCTACCAAACTATTGGCATGCTGCCAAATACAGAGAAAGGAGCCTAATTGAAGGGGTGCTTCTATCAGATGCCTTAAACCACTAAAATTCCACTGTCCAAACGTTACACTCTTGAACCAAGAATATGACGATACAAACGGTAGTTTCCGCAACTATAGTTAATGTCTTGCTACTACAAATCCCATACTAGAGATTAGGAAGCTCACTGAAACAATAGAAGGAAGCTGGTGTTCTTTCACAATGATATAATCATTGAGGAAATGTGATCACTGAGGTCAACAAAGAAAGAACTCTTAAACTTTCACTAAAATATAGAGCCAACGGCTTTCTCAGAGGGAAGCATCAAAGGGGATAGATGGCTACCTTAAACCCCACAGCACCATTTCTCGCCATCTTTGATCAGCTTAGTCTTTTCTAAAACATTAGCTGATGTATTCCAACATCCACTGAGAGTGAGGGAGATTTTATTCTCGAAAATGGGTGAATAAGAAGAGAAAACCCTATTTTGAATACTCTTCAGTGCCTTCATGCTTAATTTGCAAATGCTGGAAGAAACGATGGCACAAAACAATTCATAAAAGTTGATCCAATCTTATTAGCAATAGCAAGCACTTGCCTAGTACACGTTGGTGCTATTAAACGTGAAAGAGATACAGAGCAAATTACTGAAGAGTTTCAGAGCTTCACCTTCCAATAGGGCTTCACAGACTTCCTCCTTGGTCACATTAAGTGCCCTCAGTAGAATAGCAATGTTCTGAGACTTCTTTGGATCAAGCACCCTGTTCTCTTGATTTGGAGAAGGAAGGACTTGTCGCTTGTTCGTCTCCTTTGGGGCTGTGTTTGATGCATTGCAAACAAACAAGGTCTCGATCATCTCCTCATTTACCCTGTCAAAAAATCAGGCAAGAATTCGACGAAAGGAGTTCAGAAAAGGAAATCTGTGATTAAGTTCAAAAAAAGGGAAGAGATCTAAAGTTCAAAATCTCACTGGAATGAGCTCGTTTTCAACTGATCCCACACCATTGCTCGATCGGAGCTCGCCCGGACTTTATCCCAGTGCAAAGGCTTCAGCTTTGGGCGAGGGGCCTCCTCACTCTTCTCCACTGGATCCGAATTCACTGGCGATTCGGCTGGAAAAACCGCTGCTGATGAATTCTTCATTCCAGTAGGTCTGGGAGGGGTGAGAACTGGAGGCTGGCCGGCTTGTGGCTTTCGGACCCGACTCTCCCAGTACCCAACCGGCGGCGGTGGAGGAGGCGGTGGTGGTGGGGGGGCTTGCTTCGATGGGGAAGGTAGCGGTGGGGCTTGCCTCAGTGGTGGCGGCGGAGGTTCGCTCCGCGGGGAGTTAACAACCAATGGGTTCCTCGAGAAGTCCCCAATTCTCCGTGGCGATCGTAAATTTGGGCCCGACATGTCCGAGATCCTAAAGCTTCCATCTTGATCCTTCTCCACCGGAGAAGAAGACGGCGAGGGCGAAGGGAGTTTCCTCTTTGGAGGTGAGGGAGTCAGCGGCCGGGGGGGCGGCGGGGGCGGAGGCGGCGGCGGCGGCGGGACACCAAAGTCGATAACCTCGGCATTCTCGGATCTGGTTTTCAGAGATCTGACGCTGGATCGCCCCGGGCTCGATCCGACCGGTGGCGACGAACTCGCCGGCGACGACCGACCCGGAGAAGACACCGAATCGGAAGACGGGTACGACGGCGTGCTTAGCGTCGAGCTCCGGGACCCACATTTCTCCATCGCGGCAGCGGCGGCGGGGAAGGTCCGCCGCGAGCTCGACATGCGCCCGCCGACGACCCCCACGGAACTCTCCTTCCCGCCGGAAGACCCTCTCGGAGAGTAAAATTCCTCCTCCGAGGAGCACCCGCCATCGGCATTCCCGTACCGACGGTGGGCATGGAGAGATAAAGGAGGAAGTGGGTGGAGCTCCGGGGAACCGACCCTGCAGTAGGGAGAGCCGTTGGGCTGGCCGGCGGCGGCGGGGGAGGGGTCCTCGTGGGCAGCGGCGACGGGAGAGGGGTCCTCGTCGGCGTTGGCGGCGGCGCCGCAGTGGTTGACGAGGGTGCCGACGTAGAGGAAGTCGGAGGTGGCGGCCGAGGACTTGCGGGCGTCCGAGATGGCGGAGCGGGTAGGAAAGAGGCGGATGCTGTCGGAGCGAGCGGCCTTGTCGCCGGAGCGGCGGCGGCGGCCGTGGAGGAAGAATGCGAGGAGGGCGAGGGCGAAGAGGGGGAGGGCGACGGCGGGGACGAGCTTGGCGGCGGCGGGGCGGTGGGGAGGCGCAGAATGGGAATTGGGTAAGATGAGGGAGGGGATGTTGGCAGGAAGGGAGGAGTCGGCGGCGGGGGAGGATGAGACGGCGGGGGGAGGAGGGGAGGAGTAGAATGGGAAGAAGGGCTGGGGCGTGGAGGAGGAAGGGGCCGGCGGGGGCGCGCCCGGGGGGAAGAAGGGCAGGTGCAGAGCCCGCCGGGGAATGGGCGTGGTGGACAAGATTCCCGGGGTGGAGAATAGCAGCAGGAAGAGGAAGAAGAAGGAAAGGGCGGGCATTGTCAAAGAATGAGAGAGAGACAGAGAGAGACAGACGCTTTAATTGCTCTCTGTTCTCTTAATGGCCTAATGCAAGAGGGAGAGCAGAGCGATGCTATGGTTTTCTTTTCTTTTGTTTTTCTTCTTCTTTTGTCCCTCGCTCTCCCCCTCGTTCGGTAGGAGGAAGGAGATGAGAAGGGAGCAGGAGGAGAGCAAGAAGAGAGAGGTGTTTCTTTTTCCTTTTTTAAAAAATTATTTTCTCATAAATACTTGTTTATTTGGGATGGTTGAGATGTCTGGGAGAGCCGGAGAGGTGCAGGCGTGTGTGAAAGAAGATGGTGTGGACTGTGGAAGGGGGAGAGAGAGAGAGAGAGAGAACTGAAGCAATTGTTTTGAAATTATTTAGGCATAAGGAGTGGGGGACAGATGGGAACACAGAAGATGACGGTGGCCTGGTGGTAGATGGTGTGAAGATAAGGAAGAGAAATGAAAAGGAAGATAAAACGTACAGGCTACATAGAAGTGAAGTAACTTTATGGAGAGATGAAATAAGGCCGAGTGAGAGCGTTCTGTGGGAGGGATCAGTCCGTTCTTTTATTTTCCGTGAGCGAGACTGAAAAGATGGCTGGATTGACTGTGCATGGAGCTTTTGAGGAGCTGGAAAGACTAAAGAGGGAGACATGGGCAGTGATTAAGATGACTGATTGACGCGGATTGGCAACCAGTAACCCATGCAGAGGTCAGAAATCTTTGATGAGGTTTTACGGAGGACACATGAGCAAGAGTGCAGTTCCTGGTGTCAGGTACACTTGGTCCCAGCGCTTACAAATAAAAAAAAAATGATATAGCAAGATAATTCCATCAAGCATTAGAGAAATCATAAAGGTTCTGAAAAAAAGATGAAGGTTTTTCTTACAGCGTGCATGGAGATTAATCTTTTAAAATGGGAGTGTGTATTTATCATACTGCCGGCAAGAAGCACGTGGAAGGAGGGCCATGCAGTCCCCTGGAGAGGCATAGTATAATATCATTTCTCCGTTGGAAAAGGTTGACGTGGGAACGCCTTGCCTGCCGGCCGACTTGAACATGGGTCACGTAGAAGCCGAATGATGCCGAGTATTTCCGGCAGATCTGGCCGTGAAAGAGACGTTACAAGGCGAACGATGATAAAAAAATATGAAGTGGGAGCAGGAGTATTATAAATAGGCTCCCGTTTTTAGTAGATGTACACGACCAAAAGTAGTTTTTTTTTTTTTCTCCGTCGGATAGACTTTATGAGTGCTTTTTAATTATTGGCTGGGAGAAAGGGGAGAGTCGGCAGAGGCACGGAAGAAGGTAAAAAAGGCAGAGGGACGAGTGAAAAAACGGACGGTAAAAGGATGGGAGTCCGGGAGGAATTTGGCTTCTGACAGGGACGATGTCATCGCCGCGCCCAGGGCTTGGAATCCCATGGACGATGTGAACGCCTGGATTCCGGTCGCCTTCTTAGGACTCTGTTAACTTCGCGGAAAGAGGCAAATTAAGAAAATATTTTATATTTAATTATTTTTTAAAAAATAAAAATATTTTTTATTGGAATAAAATTTTTATATTTAATATAAAAATATATAAAAAATAAAATATTTAATTTTTATTTACTGAAAATTTAGATATTTTTTTAAAAAATATTTTTAAGATTTTAAATAGAATAAAATAAGATCTTTTTCTTATGAGCATAATAGTTATTTTATACTTTTTTAAAAAAAATAAATGCTACATCAAATATTAATTACTCTAAAATATATTATTTTTTTATAATCAATCAAATATGTATAAACTATTTTTTTAACTATTACACATCTGAAAATCAGCTTTTCAATCTAGAAAAGAAAATTTCCTACCTCGAACCAAATGAGTCTTTTTCTTAAAGCAGTTTTAGTTGGAAAACAAAGAAGGAATTAGAGATAACGAACATTTTCCATCTCATGTTTAATTTATATTGCTTAAAAATTTTACATCTGATCAGTAATTTTGATGATTAATAATCTTTTAACTTCTTTATAAGGTATAAAACGATGCTACTGGCTAAAAAAAATCTAATTATGTACAAAATATTGCTTAATTGTATGCAAGGATTGCTGCATACAAGCAATACATAAGAATGGTACTCCTGTGAAGTTCTTGGATGGACTTGTCGTATTGTTTGACAAAAATGTTGGTGTGTAAGTTGAACTAAAGTTTTTTTTTTGACAAAAATAAGCTGAAATTAAATTGAACTATATTGAATTAGCATTAGGTACATTTGTGTTATTTTAATTAAAAATTATATGTAATTTTTTTTTTGCTAGTTTCTGATTTTTCCAAAATCTAGGCCCTGTCATGATAAAAAAATTTGTCATGGTTTAATTGCACATATGGAGGTCCTTGAGCCAGGGTAACAAAACTTGAAAATTCGGCTCACTCGAATTTCAGTTGATTCAAGTGGATTGGTCACTCAGATGAGCAAACTTATGATTCAATACAAAAATAAAATTTTTCTAGAAGAAAGATAAATAATAAAAAAATTCAATCTAGAAAATTATAAATCTAGAAAGATAAATATAAATTAGTTTAACAAATAATTGTAATTATGATTAAATCATGAAGAAATAAATCAATCATATTAAACCATATCCCCTTGATCCCCCCTCTACAAGTATCTGCACACCAAAATATGACTAAAATGAGAAAAAGAAGACCGCAATGCAATGGGATTCATATTTGCAAATAATAAGACTTTTCTTGTTTTATGCAATCTGCTAAACCAAGCATTTACTGATGCATACGATGTGGTTGTAGTGAGAAATAAGATGAATTAGCGAGATCATCACTCAATATACCATAGCAATGCATGAAATAAGATACAATTGTTGGATTAGTGGCCAAATAACACTCGATGTGATAATTAAAAAATATGTATTTTTCTACTTTATTATATAAGTGTTTATTATTTTGTTACTTAAGGTACCAAGTAAAATTAGAAGTGTTTGTTTAATCATATTATTATTGAAGTTGGAAGAAAGAAACGAAGATTGAGAAAGGAAAAGAGTTCAAGAAGAGGATGAGAGTGAGTTTGGAAAAACTGAGTTACATTACAATGTTCTTACAATGCTCTGTTTAAATAAACACAAGAGCAACAAACTCTGCTAACTAGAAAAAAACTAATTACAATTTAGAATCTGTTTCAGCTAATTAGAAACTGTTATAACTAATTTTTACAGCTAATCAAACTGTTAATCCATATCTAATCAACTTATCCATATTAACAGAAAATTGTTATGCCATATCAAATTATTTCTAGCTTAGTAAAGTTGTTGTATTTAATACTCCCCCTAAGATGGAGTGTGTATATTGTGCACACTCATCCCGGATGCTAACGAATGAAACAAAGGACCGCTAACTACTTTAGTAAAAATGTCCACTAGCTGTTATGAGAAGATACATATAAAGTATGTGGAATTTCTTCTCGAATTTTGTCTCTGACAAGATGGCAATCCAACTCTATGTGCTTCGTTCTTTCATGAAAAACTGGGTTGGCAGCAATATGCAAAGTGACCTGATTATCACAAAATAAGATCGCTAGCCTATCATGTTTTACTTTCAGATCTGCAAGTAAGTATAGCAACCATTGAATTTCACAAGTAGCTGAAGTCATTGCTCTATATTCTGCTTCAGCCGATGACCTTGACACTGTGTTTTGTTTCTTGAATTTCCAAGATACTAATGCATCCCCCAAAAACACACAATACCTTGTTATTGACCTTCTTGTATCTGGGCAACTTACCCAATCTGAATCTGTGAACATTTTTAGATGAAGATCATTGGATACTGTAAAGAAAATCCCTTGTGCTAGTATGCCTTTAATATATCTAAGAGTTATGTGAGCTACATCTAAGTGGGGTTGTTTTGGTTGATCCAAAAACTGACTTAATACTTAAACAGCAAATGACAAGTCAGGTCTAATAATAGTGAGATAAAGCAATCTCCTAACTAATCGTCCATATGCTGAAGGATCATCTAACAATTCTCCAGAAAATCTATCAAGCTTCATGTTCTACTCCATTGGAGTCGTAGCAACTCTTGTACCAGTAAAACCAACATCCTCAAATATTTGTAATGCAATTTTTTTTTTTGACAAACTAATATACCTCTTGTAGACCTTGCTACTTCTAAGCCTAGAAAAAATTTCAAAGCTCCTAAGTCTTTAATCTTGAATTAATGACTAAATGCAGACTTTAGAGCATTGATTTCTTCTAAATCATTTCCAGCAAGTATAATATCATCAACATATACTAAGAGAGCAACAAATGAATTAACTCTTGATCTAGTAAACAATATGTAGTCTGCCTTAGATTACTTGAATCCTTGCTGAATTAAAAAATTAGAGAACTTAGCAAACCATTACCGTGATGCTTGCTTCAAACCATATAAGGATTTATTCAATTTACAAACCACTTGTGATGATGATGAAGATTCCCCCTTGCAGCTAAATCCAGGAGGCATTTTCATATAAATCTCCTCATTTAAGTCACCATGCAAAAAAGCATTATTAACATCAAGTTGTTGCAAGCGCTAATTGCAGGCTGCAGCTACTGCCAACAAAGTTCTAACAGAAGTAAGTTTGACTACTGAAGAAAAAAGTGTCAAAATAATCAAACCCTTCTTTTTGAGTGTAACCTTTAGCAACTAAACAAGCCTTCAATCTTTCTAGAGTGCCATCTGATTTAAGTTTTTGTTTGTGGGGTTTGATATGGTCAAACAAATTGCTAAGTGGCTGCACTAACATGAGAGAGTGTGAGAGTGTGTGAGAGTGCTCATGACTGAAGGTTTGTGAGAGGAGTAGCATTCTAAAATTTTAACATTAGACACATAAATCTATGCTAGGTAGGCACAGTGGGTAGTTTATAAATACCCATTTACAACAATTTGAAACCACAAGAAAATCCAAAGTGAGAAATTCCTCTTGGTAGAAAAAAAAACTCAGAGCCACCCTAGCACAAGATTGCACAATCTCTCTGTTCTATTTTACTTTTTACAAAATTATTTCACTTCAATAATGTAATCTTAGCCATGTTTATTTAGATTTGGGATGCCTCAGGGTAATGATATGATGAACAAAGTGTTGAGCTACGCCTATGTGTGATGAATTAGCCCCTTTTTTTCGTATTTCTGTTGAACACCTGAGTGTATGAACGGCTTTGCATGGATCATGAACAGGGGAATCACCTCCCATTGAGACAAAGGAAAATGACAATTGAAGGGATAATAAAAAGCATGAAGATCGTGCATAATTAAAATAATTTTAAATGTGAGGGTGTTTGTGTAAGAAAAGAGTCAGACGTTATGGAACGACTTCTCGACGCCAACAACGGTCCGATCCAGCTGTGGCCAGCTAAAGAGGTGGAGAAAAGGACGACCGACACTCACGTTGGAAGATAAGTCCGCAAGAGACCAAGACGGCAAGAGGGACTGAGAATGCAACGGCTAAAAATTATATGACCAAAGTGAAAAAAACACTAATGAATATTATTTCCATAAATTCCATTTTCTCGTCTTCGTACTCGAGGTCGAGTAAGATTCTCACCAAAATTTTCTTCATAAGGAAAAATTTGGGGAAAAAAAGTTTTTAAAGTTTTTAGTTCACTTTTACAAATGGACCCCACGGACTTTTTCAAATTTGACGAAGGTCAGAACCGAAAGGGATGCGTTAAAGGGGAAGGAATCTGAAGTGCGTAAAACGGGAAACGTAAAGAGAGCGTTTCCCGTGGGGTCGGATCACCGGCCAGGGCAGTTGCGTGCATGTGTGTCTCCCAAAGTGCACAAACAAGCTGGATTCTTTTGGAAAGTTCTAAAGCAGAGGCATTTTTCTATAATTTAGGGCTTCCATCTTGTTTCTCTTTCCTTACTATCTTTTTTTTTTTCCTGTTCTATTATTTTTTTCTTTCTTTTTTTCAAATTGGATGTAGCACACATTTCGTATTACTACGTTATATCCATAACCAAAAAAAAATAAAAATAAATCATCATCTTTTTTATAAAAAATGTTACTATCGACTTTCTCCTCTATTTCTCAATTGGAAATAATGCCTCATGAATTGCCCACTTTGTGACATTCACCTTCATTTGGTATTTCGCACCAATCTCCAATTAGGATCGGAAACAGAGAAGGAGTGGCAATCAGTAACACTTTCCTACTCATGGGGCAACAAATATCTGTATGGCAACTTATCTTTAAAATTTCTATGAAAAAAATGGCTAGTAACAGTTTATATTGTTTGCTTTCTATAATAGATAGCCTTAGATTGGTAACAACCTCAATTAAGAAAGAAGTGGATGATGGTTTAGGATGAGTTTTTTTTTTTCTCTTAGCAAGCAATAGGATATACAACCATTTACCTAACTGACAGAAACTGATGTCTATGTATCAACAAGAGGAGTTATAAAGAAAAGGACACTGGATATCAAACATAGGTTTCACAAAATACTTGTTTTTGCACCATACTTGGTCAAGAGCAATCAATAGCTTTAATAATTTCGACCGACTCCTTGGCTTCAACAGTTTTGTCCTCGTCCCCTGATAGAAATCACCAACCACGTGTGGTCTTCTCCGTGTCTGACAACGTAGCAGGTGCTGTCGAGTTTCTCGGTGTCTATTTCTTGGAAGAGAAGCCTTCTTCTGAGCCTTCTCGAGCTTCATATATATTGCGTCCTTCTGTGATGACTTCGTAGGTTTTATAACGTAGGGAAAATGGTAGAACTCCATCCAAGTAATCTTCTTTATATCATGGTGTGGTCTGCTTTAATATTACTTCACTAGCTTCCAATTTCCATGGTAGAGAAGGGCTCATATTTTGTCATCGGTTGGTAGCTCGATAGGGTATATTTTTATTCCTATACAAAAAAAAGGTGGTGAATTTTGCAGATCAGTCGAACAAATGACTTGAGATCGTTGGAAAGCTTAGATCTGTAAGTTCCGATCCCCTCCAATTCATTTTTCAGTTGAAGAGATCCAAGCAGCCATATTACAAATAACCATGCATCATGCAATGGGAGTCCCCATGCATGCAGGATAGAGATGATCGAGGATTGTCATATGATACATGGACGAGCATGATAGGTAGACCAGACCTCTCCAAGTTAAACTACATACTCCAGGAGATTCTGCCTCTATGATATAGATGCCCCATGATGTATTTTGAAACATCATCTTTATTTTTTTGTTAAAAATATAAGAAGTATCTATTAATAATTTATTGAACTAATAAATTATAGTGAAAACAAGATTACCCACGTCCCTTATATCAATATCAAGAGATTTTTAGAAAATTTTCTATTAAAGTATGGTAAATCTTGTAATAGAATATTATTATTTTGTCTTGATTAATAATTTTCTATATGTATAAAATAAATTAAATTAAATTTTTGATGACGGTGTACTTCCAAGATACAACGAATTGTTTCGTATTCTCACTAAAGTACACTCAAACAAAGAAGAATCAAAGTCAAATCCAAACTGGCCAAATTTAGATGCATTCAAAACTAACAAAATAGATAAAAGCAATTTCTCTCCATCTTCTTTTATATAAATATAATATTTTTTTTTAAATGCTTAATTAATATGTATACTTGAATCCATTCATTTAGTGCTCAATTTATTCGTATAAACTTTTTCTCCAACTTACTTGAAAGGTGTTGTTAGATGGATGGAAAATGTTCTCTCTATTTTTTTAGGCGTGGATCTGTCCACGACCAAATCCCAATGCTTGGGAACATTGACCACTGACCTCGCAAAGAGAGCACATCTCCAGTAGCCACCGACAAATTAGCAATGCATGACATGTATCATTTTTTATAACCAGTAGCTCTAATCTATTTGTTTAAGTATTTGTTCAAATTTTTTTTATGGAGCTTCTGTTCATCAGTCCATGCACTCAAAAACGTTTTGGGAAAGGTGCTTCCAGGGCCAATGCGCTTTCTCTTCTTCTTGTTTTTTTTTTCTTTTCCATTCAGCACCCTTTGGGAGATATTATTATAAGAGATTAAAGTGAAAGACTCGCTAACAACTAATGTTATGATATATATATATATATATATATATATATAACAACTAATGCTATGATGCTCTTTTATTATTATATATATATATAATGCTGCCTTATGGAGAGGGTTGTATCCTGATCATTTTGTTTGAAGCACAGAAGGAGACATGATAGCTTTTTTTTTTGGGGACTGGTGCTGATAAATGATTTTCTTTATAGCAAAGCTAATCTATTCTTCTAAGTTTCATGAAGTATGGCAGCATTTTAAAGATGTTAGCTATTTCTCTCAAGGGACTATTCCTCCCTGTAGAATCTAGACCTTTCATGCATATCATTAGCATCTGCTCCTTAGCCATAATTCTATGGCAACTAAACTATAATTTATGCTGCCACATTTGTGACCAGTAAAATTATGCTAGCTTTCATGCATGTTAACCACTAAATAGAGCCTTCAGTGGATGGAGAATTATTATTACTTTTGACGACAAAATGTTAAAAAGAGAATATTTTAGCATGGAGATTTAAAATAGAGATTTCATTGTCAAGATTCATAAAAAGAAATTTATAAAATTAATTTTGAGGAGAGATGCTTTTTTATGACTATATATATATATAAAGCTTTTTGTATTTTTGTTAAGAGGAAAGTCTTTTTTGACAAACAAAAATGAAGAAAGTACCCAAAAAAAAATCCACACAAGCCTACGCACATATAAATACCAAACGAGCAAAAGAAAAGGTAATATAGCCATTAGGATTTTAGTTGTCTCTTTTGTATGTTAAAAAATGATTGATCTTTTTTCATAACATCAACCATTAGTTTGCATTTTGCATAGATCTTAAAATATTTTTATCTCTTTCCTCTCTCCACCTGCATAACTCTGGAAGCGGCTATTGCATAATCCAATAATTGACATCGTAAAATAAGGAGAACCATTCTTTCGTGCATAAGATCCAACTTGAACCCTAGCAAGTAGTAGGTGGGGTCCGAGGCAGTTATTAGAAAGCTACAGACATTTACACCTGCCTTTGTATGCTTGTGACCCTTCTAAATTTCATTGGCAAGAGATATCCACACCACAGTCCTCGGCCCTCGTGGAGGACAACTAGATCTTGGTGTCATGCCCTCGATTGCCGTAGCATGGCTCCTACCAAACAACCCCTCCTTTCCAACCCTTAGTATCCCCTTATATCCTTTGTCCCTGTGCATGAATACCATATACCTAGCAGAGCTCAATCATTGGCTCCAAGTATAGAGACATGCAGTCCCCTAAACACATGGGCTTCTAATGAAAGAAAATGTGACTGAATCTTACACAAAAGAAGCTTTGCTCACAATTTAAGAAGGTTGAGTGGTGATGGAAGACAAAGGACCCTACAAGCGAACAAGAGAGGCTTTATTCTAAATACTTTGAGTAAACAATCACAGATGTACAAAGCATCAAGAAGAACATTCATGATGGTTGCTACATTGACAACAAAATTATTCAATACCAACTCTATGTGGCATTTTGCCACAATCATGTCTCTTTTGATACCATGGCCTACCATATAACATTTCGAAGATACAATGGAATCTGAACCTGCTAGCCTACTCCTAGAATTTTCGTGTTTTGGAAAATTCTCGTGAAATTTCTGTTTATCGAAACTAATTCGTGTAATATTACCTATAGTAACAAAAGTGAAATTATCTTTCTTGGTTTTGGATTATCTTTCTTAAATATATGAGTAATTTAATTTCCTTAACATTAATCTTTTTCAAAAAAAAAAATCCTACTTAAATGTAATTAGGTGTTGGATTTGAAAACTTTACTAGATAAATTTATTAGATTGGGTTTGGATCACCATCAATACAATCCAAGTCTTATCTAGTCAAGCTGGAGCTCCCATGAAGCTCAACTTTATGTCTAGAAGCCTGCATAAAAATGGGGCCAGAATTTTGATGTGTTAACATACAAAGAAATGCCAATATGCATTACTTATATAAAAGGAAAAAAGTCACTAGCTTACAATCAGCTTCATATCGGATATTGCCCACTAGATTCATTATCAACATCCAATATTAGATGTCTCATGTGATTAAAAGACTCTATAGTCAATATTTGAAAGAAGTGGTCGATGATATTTCCTATAAACAAGAAAATATTATCAAGCTATGAAAAAACCTAACTATTTAATTATATACTAGCGTTTTACACATGTGATGCACATGCAAGGATAAAAAAACTTTTATTTTGGTAGAATTATAGAAAAGAAAAAAAATATTTTAAAATTTATGAAATGGTATGCTCGATTTTTTTTATGATTTTTCTAGATTTTTTTTTTATGAATTTTGGAGAGGGTAGAGATTTCACTCTCCTATCAATTCAATATCGATGTAGATATATAGATATAGATAGAAATATATGAAGAGTTTTAGGTCGGGATACTTCTAAGGGTATTTAGTTCCAAATGATTTCTTGTCCAAAGTAATCAATGATATTTGACTAGAGACCACAAATCATGCATGCTTTAGGTCTTTCATCCATGCATCAAATGAAAACAAAATTGACCATTTCAATGGTATAAAATTATATTTTAATTTGATCTATAACTTAAAATTTTTTAAATTATCTACATTAGGTCAAAGCAGTCTACGTAGAAAGAAATGGAATTAGAGAGCTATATAGGTACTTAAGAAAGTATGGCCTTAGAGAGATAGGGTTGTATCTTTCACGGAAAAGAAGGATCCATCTTTCTTAGTATAAATCTACTATTGAATCGTGCAATAGTTGTTTTTGAGATATGTGCCAACAAATGAATAAAAAATTTTGTGCTTTGAGATTTGTGCGGAGTGCAATTCGATAGGCGATACAGCAAAAAAAGGATCAAACATTCTTTCGCAAGGAAGATACAACCCGAACCTGGCTTGCAAACAAAAATTGAAAAACAAATACGTAAAGAGGCAGCCCAACGGTCTCATAAAAATTTCATATTTCATATATCATAGTGCAGCTTAAAGTTTGCCATAGATTCTGTATTCTTATGGTGCTGCCAAACCTGAACTTGATTACTATCCGAGTTCAACATGGATATGAATGTATTGAGCATTGGATGCCATTATTCCTTGTTGGATCTACCTGAAATCCAACCGTTTGAACCCATCATCCTTCCCTATCAAAAGCTTCTTCATTTAAAGACTTTGAGCACCTTTAGAACCAGGTACGTCTAAAGCAAAAAGATACCACTGGAGATCAGGAAACATAGACGAGTCTGCTCATTTCTAAAATTCAACCGTTGCTGAGGGAATCATGTCCAACGTTCCAGACGTTGGGGTACGCTTTATATTAAAGTTGCTTAGAAGTTAAGCTGCCAATCGGTGTGTAGCTAAGCCGAGTTTGATCTAGCTTGAGTCCGAGGTAGCATGGTTTGAAATTAGTTTCTAGCTTCCAAGATCAATCTTGGATTGTTTATCATTATTTGGGATTGATTCTGGTTTAATTTCGAATTAAACCGAATATAAGCTTATTCGATCACCTTGATAATTTTAACTTGAGATAAAATCAACTCAAGATTGAACGAAGCTTGAATAAAAGATCAACTTGAGCCTGATTTGAGATTTGGTTTAGACCTAAATTAATATTTAATTGATTTTAAAGAATAAAAAGAAGAGGCCAATTAAATCTATGATCCAATGATATGTATGTACATATAATTTAAATATATATGCCTTATCAAGTCGAGCCTAATCAAGCTGGGCCAATTTTTAGCTCAGCTTGAAACTAATTTCAAGCTTATTTTGTTGCTTCAAGCTTGATTTATTTAGTTTCAAGACGAGCATTCGAGCTTTTATCAAGCCAAGCCTGCTTGAGCTGCTTAATTAGTTTGTTTGACATCTCGGGCCAACAATAACCCACCCCCTCCCAATAAAAGCCATAATAATTTTTTCATCGATACTATTAGGTTATGACAACCATATGAACCATCTTAGACATCCTATTATGTTACACTAGATTATGGCATGTGCGATGCACGTAACCACAGATAAGTTCATGACTTCAGAGAGTTTACACGGCAAAAGAAGATTGGAAAGCACGAATATGGTTGTGGAAGTGTTGGGAAATGTAAAGTGATCAATACATTGAAAGACATGAAGAATTACAGATGGAATGGAAGAAAATTAACCAAGTGGAGTTGCATGAAGTATTGTTAGCATTCTTTTATAGAAAATGGGCAAAGACTGCTACATAATGAAAATTATGGCTATTATTGCTCCTTTAGTTTGTTGTTCACCGAATTAAAAAAATATGTATTGTAAAATCTAAATCTGCATGTCACTTGAAATATACTCTCTTTAAGTTTTTAAAATAGAGACATGATGAAATAACACTCTGGTTTAGATGTTACTGCCCATTATTTGGTATCATAAAGAGGCTAATAGCTGGCTTTGTAAAAGCCGCTATCTTCTCTGTACTTGAGAAAAGTAGAGTCCACTATTTTCTTCTAAAAGATAGCCAACCAAAGGCTAGATCAGACTAATAGTGTATTTTTTTTACTGCAATAGTAAATAATGGTTCATGACGACGTTATCAGAATCCAAGGTGCATCCTCTCTACAAATTTGTAGGCCTTAACTTTTACTGTTAATAAGCATGCGAACTCCAGTAGCTAGCTCACATGGAAGCATTAAAATCCACATTCAGAAGAACAATCCTATCATTGGTTGAAACATTCGTATTATATAGGAATTTTTTCGAACAATGATTGTGTAAGAAAATTGAAATTACATGACTTAGCAGTATTAATTAGTGATATGTACAACAAAATCAAACACTTGAGAGGCTTGCCTAGCTGATGATTGGACCGTACCTGACCCCAGAGATGGTGGCCTTCGGCCTGCTTGGTTCTTACAAAAGTGATGTTTTGCTTGCCTTTCCTTATCTTTTCCCTTTTACTCTTTTAATCGGCTTCCATTTTATGCTGCCACCTTTCTCTGTGCTCCCAATGAAGAATAAGATTCCTGGGCTCGTGAATTATTGAGCTTTGCTTGAAACTATAAGGTGACTCTTTTATCTTGTGAACTGGAGAAGAATGGATTCTTGGGCAATGGAGCCTGGCCTTGAGAGTAAACTTAACGCAGTTAAAATGACTCCAAAAGATGACAGGCGGTCAAGAGCATCATTATTGTGAGGGGATAGGAATGGCATATCCTCTAGCCATGTCCACAACCACAGGACTGAGAAGATTTAAGACATCTTTTCCCACCCCTAGTGATGGTTTACTCATGCATGTGAACTGGCATCATCAAGCGAAGATATGTGATGAGGAATGGCCACTTTTTTGCATGCATGTAGCCAATGATTAGTTCAAGTAAATGGACTGTTGATGTCAAGCCTGGAGAAAAAATGAACAGGCACCATGCACAAAGGATTGACTTATGGAGTGCATAAAACATCTGTAAGTGTTTGGAGAAATGCGTGTTTAGGTTGTTTTCCATATAGCATAATAGAGAAGATTGCATGGATGATTGTTCTCTAAGGGTGATAGGGTGCTCTAATTTCATGTAAACACAAAGGAAGGAGATATATATTCTTTTTCTTGGTGGGAAGCTTTATGAAAGTGGATGTATAATTAATAACATTGGTGGATGGTAGATAATAACTGTCCAAAAGTCACAAAAATAATGAGAGGGATAAGTGTTGCCACAAAAAATGTGTGGCTCAAACGATGTAAAAGACAGAAAAATAATGTTAATTCTCCAAGATACAATGTTGTAAAAAAACTACCCTTATAATACCTGCCAGCTAAATAAAATAAATTAAATAAAGATTTGATAAAAATTTCAAAATTATATTTAATAAATTTAATCTCTTTTTAAAACAAGTCTAGAACATCAGTTCCCCAAGATAAAATATTGTAAAACTATGCTTATTACGCTCGTAAGCTAAAGAAAACAAATAAGAAAACAGTAGATTTGATAAAATCTCAAAATTAGGGTTCTAACATATCTAATTTCTTTTCATAAAATAAGTCTAATTAGCTTTCGCTCATACCACAGATACAATAGTGGAAACGACACTATCAATAAGATATGTCACTAATGGTTGGTGCATTAAATTTAAAATTATATAGAAATTTAAACAGAGATTTAAATTTGAAAATGTTTTATTAATCAAATGAACTATTAATTGAAAAATCAAGTAGCTATTATGCCTGATATATAGTGATATTTATAGTGAAATGGCAATTAAATTATAACAATAGCTTAAATATTGATCACATATGTGTGTAAGATAGTGGGTAACTTTTAAAAAATCGGAAATAACTGTTAATATTTTGAAAAAGAATAGCAAAACTTCATGCTCCATTCTGTTTATCAGTCCAATAGCACAGTTGAGGATTGATACAAAGCAAAGAGAGTAATTGAGTGTTAAATATATAATTATTTTAAAACTATTACAAGGAATTAAAATGTATGAAATGTAATTGAGTAATTGATGGACGTATGAAATGTCTCCGAAAATTGAAGAGCAGAATCGAACATAGGCTTGTCGTGTCCGCATCAAGAGACTTTACTAACTCAACCACCACCAGTGGGCACCCTTCATTAATAATTCAATCGTTGTTGTCCAAAGGCTTAGGAGTTAGGACAAATGCATGAGTTCATATGCTTGTAACCCTTCCAATGTTTCTCCGCTGAAAAAAGAATAACTGTAGTCCTCGGACCAAGTGGGGAACAGCTAGCTAGATCTTGGCACAATGTCTTGTATAAATAATATGAATCACCAGGCTCAATCATTGTCCTCGAAATTGGAGAGAGATTACTGCAGCCTCCAAATAATTGCTCGTGGATTTCTATAAGAGAAGGTCAAAAGGACTAATGCAAGCATATAAGTAGCATTAAGTTGGTTAGAGTACTGGTGGAAGAATAGGACACTGCATGCACACCAGGACCATTTAATTTTAAAAGAACATACATTCGAAAATATTCCAAAACATTTATAACAACACTCAAGTTGGTTACTAAAGCGATATGCTGAATGACCTCGCGCCAACTTTCTTTGGCATCTAAGACCACAATCATGATTTCTTTTGATGCCATGGCCTATGAGAAGATTCAGAGTTTTGGGTATGAAGCAATTGGTTCAGACAAGACTCGTTTGGCAAGTATTGAAGAGCTAGTAACTTTCACTGAGAGCGGATGTTTTGCTGCCTCCTCCTGGCTTCTTTTTTATCCTCTTCGTTTAGTGGAACACTAGCATTAGCATTAAGTGAGAGCTTTTTTTTACTGGGATTCCTCACATAATAAAGAAGTTTATCTTACTTATGAGATGTATTCCGGTCATTAGATATCCATGTAATGCATTCACTGTTGCCACCTTTTCTTTCTAGTTTGAACATGTAACTCTAGATTTCCAGTTTTCATCGTGTGCAGGGGGAAATGCAAGTTAAAACAGGATCGTCTTTCGGGGGATCCCAAGTTATATATTTTCTCCTTGTGATGCAAAAGATCTTCTGAACAAAGAAGTTATATATATATTTTTTCTTCCTAACATAATAAAGAAGTTTATTTTACTTATGAGATGTATTCAGGTCATTAAATAATCATGTAACGCATTCACTGTTGCCACCTTTTCTTTCTAGTTTGAACATGTAACTCTGGATTTCCTGTTTTCTTCGTGTGCGGTGGGAAATGCAAGTTAAAACAGGATCGTCTTTCTGGGGATCCCAAGTTATATATTTTCTCCTGGTGATACAAAAGATCTTCTAACCAATTATGTAGAATATGCACATAAATCATTCATTGTTACGAAATAAAATTTGAATGAACTCTCGGGTGAACGGAGTTATACATCACAGAATAGTTAAATGAGGAGAAAGTAAGGGCTCCTGCAAACTGAAAATGGGAGATATCCGAGAATCTTCAATAAATATTCTCCAAAAAGAGAGAAATCTTCAATACAACTTTAACTATATCATCGGTCGACAGGCTTCCCTTTCTCCCTTAGCTTAGTCATTTCTTCTTTCATGGCCTCCTTCCTTTTCTTGCTGGCGAGGACTTTGGCCTGCAGACCACTCACACTGGGGTCTTTCTTCTCCTCCGGAGGTGGCGGCGGAGGCCGCCTCTGTGCAGCATTTGCGCCATCAGGACTTAATGAACCAATCCCAGAGGCAATCAAACCATATATGAATACTCTGCATCCACAGAAGAAAAAACAGTTTACCAATCAACTTAAACCAATGAATTCAAGTGAAACGCATTCAGTCAAGCAGAACCCAGCAGCATACCTCCTGCGATGGAACCGAGCAATTGGCTTGTCGCATTCGGGTGCAGCATTCCATTGCCCATTATACCTTGGTGTTCTTGCTGAGATGGCTGATGGAGCTGATGGTGGTGGCACCAATGAAGGAGCCATTAACTGGTGCTGTTAAGACTTGCTCTCCACTGAAAACAGGAAATTAACACTTTTGGAGTCACAATAGAAAAATGAACGGATAGGGTTGTGGTCCACTCTGGAACAGAACTGGTTTCCATTGGTTAGCTTTAGGATAAGGTTCCCACAGAGATCGCCCTTTGTGGTGATTTCTATCCTCACTTTGAACAAAGTTAGGGATGTGCCAATAAACTACAAACATGTGGTGTTATGGATGTGCATAAATAAAATAACAGGACGAGAGCTCAAGTTGAGAATCTGCCCATCTTCAACTTATTCTCGTTGAACATAGACAAATACACTAGTTCTTAATTTTTAATTAAGGCAAACACATCATCAGATGCAGTATATGACAGTGGGTTTGCAAATAATAAACAGATCCCTGAACCATGGTAAACAAATTGGATGATCCCAGTCATTCGTCAGCAAGCCACCTAACAGGCTAGAGACTGCAACAACATAGGACTGGACAATAGGCAATTACCCAAATTTTAAGAGTTGAAGATATGTTCATATTGTTGCACCCATTAGCTAGAAGACTAACATACTACAAGATCTCATGCACCAATAAAGCAAACCATAATGAAGATTTTGCACAGGATTTGGGCATGTATTTGCACAATTGTGTACTTTCTTTTGGGGTTGGTTAAGAGGTAAATCTCAACCCGTTTGTGGCTAGCTGCTGTTGAAACAGCACCGACCAGTGCAGCGAAACAGCACGAGCAGTCCATTCAGAAATAACCACCTGAAATTAGGGCCACGTCGCAAATCTTCAAGAACCTTTCTCCAAGACAATAATATAAATCATGTTACTCAAATTGAACAAAGCATAGTAGGAATAGAATCATTAAAAAACAGATAGAAATTACCGATATCTGTTGGAATCGAATTTAACATTAGCATTAGGTCAAAATTTGAAATGTTCTGCTGGGGATTGAATCTAGAAAATAAATGATGTTCCAATAGCAAACAAAAATCTGCCTAAGCAAAATGACAAGTTTAAAAAACTACAGGGGTGTAGCATGCCGGAAGATACTTTTGGGCAAGAACGGGTGATAAACTGCACTTTCACTCATCATCATCCTCATCATCATCCACAGCACCAGCAGATTCATTAAGGGCATTTAATCGTTCAATAAGCCTAGCCTTCCTCTCCTCATAAGTCAACTTCTTCAAGTTAAACCTGCCACAAAACCCAAGTTAACAAACAATACAAAGCCAGATTTGTACCACCTGCTCATCTTTAAAACTAGAATTCAAGTACATGGGTAATTCATAGAAACTATCGAATGTCAGAACATGAAAACTTATTGCATTTGGCAGAATATGGCTGCCATACCTCTGATGCTCCTTCGGGGTTTCCTTTGTGGATTTTATCATTGTTGGGTCTGCACAAATGGCAGCATGCGCCTTCTTGTATATCTCTTCCATGTTGTCAGGCTCAATTCCCTTCTTAATATATTCACTGAAATGTGCCTGGTACTTTTCTGGTTCATCCTCCATCATAGTCTGGACGAAAAAGAAATGAAACAGACATGGTCCAGGTCAGTGGTAATCAATGACAAGGTCAAATCTATGGAGTAAGAGGTAATATGGATTACGCCAATGCAAAAGGAAGCTTACCATTCCGCCATTCCGGTCAAGCAAAAAAGGTGGGATATTCAAGGGTTAAGTGTTCATGATGGTAGCAAGAAATCAACAGATTTATTTTTTAAAATTAAAACCCAGTTTCTTTTATAAAAAAGGCAAGCATATTGGCATTAAGAGTAATGCTCCATGAACTCCAGAGTCACAATCAACATGGCTAGTGCCTGATGGGGTCCTGGCCTGAGGAAGCAAGGCCCCTCCAGGCCCTTGTCAGCAGAGAAATGCCACATCCTACAAGAGATGAGACACTGAAGTGTAACAAGCATTTTCCCCCCCAAAATGTAATGATAGGTGCACCAATTAACAATGTGACACATAAGAATGATTAAAATGAATAAAATTACTACAGATTGAGATATCACACAAATGTCACCTTCTAAAAAACCAAATTGATTTGGTAAGAGAATAAAAATGGGTTTAACTACGAGTACATTTGAACGGAAGCAGATAAATACAGGACAAGCTACCAGAAAGGAAGTACCCTCATGTAAGAAGCAACATGACCACCAAAGATATACTTCCTGTGAACCTCTTCATCAAGTTGCTTCTCGTCCTTCTTGAAACCAGCAAATCGCTTATCACTGTGAGGAATGTCAAGACCACCATCCAATGCTCCCTGACATCAAGGCAAAATAGTCAGTCCGACAAATGATCAGAATTTTGCTTCCCTTTAGTCACAACTGAAGCATGAGCGACTAATCTATCAATTTTATATACAATCCGTGTCAAACCAAATCAAAGAAACTGCATGGAATATTAGAATTCAGAAATATTACAAGAAAAGGAAAAGCAATAACAGATGAACTGCAGGAAAGTTCTGTTTGCAATATCTATAATAAAAGCTCAAATTTGGTCCGAAAATTTCTCTTACTGTAAAAGATAAAAACTTTGTAAGCAACACTAATGTCATACAACTTACATGTGATTTTGGTATTCCATATCAATGCCAACACATGAGAAAATGGAAGAAAACAGAATTAAGTCATTCTACTTCTTGAGCGCAGCAGGACAGGAAGGTAAAACATTTAAAAAGAAACAAGGCAAATACAAAAGAACAGAAAAAAAAGTCTTAGATGATAAAGTTCAAACAAACATAGAGGAATGGGATAAGTGAAAATACACATGTCTGGTAGTGAATATGTGAATTGCAACTCCACAATGAAAAACAAGAATGGATACATGCATAAAATTATAAGCTTATGGCTAGGTCAAATGCCTAAAAGTTGAGCCAAACAATCAGGTGTACCAAAAATAACACAGATGGAAGAAATGTAACCAACAGTAAGATTAATGTGATAAACCAACATTACTAAAGCCAGCATTATTGGAAGATACAACTAGAACATGATATGGGGCCTCTAAATTTCTATTAAATATTGACAAAGTCTCATTGAAACCTACATGGAAGTTCAGTGACAAGTAATGAAAATACAGTATAGTTGGTGAAGGATATAATTCTTGATGCAAAATATCTTTTAGCTATTCTGGTTTACATAAATAAACAATAAAGAAAGAATACTATAGCACTGCCTTGAGGATAGCTGAAATACTCTTCTCACTCATGGCCCAACATGATTCAACCCAGAACCCAAAAACAGGTTCAGACATGTAGACAGGACCTTAGAATTTTATATCAGGTTGCTTCAAGTTTAGTGTGGACTCAAAAGATTTGCTGCCCTATTCCTGTAAATATGGGATTTGTTCTCGTTATAAAGCCAGTTCAATCACTAATCAAGTCTCTAAAAATTCCCATTCAACTTTAGCACTTCACAAAATCTTGCAAGAGATTCAGTATACAGAATCCTTTCAACTTTTACACACTATATTACCTATTTTACTCTGAAATATTAGCTCAGCAACTGTGGATATGATGTCCAGATAAATGGTACATGTTATCTTTGTTAAAAATGGCACCATTAGAATATGTTAAAAATCTTCCACATAAAACTTATTGCCCACAACTTATCTCTTAATCATAGCAATCCTTTAAACATTTCTTTTTAAGTGTCAGATACCATTGATACCATGCAGACACAAAAGCATACAATCACAATATTTTCAGATGCAGCACACATGCCTAGAAGTAATGCAATGTATTAGAAGCATATTAATTAACAAAAGAAATTTGCATATGATGTTGAAATAGAAAAGTTGGCAAACCTTGAGACAACCAAATACACGGTTGCCTGTTGTTGTCCTCACAAGGCCAACATCCAGCAGAGCTCGAAAAGGCCTCCTACTCTCAGCAGGTTCAACAGAAAAGTCCAATCCAGTGGCCTGCACCAGAAACATTTGGGGATATTATGGAGTCAGAAAGGGGTTCTCAAGCAGCAAGCAAGCCTATTAAAGATTGGAAACCCCCCAAAAAAGTACCTCTATGTTCCCCTGATATTCCTCATCCATTTCAAGCATCTTAAGGACACGGCGTGCCAGGAGAAGTCCAGCACAGTAGGCTAATTTCACATGAAAACAGCGAGACCAATATGACAGCCACTATACATAAGAAAGAACACAAACAATCCAGTTGACTAATACATGATTACCTGCAGCATAATTAGTAAGACCCACTTCAAGACCATAACGAGGGAGCTCATGGGTACAAGCAGCTGCAAGGACCAGATCACCAGCAATACTGGCAGATATCACTTGTGCGATAATATCCTTGTTAGTCTAGTCCAATAACTAGTTAAGAACACAAATGTTGACTGATTGCAGATAAGCATAAGATAGAACAAGCAAAACTGTTATAAAAAATGGGTTCTGGATACAAATCGAACAACAAATCGGTATTTGGGTGTATTATATTTATTTTTATCCTGGTTGATCAGTCGAATCCTTGCACGGTAATCAGTCTTCCCCTCTGTTATGTCAAAAAAGATATTTCAATTAATGACCAAAAGTATTTCAACGTGATATGGATGAAAAGACTAATGATACCTCTCCTTCTCTTGAACTTCACTTGAAAACGCTTAAAGTAAGCCTTTGTCTTCTGGGTTTTGACGAAGGCCTGATACATGCACAATTTTTTTAACTCGGATATGAAGAAAGAAGAAAATGTTGGGCCATCACAATGAAAAGATTTTTTTTGAAAAAAAAAGGCAACTCAGACCGTACTGTAAGCATATAAACAGAATCATTTCATTATATTATATAATTGTACAGACATACATGGACATTAGAATAGTATGTTAATTTGGCAATAGCACCATAATCACATAAACAGAAGCAAGGATACCTACCGACACATAACCAACAAGTGTCAATAGTACAAAAGGTTGATAATAAAAATGAAAACTGCAAAAGAGAACACCAGGAACCCTTCTACAAGCTTCTCATAAAGATAAAAAGCCATCAAAATTCAAAGTCTTAATAGCAACAAATCAACAGCGAACAAAATATAAGGTAGTTGCATCATGTATTGAACATATTGTCCATATATGATGCAGGAAAGGTAGAAACAGACTTATTGCCTTGAATTTGCATCGATTAGCAACTTTTAACACCTCTCATTAAAAAGTAGCATATACAAATAACATAGACAACTAAACATGTAAAGAATCACGAATTGTTTAACATAGCTAGTGAAAAGTATCCATTCTAGAACTCATAAAAAATTTTGCCACAGGCAAGACAGCAATGCTTAAGAATAAGTTCATGCATTGAGTCCACTGCTTAAAATCCATAGCTCCATTAATTCACAGCCAATAACAAGGAAAAATGTCTTGAAGAAGAAGAAGAGAAGAAGAAGAAGAACGATAAAGAACACCCATGCTGCATTATATAAGCATGGGTACGAAGTTACAGTTCACACTTACGTATAAATTACAAGCAAAGGAATGACTTCATATTATTTTACAACTCCTGCAATTACCGCAACTACTACAGACGTTTAAAACCCCGTGGACACTAAAGAAACATAGAAACCACGCATCTCATTGGGATTCAAAACTTCAAGGCCACAAACTGATATGCAGATACTAAGTAATAGCAAGAGCATGTTTATGGGTTATAACAACACAATGTTTTCCCGAAAAACAGAACCTTTGACAGCACCTAGTATGGGATTCGTGCTAATTTTCTGTTCCAAAACTCTAGAAACAAACAATCTAGCCAGAAATGACCGTGAACTTCAGGAATGTAGATCGATTAGAGTCACAGGAAACCCTAGGAATCGCAATGGAGATCGAAGAGTTGGGGGGAGGGGGTTAATCGCGTACCATCTGGGTCGATCTTCTTCCGCTCTGCTGGCTTCGCGGCGTAGAAAGGGAGAAGGGAGGGTTTTAAGAGCGACGCTCCATTTGGCGCACGAAACCCTGGCGCACTGCTTGCTATAGGATCGACGGTGCTGATCGTTGGCGCGTTGCCGACGCGCGTTCTGGTCGTTTGCCATTGCCAAGCCCGATCCATTCTAAATGGCGCACCATCTCTGCATGTCCCAGGGGAGCGACTGCGGCCACTTTTTAACGACGGCGTTTGATACGACGTCATCGCCAATATCAATAAATGATGTGGAGGGAGATAATAATGCTATCATATTTTATTGCATCATAATTATTTTATGTGGCACTGATCTTAAATTATTTTTAGTTTTTAAATCAACTTTCGCAGAACCACTCTAAAACAGTAATTTTGGACTAAAATTTAAGAACAAAAATACTTTTTAGTCCAACCAAAAAAATTAGTATGCCAATATATCACCAATATATTATATCAAAATTATATATATATATATATATTATAATATATTATTATCCTTATTATTGTCATATTATTAATCAATGATATTGTTGAACTATAGTAGAAATATATTATTATACTTTATATTTATATAATGAGATTATTTAATATATTACTTCTATTTATCTTTTTTTAATCAAAATAAATATTAGTATTAAAGAAATAATATATTATAATTATAAATAAAAATAATAATTCTATAATATCAATTAATATATCTTTATAGAATTAATAATTCATAAGACTAGTAAAATATTTTTATGGAATATATTAAAATTTTATTCTAATGTATTTATATGATTAATAAATATATTTTTATGAAATATATTAGGAATAGTTTTGATATTATATAGTATTGCCCAGCTATGCAGCCTAAAAGGAGGTAAATTGGGCTTTTCAAAAAATTTAAGTAAAATTCAGCGGAATAAAACTTGATGAATGTGTGTGAATTGCAACGAGTAATTAATAAAAGTAAATATATAGGAGATCAAAGCACACAAGTTATGCACCACAAATACAACAAATTTATAGTAGTTCGGTGCCAATTCTGTACCTACATCCACTCTCGATGACACTTTCTTGAGAATTTTCACTATAATCCCTTCAAGATTATAGTCCGATTGTTTTACTCAGGCTCACAATCAACCTAATTCGTTTTTACTCACAATCAACTAAAACCACTTCCGAGCCTATTTTCTAGGCTCAATGCAATCTAATTTAAGATTTTGATGAACATTTTTCCAAGTTTCAATCTCTGAAACTTGTCTCGGCAAAACATAAGAGAAATATGCAGTAAACAAATCACAATTGCTAAAATTTAAATACACAAAAATAAATGGAGCCTTGAATTAGTTTGTTGCTCTTGACCGAACTTGAAAGCTCTTCACCAACTCTCTCTCAATAAAGAAGCATGTGATCTTTCAGCTTTTAATGAATGCATTTGAATGTTCTCTTTTTTGAACATTTTTTCTTTTCTTTGGCTATCCAATTTTTTCTCATTTATTTTCTTCACAATTATTTCTTGTCGTACTTTTGGCATTCTCATGCATTTATACCATTAAAGAATGGTTGAAAGACACTTATAGCCATTAGACAGGTCGAAAGAGCTATTGCGAAACAAAAATAGTCATTCTGACTTCTAGAAAAACTAATCATTATTGTTTTCAGATGCAGACGGGTCGACTCGTCGTTTTCAAGAGTCGACTCATGATCACTAGGAGCACACTCATATTTTGTAGGGGTCAACTCAAAATATCTGTTATTTTTACGATACTCTGCCTTTCACTTGTGACCATTGTAAGGTCTGTTGGAATTTGTATCCTAAATGTCAATCGTCAGCATATTGATAATTGAATTTTGTAAATAAATTGATAAATTAATAAAGTGTTATTTAGCATTATTCATCATTTCATCTTCAAATGAACTCTTATATGATGAAATCCTTAGAACTTATGTTATGATAAAGGAGGATTTATCTTTGAGTCCTTAAACTTGTTCGCGACCAAATGATATGTTGTTACTAGAACGACAGTATTATCGAGATTAGGTCGTTGTGTGACATATACGTTGGTTGTCCTCTTAACCAAGGAGTGTGGAGACACTGGTATGCTACACAGGTAAAGTGTAGGAGTACATTTCACTGAACATGACCAATTCCGGAACGCTCTACTATCAAGAGATGTTCCGAGTGGATATGGGTATAAGTTTGGCCCTCTGACCTGAAACCGCAACCTCTGACTAGCAAGCAACTCATTTTACTTTGGTACCGGACTACCTGAATTTCTAATTCAGTGACGGAAGGTCACTGGGTGCAGTCAAGTACTTGCGTAGTCAGTTGTGAGTCGAGATGGAATTGACCCCTTCTGAAAATAGAAAATAATGTCTTGTGATTAATTTAGCAAAACCTTGGCCAGGGTAATCCCAGTGAGGAGTCACGGAATATCTAAAGTTAATCACATAATGGATGTACTAATTATAGGGTTGATAGTGAGCTCTAAGTCATCCTGGCATTAGGAGTCAAAGGGATTGAATTATACAGTAACTATAGTCCAGGGTTTCAGAATATTTGCTTCGCATATATTCGGTCTATCCGGACGTCGGGTACCATTGCTAGATGGTTACATCGATTAGTATAGGAAATCGTTCCTATACTACCGGCCTAGGTTCGAACCTATGAGGTCACACGCATAGAAAATTCCTGATTGATCAAGAAGGCTGATGAATGATTAAGAATCATTCAGAGGTAATTTGGTCAATTTGATTGACAAATTATCTTATAAAATAATTAAAGTAATTATTGAAGGATTAATTAGTAATTAAATTATTAATAAACTCAATTTGATTGAGTAATTGTGCTAAGGATGAGCCAAATTGAATTGGATTCAACTTTGGGCTCAATCAGGGTTTTGACCTAATTGGATTAGATCGGAACCAAAAAGGACTTAAGCTGATCAAATTAATTTTAAATTAATTTATGCTTAATTGGGGATTGACCTAATTGGATTAGGTTCAACACAAAGTAATTAATTCAATTTGATTGAGTTTGGATGAGCCAAAAATTGAATTGGATTCAATTTGAGCTCAATCAGGGTCTGATCTAATTAGATTGGGTTCAACCAAAATGCTTTTTTTTAATCCAGATTTGACCAAATTTGATTAGGTGCAACCCAAGAGGATTAGGCTCAGATGATGTGGCAATTAGTGGTGACATGGAATTGGATTTCATGAATTTTAAATAAACCAAAATTATTGCATGGCGCATGGACTCATTGCTTGACACATGGCGACATTGTTTGTTGTTTGAATTTGAATTCAAACATTAAGCAATATATTAAATGATTTCATCCATCAAATAACTTTCCTAGCTGGCATGTGAATCTATGAATCATTTAAATTCGAATTTCAAAGGAAATATATGCGACAAGAGGAAGGAAAATTCTGCTGCATGGATTTCAAATTCCTCCCCTCTTACACATGTGTTTAAAATTTGAATTTAAATCAGATTTGGTTGAGATCTGATTTGGATTGTTCCTATTCCTTTGCATGCGCCAACTAAAGGAGATTTTTTGAGGATAAATTTCAAATTTTGAATGAAAATTCGGAGGCCATTAAAAGGGATCAAACATGGGCACCGAAAACATATCCATTGCAGCCTTCTTCCTTACACGCCTCTGAAAGTGAATCCTAGGTTCTTCGGTGTTAAGCATGCGGATTTTTTTTTTTTTTTAAAACCATGGCTGAACCTGATCGGGTTGCCTACGTACCCCTTCATAAGGGGGATCAAGCCATACGTAGTTCTTTTTAAGTTTTAAAATGCAGCGGAAAAATCGAATCAAACAATTTAATTCATGCATGCTTACAAGATCAAATCTAGAAATCAGCACCTTAAGAACACATAGGATTATGCCGGAATCGTTTAAACAATTATGCTAAAACTTTCATGCATGATTAACTATCAGATCTGAAACTTAAGAACTCTATTCCGATTAATCTCCGAATATCCATTGAATGGATTCTGGAGATATCTCCGTGAGGAGCCCCAAAAGAGGGTAAAACCTCGGGGAATCAGACCTAGATCTTGACACCATAATAAAAGATTAATGTAGGATTAATACCTTTTATGATGGATGAAACTTGTGGATCTGATCCTCGACTTCGCAGCCACGCACACGAATGGCCTCTACGAGAAGTCCACGCGAAGTTCCTGAAGAGATCCAATCCTGCGGAAGTGCTAGCTTGCGCAGAATTTCTTGAGGCTGAAATTTGATCTTCCAAACACTATCAACTTTTGATCCACCTTCTTGGAAGAACTTGGAGGAAAGGTTTAAAGGGATTGAAGAGGACTTAGATCTGATCTAAAGACTCTTATCAGGGACCCCTAACACTAATGGCGCGATGGACTTAGAGGAGGAAGAAGTCAGCTAGATTGAATGCAGAATTTTTCCATGCATGAACTAGGGTTCCTCTCTTTTGTTTTCCCTTTTTTCTTCTTCTTTTTCTCTCTTTTTTCCTTGAATTCGACCACCAGATGATGGAGGTCCTTTTAATGTTGCTCTCCTACCTAACTTCATGCCAACCATCCCATATTTGTGGAGGATTTTGTGGGGTTTTGAATTTTGAATTCAAAATTCAAGTTCATGTGCCATTACATGATGAAGCTTGATCTAATCTAAACCATTCATCATGTTGCCACTTTCCTCTTTCAATTTCGAAATTCCCATGCCCCTAATCAGATTAGAGGGTCACGTGGTGATTTTGTGGTGATTAAATTCGAAATTCAACCTTAATTAGAAGTGAGATAAAGATAAGGATGGCATATGTCATGAAGAGAGAGAATTTGATCTTATCCAATTCTTTTCATGAATTTATCTCTCCATTTCGACCCATCTAATGATGAAAGAGGTCCCTGATGTTGCCAAGTGTCCCATGGCACCATTAAATAAATTAAATTAATTTTTAATCATATTAAAAATCAATTTATGGCGCCATGCATGGATATGTGACAAGTGGATTTCAAGATCCGAATAGTTTCAGATCAAACCCATTTAATTTAATTAAATCCTAACAATTAGAATGATTCAATTACCATGGGTTGAACCTAATCCAATTAGGTCAATCCCTAATTAAGCACAAATTTAATCTAATTTAATTTGGTCAACCTAAGTCCTCTTGATTCAGACCTAATCCAATCAGGTCAAAAACCCTGATTGAGCCCAGAATTGAATCTAATTCAATTTGGCTCATCCTTAGTCTAATTACTCAATCCAATTGAGTTCATTAGCAATCTAATTACTAATTAATCCTCCGATAATTACTTTAATTATTTTATAAGATAATTTGCCAATCGAATTGACCAAATTACCCCTGAATGATTCTTAATCATTCATCAGCCTTCTTGATCAATCAGGAATCTTCTATGCGTGTGACCTCATAGGTTCGAACCTAAGCCGGTAGTATAGGAACGACTTTCTACACTAATCGATGTGACCATCTAGCAATGGTACCCGACGTCCGAATAGGCCGAATATATGCGAAGCAAATATTCTGGAACCCTGAACTATGGTTACTGTATAATTCAATCCCTTTGACTCTTAATGCCAGGATGACTTAGAGCTCACTGTCAACCCTATAATTAGTACATCCATTATGTGATTAACTTTAGATATCCCGTGACTCCTCACTGAGATTACCCTGGCCAAGGTTTTGCTAAATTAGTCACAAGACATTATCTCCTGTTTGCAGGAGGGGTCAATTCCATCTTGACTCACAACTGACTACGCAAGTACTTGACTGCACCCAGTGACCTTCCGTCACTGAATTAGAAATTCAGGTAGTCCGGTACCAAAGTACAGTGAGTTGCTTGCTAGTCACAGGTTGCGGTCTCAGGTCAGAGGGCCAAACTTATACCCATATCCACTCGGAACATCTCTCGACAGTAGAGCGTTCCGGAATTGGTCACGTTCAGTGAAATGTACTCCTACACTTCACCTGTATGGCATACCAGTGTCTCCACACTCCTTGGTTAAGAGGACAACCAACGTATATGTCACACAACGACCTAATCTCGATAATGTTGTCGTCCTAGTAACAACATATCATTTGGTCGCGAACAAGTTTAAGAACTCAAAGATAAATCCTCCTTTATCATAACATAAGTCCTAAGGACTTCATCATATAAGAGTTCATTTGAAGATGAAATGATGAATAATGCCAAATAATACTTTATTAATTTGTCAATTTATTTACAATATTCAATCATCAATATGCTGACGATTGACATTTAGGATACAATTCCCAACAACTCCCACTTAGCCTAAAGCCAATCGGCACAGTATCTAATACCCATCTTCGACTTGTGTTCGTTGAACTCTTTGATGCCGAGGACTTTGGTAAATGGGTCAGCCAGATTTTCTTTTGTGTCAATCTTCTGAAGATCAATATCACCTCGTTCTATAATCTCTCGAACCAGGTGATAACGTCGCAGAATATGCTTGGTCCGCTGATGTGCTTTAGGTTCCTTTGCCTGAGCTATGGCTCCAGTGTTATCACAAAATATAGGAACTGGACCATCAATGGAAGGTGCCACTCCCAGCTCGGTGATGAACTTGCGCAACCATACGGCTTCCTTGGCTGCATCAGATGCTGCAATGTATTCTGCTTCACATGTAGAATCTGCCACTGTATGCTGCTTGGAACTCTTCCAGCAGATGGCCCCACCCTTAAGAGTGAAGATATATACCGACACGCTCTTGCTATCATCTTGATCTGACTGAAAACTTGAATCGGTATATCCCTCAAGTTTTAAGTCAGAATCACCGTAGACAAGCCACTGATCTTTAGTATTTCTCAAATACTTAAGGATGGTTTTGACAACCTTCCAGTGGTTGCTACCTGGATCAGACTGGTATCTACTCACTACTCCTAGTGAGTATGCCACGTCTGGTCTAGTACATGTCATGGCATACATTATAGATCCCACTGCCGAAGCATATGGAATTCTATCCGTAGTCTCTCTTTCTTGAGAGGTTGTCGGACAATCCCTTTTAGAGAGGTTAATTCCATGGCCCATTGGAAGATAGCCTTTCTTGGAATTAATCATACTGAACCTTTTCAGTATAGTATCAATGTATGTGGATTGGGATAATCCAAGCAATCTTCTAGATCTATCTCTATAGATCTTCATCCCTAGGATGTAAGATGCTTCTCCCAAATCCTTCATGGCAAATTGAGATGATAGCCAAACCTTTATTCCTTGTAATGCAGGAATGTCATTCCCGATTAAAAGAATGTCATCCACATACAAAACAAGAAATATAATAACTGAACCATTTGCCCATTTATAAATGCAAGGTTCCTCTTCATTCTTAATGAAGCCATATGATTTGATCACCTTATCAAATCGTATGTTCCAACTCCGTGAAGCTTGCTTTAATCCATAAATGGATTTTTGAAGCTTGCACACCTTAGACTCATCTGCAGATATAAAACCTTCAGGTTGCATCATATACACCTCTTCTTCTAAATCTCCATTTAGAAAAGCGGTTTTAACATCCATCTGCCAGATTTCATAATCTAAGTGTGCTGCTATCGCAAGCATAATCCGAATGGATTTGAGCATTGCCACAGGAGAAAACGTCTCGTCATAGTCAATACCATAACGTTGACGATATCCCTTGGCAACCAGACGGGCTTTATAGGTCTCTACTTTTCCGTCTGCGCCCCGTTTTCTTTTGAAAATCCACTTACACCCTATGGGTTTAATCCCTTCGGGTGGGTCAACTAATGTCCATACATCATTGACCTTCATGGATTCCATTTCGGATTGCATGGCTCCAAGCCATGCATCAGAGTCATGCCTCTGCATAGCATCCATATAGGTGATCGGATCCTCATTGTTTTCATCAAGTTCGACAGGATCCCCGTCCTGGACCAAGAAACCATAGTATCTGTCCGGCTGACGTGGTACTCTACCTGATCGCCTTAATGGTGCATCTAAGATGGGTTCTGGATCTGATCTAATCAAATCTGACTCAACTAGTTCAGTAGATGGTGTCGGATCTTCTACATGTTGAACTTCCCTAAGCTCAACATTAGAGCTTTTAGTTCCTTCACTAAGGAATTCTTTCTCTAAGAAAACAGCTCTATTGCTTACGAATAACTTTTGTTCTTCAGCAAAGTAGAAGTAATATCCTTTAGTTTCTTTAGGATAACCAACAAAGAAACATTTGTCAGACTTGGGTTCAAGTTTGTCTGTCTTCAAACGTTTGACATATGCTGGACACCCCCAAACCCTAAGGTGAGACAGCATTGGCTTACGTCCAGTCCACATCTCATGTGGTGTTTTATTTACAGACTTACTTGGAACCTTATTTAGAATGTAGCAGGCTGACTCAAGTGCATATCCCCAAAAGGATATGGGCAGACTTGCAAACCCCATCATGGATCGAACCATGTCTAACAGAGTTCGATTTCTTCTTTCTGATACACCGTTATACTGTGGTGTACCAGGAGGAGTCCATTGGGAGAGAATCCCATTCTCTCCTAAATATGTCAAAAACTCATTGGAAAGGTATTCGCCTCCTCGATCTGATCGAAGAGTTTTAATACTCTTTCCAGTTTGTTTTTCTACTTCATTACGATACAATTTGAACATTTCAAATGCTTCAGATTTATGTCTCATTAAATAGACATAACCATACCTAGAAAGGTCGTCTGTAAACGTAATGAAATATGAATACCCACCTCTAGCATCTGTGCTTATTGGCCCACATACATCAGAATGTACAAGGGTCAATAAATCACTGGCTCGTTCACCTTTTCTGGTAAAAGGTGATTTGGTCATCTTACCAAGAAGACATGACTCACAGGTTGTCAATGATTCACAATCATTAACATTGAGGATTCCCTCTTTACTTAACCTGTTCATCCTGTTCTTGTTAATATGACCTAGCCTATGATGCCAAAGGTAGACATCCGTGACATTATCTATTCTAGGACGCTTACTTGACGTGTACATTACATTAACAGGTTGTGATAACAAGTAGATGCCATTGCTCAATTGTCCATTCATTACAGTAACACCATTCATAATGATATCACAAGAATATTTCTTTATTGAAATTTCATAACCGTTCATGGCCAAAAGGCCTACGGAAATTACATTCAATAAGAATGCAGGACAATAGTGACAATCACTCAAGACAACTACATGAGAATTGAAAACAAGTTTGAGATTTCCTAAAGCTAGAACTGGAACAGATCTTCCATCTCCAACATTCAGGAATCTCTCGCTGTTTTCAAATCTCTCATTGACCTGAAGTCCTTGCAATGAATTGCATATATTAAACGGACTTCCAGTATCTAATACCCAGGTTGAATTATCACATATAGAGAAATTACAAGGTGTTATCATATAAATACCTTGATCAGCAACTGATTGCCCTTTTCTCTTGCTTAGCCTGTTCGGGTCAAGTGAGGTAAGGTACTGAGGACAATTCCTCTTCCAATGCCCCTGCTTCTTACAATAGAAGCATTCTGCCTGACTTTGGTCATCCTTAATCCTTTTGGTCTGACTATGCTGAGTTTTCAGCTTTCTATACCAATTATTGAAGTTGGGACTAGTCAACTTGTCATTATCCAATAATGAGCGAAGTGACAAACTTGTGGCCATTTCTACATAAAAGAAAATTTGGCTATTAGTATATGAATTGACTAAACACAGTAGACTTGGACTTTAGTCTAAAGATACTCCCACTATTTTATACAAATTGGTAGCCTCTACCTCCAATTCGAAAAATTACTCCTAATTCTTTAGTGGGCACTAGAACCCAATAGATCGCATATAGGCCCGAGTGTGGCTCGGCTAACCCATATGCACCTATTGGTAGGTTCTAAACCAGTTGCTTCACCAAGCAACTTCTAGTGATAATTTTGCCCTAGGTTCTTCGGCAGGCGTGTGGCGCCTCCACCGAATACCCTAGTCAGGTCCAACCATTAAATGATAGAGTTAAGTCTAATCAACTAATAGACGACCAAGCCCGAGTGTGGCTCGGCTCACCTGACCGCCTATTGAAGGTACACTTAACTCATCATATATTGAATGACAATTCCAATACTTGATAAGTACCAGGCGTGTCGCGCCTCCAATAATTATCAAAACATTGGACCCATTATCACCCAATTTAATGGGAGGCTATGACCTAGTTATCCCCATAACCATTTCATTTTAAGGACCTAATAATTTTAGAGGATTTCATAATTAGGATAGATGAGAAGATCCGGTTAGTCTAATTTCTCCCACTGACTTCACCAAATCAGATTAGACTCAAACCGGTTAAGGAGACACCTAAATCAGTCAAACTGATTTTCCTTATAGGCATGGGCTAACTCGAATCATTAAGTGATCCAATCAAAATGTGATTGACCATGTCGGCCGGGTAAGTGAGATCGGTGGAAGGGATATGCCATTAACTCGGCAAAGACGAATCAGTGCGAGTAGCTCCCAATTAAAAACCACCGGTCAAAACTGCCAAACTTACCTTAGACACCGACTGGTTAATCAATTTCGATTTGATTACTCAAATGACTCGGGCTACACCTCTGAGCCTAAATCAAGTTCCATCTTGGTCTAATCAAAGACATGGACTTGATCCATCTACAACTATTGTAAATTGATCTAAAATTTTCTTGACCTAATCTAGTTACTACTTAATTAGATTTGATCAATTAATTCTATTTGTCCATGTATGATTCTAACCTTAGGTCTAACCCAATCCTAGGAACTTGATTCAAGCTAACCCATATGCCCAAAGAATTATGCAATGTCAATTAATTGAGTTACAATTCTATTTCATAACACTTAATTCTCAATTAAGTTTAGACTTATGAAAGTTTTGATCATTGCATATTTCTTTTTAATTACATATTAATTACAATCTTTCAGTTCTTAAAACATATTTTCAGATCTGAGTTTTTGTAATTAATCACATGTAATCAGATTAAATTCATGTTTAAGTCATTATATTTAATGTTCATGCATCACATATACATAACAACATGAATTAATACAAACAACATACATCTTATGTATTTGTTTTTTCACTTTTATTTTCAGATCTGATTTGTTCATTAAAATCAGAGATCATATGAATCATAAATTTTATTTAGATCTAATCTAAACAATATTATGATTTCAGATTTATTTATGTTACAAATCTTAACACAAACATGCATCATATGCATTCAAAATTTCAGATCTAGTTAATCATGCATAATCAGCAATTAAATCAATCATAAAAAATACTTTAGATCTAATCTAAGCATGCTCATGATTTCAGATTTAATTACAAGAATTAAAACATAAAAGTTTAAACATGAACCTGGCTCTGATACCACTGAAAGTGAATCCTAGGTTCTTCGGTGTTAAGCATGCGGATTTTTTTTTTTTTTAAAACCATGGCTGAACCTGATCGGGTTGCCTACGTACCCCTTCATAAGGGGGATCAAGCCATACGTAGTTCTTTTTAAATTTTAAAACGCAGCGGAAAAATCGAATCAAACAATTTAATTCATGCATGCTTACAAGATCAAATCTAGAAATCAGCACCTTAAGAACACATAGGATTATGCCGGAATCGTTTAAACAATTATGCTAAAACTTTCATGCATGATTAACTATCAGATCTGAAACTTAAGAACTCTATTCCGATTAATCTCCGAATATCCATTGAATGGATTCTGGAGATATCTCCGTGAGGAGCCCCAAAAGAGGATAAAACCTCGGGGAATCATACCTAGATCTTGACACCATAATAAAAGATTAATGTAGGATTAATACCTTTTATGATGGATGAAACTTGTGGATCTGATCCTCGACTTCGCAGCCACGCACACGAATGGCCTCTACGAGAAGTCCACGCGAAGTTCCTGAAGAGATCCAATCCTGCGGAAGTGCTAGCTTGCGCAGAATTTCTTGAGGCTGAAATTTGATCTTCCAAACACTATCAACTTTTGATCCGCCTTCTTGGAAGAACTTGGAGGAAAGGTTTAAAGGGATTGAAGAGAACTTAGATCTGATCTAAAAACTCTTATCAGGGACCCCTAACACTAATGGCGCGATGGACTTAGAGGAGGAAGAAGTCAGCTAGATTGAATGCAGAATTTTTCCATGCATGAACTAGGGTTCCTCTCTTTTGTTTTCCCTTTTTTCTTCTTCTTTTTCTCTCTTTTTTCCTTGAATTCGACCACTAGATGATGGAGGTCCTTTTAATGTTGCTCTCCTACCTAACTTCATGCCAACCATCCCATATTTGTGGAGGATTTTGTGGGGTTTTGAATTTTGAATTCAAAATTCAAGTTCATGTGCCATTACATGATGAAGCTTGATCTAATCTAAACCATTCATCATGTTGCCACTTCCCTCTTTCAATTTCGAAATTCCCATGCCCCTAATCAGATTAGAGGGTCACATGGTGATTTTGTGGTGATTAAATTCGAAATTCAACCTTAATTAGAAGTGAGATAAAGATAAGGATGGCATATGTCATGAAGAGAGAGAATTTGATCTTATCCAATTCTTTTCATGAATTTATCTCTCCATTTCGACCCATCTAATGATGAAAGAGGTCCCTGATGTTGCCAAGTGTCCCATGGCACCATTAAATAAATTAAATTAATTTTTAATCATATTAAAAATCAATTTATGACGCCATGCATGGATATGTGACAAGTGGATTTCAAGATCCGAATAGTTTCAGATCAAACCCATTTAATTTAATTAAATCCTAACAATTAGAATGATTCAATTACCATGGGTTGAACCTAATCCAATTAGGTCAATCCCTAATTAAGCACAAATTTAATCTAATTTAATTTGGTCAACCTAAGTCCTCTTGATTCAGACCTAATCCAATCAGGTCAAAAACCCTGATTGAGCCCAGAATTGAATCTAATTCAATTTGGCTCATCCTTAGTCTAATTACTCAATCCAATTGAGTTCATTAGCAATCTAATTACTAATTAATCCTCCGATAATTACTTTAATTATGTTATAAGATAATTTGCCAATCGAATTGACCAAATTACCCCTGAATGATTCTTAATCATTCATCAGCCTTCTTGATCAATCAGGAATCTTCTATGCGTGTGACCTCATAGGTTCGAACCTAAGCCGGTAGTATAGGAACGACTTCCTACACTAATCGATGTGACCATCTAGCAATGGTACCCGACGTCCGAATAGGCCGAATATATACGAAGCAAATATTCTGGAACCCTGAACTATGGTTACTGTATAATTCAATCCCTTTGACTCTTAATGTCAGGATGACTTAGAGCTCACTGTCAACCCTATAATTAGTACATCCATTATGTGATTAACTTTAGATATCCCGTGACTCCTCACTGAGATTACCCTGGCCAAGGTTTTGCTAAATTAGTCACAAGACATTATCTCCTGTTTGCAGGAGGGGTCAATTCCATCTTGACTCACAACTGACTACGCAAGTACTTGACTGCACCCAGTGACCTTTCGTCACTGAATTAGAAATTCAGGTAGTCCGGTACCAAAGTACAGTGAGTTGCTTGCTAGTCACAGGTTGCGGTCTCAGGTCAGAGGGCCAAACTTATATCCATATCCACTCGGAACATCTCTCGACAGTAGAGCGTTCCGGAATTGGTCACGTTCAGTGAAATGTACTCCTACACTTCACCTGTATGGCATACCAGTGTCTCCACACTCCTTGGTTAAGAGGACAACCAACGTATATGTCACACAACGACCTAATCTCGATAATGTTGTCGTCCCAGTAACAACATATCATTTGGTCGCGAACAAGTTTAAGGACTCAAAGATAAATCCTCCTTTATCATAACATAAGTCCTAAGGACTTCATCATATAAGAGTTCATTTGAAGATGAAATGATGAATAATGCCAAATAATACTTTATTAATTTGTCAATTTATTTACAATATTCAATCATCAATATGCTGACGATTGACATTTAGGATACAATTCCCAACAGCCTCCTCCTTCTGTTCTTCTCCATTTTAGATAGGGTTTTTAGGGTGAATATCTGGAAGATTCAAGATCATATCTGAGTTCTCTACTTTTCTTACAAACCTCATCTCCATCTGCTTCAAGACGATTGATCAAGAGTTGATTGAATCCCGGCGAGCAGATTTCAGCTTTCAAGTGTTCTACAACTGCTAGCACTGTTGCGGAAGAAGATCCTTCAGGGCTTCACGTGTACTTCTCGTAGAGGTCATTCGTGTACGTGGCTGCGAAGTCAAGAATCAGATCCACAACTTTCATCCATCATAAAAGGTATTAATCTAGCATTAATCATTTATTATGGTGTCAAGGTCTAGGTCCGATCCTCCGAGGTTTTATCCTCTTTTGGGGCTCCTCACGAAGATATCTCTAGAATCCATTCGATGGATATTCAGAGATTAATTGAAATAGAGTTTTTAAGTTTCAGATCTGATAGTTAATCATGCATAAAAGTTTTAGCATAATGGTTTAAACGATTCCGGCATAATTCTAGGATGTTAAAAGTTTTAGCATAATTGTTCAGCATGCTAAACACCGAAGAACCTAGGATGCACTTTCAGTGGTATCAGAGCCAGGTTTATGTTTTAATTCTTGTAATTAAATCTGAAATCATTAACATGTTTAGATTAGATCTAAAATACTTTTTATGATTGATTTAATTACTGATTATGCATGATTAAGTAGATCTGAAATTTTGGATGCATATGATGCATGTTTGTGTTAGGATTAGTAACATGAATAAATCTGAAATTATAATATTATTTAGATTAGATCTAAATAAAATTTATGATTCATATGATCTCTGATTTTAATGAACAAATCAGATCTGAAAATAAAAGTGAAAAAACAAATACACAAGATGTATGTTGTTTGTATTAATTTATGTTGTTTGTATTAATTCATGTTGTTATGTATATGTGATGCATGAATATAAAACATAATGACTTAAACATGAATTAAATCTGATTACATATGATTAATTACAAAAACTCATATCTAAAAATATGTTTTAAGAACTGAAAGATTATAATTAATATGTAATTAAAAAGAAATATGCAATGATCAAAACTTTCATAAGTCTAAACTTAATTGAGAATTAAGTGTTATGAAATAGAATTGTAACTCAATTAATTGACATTGCATAATTCTTTGGGCATATGGGTTAGCTTGAATTAAGTTCTTAGGATTGGGTTAGACCTAAGGTTAGAATCATACATGGACTAATAGAATTAAATGATCAAATCTAATTAAGTAGTAACTAGATTAGGTCAAGAAAATTCTAGGTCAATTTACAATAGTTGTAGATGGATCTAATCAATGTCTTTGATTAAACCAAGATGAAACTTGATTTAGGCTCAGTGGTATAGCCCGAGTTATTTGAGTAATCAAATCGAAATTGATTAACCAGTCGGTGTCTAAGGTAAGTTTGACAGATTCGATCAGTGATTTTTAATTGGAAGCTACTCGCACTGATTCGTCTTTGTCAAGTTAATGGCATATTCCTTCCACCGATCTCACTTTCCTGACCGACATGGTCAATCACATTTTGATTGGATCACTTAATGATTCGAGTTAGCCCATGCCTTAAGAAAAATCAGTATGACTGATTTAGGTGTCTTCTTAACCGGTTTCAGTCTAATCTGATTTAGTGAAGTCAGTGGAAGAAATTAGACTAACCGGATCTTCTTATCTATCCTAATTATGAAATTCTCTAAAATTATTAGATTCTTAAAATGAAATGGTTATGGGGATAACTAGGTCATAGCCTCCCATTAAGTTGGGTGATAATGGGTCCAATGTTTTGATAATTATTGGAGGCACCACACACCTGGTACTTATCAAGCATTGGAATTGTTATTCAATATATGATGAGTTAAGTGTACCTTCAATAGGCGGTCAGATGAGCCGAGCCACACTCGAGCTTGGTTGTCTATTAGTTGATTAGACTTAACCCTATCATGTAATGTTTGGACCTAACTAGGATATTTGGTGGAGGCGCCACACGCCTGCCGAAAAACTTAAGGCAAAATCATCACTAGAAGTTGCTTGGTGAAGCAATTGGTTAAGAACCTACCAATAGGTGCATATGGGTTGGCCGAGCCACACTCGGGCCTATTTGCGATCTATTGGGTTCTAGTGCCTACTAACGAATTAGGAGTAATTTTTCGAATTAAAGGTAGAGGCTACCAATTTGTATAAAATAGTGGGAGTACCTTTAGACTAAAGTCCAAGTCTATTGAGTTTAGTCAATTCATATACTAATAGCCAAATTTTTCTTTTTATGCAGAAATGGCCACTAATTTGTCACTTCGCTCATTGTTGGACAATGACAAGTTGACTGGTCCAAATTTCAATAATTGGCATAGGAAACTAAAAATAGTGCTAGAGCATGAGAGGATCCTTTATGTGATAACAGATCAAGCACCTGAGCAGCCCGTTGCTAATGCATCAAGATCGGCTAGAGACACTCATCAGAAGTGGCTTAGTGATCGGATCACTGTTCGATGCATCATGTTGGCAGCAATGAGTGATGAGTTTAGTAGGCGTTTTGAGAATACGCAGCCGGAAGATATCATTCAAGTGTTGAATAAATCATTCGGCGTTCCTCACGACGTTGAGAGGCACAAAACTAGTTGTGTCATCTTCAGCGCCCGAATGAAAAATGGAACCTCGGTAACTAATCATGTATTGTACATAATTGAGTTGATCGAGCGTCTAAGCTCTCTTAGCTTTCCCCTTCATGATCAATTGGGGAAGGATGTCATACTAAACTCATTGCCTGGATCATACCGTTCTTTTCTCACTCATTTTCGTATGATAAAACCTGTAGTAAATTATCACCAATTGTTGGGGTTACTACAGATATTTGAGAATGATCACCAACTTCTTAAGAAGACGGTGAACTTAGTGGGAGGTTCATCCAAGGATCGCTCCTTTAAGAAAGGAAAAAAAAATAAAATTCAAAAGAAACAGGTGTACCATGCTCAGCCTAGTCAGAAAAAGAATAAAAAGGCTTATCAGAGAAAGGTGGAGTGCTTCTTCTGCAAGAAGCAAGGACATTGGAAGAGAAATTGTCCTCTTTACATTGCATCCCTCGATCCGAACCGGCCTAAGAAAAGTGGGCAATCAGTTGCCAATCAAGATATTTATATGATAACACCTTGCAATTTTTCTATTTGTGATAATTCGACCTGGGTATTGGATACCGGTAGTCCTTTTAATATTTGCAATTCGTTGCAGGGGCTACAAGACAGTAAGAGATTTGAAGAAGGAGAAAGGTTCCTGAATGTTGGAGATGGAAGATCAGTTCTAGTTCTAGCTTTAGGAATTCTTAAACTTGAATTCAGCTCTCATGTAAATGTCCTTAGTGATGGTCACTATTGTCCAAGTTTTCTATTGAATATCATTTCTGTAGGCCTTTTTGCCAAAAATGGTTATGAAATATCAATAAAAAATGATTATTGCAATGTCATTTAGAATGGTGTTGTTGTAATGAATGAAATTCTGAGTAATGGCATTTACATTTTATCACAGTCTGTTCATGTAATGTATAAATCAAATAAGCGCCATAGAATAGATAATGTCACGGATGTCTACCTTTGGCATCATAGGCTAGGTCACATTAACAAGAACAGGATGAACAGGTTAAGTAAAGAGGGAATCCTCGATTTTAATGATTGTGAATCATTGATAACCTGTGAATCATGCCTTCTTGGTAAAATGACCAAATCACCTTTTACTGAAAAAAGTGAACGAGCCAGTGATTTATTGACCCTTGCACATTCTGATGTATGTGGGCCAATGAGTACAAATGCTAGAGATGGGTATTTATATTTCATTACGTTTACAGACGACTTTTCTAGGTATAGTTATTCTATTTAATGAGACATAAATCTGAATCATTTGAAATGTTCAAATTATATCTTAATGAAGTAGAAAACAAACTGGAAAAAGTATTAAAACTCTTCGATCAGATCGAGGAGGTGAATACCTCTCCAGTGAGTTTTTGACATATCTAGGAGAAAATAGAATTCTCTCTCAATGGACTCCTCCTGGTACACCACAATATAATGGTGTGTCAGAAAGGATAAATCGAACTCTGTTAGACATGGTTCGATCCATGATGGGGTTTGCTGATCTGCCCATATTCTTTTGGGGATATGCTCTTAAGTCAGCCTGCTATATTCTAAATAAGGTTTCAAGTAAGTCTGTAAATAAAACACCACATAAGATGTGGACTGGACGTAAGCCCAATGCTCTCTCACCTTAGGGTTTGGGGGTGTCCGGCGTACGTCAAACATTTGAAGACAGACAAACTTGAACCCAAGTCTGACAAACGTTTCTTTGTTAGTTATCCTAAAGAAACTAAAGGATATTACTTCTACTTTGCTGAAGAACAAAAGTTGTTCGTAAGCAATAGAGCAATTTTCTTAGAGAAGGAATTCCTTGATGAAGGAACAAAAAGCTCTAATGTTGAGCTTAAAGAAGTTCAACATGTAAAAGATCCGACACTATCTACTGAACCTGTAATACCTGGGCCCAAAAAATCAACTGGGCCCAATACGCCTTTTTGGGCCCATATTCGAGCATTGGGCCATGACACCTAATAGGCTAACTGGGCCAATGGTTGGCAGCCCGTTTGATGGCTGCCACCTCATGCTTTGTGCATGGATGTGACTAGGGCCAGCTGGGGATCAGAAGATGATGACCCAAAGATTGAGTTAAAGATTGATTTTGATGATCACAAAACCTTGAAGTATAATTACTAATGTTTGTGTTGCAAGAAGAAAGATAATTTATTTTGCAAGGAACATAGCAAGTTGGAAAAATACAAGAAGACCTCAAAAGCTCTCAAAAAAAGTTGGAAGAAAGCTTCACTTCATTGGCCCAAGTTTCAAGGGATTCAAGTTGAAGGAGCAAATTCAAAGAAAGATTCAAAAGAATAGTCCTTGAGTCGACTCTGGAAAGTTTAGAGTCGACTCTGGCACTCTAGAGTTTCAAGAAACAGTGCTCGAGTCGACTCCGATACTCTACGAGTCGACTCCGACTGAGAACAAACAAAAAGACAGAGAGTTGATTTTCAGCGCTACAGTGATCTCGAGTCGACTCCAACTTCAGCGCTACAGTGCGGAGCCGACTCCCAGCTACAGTGCCGGCAGACTACTATTAACAGATCGACTCCTGTTTTAGCCGAGTCAACTCCTACTTCAGCCGAGTCGACTCGAGCACGCTGGCAGGCATAACGGCTAGTTTTTTCTTGATTCCAACGGCTCTATTTTTGTCTCTAACGGCTAGATTTTTGTTCTCACTCCCTCTAAAGCTATAAAATCAAGAGGAAAGCTAGGGAAGAGTGCATGGAAGTGGGAGAAAACATTTAGGAAAGAGATTTCAAAGAGATTACAAGGAAAATCTTCCATAAACACAAAAGGGCCATTCAAAGTAAAATAGAGAGAAAAAGAGCATCCAAGTGAATCCCAAAGCTTCCTCTCCATCCGTGTGCTGCCTCGGTGATCCTCTACTTCGTGCCAAATCAGAAGAGGGTCAAGTAAAGAAGAAGCCGAGTTCCTTCATCTTCAAAACTCGTTTGAGGGCTTCTCTTTACTCTATTTGTTTATATTTGCTATATTTGCTTAGTTAAGAAGCTTGTATTTGCTTTAAATTCTTAGTCTAATATCTTGTAACTTGATTCAATCAAGGGATTGAATCAAGGGGTTAAGGTTTGTTGGTAAGCCTTTGGGAAAACCAACTGGGTTGATTGTGAATCCGGAAAACAATCGTTGTAAGGTTGTGGTTGGTAAGCCTTTGGAAAAACCAACTGGGTTGGATTGTGAGCCCGTGAAAACAATCGGTTGGTTCTAGTCGGTGAGCCTGTGAAAACTGACCGAGTTCGTTGTGATCTCGCAAAACAACAAGTTGGGTTGTGAGCTTGTAAAACAACCGACTGTAATCTGAGGGATTATAGTGAAATTCCCAAGAGGTCTTGGGGAGTGGATGTAGGTGCTGGGGTGCACCGAACCACTATACATCTTTGTGTTTGTGATGCCTTATCTCTTGTATTTCATGCCTTACATTCATGCTTGATTATGTAATATCTCTAGCTTTGTTTTCTATAGAGTTATAAGTGATTGTTTAGAATTTGCTTAGCTTCCACTCCATTCTTACCATACACATAGATTAAAATTGATCATACTACTATAAGTTAATTTTAGATCAATTGCACCCTAAAGCCATAGTATAATTGCTCTAGCTTAATTTTCCACTGCTTTACTTGTAATTGCCTAGAGCTTAAGTAAATAACATCTTATTATTCTGCTGCACTCTATTCAAAGTAAAAATTAGGAAACATAATTTTTAGAAAACCCAATTCACCCTCCCTCTTGGGTTGTCACCTTGGGCAACAAGTGGTATCAGAGCAGGTGCTCTTCTATTAATTATAGTCTTAACCGACTAGAGCTAAAGATTATGACAACCCCACATAACATATTATTTGCCGAGGGACTTTCCATAAACAGACCTCCACTGTTTGATGGAACTTACTATATTCAATGGAAAGCTAGAATGAAAATTTTTGTTCAATCACAAAACTATAAAATGTGGAATATCATTATAAATGGACCTCACACACTCTCTCAAAATGTCAATGAAAAAGACTTAGCACAATTGAATGCTAATGCTATGAACTTTCTATATTGTGCTATCCATGAATCTATATTTCATAAGATTTCGGCATGCTTATCTGCTAAAGAAATCTGGGATACTTTAAGAAATATTTATAATAAATCTCAGATTAGCTCACATGTGCTTCAATTGCATACTAACAATGAGACTGCAGAATCTTCCACATTAGCCGAGTCGACTCCCAGTTTGTCCGAGTCGACTCCTAGAGAAGAACAGTCTGAAAGGCAGAGACTTAGTCTTGAAGATCCTGTGAACGAGTCGACTCCAAGTATTTCAGAGTCGACTCCCAAGTTAGCCGAGTCGACTCCGACAAGGCCCGAGTCGACTCCGAGGCAGAACAGTTCAAAAGACAGAGAATCATCCTTTAGGCCTCTGAGAATGAGACGTCTCCCAAAGATCTCGAGTCGACTCTCAAGTCAGTCGAGTCGACTCCAAGTAAACCCGAGTCGACTCGAGGAAGAAAGAATAACAAAAAAATTCAAAAGCTTCCTAAAGACAAAGAAGAAGAGGAAGCAAGAAGAAAGAAAGAAAGAGATAAAAAGGAAGAAAGTTTTGACCAAGGAAGAGTCAAGCAAGGAAATGAAAGCTAGGAGCAACAATGATGATATTAGCTCCAAAGAACTACAAGAGGTAACTAACTTTTGCTTTATAACACAAGAAGATAAGGTAAAATCTGAATCTACTTTTACATCAAATAATTTTTCAAGAAGAATTTTCTTATGATGAACTTTTAAATGCTTTTCATGATTTGTATGGTGAATGTAGAAAATTAGCTATGAAAAATAAAAATCTTAAAAAGCTAAATTTGCAACTTTCAAAAGAAAGAAATTCTATTGCTGAAATACAAGACAAACTAAATTCTGAAAATAAAAGCTTAAGGTTAAATTCAGAAGAATTGATTCAGAAAAATCATAGCTTAATCAAAACAAACCAAAACTTGAGTGAAGAAGTTGACCAACTGAAATCTCTTATTAATAAGTTCACTGTAAGTTCAGAAAGATTAAAAATAATGTTTGAAAGCCAACATGCTGATTATGATAAATCAAAATTTGGCTTGACTCCTTTACTTAATAATAAATTTCTAAAGAAAAAGGTTATCAATTCACCAAGCAAACCATTAAATAAGATAACTTATTTCAAACATGAAAAGAATGGGCATAACAACTTTACCTATCGTTCTAACATAATTAAATCAAGTGGTAAAGTTATTACAATTAAACAAATCTGGGTTCCAAAAGGAACCATGTGTCCTAACTCTCAAGGACCCAAGCAAGCTTGGGTACCCAAAATGAAAATATGAGGATGTAGACATAGATGTGCCAAGATACCCATGGAACAAATAGATTCATACAAATGGGTGTTCTAGACACACGTCAAAAAATGAAACTTAAAACATACTTATGAAAAGTAATTTTAAATAAAAAAAATTAATAATAATAATAATGAAATCAGTAATCCTTGCATCTCATCATTATTTTTGCTTTAGTATTTGATTAAAATATGAATTGCAGGTATTGATCAATTTTGTGATATAGAAAATACTTTTGGAAATATAATCAAATCACTTCATTTTATAGTATGCTTTACTCACTATTGGATAAGTTGCTAAATGATTAATCAATTTATTAAGAATAACTCTATGAATTCTCTATATGCTTGATTGAGAGTTTTTATCCATGGCATTATTGTTTATTGATCATAGATATGATAATGTGTACTTGGTATGCTTTTGAATATATGCACTATGAATACCAAGATTAAAAAAACCATCTTTGGCATATAAAATCAACTCATGCTAGTATGTACTTAATCTCAAAAGACCTTGCCATTGGCTTACTTAGATTATCTTCTGAAAGGTCAAAGTTTGCTATGCATGTTAACTAAGAAAACAAACAAGAATCAATTTCTAAATCTAAAGATGTTGTTTCCATCACTAAGTTTTCAAAAGCTTACATTGGATTTGTTCTTGGCAAATAAAATTGAAGTATTTTCTGTATTTGCTAAATCTTGTAAAAGTGTTTCAAATGAAAAAGGTTTCCAAACTGTGAAGATAAAGAGTATCATGGCACAGTGTTGAAAACTAAAATCCCGATAAAGTTTATACAGAAAATAATATTAAATTCAATTATTTCAGCTCCAAGGACACCATAAGTAAAATAGGGTTAATAGAATTCTTGAAGAAATGAATAAGACAATTGAGTATGATAGTCATCTACTTAAATGATTTTTAAAAAGCTATCATCACTGCTTGTCATACATATGACTTCTATTAGATCTATTTTTGATGAAAACTTCTTTTGATCTTCTGAAAAATAGAAAATGAACGATTGCATATCTCTCATATTTTTCAGTCGTACATACTATGCTTGATATGTTCTTATGAAAATAATGCCAAATCTGATAAAGATATTTCTATCCTTGGATATCATTCATCAAGCAATGCATATAGAACATTCAATGAAAAGATTCGAGTTGTAGAAATATCAATTCATTTTATTTTTTATGAGACTAATGATTTATTATCAAGATACTAAAATTAAATTATATATGTATATGGTTAATCTTTTACATATAACAATCTGAAAACTTGTTAATAATTATAACCAAATTGAGTTTTTCAGAAATGCACTTAATGAAGAAAAATTGATGACTACTAAAAGACTAAATCAAGAAAAGATGAAATAGATCTTGATTCTTGCATGATTAGAGGTAAAGATCACCATTATCATTTGCTTGCTTTATGAGCTTTATATTCTATCAAATGAATGTGTAGAATGCCCTCCTAGGTGCTTATTTTATTAAAGAAGATATATGTTAAATAACCACCATATTTGAAAACACTCATTACAAATATGATAAAGCAATATATAATTTGGAACAAGCATCAAAAGCATGATATAAAAGCTTAAGTAATCTTTTTTGATAGAAAGTAATAGTGATAAATCTATGCATCAAAAAGAAGAATTTGTGATATCTTATTTGCTCAAAGTATGCATTGATGACATCATTTTTGGTTCTACTAATGAAGAGTTATATGAAGATTTTACTTAGCTCATGCAAGGTGAGTTTGAAATATGTATGATGAATGAATTAACATCTTCTCTCAAACTCCAAATTAAGACAAACAAGAAAGGGGATCTTCATTGACCAAAGTTAGTCCACAAGAAAACTCTTATAGAAGATTGGCATGAAGAAGGTATGTCTATGACCCCATCTTGTAGAATTTGAAAAGGATGAGCAAAGTAGATATTGTTTTAGAGCTGTATTGAAGCATGATAGAATAATTATTTTATCATACAGCTAGTAGACCAGATTGTATGCTCATTATGTGACCTTGTGCAAAACTTCAATCTAACTTTAATGAATCATATTTTATTGATAACAAATAAATCATAATCTGAATTTTGATAGAAATAACTGTTTAAGATAAGTTGATTAAAACTTAGCTAGCGTGTCTTATTGATAATTATCTTAAGCAAATAAAATCTAAACTAAATCGATTTTGAAAATAAGAAATTGATTTGACCTTGATAAATCTTCCTATTGCCTCACATGCTTGTCCTTGAACCATCTTGGTTAATGAAACTATCTCTTTAGTTCAAGTGATATGTGCTTGCTTATATTTAGGCAATCTCTTGAGTAAAGTGACTCAATATTCAACTATTGTCATATCTTATATTGAGTCATCTAGTTAAAAATATGTTGGATGAATGGTTTGTATCTTAAAGAAACTAAAGACTTTCTTTCAAGAAAGAAAAGGAGTTTGTTAATAATGCAGAATCCTTGAGCAAGAAAATGAGAGATTTCAACTTGAAGGACACCTCCACATAAGATACAATAAACATTCACATGCAAACAAGAGAGAGGATCTTCTTCAGCCAAAAGTTCACACATAAGAAATCTAGTTTGGCTTGAAGAATATAGAATGAATAGGTAATTTTAGATACCTCTCTCATAAATTAATTGAGCAAAATCAATAACTTAAATCTTATTATGGCATGATTAAATTCTTTAATTATTAATTTTTGATATCATGTCTATATATGTATTGACTGACTTATACTTTTAGAAACTGTTTCATGGTTTGCCCAAACTAAATTATTTCTTTGCCTATATCATAACCATGAAATACACAAGTATATGCTTAAAATTTTGATGTAAAATAACTTGTAAGAAGTTATGAATTCTTGAGCACAATGAAAATGTTGTTTGCATGATATACATCTATATGATACATAAAATTATTTCTTTATTCTGCTCTTTCATGTAAATTACTTGAGAATAACAAAAAGAGAGAGAGATAAAGAAAAAAAAATGGATATTATTCAAGAGAAGTAAAATCTAAGTAAAGGCAAATACTTCAATCTTAAGGAAAAGCAAAACAAGCATAATAGATTTGGCACATTTATGAGACTCGTGAAAGGGATAAAATCCGCAATTAATTATACTTAAACAGGGAGAGTTTGAAGTGAACCTTTTAAATTTTCTATATTGCTCATCATAGGGATGGTGCCAATGGGGAGGCTAGTGGTAGTACCCGGCACTATTTGACCCAACTATTCGGTGTAGGGTATATTAGGGACGGCACAAGAGGGAGGCTAGTGGCAGTACCTCGTGCCCCTTCCAACTCCACCGGATAGGGAGCAAATAGAGTATAGAGCATAAGAAAGTAAAAACAAAAAAAACAATATCAAAATGTTCGTTAATTCGTTAAGAAAAGAAATTCAAAAAAAAAGGAGGAAATGAATGACAAAGTAAATGAAAGTATATAAGAAGAATCAAGTCAAGTATTAATCACTTGGAAACACACCTTAAGGATGAAATTAGTGGAAGATTATATTTAAATAGGGGGAGTTAATTCGAAAAGAATTGATTTTGATCCTTGACATGCTTGTTCTTAATATTTTAATGCATAACTTAACACATAATATATTTTGCATGTGGCATGATGTTTTGAATTATGGGTTCTCAATATTTTGTAATGCTCCATGCTTGGATAAGTTGATTGAAATATGTCTTAACTTGGAATATGTCTTAACTTTGCTCACAAGTCTTTGCTTCACCCTTGCCTCAAACTAACTTGTGTTCCAATGCTTGAATGTTTAAAATACTACATAAAGTTTTTTTTAGTAATATTAAAAAGAAATTTCAGTTTTATCATTCACGATTATCTTTGAAAGTTAAATAGATTTACAAAAAGAAGAAGAGAAGGATATTTCTATTTAGGCAAAATGAATTGATCTTGACTTATCTTTCTACTTGTCCAACTTTGATACATAATGTCCTAATACTTGTTAAAATATCTTTTATTTTGTATCGAAACTCCATATTAAATACAAAGATTCTGAAAGTGCTCGAATGTTATTGAAATATGTGTTTTCAATCTTAGTGATTTAAGATGAGCTACAATATAGAAGATACATATCTCAAATTATAATTGTGAAAGCCTTCTTGGAAATTCTTATGAAAATTCAGAATCTGATTTTGTATAAAAGCTTAAACTCAATATGAATTTCTAGATAAAACTACAGCTTAAGAAAAATAGAATAATTCTGATGCCTTGATTGCTTGTCCCGATACGCATCTGAAACATATCATTTCTTATCTTTAAAGTGTACTAATATTGGTCTAAATGATGTGTCTTTCGATGATATTGATTGCAAACAAATATTTTTAAATATATGATTTTATTTTGATATTAAAAAGATTTATTGTGCTTCATGTATACATTGCTGAAAAACTATGATTAAGAAATTGAGTTCTATAAATATATATACTTCAATGATCATCTATATGTTTTTCTCTCCTACATTATTAAAGACTTCCATCAATATATATATATATATATATATATATATATTAAAAGAGTGAATGATCTTAAGTTTAGAAACATTTCAGCTCACTCAAATGATTCTTAAAAGAAAGAAAATGTAAATGCTTTTTAAAAAAATTGAGCTTCAAATGAATCATTTTCTGATTAATATTTCTATACATTTTCTCAAGTTTTTAGAGGAAGCATAACTTGTTCTTGAAGGATTAAAAAGAGTGATTGCTATAAATTTTGAATAAATCTAGATCACTCTACATTCTTTATATCATAGAATTTCTGTTTTTATTTACGCTTATCATTAAAATCTGAAATTCAACAAAAAGAAAAGAATGATTAAAGAAGAATGCATCTTTTGAGGGGGAGCTTAGACATATCAAGATTTTACATCTTATTCAAAAGCCACCATCATATGATGCATATCTTTTATATTTTATGGATTGATTTTGATGAACCTCCTTATATTGCAAGACTTGCTTTAATTATATAATAAGTTTATACCTTGAGATGAGTTCTATAAAGGTTGTCTTATCTCAAACCTTGAGTCTTATGAAAATAAGCTGAAACTTATAGAAAATATATTTTTGAGATTGACAATTTTATTGAACATTATCTTCAAATTCTAAACTCTTAAATAGAATGATCAATTAAGGGGGAGAAAGAAAATTTCAGAAGGAGAGATCTTATGAAACTTAATCGCATAAATCTATAACTAAAGGAGAGAGAAAGAATACTAAATAAAAGTGATCCTCTCCAATATGTATCATCTGAAATTTAAATCTGAAAATCTTTATGATACACCTTGAGGCTTGTTATTTGGTTAATATATCTTATGCATAAATCATGAACTAAATTGCAATTCAAACAGTTGATCTTAAGAGCCTCTAACTTAATGAAAAAAAGGGAGAATAATGTGTTGAATTTTCTTGAGTATCTCTCAGAAAATCTATTTTGGAATTTACTAATGAGTCCTAATTGGCTTGCTCTTTAGAACTTCAATTTTGTGCCAATTCATATTTTTATGTATCAAATTGTGCTTATTTTTTAAGGAATAAAAGAAAGTCTTTAAAAGAACTCTAAATGAACTTGCAAAGCTTTGCATTTTATGTATGCTCTAAGATATATCATAAATTTCATGAATTCATATTTTGATATGTATGCCACAATATTTTTTCTCATGAAATAACTTTGAAGCCATTAAAAAATTAATGATCCAACATGATGTTATATATATATTTTTAAAAAAACCTTGTTCTTATACTCTGAAAATTAGTTCAATTGCTCTCATGTTGCAAAAATACTTAATTTATTGGGCAAAAGATCTTAAATGAACAAACTTTCATACTTATTATTAAAGAAGGGTTAAATTTCCATTCGTGCTTTCTTTGAATATCATTCTTGGTACTTCTTGAATTAACTTGAGAAAGTTTCCACCTACACTTGATTTGAAAACTATCTTTGGAACCACATTCGATGTGTTCTCATTATAATTGGCTCTGATCTATGCTTATTAATCTTTTTCTAACATTATTGCCTTGAGTTATATGATTCATATTCTTGCAATAATTTGACATACAAATCAGAGTACAAAAAGAAAAAGAAATATTTGAGTATTCTTATCTTTGTGCTTAATGTTTCATTATCTTGCAACCTTTTTGATGTTGTCAAAAAGGGGGAGAAATATCTGATTATATGCTCATAATGCTTTATGTTTTGAATTGAATACAAATCAGCTTAAATTGAAATATGTTGATTGTGTTAAGCTGATTAAATCTAAAGCATTATCATAAAGTATGTTTTAAATATATATGTTTTCTACTTCATGCAACTTAGCTATGCATTAGTTCTAGAACACAATATATTTTATATTGCACATACTCCAAGTTTTGTCATCATCAAAAAGGGGGAGACTGATGACCCAAAGATTGAGTTAAAGATTGATTTTGATGATCACAAAACCTTGAAGTATAATTACTAATGTTTGTGTTGCAAGAAGAAAGATAATTTATTTTGCAAGGAACATAGCAAGTTGGAAAAATACAAGAATGCCTACTGAGGCTCATGGAAAGAGTGAACAGCAGCTAAAAAGCTCTCAAAAAAAGTTGGAAGAAAGCTTCACTTCATTGGCCCAAGTTTCAAGGGATTCAAGTTGAAGGAGCAAATTCAAAGAAAGATTCAAAAGAATAGTCTTCGAGTCGACTCTGAGAAGTTTAGAGTCGACTCTGGCACTCTAGAGTTTCAAGAAACAGTGCTCAAGTCGACTCCGACTGAGAACAAATAAAAAGACAGAGAGTTGATTTTCAGCGCTACAGTGATCTCGAGTCGACTCCAACTTCAGCGCTACAGTGCGGAGCCGACTCCCAGCTACAGTGCCGGCAGACTACTATTCACAGATCGACTCCTGTTTCAGCCGAGTCGACTCCTACTTCAGCCAAGTCGACTCGAGCACGCTGGGAGGCATAACGGCTAGTTTTTTCTTGATTCCAACGGCTCTATTTTTGTCTCTAACGGCTAGATTTTTGTTCTCACTCCCTCTAAAGCTATAAAATCAAGAGGAGAGCTAGGAAAGAGTGCATGGAAGTGGGAGAAAACATTTAGGGAAGAGATTTCAAAGAGATTACAAGAAAAATCTCCCATAAACACAAAAGGGCCATTCAAAGTAAAATAGAGAGAAGAAGAGCATCCAAGTGAATCCCAAAGCTTCCTCTCCATCCGTGTGCTGCCTCGGTGATCTTCTACTTCGTGCCAAATCAGAAGAGGGTCAAGTAAAGAAGAAGCCGAGTTCCTTCATTTTCAAAACTCGTTTGAGGGCTTCTCTTTACTCTATTTGTTTATATTTGCTATATTTGCTTAGTTAAGAAGCTTGTATTTGCTTTAAATTCTTAGTCTAATATCTTGTAACTTGATTCAATCAAGGAATTGAATCAAGGGGTTAAGGTTTGTTGGTGAGCCTTTGGGAAAACCAACTGGGTTGATTGTGAACCCGAAAAACAATCGTTGTAAGGTTGTGGTTGGTGAGCCTTTGAAAAAACCAACTGGGTTAGATTGTGAGCCCGTGAAAACAATCGGTTGGTTCTAGTCGGTGAGCCTGTGAAAACCGACCGAGTTCGTTGTGATCTCGCAAAACAACAAGTTGGGTTGTGAGCTTGTAAAACAACCGACTGTAATCTGAGGGATTATAGTGAAATTCCCAAGAGGTCTTGGGGAGTGGATGTAGGTGCTGGGGTGCACCGAACCACTATACATCTTTGTGTTTGTGATGTCTTATCTCTTGTATTTCATGCCTTACATTCATGCTTGATTATGTAATATCTCTAGCTTTGTTTTCTATAGAGTTATAAGTGATTGTTTAGAATTTGCTTAGCTTCCACTCCATTCTTACCATACACATAGATTAAAATTGATCATACTACTATAAGTTAATTTTAGATCAATTGCACCCTAAAGCCATAGTATAATTGCTCTAGCTTAATTTTCCACTGCTTTACTTGTAATTGCCTAGAGCTTAAGTAAATAACATCTTATTATTCCGCTGCACTCTATTCAAAGTAAAAATTAGGAAACATAATTTTTAGAAAACCCAATTCACCCCCCCTCTTGGGTTGTCACCTTGGGCAACAGAAGAAGGCCCAGCTGTTAGGCTCTTCACAAGAGAAAAGCTGGGGGTGACACCTCACCCTAGCTGAAAAAAAAAAGCCTCATGTATAGACCCCTTACAACTCTTCTTCCTCCCCAAGGATTTTCTGGGATGACCGCTGAAGCGCCAAAGCAGGGAGCACCGCAGATCATCCCTGGAAATGGGTAAGCTCCCTGATCATGCTCGGTCCTTCATCTTCCCTATTTTCAAAAAAAAAATAGAGGAGGGACTCCATGGACCTCAGCTGCAGTCGCTGCCGGCTCTCGGTAGGGGGCTGCAGTCGGCTGGAGCCCATTCCCCTTGTTCTTCTTCAGTGGGATAGGGGGGTCTCGGTGAAGAAGAAGAAGGGAGGAAAGAAAAGAAAATGAAAGAAAGAAGAAAAAGGAGAGAGGGAAGAGGGGACTCACCCGTGTGCGGCCGCGAGCGTCGCCGGCGCCGTTGGTCCCCGCCGCTGGCTCTTCCTCTCCCGAGATCCCTCTTCTCTACGGGAAGGAGAGAGGGTCGGCGACCACGGGCCGCGGCTGCTACTGGCGCCACGGGAGCCGCCGGCCGACCTCCATCCGGCCCCCCTTCCGAGCCTCGGCATGGGGTCGCCCCCTCTATGGTCACGGAAGAAGAGAGGGAAAGCAGAGAAGAAGGCAAGAAAGAAAAGAAATAAAAGAAAGAAAAGAAGAAAAGAAGAAAAGGAACGAGGACTCGCCGGCTCGTCATCGTGTGCGGCGGCCGCCGGCTTCGGCCGCGAGCACCGTCGGCACGATCGTCGACTGCAGGCGCGGCCGAGAGCGCCGCGGGCTCGGCCGGGGACGCCGCGGGGCTTGGCCGCGGGCATCGGCCGCAAGCGCGGCCGAAGGCGTCATGGGCCTGGCCGCGGACGCCGCCGGTCGTGGCCTGTCCCCCTTCCACTCGCCGTCCCCCCCTTCCACTCGCCGTCCTCCCTTCGTCGGAGAAGAGAGGAGGAGACCGTCGTCCTCTCTTCGCCGGAGAGTAGAGGAGAAGAGGAAGGGGAGATCAGGATGAAAGAAGAAGGGAGGAGAGGAAGCTTCGGGAAGGAGAAGAAAAGAAGAAAAAGAAAAGAAAACGGAGAAGAGAAGAAAAGGAAAGGAAAAAAAAAAGAAAGAAAAAAAAAGAAAAAGAAAAGAAAAGGAAGGAAAAGAGAAGAAAAGGAAAAAAAAAAAGAAATGAAATGGGTTTAGCCAAATTTGACTATCCAAGCCCAATTAGATTGGGCTAAGTCTAAATCCGAGCTCAATCAGATTGGGCTAAGTCTGGACGAGCCCAAACTATAAATTGGGTTAAATCTGAGCTAATTTAAGTTAAATTGAAATGGGTCCGAACCCAATTAAGCTGAGTTGGTCTCAGCAGACCTAATTGATTGTGAATCAGGCCCAATTCAAGCCCAATTCAACTGACAGAAGGTCGAATTGACCTTGGGCTAACCTTGACTCAGGCCCAAATGAGCCACATTGACCAAATCAGATGACCCAATTGGCTAGAAAAGGTTGGACCCAATTATAAACGAGGCCCAATTCTTTAATTAAAAACTCAATCAACCCATGTGGACCCAATCTGATTTTAAATCGAGCCCCAAAGGCTTTAAATTGGGTAAATTGGACTTGGGCTAGATCCTTGGATGGGATCCAAGCAAGTAAGTTCATAGTATGATGAACTAAGAAATTTTATAATAAATAAATGGGGAATAATGTGATCCCTATGGTGTTGTTTTAGGTGATTAAGGATTTGTCACCTGGACTTGAGAAATTTGGAAAGCGAATTGATGTAAGTAATCTATTTTAATCTTATTATGGATCATATGAGTACTATGTTTGTTAAGTTTTTAAAGTGTTATTCATGCATGATATGTTATGATGGATAAGTAACTTGTCTGATCTAATAAACTATGGCCATGTATGCACCATGATTATGCTGATATTTTAATCATGCAAGCAAGTTAGTATAACGAAATACTATCTAGCCAAGAGGCACTATAATGGGCTCAAAGATGCTACTGAGAATGACTGAGCCTGCCCCGCCAGTAGCTGAATAGTAACTGAGCCTGCCCCGCCAGTGGCTGAATAGTAACTGAGCCTGCCCCGCCAGTGGCTGAATAATAACTGAGCTGGCCCCGCCAGTGGCCGAGACTGACTTCGCAGTAGCATCCGAGAGAATGGACCACGGCATGCCAGGGGCACGGTTTTATGTGCATGTTTTATAAAAATTCTGTTTGACTGAAAATACTGCTTTGTTTTCCAAGCATACATATTTTGCCATGATAAATTGTGAGATAATACGCATGTCAGCTTCTCAAACCCTGCATAAACATGATTACCATTATGTTCGATCCAGTAAGATTATGTATGATTACTTACTGAGCTGTGTAGCTCATACCGTTATTTACATTTTTTTTCAGATCCTCACCACTGAAAGCTGCCAGAGACACTTTAATTTTCTATTAGGGCTTCTTTCTTTTGGGGTAAAGCAAGTATACTTTTGTATACATAAACTACATAGAAGCTCTGTATTTGGGTACTGATCAGCATGTTGTACTAAGAATGCTTTCTTATATAAAGGTTTGGTTGGTTTGACTACCCTGTTACCCATGTATGAGGCTGCGTGCTATTGTGGGCGGTAGTCGGCAATAGCACGGCCGTGTCACGGATCCGGGTCCGGGGCGTGACAGAACCAGTTGAGTCGGATTTGATTAGATCAGATCCAGAACCTATATTAGATGCACCATTAAGGCGATCGGGTAGAGTACCACATTAGTCGGACAGATACTACGGTTTCTTGGTCCGGGACGGGGATCCTATCGAACTTGATGAAAACGATGAGGATCCGATCACATATATGGATGCAATGCAGAGGTATGACTCTGATAAATGACTTAGAGCCATGCAATCTGAAATGGAATCCATGAAGATCAATGATGTATGGATATTAGTTGACCCACCCGAATGGATTAAACCCATAGGGTATAAGTGGATATTCAAAAGGAAACGGGGCGCAGACAGAAAGGTAGAGACCTATAAAGCCCATCTGGTTGCCAAGGGATATCGTCAACGTTATGGTATTGACTATGACGAGACGTTTTCTCCTGTGGCAATGCTCAAGTTTATTCGGATTGTGCTTGCAATAGCAGCACATTTAGACTATGAAATCTGGCAAATGGATGTAAAGACCGTATTTCTAAATGGAGATTTAGAAGAGGAAGTATATATGATACAACCTGAAGATTTTACATCTGCAGATGAGTCTAAAGTGTGCAAGCTTCAAAAATTCATTTATGGATTAAAACAAGCTTCACGGAGTTGGAATATACGTTTTGATAAGGTAATCAAAACATATGGCTTTATTAAGAATGAAGAGAAGCCTTGCATTTATAAATGGACAAATGGTTCAGTTATTATATTCCTTATTTTGTATGTGGATGATATTCCTTCATTACAAGGAATAAAGGTATGGCTATCATCTCAATTTGCCATGAAGAATTTGGGAGAAGCATCTTACATCCTAGGGATGAAGATCTATAGAGATAGATCTAGAAGATTGCTTGGATTATCCCAATCCACATACATTGATATTATACTGAAAAGGTTCAGTATGATTAATTCCAAGAAAGACTATCTTCCGATGGGCCATGAGATTAACCTCTCTAAAAGGGATTGTCCGACAACCCCTCAAGAAAGAGAGAGTATGGATAGAATTCCATATGCTTCGGTAGTAGGATCTATAATATATGCCACGATATGTACTAGACCAGATGTGGCATACTCACTAGAAGTAGTGAGCAGATACCAGTCTGATCCAGGTAGCAACCATTGGAAGGTTGTAAAAACAATCCTTAAGTATTTAAGAAATACTAAAGATCAGTGGCTTGTCTATGGTACTTCTAACTTAAAACTTGAGGGATATAGCGTTTCAAGTTTTCAGTCAGATCAAGATGATAGCAAGAGCGTGTCAGGATATATCTTCACTCTTAAGGGTGGGGTCATCTGCTAGAAGAGTTCCATGCAGCATACAGTGGCAGATTCTACATGTGAAACAGAATATATCGCAGCATCTGATGCCGCCAAGGAAGCTGTATAGTTGCGGAAGTTCATTACCGAGCTTGGAGTGACACCCTCCATTGATGGTCCAGTGCCTGTAGTTTGTGATAATACTGGGGCCATAGCTCAAGCAAGAGAACCCAAAGCACATCAGCGGACCAAGCATATTCTACGTCGCTACCATCTGATTCGAGAGATCGTTGATCGAGGTGATATTGATCTTCAAAAGATTGACATAAAAGAAAATCTGGCTGATCCATTTACCAAAGTCATCGGCATCAAAGAGTTCGACGAACACAAGTCGAAGATGGGTATTAGATACTGTGCCGATTGGCATTAGGCTAAGTGGGAGTTGTTGGGATTTGTATCCTAAATGTCAATCGTCAGCATATTGATGATTGAATTTTGTAAATGAATTGACAAATTAATAAAGTGTTATCCAATTTTTTTCATCGGGTCCGGGTGAAGACCAAAGATCTTTTGGCATTATTCATCATTTCATCTTCAAATGAACTCTTATATGATGAAGTCCTTAGGACTTATGTTATGATAAAGGAGGATTTATCTTTGAGTCTTTAAACTTGTTTGCGATCAAATGATATGTTGTTACTAGGACGACAGCATTATCGAGATTGGATCATTGTGTGACATATACGTTGGTTGTCCTTTTAACCAAGGAGTATGAAGACACTGGTATGCCACACAGGTGAAGTGTAGGAGTACATTTCACTGAACGTGACCAATTCCGAAACGCTCTACTGTCAAGAGATGTTCCGAGTGGATATGGGTATAAGTTTGACCCTCTGACCTGAGACCGCAACCTGTGACTAGCAAGCAACTCATTGTACTTTGGTACCGGACTACCTGAATTTCTAATTCAGTGACGGAAGGTCACTGGGTGCAGTCAAGTACTTGCGTAGTCAGTTGTGAGTCGAGATGGAATTGGATTCAACTTTGGGCTCAATCAAAGTTTTGACCTGATTGGATTAGGTCGGAACCAAAATGGACTTAAGCTGATCAAATTAATTTTAAATTAATTTGCGCTTAATTGGGGATTGACCTAATTGGATTAGGTCCAACACAAAGTAATTAATTTAATTTGATTGAGTTTGGATAAGCCAAAAATTGAATTGGATTCAATTTGAGCTCAATCAGGGTCTGATCAGATTAGATTGGGTTCAACCAAATTGCTTTGTTTTAATTCAGGTTTGACCAAATTTGATTAGGTGCAACCCAAAAGAATTAGGCTCAGATGATGTGGCAATTAGTGGTGACATGGAATTGGATTTCATGAATTTTAAATAAACCAAAATTATTGCATGGCGCATGGACCTATTGCTTGACACATTGCGACATTATTTGTTGTTTGAATTTGAATTCAAACATTAAGCAATATATTAAATGATTTCATACATCAAATAACTTTCCTAGCTGGCGTGTGAACCTTTGAATCATTTAAATTCAAATTTCAAATGAAATATATGCGACAAGAGGAAGGAAAATTCTGCTGCATGGATTTCAAATTCCTCCCCTCTTGCACATGTGTTTAAAATTTGAATTTAAATCAGATTTGGTTGAGATCTGATTTGGGTTGTTTCTATTTCTTTGCATGCGCCAACTAAAGAAGATTTTCTGAAGATAAATTTTGAATTTTGAATAAAAATTCGGAGGCCATTAAAAGGGGTCAAACATAGGCACCGAAAACATATCCATTGCAGCCTTCTTCCTCACACGGCTACTCCTCCTCTTCTTCTCCATTTTAGATAGGGTTTTTAGGGTGAATGTCTAGAAGATTCAAGATCAGATCTGAGTCCTCTACTTTTCTTACAAACCTCATCTCTATCTGCTTCAAGACGATTGATCAAGAGTTGATTGAATCCCGACGAGCAGATTTCAGCTTTCAAGTGTTCTGCAGCTGCTAGCACTGTTGCGGAAGAAGATCCTTCAGGGCTTCGCGTGTACTTCTTGTAGAGGCTATTCGTGTGCGTGGTTGCGAAGTCAAGAATCAGATCCACAACTTTCATCCATCATAAAAGGTATTAATCTAGCATTAATCATTTATTATGGTGTCAAGGTCTAGATCCGATTTTTCAAGATTTTGCCCTCTTTTGGGGCTCCTCACGGAGATATCTCTATAATCCATTCGATGGATATTCGGACATTAATTAGAATAGAGTTCTTAAGTTTCAGATCTGATAGTTAATCATGCATAAAAGTTTTAGCATAATTGTTTAAACAATTCCGGCATAATCCTATGTCTTCTTAATGTGCTGATTTCTAGATTTGATCTTGTAAGCATGCATGAATTAAATTATTTGATTCATTTTTCCGCTGCGTTTTTGAAACTTAAAAAGAACTACGTGTGGCTTGATCCTCCTTGTGAAGGGGTACGTAGGCAATCCGATCAGGTTCAGCCATGGTTTTAAAAAAAAAAAATTCAGCATGCTAAACACCGAAGAACCTAGGATGCACTTTCAGGGTCAACTCTTTTGGTTTAGGGATCGACTCATAATTTTCAAGAATCAACTCTCCGACATACTGAATTTTGTTGCTTTCTGTCATTTATCTGTGGCCATTTAGGGATCGACTCTTTTTCTTTTGGGGTCATGGGTCGACTCGCCAATATGATGATCTTACAACTCTCTATTTTTTGTATGTAACCATTCAAGGTCTACTCGTTTGCTTCTGGGATCGAGTATTGTATGACTAGAGTCGGCATGTGTTCTTCACGGGTCGACTTGCTAATATATTGATTTCTGTAACTTTTTGTCTTTTGTCTAAGATAGTTCTAGGGTTGACTCATGATCTGTGGGAGTCGACCGTGAAGACGTACCAATTTGTATCAGTATGCTGGGATCGACTCATTGTAATCCAGGGGTCGACTCTTTGGATACCCAAGTTGAAATTTGTTATTATTGCATAAGAGCATTAAAGAGTTACTGCAAGGTATTTTTGGAGTCGAATCTTTTTATCTAGAGCTTTAAGTAATTAGGCTTCATTTCTTCATATTGAAAGTTATTGAAAGATTTCTTTTTAGCTTCTTGCAAACATTCAAATATACTCCAATTAACTGATTAATGAACTTTTTACTTAAATATTTTGCATCATCAAAATCAAACTTTTTGGGTCAACATATAGCCAGTGATCTTGATTCCTATGGAATACCAGGTAGGTTACTCAAGGGCACATAAAAATTTTTAATCACTGGAACATAGCATATCAAATATGGTGATCTTAGATTATCAATGATCAGATTATCCCAGGAACAATGATCTAAGATTATCTTGGTAATCCCTTTTGGGTCACCAAAAACTATTTAAGGGATTTAAAATGGAATTTGGTAGAAGCATGAGAAAAATAGGTATAAAAAAGTATCAATTCATGAAAAGATGGATAGCTGTCAAATATTCAAAGATGACATCTTTTATATGGCATGTAACTTGATACAACAGTCATGCTTTGTTTGAAAATCCCCTATCTTTTTGATTGGATAATGTGGTAGTCATCAAAGAATGTACAACTCTTTGTAGTTAAGAACCAAGCTTGAAAAGAAAACTTCATTTCGTGACATAGTTATACTAGATGTTCGCATCAAATATTATTTAATTATCAAAAATATTTGAAATAAACTAGAAAATAAAATTAATGATCCAGTATTTTTTGAATTGACAGAAAATCCAATATGATTTTTGTATGACATCTTAATATGCAATTAATATTTTTTAATGAATTTCATTGAATAACAAAGTATCATACGCTATAATAAAATATATTATAATATAACATTATTATATGTGAAAAATGTTATCAATTTATTATTATTGTAATATATTATATTAATATATTCCGTTATATAATATCAAATATTCATATATTATTTTTACTTTTATATTTTTTAATCATTTACAAATATTAATACAATGTTACATGATTATTTAATTATAATATCACCTATTATAGAACATATGGGCTAATGTACTATAGATATCCTAATATGTGATACTACATGTCTTTAGTAATAAATAAAATATGGTTATGCTAACTAAATTACTATTAGTATGAAATATTATATATGTAAATTATATACATATATTATGATAATATTTTTATTACTACTATGAAATAGTCAAATTTTATTATGATAAAAATATATTTTTAGGATATTATAATATTAACTTGTTATGATATGTTATGATATCATATCTATTATAATAGATGATAATAATATTATAATATTTTTCTATGGTAGTACAAAAATAATAATAATTTATTTTACCAATACTATATTATGTATTATATTATAGTTACAATGTTGATCGTCATACTATAATATTTATATGAAATAATCATAATAAAAAATTAAAAATCATGGGTACAATCAAAGAGGTAAACTTGCTATAAAGAGCAGGCGTAAGGCTAATCCAAGATGAACATAATAGTCTACGCCCAAAAATGAGCATAGGATCCTTTGATTGGGAATAGCATATTCGATGTCTATGCCTATTTGGCAACTAATTCTTAGCTAACAAACTGGGATGTTAAACAAAATAATGGACTTTTTTTACAACTCTTCATGTTCTCAAAACCCTAATCACCATATAAATTTTTTTTGATGGCATTGACAAACTTTTTGCTCTTATTTGACATGCGACTAAAGGATGATAAAGCCGCAGCTGTAACCTTAAGTTTATAAAAGAAAGACATCTTAGATCTCGATATTCACCTCCTTCACCTTAAGTTTATAGAAGTAAGACATCATAGATCTTAATATTATGCAACTGCAATATACCTTCCTTTGTTGTTATAAATTTTCCTAGCCGTGTTTGAAAAATAAATTTGTTACACCATATTATTCACCTGACAATCATATGATGAAAAACATTCTCATATGGCAACTTAAATTTGTAGTCAATATACCCATGCATAATAATAATTAAACTCATTCTAAAAAAATGTACTATGTAAATATCTTTCATTTTACTTTGGTGCCATTGTATTTGATAAATATAAGTAGTTAAATACAAATAATCAGTTGGATGCCAAATTAAAACTCTTTAATTTAATAATTTAATATAAATAATAAAATAAAAATAATCAGCTAGATGCCAAATTAAGAGGAGAGAAAGATGAATTATTGATAAGGTAACAGCTCGGGAAAAAAATTCCACTAAATATTTTCTGTTCAAATGCAATTGATTGATGTAAATTTCATCATCAATGCTGCAGCAATTCTCTTACAATTATTTTTGATCAACCATTCCTGCGGAGCCAGTGCCAGTGCTGCTGCCTCCTTCGACCCTCCCCCCAGCCTATTCGTACGAGGCAATGATGCCGCATCGTCATTAAGAATTGTTGTTGCTAGCGTTGGTAAAGCTACAAAGGGAAGAGGATTGTAGTGTCTTAACCAGGAGAAAGAGGGAAGAAAACTTTCTATCTTACAATTTATCTTTTAGGTCTTTCTCTCTATATGAAGTAAAGGTTTATTAGACTGGGTTGCTTTATATGCAGCTCAACATTTCAAAAAGATTTTTTGGACTCATCAGGGACCCCTCCTATACTGCTGTGCTGGGTTTTTGCACTTGATTCAGTTGCCTATACTTATATTAGAGCTGGGTGAGTAACCGGAAAAAAAAAAAAAAAAAAATTGCTTGGATTAGAGAATTAAGCAAAAAAATTTATTGGATTCATAGGTTGGATGGTTTATTTGGGCATAGCCCGTGTCAACCTTGCACATCCCTACCCGAAATCGATGGGAGGAATAATAAGATCTACCCGGAATCTATGGGAGGAATATAAGAAGATCTCCATAAAATTTTTTTTCTTCCTTAAAAAAGACTGAAGGCTGGGTGGACTAAGAAGCGTGATTACTGCAGAATATTCTTGCAAGATATAAAACAGGCTCAATGTCGAATTCATCATTCCTTTAAAGAAGTCTGAAGATTTTACATCCGGCAGCTATGTTTTAGTTTTCTTATCCACTGTATTGTATCTAGTTTGTATGTTGGAATTTTTCAGATCCTGTGGTTTTATATTTCTGTCGCCTAAAATTGTATCCAGAGTCTATTTTCAGCTTTAAGCCCATGCTTGTACCCCAAAAAAAACAAAAAATCTGAAGAATGGATGCGGGATTTAACATTTAGGTGAAATTGGAAAAGGAAGAAGGGTAAAGAGAAACTTGCATGTAGAAGCGACAATTTATCTTTTTACGTATCATGCTTAAAGGAATCGAGGTAGGCGACACCTGACACCGGACTGCCACAAAGTAGTGGGGCAGGGTTTTATCCGGTTATATCTGGTTATAAATCTCGCGGGAGAAGAACGAGAGGCCGGGATGTAGCCTCGACGAGCCGCGCCATATCATCTCCGGATCATCCCCATCTCCCACGTCGCTCTCCCGCCATTCGATTGGATAACCCTCGAGGAAATGATGTGAAGGAGCTGCCTTTGGCCTTGGTCTCACAGATCGAGGGGTTCTTTTGAGCACAAGATGGTGATTTGAATGCCAAGCTTGAGGACGATGCTGCCGGTCTGCTCCGCCGTATCGAGCTGTTCTTCTCATTCTCAGGTAAAGAAGGTCTTTGATTTAGTGCTAATTTTGAGTTGCAATTAGTTCCTTTATTTCGAGTCCAGCCTATTGCTTTTCTTGCCGTAAATTATCTTTTTTCTAATGAAGTGTAGAGGTCTTCCGTGAAGCTGAACTGGGTCTCTCGTGGTTCTTGATCTTTTATTGCCATGCACTAACAACTCTTGGTAATGATGCGTTTGCTCATGATTAGACATCAAGCATCAAAATTGTTGCTTGCTTTTCGAAGAAGTTGTCTGAGAAGTTTGTCGGTCGCCGTTGGATTCTTTGAACCATTCTCGAGTCTTACCAATGACTTTCTAGCACCTAAATGCACTTGCCATTTTATGGCACTTTTGGCATCATTGCTCCAGTCGCAATTCGATACCTTGTATCTTGTTCTGTATCTTGCCAAGATTTTCAGCTGGATACCTGTCTGTGGGACATGTCGAAGAACATGCTCTTTGCCTTCTTGAATGGATGCGAGTTTTTTTGGGCCATCTTAACTTATAAGAGAATATTGCTACTCAAAACATTGAATGTTTGGTTATAGTGACTAGATGAATGGATGCTTTGGAGTTTAAAAACGATGACGGGTTCAATATTACAGAAGGCTGACAATTGTAAAATGGTCCGAAAGATTGATGGATTATACCTTAATTCTTAAAATTGACCCTATCTAAATGGGTAAAGGCTTGTCGTCTGGTTGGCATACTCTGATAGGAAGTTGGAGAAAATATAAAATAGATCCCAGCTTATTTTGGATGCTTTTAAACTAGAGTAGGCTCTTGGAGATTCTTCTTGAATGTGATGAATATTTATACATTGTAAAGCAGTTCTAATGATATGTTTGGTTGTTAACATGTTGTAGCAACACTTGTTAATGTTATTCGGATAATTGTGTCTGCAGATATCTCTGCATGTAGGCACCAGAGCTTTTTATCCACTGCAGAAAGTTCTAGAGGATAGACACATTTTTGAAGGCAGGGCTTTTGCCTGCAACCAAGATGGTGTTCTTGCTCAGGATATACCTTTCAGAACCCATGCTTCTAAATGTATGCATTCACTAATCGTGGAAAAATCTGATCAGTCGGGTTCCTTGGATTCCTCCATATTCTCTCCATACCCAAATGGATTTGATGATATAGTACGTGGATTTTCAAAAGAATGCATTGAAAGTGAGCCTGAGAACTGGTGTTACTCAACAAGAGAGAGGAGTGGATTATATCCGATTGCTGAGGACCTAAAAGATGTAAAGACTTCAAAATTATCAGGGGCTTATATGCTGCCTGGTGAACTTGGCAATGATATTGCAGATGATGTAAGCAGTCGTAGTGTCACAGCAGAGACCATGGTATCACCCACTATAGAACAACCACCTGCTGTTTCACCTAGAATGGATGCATTTCAGGATCTTCCAAATTCTCTTGATCAGAGCTCAAATGGATTATCTGGTTCCACATCTTCTGGCTCTTTTTCTGTCCCTAATGCTGCAGAAACTGCTCTTACTGACAGTCCAGTACCAGTTTCTGATACATTCAAAGTGGCTAATGAGGGAATCCTAAATCTGAAAGAAAGTGCTGATCATTTTATATCTGGAATTACTGAATCTATAAATACATCAATAGGTAAAGTGGAAGGTGCTGCAAAAGACTCATATGATGCATTTACTTTATCGGTTTCAGATACCATCAGAAGTGTGACAAAATCATTTGACAGTGTGGGCAGTGGCTTATTTTCTTCAGTTGAAAACTCCAAATTACAGGCTAGTAATGAAGTGACAGGCTACTCCAGTGCACTGAAGGAAAATGTGTCCAGAGCAGGCACTTCAGCTATTGACATACTGAGGCAGGTGATTATAACTGTGGAGGATTCTCTGGCAAATGCAGCAACATTTGTTGTTTATTCTTATGGATCAGTGAAGTCGTTACTTCCACCAGATGTCAGGGATGCACTAGACTTATCCGAGGAGAAAACTTTACAGATTCTGAATCCTGTTGGTGCTGCTTTTCAGCAGGTATTTTGATAGATTTGTGTATATCAAGTTAAACTTGTTATCAAGTAATGAATGTGTTTTCCAATAGCATCTTAACCATGCATGCTGTCATACAGGTATACATCATCATTGAAGAATTTGAAAGAAATCTAGGTTTGGATCCAAATGATCCAATACTGCAATTCATACTTATTCTTGGAAGTTCAACCATGATAGGGTAATAGCATCTCTTTTATTTCCTTCTTTGTAATTTCTTCTATTATTTCTAAAGTAGATTGACATTTGTGCTTGGAAAAACATTTCACCTTATATTATTTTCACAGAGTATCTTACTGGTTATTAAAGTATGGCGGGTATTCTGGTGATTTGGCTCCTGAAACAACTTTAGAGCTGCTGAAAAATGAAGAGAATGCTGTACTTATAGATGTCCGGCCTGAGGCAAGAGACTGTAAATTTCACCAGCCTCTTCTTTATAAATATTATTTCTATACAAGATATTTGATGCTTTTGGCTCCCATAACAGTTCCTGCAGTTCTACTGACAATCTCTCTTGCCTTCTTTTATTCTATGTTCTGGTGATGAGGCTGTCCTTTGTGTTCCTATCAACTTTCTTCTTTGCTTCATTATATTCACCTAAACAAGGTTTTAAATCCTGTGGGCTGGTTTTCCGATGGAACGGGAGACACCCACTTGGGACAGGAAATGTTCCAATATGTGCCAATCGGAACACTAGGACAATAGCAGGACGTCCTGTCCCGACACTTGGGATGGTACCCTATCCCGGTGTCCTATTAAGACTTGAGTCCATGCACCTAATAGTCCTATTACATATTATCTACTTTTTAACATAGTTCGCATAGTCTTTTTGGTATCAATGAGATCAATTTTACATACAAAGGCTTATCTTTTAGAGTAATTCATCAATTTTCATATTATGATCAACAGATATAGTGTTATCTAAGATATAAAACATGTTGATTCCTCTCCTGATGTTTGTGTATTTATGTGTAGGATCTCAGGGAGAGAGATGGTGTTCCTGATCTTCGACGGGCAGCTAGGGCTAAATATGCTAGCGTGACCCTTCCTAAGGTTTGTTACTTTCTCTTTTTACAGCTTCACCCTTCTCAAGTAATATTTTTGCACTGCAGAATACTGCTAGGTTTTCACTAAATCTACTTGTTCTAGAAAATCATTCTTGATATCTATTTATACAACAACTTTTGCTTACTGTGCTAATGGGATGATTGTATCTGTGGATCTCCTTGGGATGTTTTACCATTATCATTGAGAAATATAATTCTTAGATCATCGAGTGCTGGTGGGCAATTCTTGGACTTATATCAATTTGTTTCCTCTGTCTAGGTCATTCAAAAGAATGGCACACTTAAGACAAAAAGGTCAAACTCATCAAGAATTTGCCTCTTTGAACTTTGAACTGGGAGAGCTTAAGAACCTCTTATGTGTCTTTTTTAATTTCTCATGATGTTTATTGCTTCTATTATTTTTATATTTCAAATTATTACTTTCGGAAATATCTATTTGTTTCACTATAGTCCTGATGTAAGGTTTTCTTCTTTCACCTTTTTAGCTAGAAAATTTATTATCACTGCTATGGTATGCTTTTGTTGACATCCTCAGGTTGATGGTTCGATAAAGAAACTGCTAAAGGGGGGAAGAGAGATTGATGATGCCTTAACTGCAGCTGTCATCCGCAACTTGAAACTTGTTAAAGTATGAGGAGCGTTTTATGGTGCAAATTCATATATTACCCTCAATGAGTTCTTGATGTTGCTAAAATTTAATGGCTCTAGTTCTTAATTTTCTCACTTGTGTAGGATGGGTCAAAGGTCATCGTTATGGATGCTAATGGTGGTCAGTCCAAAGGCATTGCAAGAACCTTGAGAAAACTTGGTGTGAAGGCAAGTATTGAGCCAAAATGTGTTCCCTTATTCAGGTGTTTACATGTTAATGTTGCTAAATTGTTTGGAATTTCATATATGGATGACAGAAACCTTACATGGTTCAAGGTGGCTTTCAATCATGGGCAAAACAGGGTTTCCGTGTTAAAGAGCTCAAACCTGAGACCACATTGACTGTATTAAATGAGGTATTGTAAAACCATCAGAACCTAAAGTATGAATGAAATTGCCCTCATCGAGTCTATGATTATCATTTGACCTGTACTTCCAATCTAGCTTTGGAACCTCTCTTTATGTAGTTTCCTACACATGCCTGAAAATTTTGTGTGAAGGGCTGCATCATACTATCTATGCTTCATGCCAGATTGTTTGTATGGCTCCATGCTTTGCCTATAAAACTTCGTCTAGGACTTCAGTAAATTTTATCTTTACCTTTTAATTGTGTTTATTTGAAGACAAAGTTCTATCATATTAGAACATCCACATGTCTTTAAGATGCAAATCCATGACAAGGGACATTGGACTTTGACAGTATGTGATGATGTCATGTTTTCAAAAATTCCTGTTTCCTTAATCAGACCTACATGCACGCAAACACGTCTCCATATTTAAGGATAAGTATGCTTTATCTCTGGAAATTTCGAGGTGCTAAGTAATACAGAATCACTAGCAAGGTTATAGCACTGGTATTCTCTGGAGATAGTTCAGCTATCAGTAGTGCTGATTCCTGAAAATACTAGGTCCACATTCTAGCAGATTTACAAGTTTCATTTGGAATCGCTGCAGGAAGCTGAGGCAATCCTTGAGGATTTTAAACCTAATCCGGCACTTGTAATTGGATATGGTCTGGTAAGTTGACTGCCACCCTTTTATTTTGAGAACAGTTTCTTCCAGAACATCATCTGCACATTGATTCCATCATAGAATTTGCCCTCTTGTCATATTATTGATATTTTTCCTTCATTGACTATAAATGATTTATTCAATATTAGGTGTAGATACTTAAGCCATATGTTGAAGCAGATAAATGTTCGCTCTGTGGTTTTATAATTTCTAGCCACTTTAGTTTTTGTCCAGTCAAGTGCATTACTGATTTTGGGTGCTTATGGACAGGGAATGTCTGCGGCCATCTACGCTTTACTAGGTGAGCAGTTAGAATAAGCATGATACTGACATGCTGGCAGATATCTTGCTAAGCAAGAAGACTAAGAGAAAGAACGTCAAAATGATATTCCTTGAACTTTGTATGGATTTTATGAAAAATATAAAATTTCTCAACCATTTGTTACTGTGTTGATATGACCTTTCCAAGTTAGGAACATCATTATATTCCAAGCACAGTTCTATGAAGCACTTCATTTTCATGACATAAAGTTCAAATATCGAAATTACATTGTCGTTGGTAACTCTTTTATTATGGTAACTTTGTGTGTTTTAGCAGGTCATGTTTCTGGTACTTAAGAGCACTTCGAGAATGAATTGCATTGAAAAGTTGCATTATGTCAGAAATCATCTTTAGCTTTTCTTTTGCATATAATTGGCATCATGAATAAGAAAAATCTATGGAGACTAGTACACAATATTGTTTGGAACCATTTTGGTGATTATATGAAAGAAAAGGGTCTACTTATGGCCAACTATCAGCCATTTGAAAAGGTTTGGAAAGAACTAGTAACACCAGTGACTTTCTAACTTCTGCCACAATTTACCTGGAAATGTAGTTAGATGTATTTTGGATGTTTCAGTTGGACAAATCCAGTTCTTTTCCAATATTAAAGATGATAGAAAATTTGTATTATCCAGAAAATCTAATGAATGTGTCAAGACTCAAGACCCTTTATTGTTGAAACTTGATTACCTTCTTTAACTGAACTGATAATTTTGCTGCAGAATGGGAGAAGACACTGCAGATCATTGGTCTTATTGGCCTTGGACAGGTATGCTCCATCTATCAGGCTTCAGCCTAAATTGGAATTAGTAATCATTCTTTTACCTGTAGAATGAATGAAAACATAAAACTGATCTTTAATAATGCCCATCTTCTGTCTCACAATTTCGTAATGTTTTTTTTAAAAACTGTCATATGTTTCCATCACTCAAATGCATAATAAAGCAATATATGCACGTAGGCATATGCATCTACAGAAAACTGGTTTTTATCCCTTTGTTTACCTATAGGACTTCTTTTTGCAGATGAATAATAAATGGTGCCTTACTTATAATTAACAGGATATCATTTTATCGATTAAACATTTTTTTGATTTCCACAAAATGAGAGTTTAGGTGTTGAATATCATGCCCATATCTGTCAACCCAGTAGCATACCTATATTGTCTAGAGTATATATGTTCAACGATGAAGATAATGATGCAAAGACAACTAAGATCACTTGGTTTGCTTGGATGCACAATAGAATTGCCCTTTTCATTCCCTCGACCATTTCTATACCTTTTATGAGTTAGCTGTCATCATTAAAATATTTAACCAACATGTCATTAACAACTTGACCAATACTGTGTTGAGTGGTGTTGCAGATTTTATGATGCGCTTATAAACTTAAAAATCTTTACAATGAGATATTAACTTAGAAATTTCCAAGTAACACTATTTAAGAAAGCAAGTCTTGTTGAAAAATATTCTTAAAAGCTTGAACTGAAAAAGCATAGCATAGCTGATTCCCTTTTTTCTTTTTTTTTTTGGACGAGTAAAGATTCAAAACTTGGCAACACTTTGGCAGATTCTTAGAGAACCAACAAAAGAGAACAGTAAGCATAAGCTACAAGCCTTGTCGCAATTACATATATCAGGATTTGTATGCCTTTAGGCCCTCGATTCTACTAAGGGCTACTTTTCCTGGGAATATAAGCATTCTCAAATCTTTTAATGCAAAATACATTGAGTTTATTTTTCAGTCTTTCCATTTTTCCTGACCCTTGGACACGAACCAGATTTTCTCTACTTTTCAAGGCCTTCATATATCTTACTTGCATTCCCATACCAGCTCAGTTGTTTCTCCAACATGTCACCTTAATTTTAGCAATAGCTAAATTCACTATTGTTTCTGTAATCATAATCCTTGCAATATTGTTTTAATGACCAATCCATCTCATGTTCTCATCTCAGCAAACATTCACTTTAGTGTTCATGGACCCACTTTGTTGCCCAAAATTTAATATAGCCACCACATGACTGCTAACATATGAGGTTTCCTTGGGAATTAGAAGGCATGTGGTGATAACACCACTGCACCTGCACTTCATTTATTCTTTTATAATTCCACCATATCTCTTACTGTGCAAAAATGATTTTAGTGATATAAAATACTGAAGCATTGAGTAGAAAGGAAAAACTTAAGAGTAACTGAGAAAACTTTTTATATAATTTCTTAGCAATATTTATAGATCACATCTAAAAGTCAAACACACACACACACACACATATAATTGTAAGTCAGGACAATCAAGAGTACTTGAAATACAAACTTTTGCTTCCCATTTCATGGAGGAAGAGAACCAGTCATCAGACTTTTGCTTATTATCTGGACTCATCTTGAATAATTAGAGCATTTTAATAACCCCCTCAATAATAGGAAATCATAAGAATTGGTTAAGAATACCATACCATACTTGTATTAGTGATTTTTCAACTACAATAGCTTTCATGTATTACTAAAATAATTTTAAAATCAGCTTCACCTTCTAGGTGTCAGTAAGATGGTCTTTTATAAGAGCGTGCACAAAAAATTTTCTTTCACTATAAGTCTTCTGAATTGTTTTTCTGTATACTATCAGTATTGTGATGGCGGTATTACCAACATTTTTATATTCTTTATGTTTACTTCTGTGCTTTACCATGAAAAACTTGATGATTTTTTATTTTTATTGTTCCCCTGCTTAACTCAAGGGGATGCTCAATGATAACATGGTCTCATCGCCAAGGATTAATCCCATCAATATTGTTTTCCCTTTAATTCTTATTTCTCCAATAAATATCTTAAGGACATCTTCCAATTTAGTTTGTGGTTCAAATTTCCATCCTATGATTTGCTATCATTTTTTTTAAACATAACTCATCACTGAAATGCTAGAGTTTCTTGGCAAACCTTTTGGCTAAAATGCCCTTAGATTCATAAGTTTCCTCCTTCGGATGCTGGCGAATAAAATTCATGATATAATTGACCACCTTGTTTCAAGTTGGTGAGGTCAGGGATTGCTTTCAAACTGCATCAGAAATTATTTTCTTAGATATTATACCTTCTGCTAGGTTGCTATTTCACCCTGCTTACATGTTTATCCACTGTTTCTTGGATATACAATCTGTACATAGTCATGCTTGTTCTTAATATATCTCAATGGAACTTCTAGAAACTTGAGAATGTGCACCACAAAATTTCACTCACCTAACAAATTTCATAGTCAATCCAAACACCCACATCCTTTGCTTTGCTTATTTTACATTATCCTTTGACATTTCTTAACCATTTAGAAAATTTAAATAAGGTTTTTGACTTACATCTTGAGGCTTATGCCTTGCCTTATTGGGAGTTCAAAAACCATGCCTTAGCCTTTGCATTTTCAACCGTTTAGTAAGCTGTGCTGTCACCACCTGTCCGAACTTTGAAATTAATATGTATCGCCATTTCATTTATGAGAGTCAAATCATGATGTGGTAAGACTATTTGGTACTTGAATTATATCTGAATTTTTAGTTACTTTCCATTGTTGTATGTCTCTAATCATAATATCTGGAACTATATTGCCAATGAATGGAGGCGCTACATCCATACCTATTGACATCATGTCTTATTGAAGTAATTGGGTGATCATATCTCTTTACTTTCTTGTCATCTATTAATATGTACCTTTTCTGCTTATTTGCTAGTCTCTTTATCGACGGGTGGCTTCATATGAGGACTCGGAGGGTTTAAAGCAGGATGTGAGGTAGTTTTGCTTCTCCCTTCGTTTTCGCAATGTCCTGATGTTTCCCGGAAGCACATGATATTCTGCTAATTTACACTAGGGTTTTCTTTGTAGTTAATGAAAAACTTAGAGAACCAAATGCTTACAGGTATACAGGGTCAGGAAACCTAATTGGAATTGGTTCCTTGTATGCCATTGTAGGATTCCTTTGGAAAGGCAATATTTGGTGGAAGAGTACTCACTTTACTGTAAATAGGGTGGTTTAAACTAGTCTTATTAAGTTAGACCGATGGTTTGTGGGGCATGAATTCCACATTCTTCAGTGGGGTGAGCCTTCTAAAGTTACCAGGCTTATTAGTTAACTTCTATGGTTTACGAGGCTTGGCCAAAGTCCATCAGCAGTTGAGGAAAGGCCCATGATATAGATTTTTTAGTTATATGACTATATGTATACATTAGATTCGGTTCTTATAGTGATCATGATCACAAATCCATTGTCCTCTGAGCAAAAAATTTTCTTGTGTTCAGGTTGCTTCTATCTCCTGTGAGACTGGGAGCGCAAGCTTTTTCTTGGGCTGCTAGGAAATTAGAACCAAACAAAGTTGGTCTACCAACATCACCCTCATCAACAGCTATTCAGGATCGTGTCCTACAAGCAGCCGCAAAACATGAATCTCAACCATCTGATGCTGAGGAAGCCCAAGGGTTGCCGCAAGAATCACCGGTTCAAACGAATGAGAATTTGGACCTCTCAGAAGCATAACACCTTGAATGGCAAACTTCTGTGCCTAGGTATCAACTGAAGTTGTCTAAATACTTCTGGAGCCTCTCATGTTTTGTTGTGCAATTTTTAAACTTTTATATCTGATACCATGGATTGGATTAAATGAGTGACTGCCAGATTTGGGCCTTACGCCTTTTTTCGACCACTATATTGTAGTAGTGATGATCAAAAGGATTAGAGGTTATGAGGTCAAATGATCATATGCTCCTGCTTCCTTCCACCTCCCTCCACCAGATGTATTCATCATTCACTAACCAGACTGACCCACTCTGCTGCAGGGCAGTTGGCTGAAAATTGACTGGGATACTTTAGGTTAACTGTTAAATGGATTTTAAACCATTTCTGCCTCATGTTTTAAGAAACACGAGCTTTTAATTTGAGATGAGTAATATCCATATGTTTGAAGGTGGGCTTGCCGTTACTTCAGTCATCTACAAGTGGTTGATTTGTAACAATCACTTATTTGTGCGCATGATTGGTGTGCAATCCATCCTATTTTCAGTACCTCCCTCATGCCTCTGCCCATGTGCCTGTATCTTCATAGAACCTTGTGGTGTGTGACCAATGGTCAAGGCCTGCTGTGCTGGTATGGGGCACTGTACCGGTTGCTCAGCGGCACAAGTTGGTATGGAGCCGTGCCGTACCATGCCAGGCCCGTACCGACATAGCAGAGGAGGCGGGGGAGAGGGGAACGGGAGAGAGAAAAAGAGAAAGGGGGAGAGGGTGGGAGAGAGATGGAGGCTAGCGGAGACCGGCAAACGGGGAAGGAAGTGGAGGCTGCAGCCGGAATTCTATTTCAAACTATTCTGGCAGCAGCCTCCATCTCCTTTCCCCATTTGCGGGCCTCCGACGGCCCTCCGCCACCATCTGCTAGCCTCCCTCCCTCTCCCTTTCCCTCTCCCTCTCCCGCTCGCTCTCTTTTCTTCTCCTTCTCTCTCTCCGGCGATGCGTCTCAGTTTTCTTGCTGGAACCGTCCTGGTCCACCGTTGGTACGGATCGGGATGCTTCGAACCGGATGGTTTCATAGACGTTGCTTATGGTACTCATTGATCGTTTATATCAACAAAAAAGTATTCCTTGCCAATGAACGTACATCAACTCAAGATAATTGCGGGTTTTTGGGCATCTTGACACCTACATTCAAAGGAAACCAAATTGGTTCTTGCAAATTTTGTTTAGAGTTGGAGACTCAGAGCAGGGTGATGGCAAGAAGCTTTATATTGTGGAAGGCGACGGTTGGTTCCCATGAACAAACCCAGATTGGACTATCAATGAGCCAAGGCAAACCTCAGATTTAAATCTCAAACCATTTGTAGCTCCAATTTTATGACCCAATTCAAGAAGCCTCAAAAAGATCAGATTATGATACAGCAAATAAATTTTACAGGATGCCAAATGGTTAGGTGCATGCATCTACAGGGCTGGACCAACCTTTAGACGACTGAGGCTAAGGTTCTGCCCAAAAAAGGCCTACCGCAGAGAATGCCTTAAAGACAAAACAAAAAAAAAAAAAAGGCCTTCCTTGGTGAGTTCGCCTTAAACCGACTCATCATTGGAAAAATCTCAAAGACAAAACGGGAAGCAAAAAGGCTTCTCTTAATGAGTTCGCCTTAGGTCCAAATGCATTGAGAGCATCCAGTTGCCAATCATGCAACAGAATCAACTTAAAAGCTATGGACTAATTGGCTCGGTTTCGGTATGGATGTTACATTTTTTTTAATATTCTTTGAAGGAAGATCTGCAGGCTTTTGTATACGTCTTAAAAAAAAGATGTGATTGATGTACTGAGTTCGTGCTTGGCAGATTCCAAATTTTCTTTCTTTCAGATGATACTGTAAATTAGCTCCCACTGTAAACAATAGATGGAACTAGCGGTCATATGAATAATATATCAGAAGTTGGTTTTGCATTACAAATTGACACAAAATTTTGTAAGCATTGCTGCGGTGATGCTATTCTAATTGCTTGCAATTTAACCACAAATGCCCTCACATGCTTTCTAATTCTTCACCTACTCTTATCCGTATCTATTTGACTCTTCATGACACTTTTCATAGAACAAGTTAGAAGTTGTCATTAAACATTTTTGGTGAATAGAACCTTGGATAGTTACCTTGGTCTTAAAGCTAACTCCATAGGTAAGATAAGCCTGGTTCTTTACACCTTTCATGCTTGATAAAACATCATCTTGCACTTCTATATGCCATTCTAGCTTCTCTGAATACATTCATTAACTGTAGCCTTTAAAAAAAGAAGAAGAAAAAGAAAGATTCAAAAGTGCTAAAGTTTATTGAGTTTGAAATTGTGATTTGATAATTCTCAATGATCAATGGCAAAATCAAGCGTACAATGAAAGATCATTGCAAGACTATCTTAAATTGACACAAATCTCACATAAGTAGACATTCAAACCATGGCACAGAAATGAAGCTAGGAATAAAGAATGCAACCCATGTTGCTCATATGTTATAGTGATTCTTACTAGTCTAAACTACTTTAAAAATTATCCGGATCGAAAAGTTTTATTACAAATATTTTGTACAATGATGTACTAAGTTATCTCAATCAATAAATTACCATCCTCTTTTTATAAAAAACTAAAAGAGAGGAAAAAAAAATTGAATTCTGCCTCCGGTATAGGTTTTCTGAACTAATTGGGTTTCCAAAGGCCGTGGGCCGTTACACCCAAAATAGATGGCGCGACGCGCGGGAGATCTAGGTCTTCGTTTCCCAAGAATCGATATAAAAGGCGCGGGAGAGGGAAAGAGAGATGGAACCGGAAAGCGATATGGGAGAGACGACGGAGGGCTTGGGAGGAGGAGCGGAAGCTGCGCTTAGCCTGACTGTGGGCTCCTCGATATCCATACACTACCACTCTCTTTTCGGATCTCATGACGATGTGCTTCTTCTCGAGGTCGATGAGAAGCTCGTCCCCGATGTCGCCCTGCACTGGTAAATCTTTACCCTCTCCTCCCTCAAAGCTTATCAACACTTTAATTCTCTTTTTCTCGTTATTTCTTTGTCCTAATTTTCTTAGATCTCAATTCCTTGATATGGGTTTGCGCGTCGTATGTTTGGCTCGATCCTGTTTGTAGGTTTTAAGACCCTCTGTGGTAGTTGAGGTTCTGGTGAGTCTTTCTTGTTCTCTTTGAAACGATAATTAATATGAAATTCAGCTAATTGATATCTGCTTGCGATATCTAACTATTGATAGATTCGATCTTTTTTCTAATTTCTTCATGTTTCTTTTTTCTTGTTTTTAAGCCAAGTATGATGGATTAAGCTTGTTGGTTACATGCTTGTGGTATTTCTCAATTTCAAAGGAAACCCATATGCTTCTATGTAAAAAGCTGTTCTTTTTTCCGTCCCGGTTTATGTTATGTTTGAAACATGTATACTTTTTTTCTTTTTTTTGCTGTAAAAAACATGTATACTTGGTTGTTGGGATTTGAACTTCTATTTGCCGCTGCAATGACATGGAAAGCTTGGGGTGCTTTTCTTTCTTTCTTTCTTTCTCTTTCAGATTTTGGATTTTGAAGATCATCTATTGTTCCTTTGCACATGCACTAATTCTAAGCTTGCTATTGTTCTGATGAAATATGGAGGAAGTGAGAAACTTCCTCAAAATTTATTAAGCTTGCTATTATTCTGACGCTAGGATTTTTTTTTTCTTTTACTGAATCAATCAAGTCTGCCCCTGCCATTTTGATTAGCTAAATGATTTGTTTCTTCATGGAGTTTTTATTTGTTCATTTGCAGACCCAGCTCTACCCAGCTCTAACATAAAAAACAGGAGCATAGATTTTGATTTGTCAATACTAGGGATCATGGCATCTCCCATGAAAAATTAAAATTTGATCATGATTCTCATCAAAAAGATGGTTAATTTTCTATAGAAGCTGGCTGGTTGTGCATAATTATTTAACACTTTTGTAATTCAACCACATTATTTGGCAAAGGAATTATCATTGAAGATAACTGGGAAAAGACTCTTGATTAAACAAAATAACATCAAAACTTGTACATATGCGAGTCACATTCTACCCATTTTTTGTGTCAAGACTTTGTCTTGGTTTTGGATATTATGATGATCAAAATACATGGATATCTGATATTATATCAAAAAAAAAACATGGGAAGGTTTGGAATGAACACTAACATACTAAACATGTACATTGAACTATGCTACTAGACAAATCGCTGACTCATTAGAGATCGTCTTTCAATAGTTTCTTTGGTGAACTATAATGGGTTACATAGTGCATTGCCTGTTTTTCTCTTCATCTAGAGTTAGTTCATGTGTGTAGATCAAAATGTACAGAAGTGTACCACTAAACCCACAAAAGGGAGAAAGTTGGTCTGAGAGACATGGGAAATATCTAAAAGGCTGCCAAAGAATTTATATTAAATTTGAATGATATCAGAGTAATGATATCGGCCCCCATCAAAACAAAGACATTGTCCAGACTAGAACCAGAATAGTAATGAAGTCCTCAATGTAACAAAGAGTAAACAAAACTAACAAAGAAAGGCAAAAGTTAGACATAAGATCACGACGAAAGAAGATTGACCTCATTGAAATAACCCAACATCAAACATGATGCTCCTGCTCCTCCTGCTGGTTTCTGTAAGCAGCCAGCTGGTGAATGACCTAGCCTGAACCCAGTTTTCTTTATGTTTTTATGAGCTTAAACAGTAAAACATGATGACTAATCCCTTGATACATAACTGGCATTTTAGGTCTTATGCCCCTATTTAGTTCAAAGATACTTTGGTCAAAGAATATAACACCAAGTGCTTGTTAAATGTTCTCGATCTTTGATGGGTCATAACGTGATATATGTAGGACATAACTTGTTGGTTATTCTATATGACATCAATGAGCTTTAATTATTTTAAGCTTTGCCTACCATGGCACTTCACATCATCTTGTAAGTACAATCTCTTGGTGTTCCTAACCCAAGATGCTTTCTTTTGATGATTTTCTTCACCAATCTGTATCATGGTTCAATCTATTAATTTCTCTCATGCTTATTTGGCAAATAAGAACTTGTTTTTCTATTGCAATTGCCTGACGATCTTCCTCTATTTAGGGGTGACCATTTGATGACAGCCTGATGAGGGAGCTATGCTGTGCACTCCAACCTATGTGATGAAGTATGTAGGCACATCCAACTCTGTATTATTGATAACCCCAGGAGAGCCAACTCCTTCGAGTTCGTATTATGCAGGCAACTGGTAGTGAGACAAACAACATAGCAGTCCTTGGTGCAGTGGTATCTGTCATCAAAGTGGCACCAGGGAATATCCCAGGCTTGAGAAAATGAAATTCCTCTTTAACGGGAGGAATTACAGACTTGAGGAAGATTCTGAAAATGAATGGCCATTAGATGCACTTTCAGAAAATGAAGTATTCTTAGAAGCTGACGAGTTCCCTCACAGAATTGCTCTCCGCTGACTTGAAAAATTTGGAAGCAAGATGGAGAATTAAGGAAGCAATTTGTGGAGTTTGGATGAGAAGCGGGTCTGTGTCTTTTGCTGAACGAATTTTGGATGGTGGAAAGATGAATTTGGAGATTTTCGTGGAAAAGTGGATGCAAAGTGTTCCTTCAGGAATAAATGCAGACTTAAAAATGCTTGAGGGTGAAGTGTTGTATGAAAAGCTTGGTGTCAAAAACTGGATCCATGCTTTCAGTGTCTCCGATGTTCCATCAACTCCAGCTGAGCATGTTGCAGCACTGTTTTGAGAGCGGCCAAAGTGGGAATGGAAAAATTTAGAGCCCTATATCAGGTTGCTATAGACTCCTTATGAGATTTTCATTTGGTTGCTTCTCCTGTTTGAACTTTACTGCTCTCATTTTCTTAGGAGCTTAACAAAAATTTCTTTCCTTTTCTAGGGACTTGTGTGTGCCGACTCTCTCTTCAGAAGGTTTGCTTATCAAGTATACTGGAGGAATGTGACGAAGTGCAGATACTGAACCTATTTCCACTGCAAGATAGTCTTAAGCGATTATGTGTACCTGTTTTCAGCTTCTCTGAGTCTCTCTTCAGTAGGTTTGCTTATCAAGTGTACTGGAAGAATGCGACCAAGTGCAGATATTGAACCTATTTTCACTGCAAGATAGTCTTAAGTGATTATGTGCACATGTTTTCAGCTTCTTTTGCCCCAGGTAACGAGTCTATTTTCAGCTTCTCTTATCAGCTGTTTTGACTTTTGTTGTGAGATTTTATTGTTATGGTAACATTTCTCTATTTGCTTATGTTACTGCTGGCAGAACAACTTATTATTCTCTTTGAAAATGGAGATTTGATTTTGGAAAATCAATATAATATGATGAACAACAAAAGGTCAAGCAATGGCTATTTTTCTTGACATGCAGCACCAGCCATTGTAATGCAACAGCAAACTCCAACAAGATGTCTGGCCAATTGGGCATTTTTCTTTCATTTTTTGCTCAATATGTGAAAAAGAAATCCAAAGGAAAAGAGAAGAAGTTGGGAGAGTGAAGTTTGGGTGTAATGGAGTCAGAGCTTTTGAACAAGTCTAGATTTAATCGTGCTCGGTTTGAAATTATTCTCGAACCTGAGTTTTGAGATAAAGCTTAATTTATTCATTATTTAATCGGGTATAGTTCGAGCTTGTTTTTGAAGCAAGCCAAACAAAAAAGCCTAATCAATCAGCTTGATTATTCAAATCAAGTTGAGATTAATTTAAGAATTAAACTTGGTTCAATCTTAAGTTGACTTCTAATTGATTCAAGTAATTAATATTTGATAATAAAAATTATAAAAATATTAATTATACTATAAAGTATATTATCATGCCATAAAACATAACAATTTAATTAAGCCATCAATTAAAGCTTTCGTGCATGTATGCGGTATTGCATGTACAATAATTCTTGTGCTTCATCAAGTTTAGCTTAATTGAGTTAGGTAAATTTAGACTTGGCTTGAAACTAATTCTGAGCCTATGAACTAGGTCCGAACTTTATTGAATTAAATTCAAGTCGAGTGTAATTTGAACTTAGCTCAAGTCATTCTGACTTGTTATATCAATCGGCAACGTGAAGGAAAGTGGGTGCAATGGAGAGCACTAATTGAGTTCATCGATGGAGCGTTGCATTCTATTTTTCCCGGTCAAAAAAATTCTGTCATCACGTGCATCCAGCGTTTGCCAAACGGCTACTGGGACGGAAAAGAATCAACTAGCCGTTGCACTCGCCTCCAACGGTCACATTCCAGCCTACTCCTGAGCCCTTCAAATAGTACCTCTGCCCCAGCAAGCCCTCGTCAACCTCTTTCTCTCCCTCTCTCTATCGAGCATCTACAAGCAATCTCTCTCTCTTCCATTTCCCAATTATTTCTCCTTAACCCAGTTCCAATCTCCCATGGGGAATCCACCTGCTGATGCCTCTGGCACCAGCTATCACTCCCACAAGGTCTTCCTCCTCTGCAACTACATCCTCCTCGGTGCTGCCTCCAGCTGCATCTTCCTCACCCTCTCCCTCCGCCTCCTCCCGTCACCCTGCGGCCTCCTCCTTATCTTCCTCCATGCCCTCACCATCATCGGGGCCGCCACCGGGTGCGCCGCCTCGCCAGGTTCCACCAAGTGGCATGCCACCCACATGGTGGCCACCGTGCTCACAGCCATCTTCCAAGGTTCCGTGGCCCTGCTCGTGTTCACCAGGACGCCGGACTTCCTCGGGGAGCTGCGGTCCTATGTGAGGGAGGAGGATGGGGAGGTGATACTGAAGATGGTGGGTGGTCTCGGGGTGGTGATCTTTTGCTTGGAATGGGTTGTCCTGGCCCTGGCTTTTGTGCTGAGGTACTATGCCTATATGGAGGGGGACTCCGGAAGCAATGCCATGAGGAGTGCCAAGGTACAGCATGATGAGGAGACGAAGGACTGGCCATGGCCCTTCCAAGTCTAGCTCACTGCACTGCACATCGGGAAAAAAAGATGCTCCTTCTGTTGTTGTAGCGAAGAATTAAGAGGGTTTTGGTTGATGGGTTATTTTTAATGTTGTACATCGGGAATGAGTTTTCGCATTATCTTCTCAACTTAATTCGTTTATTCATATTTCTTTTGGCTGCTGCAAAAGCTGTACTTCTTGAGGGAAGTGACTTCTGTTTAATTTACATGTGATTGGGATGCATATGATTTTTTCCCCTCCGAATGTCAGTGTTGTGATATTTTTTCGCTATTTAAGCTTGCATTCATTGTTGAGGAAACTCTCCCTTTTGTTGGTTCTGATAAATGAGTTCTGCTAATAGGAAAGAATAGTGGATCTGGAAAGTGGTTTTTTCGGCATAATCCAATGATAAAATTAGGCGGATTAATTTTAGATTCATGTCCATTGTCTGGAAGAAAATTCATTTCGGATTGATGGGGTTAACAGACTCTGGTTATCTTTAATCGTATTTGGGGAAGTAAGGAATCGACATGTTTCACAAGAAATGAGTCCCATGCCTGAATCCCTTACCAGTCCCTTCATCTCCTTTATGGCTGGGGGGGGGGGGGGGGGGGGCTTTGCCATATGAAATTACTTCTGCAGTTGCCCTTGAAACTGTGGCGCCAGTTGCTTTTCTTTTTTCCACTTCTCTTCCTATCTGTTCTCTTGTTTTCCTGTTTCTTTTTTCAGTGTCTGTTCCTTTTGCTCTCTTAGGATTTCAGAAACTTTGATGAAGTTGAAGGATAGGAAGAGAAGTGGTGGTGATCAGGTGCATAATTAGCAGAAATATGTGGTTGCATGTATTTGAATTCTGAGGTAGCAGAAACTGTGCCAGAAATATCATCACATCGATATATAATAATGCAAGAGAAGCAGAAGAGAAAGTAGTGTCCGGCACATAGCATGTCAATTAGCAACATTTTGCTCAAAAAAAATGGTTTAAAACATCATTCATTCGAAATGAAGTGTATAGAGTTGAATACTTTCACTTGAACCTGACAATTGCTTTGCCAACCAGCTGAACTAAGCACCTTTTTGGACATTTTTTCTGAATCACAAGTCACTACAAGAAATTTTGGAGCCATTTTATATATAAGAAGAAACATTCAATGAAAGTAATCTGTGGCCGTAAAGTCTTCATTTATTTTTTCCTCTTGGGGTGTTCCCTTAGGCCTTAGATCACCCCCCTTTGCGGAGCTTCTGTATCATTTCATTTTTTATGACATGGAGGTGACAACCTCAGCATGTTTCTCAATAAATGCCAAGGCAGCTGCCTTTTAAGTCTTGATAATGGTCTTAGTCAAAATCTAATGCTGTACAGCTCCGTTGCCAACTAAAATTAGGGCCTATTGCACTTGTACAGTCTTCAAATTACCCCCAGTTGTCCCATGAAGACTATTCCAGACTCTTGGAAAAAAAAAACCCAATTATCTCTTTCCCACATTGAAAGAAACTTGCACTAGTTAGGAAGAACATAAAAATCCATAATAAACTAATCCTAGGCTCTGAAAATTCTTCAAGCATTACTCGCCAGAAATGATGCTGAAAATTTAAATGCATTCTGTCTCATCCCATGGACTCCTGATTCTGACCAACTTAGAAAGGCGTGTAGAAGGCCATGTCTTCTTACCGCTTCCACTTCGCTTCAGGAAATCACCTGTCCGTAAGGTTGATTTCTTCTCAGAGTTTACTCTTCTTAAGGCTTGCAGGCACAACTGATGAGTTCACCTTCAACAGCTTCGGTGGCATAAACCTTAGCCTAGAAAGGATGGCAAGAATATCACCTTATGAGACTCGTGGACTAACCAACACCACCTAGCAATCCGAAGGTGAGACAGAACTGCATCTCCCCTAATGAAACACTCTCCTTTGGTCAAGGCCAATACTTTGGCCTCCTCGATCCAAAGAACGATGGCAATGCATCAAACCGTATCATCTCTGTGAAGTTCTATACAAATTCAGAATCCTTTCTTTGGTATCAACGACAACCATGTTGGTATCAACGTCGACTTAATGAGATCGATCAATTCCCATGCCGCTGGATATCTCGCCAATAGTGATAGCAAATTCAACAACCTCAGCCTTGTAAGTGGGGGTCCCATGCAAGTTTGGGTAGAGTCTGATGGTCTAAACAATGCAAGTTTGCAGAGATAATAGAAGAATGGGAAGGTATGGGCTTCAAGGATAAGGAGTATTCAGGAGGGTCCATCAAGCCAACTTCCAAGTTCGAAGTTGCCATTGAAAGAGTTAGGCATGAATCAAGACAAGGGATGGAAAGAATTCGTAGCTGAGACACCGGACACGTATCTTTTCGTCGTGGTCCCTCACTACCTCAACCAGTGAAGGAAAAAGTTGAAAAAAATTGACGTGGCAAATCAACAGGCCAACAACAGTTCCAGCCTTCCTCAACGATTGGCCAGAGTTCAGACTCTAGGATTTAGTGATGAAACTTGAATCTGCAGTATAAATGACAACAGAGAACAAAAACAAAGAAGAGGGGGAGGACATAGGGATCATTGAGCAGTGGAGAGGAGCACCTTCAGCCAGCATCCGCATCAGCAATAGAAACACAAACAAGATACAGGATAACGATTTGAAGTAGACATGAATATGCGACACAGGTAGGAGAAATAATTGAAAGATAAAAGCTATGGCAACACAAAGTTCCATCGAAACAAAAAAAAGTAACATTTAACATCTATTGCTGTTTGCAACTCTACTAGTGCAAAACACATTTTGTACTATTTCCATTGATCTCAACCTCCAATCCTTAATCCCTTTCACTCGACAATGCAACCAAAAGTAGGAGAGGCCCCACTGATATCAGAGACATAGGCTTTACTGTTCTATGACTGGCTCCAAAAAAAAAAAAAAAAATATAGTTGCAAGTTATTACAGTTGTCAGAATCATGCACAATCTCGCCTATTATAGTATATACGATATTGAATATTATAGTTGCTACATATTGCATCACAATCTGTTAGGTCCCAGCCCGTGGGGAGGAGAAGAAGAAGTTGGAATGGAGATAGTTGATTCGAAGCCTCTCTTCGGGTGAGAGAAAAGTCCTCACATGTGTCCTCTACTCTGGGTGAGAGGAATCCATCCGCACACTGACAAACCCACGTAAAGAAAAACCCCTAACATCCACAGTCCATTGGAATTAAATATAAAGAAAATAACTTTCTTCCATGTTCACTCACTCAACCTCCCATTTATCCTCCCACCATAACTCCTTGATAACTGACTTATGAAAGGCTGGGTCGTCACTTCATCAACTCGTTTCCCATGTCTTCGCCTGAGATCTAGGTGCATGGCGTCCGTTCAACTCGTTCCCCATATCCTCGCATGGGAGCTGAGTGCACGGCATGATGCCGCACAAATGCGGAAAAAGAGGAGAAGAAGGAAGAACAAGAGAGGAAGAAGGAAGAAGAGGTTCTAGAGACACAGGAAGAAGAGAAGGGGAGGAGGAGGAGGAAGAATAAGATCTGGGGGGAAAAGAAATTCTTAATCATTCATTAAACCCTAATCATGAAAATAGTTCCCTATATATAGGGCCCAAAAAATACACAACTTGCATAAACCCCCCTTACACAGAAATAAATCCTAATGAACCCACAAATAACACAAATAAGCCCTAAAATGCAAATAAGCCCAGAAATAAAATAAACCACAAATAAACCCTAGAATGCAAATTAGCCCAAAAATAAAATAATAAAATAAATATGCAAATAAACGAGTCTGGCTCAATCCGGGGGCTCAGGATCATCTGGATGAAGGGCTCTGATGTCCCCATCAACTCCTCCCGGGTGAGAAAAACTCGACCCCGTCGAGTACAGGTCTGGCCGGCTGTCGTACTGCTCCAGAAGATCGGGGTCAATGCGCTGCAACTGTGCTTTGGAAATCCACGTCACATCAGACTTTGGTCGACCTTTCCACCGAACAAGGTAACGTTGGTAACCACCGTTCCTGCTTGAAATAACCTGCTCATCCAATATATGTTCTATTTGTTCTCTGCGTGCATGAAATTTGAGAGGTGGTGGCTCAACAGCAGGTAATAGGGCAGGGTATCCAACATAGGCAGGTATATCAATAAAGGGGTCAGAAGGCAGGAATATTATCTTTTTGTATGGGACTAAATCTTCAATATTAAATGTCGCACTAATCCCATAGTCATCAGGAAGATCCACAACATATGCATTCGAACTGGTTTTCTTTAAGATTTTGAACTGTTCTGCACTACAAATTTGCAATTTCTTAAACGTTTCCGAAGAAAGTCGTTCAAACCTAATTCTTATCATGATGTAATCTCTTTCACTTAACTCATTATAACGTCTGTGTAAATCAGCAAAGGATTTATATTTTAAGTTATTAAAGTGACTACAATTGCTGATTTCTCGATGCAATGAATGTGGATGTGATACAATTGATTGTGCAGACTCAAAGACTCTATACTGATGAGACATGAAAAACAGGTCTATGGGTTGCCTAAGTTTGTAATCATGCACTACTTCGAATGGACTCATACCTATGGACTTGTTAACCGAACTATTACATGCAAACTCAACTGTCGGTAACATTAAATTCCAGGTCCTAGCATATGCATTCGGTCTGAGCCTATGATGTAGAAGGTTGGGCAGAGATGCTTCGGGAACTAGATCGATTGCGCGTTGGATATCATGCATTGGAGAAAGTGCATCCGGAAGATCATCAGGGAGTGCATCATGAAACTCCTCTAGAAGGGAAACTACTACCGGGGAATGTTCAAGGTTGGACTCCGCATGGGTAACTTTAGCTACAAGTGCCAATTCAGATGATTGGCTCTCAATATCTGTCACTACCTCTTCCACAGTTGTGATGTGAAGTGGCTTGGTTGTACTTAGATCACTAGTCTCCCTTTGGGAATCATTTTGGACAAAGTCTAATTCTGTAGGTTCGTCTTCAAAGTCTTCTTCATAGTCTTCTATATTTGGTTCATAGACTTCTTCGACATATTCGGCCTCTTGGTTCCTAACTTCTGGTTCAGTAATCGGGTAGGTCTTAGTGGAACATTGGGGCGCTATATAGCCGAATTGTTGACACCTAGAGTATTGGGTTTGGTGCCTAGGAGAGTAGGGAAGGACTACAGGTGGTGCGACCAAACCGATTTTAGGTTGGGCTGTAACAGGGGTTGGCGATTTAGGGGTCCTAGAATGTTGCACGAGCTCACGGATCTCTTGTCTGAATTCTTTGTATCCAGCCCGTATGACAACGATCTGTTCTAAGATAGACCTCAAAATGTCGGAATTCATGGTAGCTACAGGGGTTTTAGGTTGATTGAGATAGTACTCCATATCACTACAGGTTGGCATGCAATGATGACACTGGGTGATGATGTGAAATGCAGTGTCACTAATGAAACCCTAATAACTATGATGTAGGACCAAATTTGATGCAGGACAACCTACTAATGCAATCTATTATGATTTCAGAAATCAGCAAGTCTTCACAATAATAGCTTAAATTTAAATGTTGCTGATTTTTACTTCGGTTATTCAGAATTAAGGATTAAGATTATTCAATTTAAGAAATTAGATTGCAATCAAGTAGTACAGTTGTTCTGATCCTAAATCAATATGATCGAATAATGTTGAGAAACGTCCTGTTACTAGGGTGTGCTAATTTAATGTCAAGATTTAAAGGGTAATAGGACGGGTTCGGAAGTGAGAGGTTCAATGTTCTGAATTATAACAGCAATATAAGTTTTCAAAATGTGGCTATCATGCAAGAGAACTAGAACATAATTAAATGAACAAGCCAGAAAAAGTAGAAACCTATCACCTGTGGCGGATGCAGTCAACCAGAATCGTCTGCTCGTGGAGTCTCGGACACGAAGTTGGCGCCGGGCAGAGCTAGCTGGAGTTATGGACCTGCATCTACAGCACAAGGCTTCCGGGGCTGTTGAAATGGGCTGAAGAACAATCTGGTTTGGGCCTGAGATCGGACCTGCAGCCGCTTGGGCTTGGGCCGCGCTCAATTGATGGCGCACGGGCTTGGGCCAGTACAGAAGCAAGAGCGGCTGGGGCCTTGGTTCGTGCGGGAAAGATGGATGGCCAAGGGGGAGAGCAGATGAGGGAGGCGACGGTGATGGCCAAGGGGGAGAGCAGATGAGGGAGGCGACGGTTGGGATGGCGGCCGAAGTCGGGGAGGTGCTCGGGGTGGCGGTGGCGAGGATGGCGTGGGTCCGGTGTCGTTCACAGGAGACGTCCTCGGGTCGCAGTGAAGGCGGACACGGCGGCGGCGGCGGACGAGGCTCGGTGGAGACGGAGCCCGGCGGAGGTGGCGCAACAGAGATGGAGCGGCAGAGAGAAGGCTGCCGCGAAAGATGAGCGGCGGCAGACTCAGCGAGGCGGCGGAAATGGGGTTGACACGACGGCGGCGAGGAGGAAAGGCGGAGCGGCTGGTGGTGGCGCTTCAGGCGGAGCTCGGCGACGGCGGCGAAGGGGTGGCACGACGGCGGCGAGGAGGAAAGGTGGAGCGGCCAGAGGCAGCGCTGCAGGCGGAGCTCGGCGACGGCGGCGAAGGGGACGGTGGAAACCCTAGGGTTTCCTTTTCGGCAGAACAGAGGTTGGTTTTTTTTTTTTTTTTTTTTTTTTTGAGACACGTGAGATCACGTGTGTTGTTATAACCTTGGATCCGGTCGGATTCGGGTTGTCGGGCGTGAACCGCTCCGATAACCCGTTAGTTCCTCACGTGCAAGGCACGTGTATTTTTTTATTTATTTATTTTTTTTTTTTGGAATGGATCCGGGCTAGCAGAGAAACGGGTAACGGGTTTGGATCTTACCCGTTAGGTTTGTTTTCTTCAACCTCCCAATGGTTTCGGGAGAAGGCTCCGATCTTCACGGCGATGGCGGTGGCCGGGGCTCTGGGACCTATGGCGGCGGGCGGGGCCGGTCACGGGCTCCGGCCGGCAGCGCTTCCGGTGACGCGTCGGCAGTCACGGCTGCGGCTCCGTGACCTGCAGCGGGGGATGGCTGGCGTTCCCGGGTTTGCCACGGGTCGGCCGTGGGCGACGCGGGCGAGCTGGTGGCGCTGCTGACGTTGTGCGCGGGGTGAAGGCGGCCGTGGGCGCGACGGGTGGTGGGATTTGGCTCCTCCGACGGTGGGCTCGAGCCTTCACTGGGCAGCGGCGGCGACTGATGGATCAAGTCAGAGAGACGCGAAGGAGAGTCTGGTGCAGGGGCTGTGGCTCTTTCTTCTCTCTCGGCTGCAGAACTTTTTTTTTTTTTTTTTTGCTCTGGTGAAGACACAGACCGAGAGAGAGGGGGGGTCGGATGCGGATGGCTGTCGATCTGGGCCTTCACAGACTCGGCAGTGATCCTTTTTTTTTTTTTCTTTGGTGAGCGGACTGACAGAGGGAAGGGGTCTGTTCTTGTTGTTGATGGTAACCGAGGGAAAGAAAAACTGTTGACGGATCGGGGCTTTGGCAATAGAAGCAAAACCGGTTGCTCTGATACCAAGTTGATGCCGCACAAATGCGGAAAAAGAGGAGAAGAAGGAAGAACAAGAGAGGAAGAAGGAAGAAGAGGTTCTAGAGACACAGGAAGAAGAGAAGGGGAGGAGGAGGAGGAAGAATAAGATCTGGGGGGAAAAGAAATTCTTAATCATTCATTAAACCCTAATCATGAAAATAGTTCCCTATATATAGGGCCCAAATACACAACTTGCATAAACCCCCCTTACACAGAAATAAATCCTAATGAACCCACAAATAACACAAATAAGCCCCAAAATGCAAATAAGCCCAGAAATAAAATAAACCACAAATAAACCCTAGAATGCAAATAAGCCCAAAAATAAAATAATAAAATAAATATGCAAATAAACGAGTCTGGCTCAATCCGGGGGCTCAGGATCATCTGGATGAAGGGCTCTGATGTCCCCATCATGGCATCTACTCCCAGTCCTAAACATGCTCCGCTTCCTTTGTCTTCGCAACAGAACCATCACCGGAACGATTCTTCCTTTTGCAAACCCGGCGCTGCGTTCCACATATCGACCACGCGGTCGATGGCTACCAAATAGCGGGATCCATCATCCCTCCCCCCTTCGGCCAAAACCTTGTCCATAAAGTTTGTTTTCCAACGATAATCTTTGATAACTGCTGGCTCCATCGCCGTGATAGTCAACTTCGCCCCTACTGGGTCCTTCCACATCCTCCATGCGATCTGCTTTTATCAGATAAGCCTGTAAAGTCTTGCATCAATGCCCTGGAGTGAAATTCTTGTTGCATTTGAAGCAGAGTCCTCATTTCCATCGTTGCTGCATCTCCTCCCATGATATGTATCGGATCGGTGCTGGAGCGAGAAGCCACGATGCAGGGGTAGATGGGTTCGGAAGTCCATCACTATAGGCTGCTTTTTACTTTTGCTCCAGCCTCTCCTCCTGCATTCAAGCAATTGTAATTGCTTCTCGCAGGAAATGGGGTCGTCTCATGCATACCTCCTTTGCGATCTCTTCCTTGAGTCCTCTGACGAAAGTGCTAAGGAGCGCATCCTGTGGCCAGCTCCGGACTCGGTTAGCCAACTTCTCAAACTCCTATTGATACTCCCTCACCGAGCCTTGTTGCTGAACACGAAAGAGCTTTTCGTTGAAGTTCACATACTCATTGGGACCAAATCTAGCCAACAACTCTTGTTCAAACACCCTCCAAGTGACGATGTCTCCTTCATCCTGTTATGCCCTCCTCAACCACTGCCACCAGTGGTTGGCTTCCTCGTCAAGATAGAATGAAGCGGTGGTCGCTCGTCGGTTGGCCGGAACTCTTTGACCGTTGAAATATTGCTCCGCACGATCCAACCAGACAATTGGGTCATCTCCAATGAACAGCAGGAAGTCCATTCTCGGATGTCGTTGGGTACCTGCATACTCCTCCACTCACCCGATACCTCCTCCTCTTGGTGAAGTTGGTAGTGGTGACAGCTGCTCGAACGGCGGTTGTGGCTGCGCGATGATCAAGAGATGTCAGACAGCCTCCAAGACCTCCGTGAGCCGTCCATCCACCCGTTCGTCCAAGCCATGCAACTCCTCCTGTAGGGTGCTTAGCTCAGCTTCCATCCGCTCGATCCTCTCCTTGTTCGTCATGGCTCTGGTACTAGATGTTAGGTCCCAGCCCGTGGGAAGGAGAAGAAGAAGTTGGAATAGAGATAGTTGTTTCGAAGCATCTCTTCAGGTGAGAGGAAAACCCTTGCATGTGTCCTCTACTATGGGTGAAAGAACCCATCCACACACTCACAAACCCACATAAAGAAAAACCCCTAACATCCACTGTATATTGGAAATATATAAAGAAAATAACTTCCCTCCACGTTCACTCACTCAACCTCCCATTTATCCTCCCACCATAACTCCTTGATAACTGACTTGTGAAAGGTGAGTTGTGAAGGATTGGGTCGTCACTTCAACAACTCATTTCCCACATCTTCGCATGGGATCTGGCTTCATGGCATCTGCTCAACTCATTCCCTACGTCCTCGCGTGGGAGCTGAGTGCATGGCATCCTCTCCTAATCTCGAACATGCTCTGCTTCCCTTGTCTTCGCAACAAAACCATCACTGGAACGATTCTTCCTTCTGCGAACCTGGCGCTGTGTTCCACATGTCGACCACGCGGTCGATGGCTACCAAATAGCGGGATCCATCACAATCTTGTTATATCAGCTCAGATCAATATCCAAAAATTATGAAATTTGATTGTCATATTCAAATTTAGTATTAATATTAAATTATAGAATTTTGTTATTGTATTATATTACACCCAGTTCTTAATATCATTCTCATAATCATGAAATTTTATTGTTGTATTCTACTATATCTAGGAGCTCAACTCATATATAAAGCACACCGGTGCCATGAATACAATAAGCAATTCAAATCTTATTTCCAATACAAATTTCTCATGGCATGATATCATCAGAGCGGGGTTTTTTTATCGGTCAACCACACCGTGATCACTGTAATAATTTTGGTCACACACGAGATGCTTTGATCTCTAAATAATGTCAAGCATTGACTAACATTCAATTATTTTGTAGGATTAACTTCAAGTGCCATTCCCATGACCATAGATAAATTTAACCATCTTGACTGTTACAGAGACATAAACAAACCAAATTAAAAACCTAAAAGTTTTATTGTGCATATAAAAGGCAGAGTGAAAAAAAGAAGACGTTGTTATTAACCTAACAAGATTCTCCACAGATAGGCTCTCTTTCTGAGAAAAGGCAGAGTCCATTGATGATGTAACTGTATAGATCGCCTCTTGTTTCTTGAAAGATGAGGCGGACACTGGGCCTTCCATGGATGATCTGCTGTCAGGATTATTATAATTATCTTTACTCTGCTCTCTCTCAAGAAAGCGTTTCACATTATGGTCGCTTGTTTTTTTACTGCAAGTTGTTTTTCCAATTCAGCTTCTTCTTCTCCACGACGGCGTTGTTCCCGCTCAGCTTCTTCAAGCTGCTTCTTAAAGTTATTTTAAGACGCTTTCCCTCTTTCTCAGCCGGTTAAGTTCTTTTTCCTGTGGATAAATATAAAAGAATATTTAAAAGTGATAATATGCAAGCAAACTAGAATCCGCGACAAGGCCTTTTAAGTACCAGCACATGCTGGGTAGCACCGGCCATGCCATATCAACAGTATAGTACTGCTATAATATGTGGGTTTGATATGCCTTTTACCAACATAAGGTACAGATTTGCCGACCCCAAAAATGTAACAATATAAGGATGATGTCAGGACTTGAAACTTTTGACTTGTGATATTCCAATATGACCACTACCCTCTAACAAGCCACTTCAAAAAAATTTACCACCCAGGCAATCAGCATAACTACCCTCTGAATGATATATGGAGAAACAGTATTGGGCACAGAACATGTTGGTAAGAAGAGCTCCAAATGTATTCTAGTATTTTTGGAATCAGATGATGGCAGTCCAATATGGTCCGGTTCAGACATGTGAGCTAGCGGTTTGTTGGGGCGGTGGCCGACGATGGTCAATGTCAACACCTTGTGAGGACTGCAGGTTTACGACCTCCTTCTTCTCGAAGGGGCAGGGTGGGATGCTACCCGCGTGGCCCAACTATTTGGAGGTTAGCTTGCTGAAAGGATCCGGTCAGCACCAGTCCCCAGATGCGCCAGCCTGACGTGAGGATCTGGAGCTCGTCCTACAGATCTTCAGTGAGGATTGGTAATGTCTACGGCCTCCTTCAGAGTGTGCAGCACCCAGGCGTTGACTGTGCGTCGGTTTGGCGCTTTGGTCTGCATCTTAGGATGGCCCTATTCTTCTAGAAGATTGTTTGGGGGAGGTCTTATTCATCCTGAGTACAAGGGGCCTGGACATCCATCCCCAGTGCCCCCTGTGCTTCGTAACTGAGTCCGTGGATCATGCCTTGTTCCAGTGTTAGCATGTGCGGTGAATATGGGAGTGTGCCATGGTTCCATTTGAGATTTGGGGTGATACATCGTCATTCCTATAGGAGGTCAGTCAATGGGCGTCTGCGCCACGATCGAGGCAGGTGGCTACTATGGTGACATATATAGCATACTAGATATGGCTATCCAGGAATGCTTGGACGTTTGGTGAAAGCTGCTCTCTACCGAGATTCCTCGCTGAGAGGGCCCGGAGCCAAGCAGCTGAGATGACTTGGTCACATCTGTTGGATAGTACATTAATAGTTTGGGACACTTGGGGCTCCTATCCTGCTCCTAGAGCGCCTTGCCCAGTGTTCTTCACCTAGGAACCCCCACCTCCGAGCTTCCTCAAGGTTAATTTTGATGGATGCGTACTGGATGGTGGTAGTAGAGGAGAAATGGGCTCGTCATTAGGGGTCCAGACTCTAGAGTGATTGCAGCTGGTGGTTGCCAGATTTTCGATACCTCTGTCTCGGAGGCGAAGTTGAGGGCTGGCTGCCTGGACCGACCTAAGGTATGCCTTGCGCATTTTGCAAGCCAATACCTTAGTGCTTGAGGGTGACTCGGCTATTGTCATTGGTTGGATCCAGCGGAGTGTGGAAGGGGTGGATGATTACCATCCACTCCTTAGGGATATTCGGGAGATGGTGATGAGTGGGATGGCTCTGCGGGCCAAGCATGTTTATCGAGAAACCAACGGAGCAGCAGATTGGGTAACCTCCTATGTGGCTAACCACTCTGAGGAAACTCTGTGGCTGGGAGAGAGAAGACTACCCGGTGCATTCCAAGACTTGTTATATTTTGATTTCTTTTAGTGTATTCGTATCCGCTATATATATGATACATCCATTTCAGCAAAAGAAAAAAAGAAAAAAGCCCCAAATTTGGGGAAAGCTCTTCAACACCAAGCATGCAGCTAGCAGCAAATACATTTATGAACATGTTCATAATGAAGATCTAATTCATACAAACATGAAAAATATTTATACACTTTCCAGGTTAAGAGAACAGATTAGGCTTCTAGATACACAAACCCAACTTGGACTTAAGATAAAACATGGAAACATAAGTAACAAATGCACGTGAATTTAAATATCATAAGCAAAACTTGGAACTTACACTCTGCAATTTCTCCTTCTGAAGTTCACGATCCATTTTTCTCTGAAAGTGGGTGCAATGGAGAGCACTAATAAGAAGCAATCACTTAAGAAATTCAAAATGGAGAACAACCATGATTTCTCCATGCACGTGGACCTCACGTGCTGGCCTCCCGCTGCATTCTAGTGGCAAAGATGTGAACTCACCGCATCGTCACGTGCATCCCGCTTGTGCCAAAAGCCAGCTGCCAACGGCTACTGGGAAGGAAACGCATCAACTAGCCGTTGCATTCGCCTCCAACGGTCACATTCCAGCCTACTCCTGAGCCCTTCAAATAAGACCTCCGCCCCAGGAAGCCCTCATCAACCTCTTTCTCTCCCTCTCTCTATCGAGCATCTACAACTACAAGCAACCTCTCTCTCTTCCATTTCCCAATTATTTCTCCTTAACCCAGTCCCAATCTCCCATGGGGAATCCACCCGCTGATGCCTCTGGCACCAGCTATCGCTCCCACAAGGTCTTCCTCCTCTTCAACTACATCCTCCTCGGTGCTGCCTCCAGCTGCATCTTCCTCACCCTCTCCCTCCGCCTCATCCCGTCACCCTGCGGCTTCCTCCTCATCCTCCTCCATGCCTTCACCATCATCGTGGCCGCCACCGGGTGCGCGGCCTCGCCAGGTTCCACCAAATGGCATGCCACCCACATGGTGGCCACCGTGCTCACAGCCATCTTCCAAGGTTCCGTGGCCCTGCTCGTGTTCGCCAGGACGCCGGACTTCCTCGGGGAGCTGCGGTCCTATGTGAGGGAGGAGGATGGGGAGGTGATACTGAAGATGGTGGGTGGTCTCGGGATGGTGATCTTTTGCTTGGAATGGGTTGTCCTGGCCCTGGCTTTTGTGCTGAGGTACCATGCCTATATGGAGGGGGACTCCGGTAGCAATGCTGCCATGAGGAGTGCCAGGGTGCAGCATGAGGAGACGAAGGACTGGCCATGGCCCTTCCAAGTCTAGCTCACTGCACATCGGGAAAAAAAGATGCTCCTTCTGCTGTTGTAGCGAAGAATTAAGAGGGTTTTGGTTGATGGGTTATTTTTAATGTACATCGGGAATGAGTTTTCGCATTATCTTCTCAAGTTAATTCGTTTATTCATATTTCTTTTGGCTGCTGCATAAGCTGTACTTGTTGAGTGAAGTGACTTCTGTTTGATTTACATGTGTTTGGGGTGCATATGATTTTTTTTCCCTCCCAATATCAGTGATGATTTTTTCCCCATTTAAGCTTGCATTCATTAATTTATATAGCGTAGGAAACTCCCCCTCTTGTTGGTTCTGATGAATGAGTTCTGCCACTAGGAAAGAATAGCGGATCTGGAAACTGGATCGAAGGCAACTTAGTTCTAGATTTAGCCAGACGAATGCCCTAACTACCTCAACCAGTGAGGGAAAAAGTTGAAAAAAATTGATGTGGGAAATCAGCAGGCAGCAAACAGGCCAACAACTGTTCCAGCCTTCCTCAACGATTGGCCGGAGTTCAGATTAAAGGATTTAGTGATGAAACTTCAATCTGCAGTATAAATGACGACAGAGAACAAAAACAAAGAAGAGGGGGGCAGGGCATGGGGATTATAGGATTTGGTGATGAAACTTCAATCTGAAGTATAAATGACGACAGAGAACAAAAACAAAGAAGAGGAGTGGAGAGGATTATTGAGCAGTGGAGAGGAGCACCTTCAGCCAGCACCCGCAACAGCAAAAAAACACAAACAAGCTACAGGATATAGATTTGAAGTAGACATATGAGACAAGTGGGAGAAATAATTGGACGATAAAAACTATGGCAACACAAAGTTCCATTAAAAAAAAACAATGTAATATTATAACATCTATTGCTGTTTGCAACTCCACTAGTGCAAAACACATTTTGTACTATTTCCATTGATCTTAACCTCCAATCTTATATCCCTTTCACCCGACAATGTAACCAAAATTAGGAGAGGCCCCACTGAACCCAGTGCATTTCTTATCCATGCATATGTGCATCTATCATCCATATACCCACAAAACCCAGTGCTTCAAGGAGCATCTGCCTCAAGGCCAGATTACAGCCAATTCAATCTCATACAAAGCTCAGAGGAGTGGACTGCAAGTCAGCCTGCGAGGTGTGGCTATTATTGCCATCATTGTCAGCCTTTGTTTTTGAACATGATTGAGGAGAAGACTCGGAAATGTTGATGGACTCCCCTTCAGGAGGTAAACAGCGTTTAGAGAAATACATTGCTATGCCTTTTGGCCTCCTACCATTGTCTGTCAGAAGAAGTAAACATCAATAGGCAGTATTAATCACCATACCATAGCAAGACTATTATGGCTCTACAGTTTATAATCATGAGGAGGCTTGTGCAAAATTTTTATTCAATAAAGTGGCCTAGGATATGAGATGTTTGGAGAACATAATTTTTCCATATCAATATGCAATATAGATAACTTCTAATACCTGGGGAGATGGATAAGCCAAGGCTCTCCAATACCTCCTTCTTAACCTGCACGGAAACACATTAGTTTTTTCTTGCTATGAAAAAGGGTAATCAAGTTTCAAAGACAAAGGCTTTATTGTTCTATGACTGACACCGAAAGCAAGAAACACAGTTGCAGGTTACCTGCCAATGGTTATCAACAAAATCGGAGATTTCTCGTACTTTATTTCTTAATAGTGCCTTTGAGACGGTTGGGAACTTTTGTTGCAACAACTCTACCACCTTATTTATACTTTGTGAACAAGAATGAATAACCCTAACCTGCAGTTCAACATTTGGAACACATACATTATAATGAAAATGAGTAATCATAATCCCAATGAGTAATCATAACGACAATGAGAAATAGAAGAAATAACAAATCTGAGTCTATGCCACATAAGGTGAGGACTAGTTTGAGTTCGGTCCATCTCTCTTGTGCACTTACAAATTCTGGCAAGTCTGAGCCTGGGATGACTGCTGCAGCAGCTGTGGGAGTAATATTTCTACTGGATTGGCAGAGCACAAGATCCTCAACTGATGGGCTGTGACTTGCTGATAGATCAACTATGGAACCTCCAGGGAAGGCCTGCATTCTGAGAGCTTGCAAACAGATCTGCTCCATCTTAGATGCCCCGGCGAGATCTTCGGCCATCATTAGTTCAGCTTTTTCATGCATTAGATTAGATATAACCAATGGCTGGCTCTTTCGAAGAGCCTTCTCGGTCAAATTGTGCAAAAGTTTCTGCTGTTGCAGCAATGCTCTGAATTCTTCACTTTCAACATCTGATTTAACAGAGGGTGAGCTTTTGGCCTCATCCTCCATGTCATCCGATGAGGTCTCAGTTTGGACTCCCTGCAGTCAAATATGGAAAGAAAGAATTATAAGATACCAATCAGCATACTTTAACCTCAATCAAAAGACCTTATCTATTTTATATGGGATCAGCTTTATGTTTCAGGTAATGATCTCCCAAGATTTGAGAACCTTTTATAAGTGGCTTTCAACCCAACATTAACGGTTTATCAATTGGTCCCTGATCACCAGGCGAGGCAATCTTTTAGCAAGAGAGTAGCCTATGACAAACCATTGAAAAAACAAAATTCAACTCATCAAATCACAGAACCAAACCAATGTTCTAAAAGCCAACCGGCTTGGCACTTGCTTAGATGCCTGTGTTGATGGTTTGCATTGCATTTGAGTATTGAGGATAAAATTGATTCATTATTTAGTCTAAATTTTGCCTAGCTGCTACTCTCGTCTTAGGTTTTTAAATTATATGTATTACTTTTGAATTTATTAATTTTGGACCACCGAGACCACTTGGCACCCACCCAGCTGCTAGGCCACTTCTTGGCTGCCCATCTAGCGCCTATAGTATTTTGAACCTTTGAAATCACCGAGAGAAAAAAGGTTCCTCTAGACTTGAGCCCAGACGAAGAGTCTCGCCTCTTGACTTGGATGCCGATCTACATACACATATAAAATCAAAGGGGGCATCTTTAATCTTTAAAATCCTCATACTCAATTTAGCATCATCCTCATCTTTGATTCTTCTACGTTGTCGAATTCAATGCACTTGGAACATTTCGTAATAACTTTTTGGTGGATTATGTGGTTTCATGTCTGACCCACTCCACATCTAGCATTTCAAGGGCATGCATAGAATAAGAAATAGGCAAAAACAATTTAAAAATCATAATGATAGCAATAATTGGGCAAACTGCTATGACAAAATATAAAGCAACATCTTCAAAAGATAATAAAAATGTAATTGATGCATGAGTGATATGAGGTCCCGAAGAAAGATAGAGAACTGCGCATGGATTATATTTGCTAGTGCTATGAGTACCTCATCTTCTGAGACATAGCCATCGGGTACAACAAAGCCATCTTCACTTTCATCTTCATCCTCAATCTTAGAAGCTTCTTCCTCCAAATGATCCTCCTCAGTGTCCTTGTCGCAATCAGAAAGGCTCTCACCAGGATCCTCCTGTATAAAAACAAAACAAATTGCTGACACATTTCTCTCACTTAAGTATTTTTACAGAGAGAAGTGATTGTACCTCTTCCCACTCCTCATCACTATCAATATCATAGTCCAAATCAGGGTCCTTCTTAAATGGGTGCCTTGGGCCAACAGCACTGAAATAAGCAGCAGTATCAATGTAAATAAAAATATGACAAAGATCACAAAAATGCAAATGCAGCAAATTCCAATCATATCCAGGAAACAAAACTTGCCTCTTCCTGCGCCAAGTACCATAATATGCTGGTCTATGGCTTTGGTCAAACTGCAAAAGCTTTTTCCGCAATGAACGAACTGAAGCTGGGACAGAGTCAGTACCATTATGACATGGCATTTCAACAAAAGATTCTTCAAACTCATCTACAAGCTTATCCAAGCTTGATTCGCTGCCTTGGTTCCCCTTATAAGAGGAAAGATCTTTGTTTGGAGTCATAGTTTTTTCAAGCAGCTCGGAATCCAAGGATGATTTTTGTAGCTTAAGCTCCTTAACCAACTCAATCTTTGGGTTTTGCCTAATACCCCATCGGCAAGATCTATTGCAGCGAGCTAACTTATGCCAGCGGGTGACATGCAACCTATGATGTGAAATCACAGTCAAAGAAATTATTTTTGAGAATTTCAGAAACCACCATAATTTTGCAATACTTCACAAAGTTTTGTTTTCAGCAATCTTACAAAAAGCTTCTGCACTGTTGTTATACTTTGCTCCTATTTACTAACTAATTGCCTGCAACTCTTACACAATATGATCTCTAAATATTGTCAAGCATTGACTAACATTCAATTATTTTGTAGGATTAACTTCAAGTGTCATTTCCATGGCCACAGATGAATTTAACTATCTTGAATGTTATAGAGAAATAAACAAACTAAAATTAAAAACTTAAAAGATTGATTGTGCATATAAAAGGCAGAGTGAAAAAAGAAGATATTGTTATTAACCTGCGAAGATCCTCTGCAGATAGGGTATCTTTCTGAGAAAAGGCACAGTCCATTGATGATGTAACTGTATAGACCGCCTCTTCTTTCTTGCAAGATGAGGTGGACATTGAGCCTGTCATAGATGATCTGTTGTCAGGATTATTAGTATTATCTTTACTCCTCTCTCTCTTAAGAAAGCGTTCCATTATAGTCGCTTGTTTTTTTACTGCAAGTTGTTTTTTCAATTCAGCTTCCTCTTTTTCACGGCGCCGTTGTTCCCGCTCAGCTTCTTCATGCTGCTTCTTAAGTTGTTTCTTCAGTTCAGCCGCTTCTTTTTCACGACGCTTTTCCTCTTTCTCAGCTTCTTCTTGCATCCGCTTAAGTTCCTTTTCCTGCAGATAAATATAAAAGAATATTTAAAAGTGATAATATGCAAGCAAACTAGAATTGGTGACAAGGTCTTAAGTACCACCACATACTGGGAGTACAGGCCATACCATACCAACAGTACAGTCCTGCTACAATATGAGGGCTTGATATGCCTTGTACCAACACAAGGTACAGATGTGCCGACTCCAAAAGTGTACCATGTGTCAGTAGAGGGCCGTATCATTACCAATACAAGGACGATACCAAGACTCAGAACTTTAACTTGTGATATTCCAATATGGCCGGTACCCTCTTACAAGCCACTTCAAAAAAATATACAACCCAGGCAATCAGCATAACTACTCTCTGAATGACATGGAGAAACGGTATTGGGGACAGAACATGTTGATCTGAAAAGTCCCAGATTTGGGGAAAGCTCTTCAACACCAACCATGCAACTAGCAACAAATACGTTTATGAACATGTTCATAATGAAGATCTAATTCATAAAAACATGGACAATATTTATACACTTGACAGGTTAAGAGAGTAGATTAGGCTTCTAGATACCCAAACCCAACTTAGACTTAACATAAAACATGGAAACATAATTAACAAATGCACATGAATTTAAATATCATAAGCAAAACTTGGAACTCACACTCTGCAATTTCTCCTTCTGAAGTTCGCGATCCATTTTTCTCTTTTCCTTCTCAGTGTTCCTCTTAATTTTCTCCATTTCCTTGATTAGCTCTTTCTCCTTTAGTTTGGCTTCTCTCTCAGCCCTTTCGTTACAAAAAAAATAATGCCTTTAGGATGTCATAGTATTAAACAAAAGTGGGAATTGTGCAAAGCCAGCGTACAGAGCATCAGAAACAAGTCCAAGAAAAATACATACATGTCAGCAGCATTCTTCTGTTTCAACTTTTCAACCAAAGACCGAATCCCATCTGCGTTTAATACTTTCCCCAGCTTCACTAATGCTTTAGCTAGATCACTTTTATAACTGTCATGACTTTCAGGAATTGACAATGCTGACAATGTTGCTGTAAGAAGACAAATAACATTAGCATACTCATACAAAATAATATTTTGCAAGCCTGATGCTTTGCATAAGAAACAACCAAGCATTACAAGAAAGAAAATTTGAGCAACATTAGAGAATAGTTCTGAAAGATGGTTTAGCTCAAACCTTATAAACTACATGATACAAATAATAGATCAAATTAAAAGTTTAGAAAAATCATTCCCCTAACAGAAGGATTTTTGCATGCAATGCATTGGCTTTAGCAGGTTATAGGCCGAAGATACGTAACTTAAGCGCACTAGAGCCTAGGGCGCTAGAAGCACCTAGAGATAAAGTAAGTTAATGTTTTTTTCTTAAAACAAAAAAAGAATGACAGATTGTATCGAGAAATGTAAAGAGACAGCTTTATCCATAAAATAAAACACATCAACTATGATGCCATAAGTCAATTAGAACTACCAACTTGAGAATTTTAAATGCCAATATAAAAACCAATCTCACACAATGACCAATATAAAAACCAGTCAGGCAACTCTCGATGCAACAAAGGGTGCAACCAACATGTACTATGACCAACTAAACCATGCCAAGTGCTGCAGGAGCTAACAGATTCGTGGACAAAGACTTCAATAGGCAAATATGTGATTTATTCCCATCCCGTGTGCAAGTATACGAGTGCATGGGCTTCAGAGCTTTTCACTGGATTTTCTTATAAATTTTTCATTGGGGACTATATCAAAATTTATCAAAGTTTCCATATTTGTAGTAGAATAATTCTAGCATGCTTTCTTATTGCCGCCTTGTATTTTGTATAATTGTTTATCTGATTTAATGCCCGAATTAGGGTTAGGAAATCATGTCCTATAACATATGCATCTAATATATCATATATGGTAGCCTTTTGAGATATAAATAAAATTCTTTTTTAAGCAAATTTCCTTCACCAAGCGAAGGGATCTTCAATCTAGTTTACTTCTATTTGCGTGTTGATCTTCAAAGTATAACCTCAACAATTCACCGTTCTTCCTTTCGTGATGCATCAACCCCGCATAGCATTGTCATTACTATATTGGGTTACATCAATATAAGTAAACTAAACAAGAAAGGAAAGTTGTTAAATATTCAACAATTAGAATAAAATATGATAAGAAAACTGGCACACATTAAATATTAGAAGCCACTTGGCAATAATGCAACATCCATATGAAGCTTTTTTTTTGTAGCGTACCATGTGTATGCATTAGATGGGATACTATAGCATGCAGAACATATACAGAAATAAAAGTCTCTTCAGTTCTAAGTACGTACCATGTAATTCTGAATACTAATTTCTTGTTCAAAAATATATAATGTTGTACCTTCAATTTCCCATGACACATGCAAAAGTAATTGGCCACATTTTAAAAGATGGTTGTTGTATACAAGCTGTCAAGAGACTACATAGGGCATATGTGGTATGTAAGCCACAAATGCAGGAACATGTTTTTCTATTAGTACCTTTAATATTTAAAATTAATTAAGTAAAATAATTAGACATAATATGAAGAACAAATAATATTTTTTAAAATAAAAATAGCAATATTAATAAGAATAAAAACTAACAAATAATGTTTACTATTTAGGATGTAGTTCCTAATAGAAATATTTATAACACAATTAATACATTGACATTAATAATTAATGTTTACCTTTAATTAATAATAAAGATGTATCCAACCTGCCCGAAGCCCACATCCAACCCAACTATTAGCCTGAAGCCATCCCAATTGCATAGGTCTGCATATGAGTTGGTAACATATCTGTTCACAAAATACTAAGTAGCATTGCAACTCAAGCAAATTGGATCAGGTTAAGAGATAATGCTAACCCAATTCAACCTATATATCTTCCAACCCTAACTCAACCGAGCTAACCTTGTGTTGGGAATTCTCCAACCCAACCTTTTTTAGCTAAATTCAAGTTGAGTCAGGTACTTGGGTTAGTGTTAGGTTGCACTTGCTCTTTTCAAATTAATCATGTTAGATTGTGTTGTATAGATAATTTAAGATAGAGAAAAGGCTTTCAGCATTCTTATTATGCTAGCATTGCATAAGTTGGGAACTTGTTTAGGTTCACGAATAATCCTATGATTTAACAAGGCTACAAATATAGTTAAACAAAACAAATAAGTATCTTATGTGAAACATAAGTTTAGAGTTATTTACATATCGTGTTTGGTTTGGGTTAGGTTTTAGCTCCACCCTAATCCAACACAACTTTGGGTTAGGCTGGGAGTTTCAAGCCCAAGCCCAAGCCCAAGCCAAGTTTATAAAACCTCGACCCAACCTTACCCAACATGAGTTGGGCTGGTCAGGTTCCGATTGAGCCCAACCTAACAATAAGACAGCCACATATGCTTTCCCACAAAACTAAGCAGGCTAAATATGCAAAAAAAACACGAAACTAAGAAAGCCACATATGTAGCCATACAACGCTACAAGGACCACCTTTTTGACCTATAGGCAACCAAACCACATATAGTAGCTGCATATAGAAAATGCAGTTCACTCAAACGATTGCATCTGCATATGCATGCATTCATTGCTTTTGAAAACACTAGTTATTCATTTGCGTTAAACGCCACAAGAATTGAAGTTAATAAAGCATCTCAATTTACCAAGAAAAAACCAAATCAAATAACTGATATGTACATGACGATATTCATGATCCATGTATGAGTGTATCCATCAAATACTTTTCCCATTCTCCTATTTTATAATTTTGGTGGGTAATAAATTATGAGAATAATCCATCTTATTGCCCATAGAAACAAGAACCAACCATCATACTATGCATGTAAAGAATGGATAGATAATATTCATCTAGATCTATTTCCATATATGAACCTATCCAAATATAGGCATGACGATTAACGTCCCACTAATATCCATATTCATATTTGTATCTGTTAAAGAAATGTGAAATACGTATATTGATACAATCCGTATCCAAATCCAATGTCAACCTTATTTAGTCTCACATAGCTCACGTAAACATCAAAGGGGACGAAGTGACATCATCAGTGTGCTTTTAGTTTACTTTCTACGAACAAACAGTGACATCTTCAATTTGATGGATTGCATCCTTAACAGTCAGCCTTTTAACTCAAAGCATGTAACTTAACAATGTTAGGGTCCAACAAAAGACATCTGATTAAATGGATGCAGTTATTTCTTCACTGTTTTTTTCTTGTGATCATAATTTTTTAATAAAAAATAAGGGCTTAAATACTTTTTTGAGTTAATAAAAAATAAAGTAGATACACAGTAATTATATCCACAGTAATATCCTAGTCGTGAAATTTTGTATAGCCAAATTATATCCACAGTAATATCCATATTAATAATGTCCAATTTGTATTTATATTCACTTAAAGCAAATATAGATACAAATTTCAGCATCCAATTAATATGTTGCAATCCATATTCACCGCACAAAATTGCATATAGATATGAATATGCCAAAATCCAATTCATGTGCATCCCTATGCCACACTACATGTAGCATGAATAGAAGTAATATTGGTTTGCATTGCAATTGGCAATCACCAATACGATGCATGTGTACAATCAGCTCTTATTATCTCACCTATGTATTTCCAGATATTGGCTGAACAATATCAATATACAGGACAAGATCTTCCAATCTTCACTTTCTTATTATGGATTTTATCACTCAATATTAAAATATATTTCAATATCATATCTAATCTTGTTTTCAATTTATTAGCCAATGGTATATGAGGCTATCTCAATAATTGCAAATTGTTCAGCCTATGAGAATTTCTTCTTGATCAAGATAACTGATACATTGGTGCATCACAGTATCATTCATTCTCCAAAATAGCTAGGATATCAGCCTTTAAGAACCTCAAGAACGCAAGCAATTATTTAAATTTAAATTGATAAATGAATTTCATGTCACCATGATTCTTCTAAACCTTATTTAGAATGAGCAGAAAATTTTATGAAGATAATACCTGAAAGAGCAGAAATCCTCTCGTGTATTTTCTTCCGTGCAGTGCGTTGAATGTTCAGAAACCCCCGTAGAGTTGCAGGCAACAACTTTAAGTCTCTCGTCTGATCAGCAAACCATCAAGAAGAACTTTATAATTTTTTGCACACAAAAAAAGATAAACACTGAAAAAAATAACATTCAAAATATTTTACCTCCCAGCACCAAAGGCAAGACTGCGACTCATCTTCCAGTACATCAGCATCCAAATTGGGAACCCCATACATCACTCTCTGCCCAACAAAGAGAACAGCACCTCGCACCGAAGCCAAAGTGACCCCCTCCCTTGCCCTTAACTTATCATAGATCTCCTCTACCAACTTCGAAAATGGAAGTTTGCTCTCCTCCAGCAAGCAAGAAATCATTGAGTTATTTGAAGAGCACGTGCCCTCTTCCAAATTTAGTCTATGACCTGAAACTTCTTTATAATATTCAAATAGGTCATCAAGCTCCTGACAACATTCTGTAACCAAGGATTCCTTATTCAAGCTAGTTGCATTCCCATCAATCAAAGCCCTCTTCCGCTTTAACTGTTTCCGGTCCCCCCTCTGATCTTTCAAAACAGACTGGGGCTTTTTCAGTAATACTGCGTGAGGATTATCAAGAATCATGGTGTCTGCATTTACTTCAGGCTGATTTAAACCTTCCACCGGCACACCTTTTAGATCCACAACAATGGAATTCACAACTACCTTCTCAGGTTCTTCAACACTTGGTTGTTCTTGTTTCAATGCTTCTGCTGGAGAAGAATCAACAATCATCGAATCACCATCAACTTCCGGAACCCTATTAAGAACCACAAGATGCTTCTCATTTGCTTGGCATTCTTTCAATGTTCCAGCCGGAGAACTATCTACAATCATGGAGCCCCCATCGGCATCAGCGTGATTTGAGTCTCCGGCTCGAACAGTACCAAGAATCACAACGCCTTCCATCACAGTAGTTCAACCAAACCCGCGACTATCAAAGGAAAAGTAAGCAAAATAACTCCACAAAAGCTAAGGCTTCCGATTTCTAGGCAATATGCCTATAATCGGTATAAAATTCACACCTTTAATCTTGTTTCTCCTCCCTGATCGAATCCACAACAGCGAATCGAAACCCTTCAAGGCTTTTGGAAACGATAAAGATAAGTATTTTGCTCTAAACCTTTTGAAATAAGCATCATTTCGGTCCTTTTCTTCAGCAACAGTCCACGAGCAATACCTGCAACAAAAAAAAAGGAAAAAGGAAAAAACAAAATGGCTGCTTATTCCTCCAAATCTAGGGTTTACTGAGCCATAAGAGAGACGTCAAAGAAAAAAAGGAACTAAAACGCATGAATCGACCCAAATCCATCGAAATAACAAGGATTCAAACCCTCATTTCCCCATTTCTGGCGATTAGAGCAACCGAGAACCACAGAAAATGGAAGATCCGAAGCATTACCTTGAGATCCGACCGCCAATTGACACAATTTGCGACCAAAATGAAGGCGGCGATTGGATTGCTCAAAGATTTCTGACAGGGTTTTCCCTCTATTTTGTAACCCCTGTCGCTTTTTTATCTTATCCCCTACGTTTGCTCGAACCTTGACGTCGCCAGAGTGAGAGAACGAGGGAGAAAGCCCATCGCATCCAGATTCCAGACTCTTAAGATCCGACGGTTTATAATGTGGGATGAAGCCAGATGACAAGTTAGAGCTTCAGATGCCGTCGGATCAAATTTTAAGAAGCGCGTGAATTAGGCGTTTCACGCGAAAATCTTCCCGCCAACTTTTCTTTTTGCCTCCATCAGTTTGGCGGGGGAAAAATAGCGGCAGAGATGTTTGCATAGGTTGTGTGCCGCCTATCTGATTAAATCCTGACCATCCACCTGATAAATTTTATTAGATTCTTTTTTTTTTTGGCCATTGGGTTACATGGGGATTGGCTGCTGGATCTGCAATTAATGTTAGGCCTACAATAGATGTAAGATATAGGTATCTCCCAGACTAGGTCTCCCCCTGCTCAATCTCTGTTTCTTTTTATCTTTCCTAGGTACTACCAAATCAAAATTCAAGAAGTAAAAAATAATAATAATAATAATAAAATAAAATCACTATGCTTCCTATTTGAATGTTAGCCTCTATTTTTTTTTTTTTTTTCTACACTAAATGACTCATACCTAGCTAGTATGAATACATCCAAAAAAATTAAAATACAACAAATCAACGCCTAAGCAGCTCTTCTTTGCTGGTCCAAAGAACTTCCCCGGAGTGATTAGAGTCCATGAAGCCAAACTTGACCAACAAAATACCCATTCTAATTTGATGTAATTCAAACATTACCCTAACTACCTAGCTAAACTCAAACCCAACTCAAGCCTATAGTTAAAAGCCAAACACAAGTTTGAATGGGTTGTAAAAGACATATGGATTGAGTTAAAAAAGTCTAAAAATGTGAATAAATATGACTTATGTTAGCTAAGAGTCCGCGAAAATATCATGTGAGGTTTTGCGGTGGATCAAATTATTTAATCCTTCCAGCATATCTCAACCCAAGCATATAAATTACATTTGGTAGGGGGTCCATGTTCCATAGAATAAATGTGGTCTTCCCACGAGCTTAATTTAAGGGCGTTGAATGATTCAAAAGTGAGTAGTTATCCACGATCTTCCAAGATTTTTGAGTATTGGCACCTCTATCATGCATTAGCCGTGGAGTGTTGGCAAAGTCTATTTCATTAAAAAAAATTTCTTTTGAAAACCGGTTAAGGATGGTGTACATTTTGCGTTAAACTGCACATATTCGAAACACATAAATAATCTCTTTTTACATAGGGTAAGATCACATTTATCTGATCCTTCTCAGATCCTCCAATGGCGGGAGGCTTTGGGATGCCTATTTTTATATTATGCATTGACTTTCTATATTTAGTTAATTTATTTTTGAAAATTAAAAAATTAATACATTTCTATTTTAATCATCATTTATGCTTGGGTGATAAGGAAGTATCCATCCACAACTTATTTTTCTCATTGTCTCCATCGTATCTTAATTGGAGATATATTGCATATATGGTTTCTATCTGTAGCAAGGTACACAAGGCCCAAGTAAGTGCTTCTCATTGCTTAATGAAAATAGAGCAAGTGGATGATAGGGAGATATTTCCATCATCGAGAATTATAGACATACGAGCTACTAAGATCATTGAAACAAAAAATATTCTCCAAGATGCACGCACCAATAGTTGGCTAAATGGTTGTGTCAAGATAGGGAAATGATGGTGAAAGATTAGTTCATCTACTCATTTGGACATGTCCAATACACACCTCCAATTCATAATAAAGCTATTGCGCCAATGCTCGTTCTCTATCAAAGACCTCGTTATGTGATCAATAAAAAATCAAGACATCATAAAATATATTGTTTCTCTATACTGTAGTACTACAAAATTATAAAATCTAACAATGAAATATTAGACCATTAGTATCTAGGTGTATGAATGCTTGCATTCCCATTCCTTCTTTCCTTTCCTTCTTTCTTCTTAGATTAACTTAAGGCGTGTTTGGTTGGGGATAATCTGGTATGGAAAATGAATTTCATGCTAGATTATCATATTGGGTACAAAAAATAGACGAGAGAGGTGGTAAAATACATGATGGATTCCATACCTATTTTTTTGAAAGAGAAGGGGTGGTATTTGTTTTCTATGCTGGTTTACTGAGTGGAGATAATCTAAAAAAACATTTCTTGATGAAAATGCCTCTCACTTATATTATGTTAATATTTTATTAATTATATCATATAATTAATATTTATTTTGCTAATACATATTATATTATTATTATATTAGTATATTATAAATATATTAAAAATATTGACTATTAATATTTATAGGCAATAGTATACTTAATGTATCAGTATATTTACTATAAATATTAAATATTAATAAATAATTGATAAATTAATTATCAATAAATCTAACATATGATTTATTAATATTTAATAAATTAATTAATATACCAAAATATACTAAAATTTATTTATAACAAGAAATATATTTTTAATATATATATAATTATTTTGAAAATATTTATTAACTCATATAAATATAATTCGATATTCGAAATAGATAATATTAACAATGTTTATGTAAGTAAGTCATAAATGGCCAACAAAACTAAAACAATGATTATTACTCAAATTATTTATTCAAAAGTATTGTTGAAAATATGAAAATAATTCTATATAAGATCACATTTAATCCCTTTTTATACCACTTTTTAGAGTAATTATTCGACTAATCAAATATGATAAAAAAAATTTAATCATTTTTTCATATAAATAATTCTCAAGAATCATCGGATCATTTCATAGCATGCCCCAACCACATGAACCTTGAAATTCTTTGACATGAACAAAAGTTTAGTTAAAAGATGCTCTGCATTCCTCGAACAGAAAGAATTTGGATGCTTATTAGCGAAAACTTCATTTTACAAGGGTATCCTGGTTTATGACCCTATCTATAAAAATGGTAAAAAATATTTCTACCAAAATATGCAAGCTGGCTGATAAATAAAAAACGAACAGCAGCCAAATAAGAGTTCCTGAAAGACATTTTAATCCTGAGAATGTTGTCATTAAGCCCATATAAAATCCATGCCGGCTTTGTTTGTAAATTGTAGGTCAAGTGCTTACGGAAGATAACTATTTTTTACATTACAGCCACGCTTGTCTTGATGTTTATTACAAACACTAACCCCACACAAACAACAAGACCCAATATAACACCAGCGCAACCAAGTAATTGTGCGTGTGTGTGTGTGTGTGTTTTTTTTTTTTTATGTGCGTGTGCGGAAACAAACAAGCAAAAGAAGAAGAAGAAGAAGTAAGAGAAAGTAACGCAGGTGTTGATCGATCTACCAATCAAACACCAGAGCTACCTCGTCTACTTGAAAGGCGTCCTTCCAACTCCAGCGGGCAAAGAGACGGTGGAGTCCACCGAGAGCGTCGTCTTGTGCTTCCCCGCACCCATCCTCTGCGACCCGGCGTCCTTCGCCGCCGCGAAGGGCGACCCTCCTTTGCTCCACTGCAGCGACCCGACGCTCTGGCCCAGCCCGAACGAGAAGCGGCGCTTCCCGTCGTAATCCTCGGCCAAAGTCCGCACCTTGGCCCTGGCGGAGGCGGTGGGGGCCATGTAGCTGGGCACGGCGGGGGCCGGGAAGCCGGTCAGGCTCTCGTCGTCCCGGAGGCGTCCGGCGGCGCCGCGGTGGTCCCGCCGGTGGGAGGCGGAGGCGGGGCGAGGGGTGCCGCGGCTGGGAGTGCGGGGCTGGGAGGCGGCGGAGGGGGTGATGGGGGTGCGAGGGATGGGATTGGCGACGGGACTGGGGCGGGCGGCGGGGGAGAGCTGGTGTTCGAGCCAGTTCCACCACCAGGGGAAGCCGCCGTTGCGGATGTCGGTCAGGACGGCGTGGGCCGACTTGGGCGTCACCTTCATTAGCTGAGCTCAACAATAAAAAAAAGGGTAATTGACTTTCCCATCCCTCTAAAAAAAAATTAGATGAGGTTGGCTCGTCAAGTGTGTTGGTGGTGGAAAGTGGTACGTGTGGGGACACAAGAAAGGTCCTTTGGTCTTAAATAAACAAAATTATTAGATAGACCAGATTCAGTCTTAAATTCATTTTAGGTTCCACCTAATAGTGTCTCCTAAAAACATGATCATCTACGATAGATACGAAGAATATAGCAGTTAGCACCACCTGACTTATAAGACGCTTTGGGTCGACTCTAGAAGTTCAAGCTCGGGTGGAAGTTACCACCTTTGTTTGCCCAAAGATCAAGCGTTGAATTAGAGAGGTCTAGTTTTTTCGACTATCATCATCTATATGTTGTTTGGCAGCTATGATAGAGTTTGATCTAGGATAATAATAATACATGGATGAGATGGAACATTTTTAGTGGCAAGACAAATTCTTCATACAATGTTGATCTAGGATAACTGTAACTAGATCATAGATTCATATAGAATTGCTATGGGAAGATAGAAGATAGGAAGCATGGCCATTGTGGTGCCATTTGACATGACTGGACAGGCTCACCTTATCTACCAATGAAATATGACATATCAACTTACAGAGCCGGTTTCTCTATCAGAGATTAATATATCATGATTTTTTAGCCTCTACGCTATAATGGAGGAATATTTAGTATAGATCCAATTATTATAGGTCCTTGTGCCAATAATTGTTGCTTGGTTGGTGGGGCTGGCCCTAGGAGGAGATCCAGTGTTGGAAAGCATGCAACTTCTTTATGTTTTTAGTTTCACTTGGCTGCAAATTTAGAGGCAGCTATATATTTATTCATTTGATGGTTTAGTACTTTCCTCCTAAAATTTGGCTGCCATATCTCCAGAAATGTACCAATCTAACAATATTGGCAGCAACTGGAAAGTCAAAAGCTAGATTCAACACCTCCAGTATTTTATATCAAGTACTACATTCAACACTAGTTTGATTCTATCAGGAGGTGAGGGATAATACCTGGTGAGAGTAGGCATAGGCCAGAGCTCTTTCCCTCTTGATGACTGCCTTCACCTTTCTTCGCATTCTTGCATCAATCTCCTCCTTCGTCAGCACGCTCTCATCCCATTTCTCATGGGCTTCCACCTCTGACTGCATATATAGCATATGCCATCAGTTAGGTCTAGATTTGAAGTTCACTTCGAAACAGGAGCAAAAAAATATGATCATAGTACCACATAAAAATTGTGTTTGGCATGCAGCTTTTCAGTTATATGTACTTAAGCTAGTGCATGCAAAATAGCTATATGCTAGATCGGGCAAAGCTTGGCATCAAGCTTCGGTATCAGACTTTGTATTAGTATCATTCTATTATAGTATCGGTACACAATATTGTACGAGACGGCAAAGCGTATCGAGTGTCCACATGATATGAGACTGCATATCGGCACGATACCGATATAGTATGCCCGGTATGATATGGTACTGACCGGTACAGCAAACTTTGCTCGGCATTTTTTACTCTAAATGAAGAGGTGCAAATTATGCAGAGCAATGAATGAAGAAGCTCTGCAGTTCAGTTTGTCTCACCTGGTGAGTTACGCTCCATTTGCCGAAGCTGCTCGCGATCTCTTTGTCACTCATTTGTCTCCTGCTCTCCATCATTTGCAGCCTCCTTGCACGTATTTGTGATTGGACTCTCCCAAGCATCTGCATGCATTTCATTGCATTCATGGTCTGACGCTTCACACTATGCCCTCTCATCACACCTTGGAGTCTCATCAATCCTTTTAGCGCCCGATAGCTCCTTTTAGCCTGCATCATGAGAAAGCTTATTTTTACCGCACGTTATTTGACGTCATATGCGGAAGTTCATGGCTACATGGCTTGTTGATTATAGTTATGGATGCAGCTGAAGCTTGGTCGATATGGTCCATGCAACTCTCTTGTTAATATCAGATATGGAGCAATACCACAAAATACAGGTTCTTTTGTATATGGGTTCCACCTCAGTCAACCATCATCCATTCTGAAAACAAGCCATGAGTCCATTCTCTTGATAGTTATATTGGACAAGAAAAGTGGATTTATCCATACACTACCCAAAATAACCTCTTCATACTATCATATACATTCACTCATCATCAACATAGCCATGGTATGAAAATCTAAAGCTAGCATGGTTTCTTCCTTCAAATTTGGTACTGAAAAATTTTGAATGCAAAACAACCTATTGTGAACTTTCTCTAGTTGTTCAATAAATAGTTTTACATGGAAGACAGCATGGATATACTTTGTTTCTAATTTCTATCACACAATCATACATTCTTAATATGTTTATGTGAGTATATATGTAAGTGATGCATTGAAGCCTGCATAAAATATGTCAGATACATGCTTATTATAAACCTTAGACAAGACCCCCATGCCTACCACTCTAAGTGAAAAGAGAGGAAGAGGTGATTTGAGGTGTGCTATTCCCAAATTCATAGAGGAAAGAGTAGCGGATTTACCAAGTGGCGTCTATAGGCTGCTTGGATTTTGATTGCTGACATTTGAACGTAGTTTGGGGTGATCGACGGTTTTGGTGCAGGTGCATGTAAGTGTGCAGGAGCAGGTGTAGTTTTCTTGAGCGGTTGAACCTTCTCCTGAGGTGCTTGCTGTATTTTGTGGCGCTGCTCCCTCTCAGCATCACATAATATCTTCTCAATGCTGCTCGGTTCTCTGGAGAGAGGAAAGAAGGAATTGACCTCTCTGTGTTTTGATCTTCCAAATCCCCATCTTTTCTTCTCTTTTATGTTCTTCTTCTCTGACACCTGCACCCACCACCTCCTCAGAAAAGTATCAAGTGAATTTACTTCTCTTGCAATGAGCGCGATTTAGTTGCACTAGGCACTAGTATTAGTGAAACTTGGAATCTAATGCATGTATTAATTTGTGCACAGTTGAGGCAAAATGTTGTTTGCAGAGAGAAATTTGAAAGCCTAAAACAGGGTTAGAAATTCAGAGTAAACTATGTTAGATGGTCAATCTGAAACCAGCATATCTAGTGGAAATGAGACTTGCATTCACTGGCTCTAACAAGGCTCCAATTTAAGAACCTTTGTGGTTTTGCAGATCATACAAATTTACAGACATGCAAAGAAGCAGTTTCCCTGGCCGATACAGATGAAATATAATGAAATGTAAGCTAAATGTCTGAATTATTTACTAGTATGTGATTTGTTTTTCTATCTTTTTACATATTTCTAAAAATGTAGTGTCTAGTCTAGCTAAATATAAAACTCTTTTTCTCAAACCAAACTTTTGCCAAATGGATTTCTTAGGCTGCCTAGTCTAGTTGAGGTCTTTATATGATGAGAAAGTTTAGTTGAAGTTGGAGAGTTGAAGGCCTTCACATATATTCAGACATTGCATGTGCCAAGTAATTATTATGCATGTAATCCTTTAAGAGTACATTATGATTGAACCTTCCATGGATGTGGGCCTCCTGAGGAATGTCAATTGAATTATCTATATTTGCAGACTTTGGTGGTGCTGACGATAAATCCTTTAAATCCAGTAAGTTCTACTTTCATCTGAATACTTACATCGATCGGCTTATCTTTATCTTTAGAGCTCGAAGTGAATGCCCTTATGAGAGCCGTAAACCAATTCCCCTTTTTCCCCATCTCCTTGGCGTCACCAGTCTCACCTCATAAGCCTGAGTGCAAGAATTAAAACAAGGGTAAGTACAATACTTACTTGGCTTCGCATGTTTATGTGTACATTGGTATCGATCAAGCTTTGAGAATAATCTGCATGTATTTTACCTCCCTAAAACATGTGGCACTGGTACAGTAACTTCATACATACAATCTAGTAGTAAGTAAAAGGTTCTCTGAATAATGTCAATTAAAATAATAAGATTATGATCATTTCCTTTACCTGGAAGCTTAGAGAAAAACCATCTTCAGAGCCAACCCAGATATCAAGACCAATAAAGGTAAGATGTCGCTCTCTGAGTAACTTTGGAAGGTCATTTCCTTGCCTACCTAACTAGAAGTTCTTCTTCTTCTTCTTTTTTTCAAAAAAAAAGAAAGATAATTTACTAGCTGAACTGAAGACAACTGCTGGGCTGATTGGTAAATGAAATTAGGAGTTGTTGGGCTTTAAATATAAATTATAGAAGGATATAAGAATCTTCAAATTCATGCAAGGTGAACATATGGAGGTTCATCTCTTATATGTGGTTCCTCCATAGATCCATTTATTTTTAAGTCAACAAGACATACATCCATTTAATAGATTGTACTAATGAAGTCCCTGTAATCAGCTTGGACCCACCTCTTTGCAAGAGACTACAATTCCCAAATTCTACATACTATTTCTTCTAATTCTAAATCATCCATTAAAGTTTTCATAGAAGCGCCCTCTTATATTTAAATCGGAGATCAAAATTGCTAAACTCTCTGTGACTCTGTTTTTACTTGTTCTGTTCACAAAGCATTTTGACACTTGAGAATAAATGCAAATGCTGCCTACAATAACAGATGTTATGACAGAAAAAAATATTGATTGCATAATAATCATCCAATATTCAAACATAAAAAAGGGACAGAAACTATCTTTCCTCGTGGAAATCATTCCCATGGAGAAAACTGAAGTCAAAATTGATGGTGCATGGAAATCTTTTGAAGAAAATCTTGAGCAATCTTTACATGATATAACTTGAATACACAGTACATGGAAATCTTGAAGCAATTAACTGATTGCATCATGGCAAAACATTTATCTGTAAAAGCCTTGCACTTCCTAATATTTGGTCCAATTAGAAGAAGTTCCTGGACATAAAATATAGGTTTTTGATCATTCCAGCTACTCTTTTAGACCATCTCATGTCTTCTTTTTTTTTAATAGAGAACACCATCAATATATTAAAAGGAAAAGCTGAGAAAATTTGATAGGATGAGAACGTTTATGCAGATATATCTCATCAATTAATCTCAAAATTATACAAAACTTCTGATCTAAGATGGAAGCACGGAAAATTAAACCAAAATTGAAAAAAAAAAACAACTCATCACTCTCAGAGAGTTCTAACCCGTAACTTTCAGCGCTCATCAAGTAACACTAAACTCATCCCCTGACTTCTGAATATCTGTCTTTTTTGTGATATTATTTGCATGATACAAATAGCAGAAAATAGCGACGAATACAAGATCTATTGACAAATTCAACAATGGAGCAACACCAGAATATGTTGAAGAGAGTGCACAAATCCAGAAGAAAGAACCTTATAGTTCTCTAATTTTGTTCCTCCAGTTAAACTTCAACAGTACATTGAATTCCCTCGGGAGGAAGAAAAAGACCTCATGCAAAACATTTAACCATCTATGACCAACACATGCAATGGAATTGAGCTCCAGAACAGTATAGTTGGTACCTTGGCCAAACTCCAGAACTACCTCCAGAGCTAAACCTACTACTGTACCGGAGGAGGGGATGGAGCTAGACATGAATTGAACTTGGTAGTTGGTAACTTCCACTCACCCTAGACAATTGCTCCTATGCTTCACCATCCCAAACATATGTATCGCTTGTTTGTTTTCTCATTCAAGAAACTTGGCATCTGGTTCTTCCTTGCAAGGATAGAGATCCCTTTTCTCTCTCTCCTTTTCAGCTTTTTTTGTGAGTAGAGAGTCTTGTAGTTTTCTTTTAGATTGATGACGAGGAGGGTGGCCACTTTCTCACTCCATGACACCCCAACCAACTTTGCTTGACTACAAAGCCTTCTGAGGCAGCAGAGGCACTTGAGGAACAGTTTGGTTGGCCAGCCTCCTTATGTTATTAGAAAATTGCAGCAGATCACTTGGCACTTAGAGAAATAGGAGAGCTGCTACGAGATACCAGCATAAAGGTACGTACCCAGCATTTTTACTACATTCCTGCCTTGCATTCAGAGCATGTGGCTCTGAGAGTCTGAGCTGGCCATCCTTTGTATGGGCTTCAAACTGTACTTGAAACCAATGATGGGCACAAACAATCTCTACTACTTGGGTTTGCTTTTGGAGTGCTTCTATTGATGCAAGTGGCATTGGTTAAGGAAATGTGTGGTTATTTTAATATATAGTGGGCTTACATTCTATTAAAAAGGGGAATGTGTCAACCCTTTAATGGGCATGCAAGTTTATGTGGTTGTTATAATAGAAATTGCTTTGTCTAGAAACATAACTTGCTTCTTCTTGGGTTCTTGTAGATTCACTGCTCTTTGCATCCTTTAAGTGACAAACTAGAGAGAAAGAGAGAGAGAGAGAGAGAGAGAGAGAGAGAGAGAGGATGGTTGGATAGCTTAGGAGAGCACATAGGAAAGAAAGATGACGTTTGGAATTTTGCTTATAAGCTACTCAAAACAAATGAGGCGTAAATGCCAACAAAGTGGGGTGGTTCTCTGATCCAAATCAAGCCGCCTGGGTACCAGGGTTGTTAGTAAAAGCTCTCCTAGGCCATCATCTCCATTGTCAACCTGCGTCTCAATCAAAAATTATTCATCTCATTTGTCCATTTGGTCTCTTTATAAATGGATTAATTATTGTCATTGCTCATGGTTGATCCTAACAAGTGGCAGCTTAGTTTTTACCGTGAGATAGATATCTCATAAAAGATTTGAACTGCGGAAATTGGAGAGCTGGCCTTCCCTCACTCTTCTTTCTTTGTTAAAGAACACGGTGTCAGCCTATCCTTCTTTGTTTCATTTGGATGTAAACACCACTGCGAATTCGGGAGAATAAAAAAAAAAATCTGTAGTATTAAATGCAATGCATCTCAAAACTTTGAGACTGGTTTTGGAGCATGATTTAAGTTCAAGCGGGCTTTGAGATTGGCTTTGCTCAAAAAGATTCACCTCAAGTGTACCTCTTAAGAGCGAGCTGCTGTTGGCATGCTTTGTAGTTTGATAGTTGTTTTCTGTAGTATAATTGGGGCCAAAGCACCCATCATTTCAAATTATTTATATACATATATATACATATACTCACACCTATGCATATACATACATGCATCTTCAAATTATTTATCTATTTTTTTCAAAAATAATTATTTTTCTACTTCTTTTTGCAGCCTGCAGCATTTAACAAGACCTTTTAGCTCTGTTTTTTCGCCTTACGGGGGAAGATCCTGTACTAAACCAACTCTGTTTCTTGAGTTGAGTTCCTAGAGAAACTAATGTCTCGTAGGAAACATACTTCCTGGAACCTAATTAACTAATGTCGAGCAGATGCTTTTTTGAGTTTCTTGAGGATGTATCAGGTTTTCTTTTTAATCAACGCGACGGTCTTTTTCAATTAATATCGTGCAATATGAAAGTATTGGTTAAACACTGCAAAGAAAATTATGAAAGAAAATCTGATTTGTTTCATATATCCCCTTCAAAGATTATTAGTTAGAATTCCAAAATCATCATCTATGCCAACTTGGTGCACTTTATTAAGTACACGAACCTAACATGTCATACAAGTATGGGCAATGTGCATTCAGTAGAAATAAAAACCAGATAAAACAATAACAAATAAGTGTCATGATTTTATATAAAAATAAAATATCATAAAAAATAATAAATAATATTAAGTAAGATTTAAAATGGGAGATAGAGATTGGAGGTAGATAAGATTGTTAGAGAGGGAGAGAGATACAGGAAAAATAAGATTGTAAGATAAAGAGAGATTAAATAGATAGAGATAGGAGAGATTTGGGGTGCTCAGAAAGATGTTATCAGATATGGATGTGCAATCAAAACAAAGAATCGAGACTAGTTATATACATATTTTTCATTCCGAAACAATTCATGTTGATGATTGCATTATAGTAATAATTTTATGAATCAAATAATATTTCATCTATGGACAAATTTGCTAGACCCAAAAAAAGGCCCAACACTCGTTTAACATATCGCAAGCAAGTGTCGTTTTCACTTTTTTTTATGTCTGCATCATCAATAATATTTTATTAAAGAAAATTTCCGTCCAGTTTAAAGTTGGGAGTTTTCAATTCTAGATCTTAATGTCGAAGCCAAACCACAATTATTAATTATTTTTTGAGATGCCAAAGAAAATTAATAATTTCAAATAACTAAAGTAGATAATGGATGGCCCAGTGCATAAGACTTCCTTCATGGAGGGTTGAGAGGTTAAATGTACGTAATCTTATCTCCATTTGCGGAGCTTACTTTCGTATTTGGAGCTTGGGACTTTCGGGTTCCAATGGTGTTGTGCGAGGCTCACCGTCAGCTGATGTAGATAAAAGAAGGGTTAGAAACATAGTGATGAGCATTAAAGAGGATCACTGTTGTAACCAAAGAGAATTATTGTAGTAAAAGTCTTATGTTCTAAATGGAGAGGAGCCTAGAGATTCGTAGCCAGGTTGGAGCGGAAAACGAGGAGAGTGACCAAGATGGATGCCAGGTCACTTCAACGTTCGCTGGGAGGTTCTTTTGTGTCTTAAGGAGGATGTGAAAGTCGCATACCTTAGCGTCGAGGATTCGTGTATGTAGATTTCAAGTAGCGTATGGTGGAGTGCCAAGTTTAGGCTATAAAATCTTTCAGATCCTCGAAAGAGGTAGTTTCCTTATCTTAGGCGATGAAATGTTTTAGACTAAATTAAGATGATTACTCCCCCCTCCTCCCCACTAATGTGGTTATGCACAACTAGGCTGGGAATAGACCGAGCTTAGATCAAGTTAGTCTTCATATGGCTCTGGAGATGCAAGGCTTGATCCTACCATGGAAAGTTAGTATCCCGTATTTGACGATGGAGAAAGTCCCATAGCCTTCCCTCGTCTGTTGATCATCTATATTATCAACTTTTTATTGCAGGCGTGTTGAGGGTTCAGTCAGTACCCAACGGCTGAAACATTCATTCCATCCTGGCACAGGACTAGCAAATCCTATCAGAACTCTCGTAACACTGAAAATTACTACGACCAACTATAATATTAATAAGGAAAGAGAAAGAGAGACGCACTACAAAAGAAATCATGGATGTTTCCCCTAAAAAAGTGAGATCTTATATAAGAAAGAGTCAAGTACTCTACATTTGACGAGTTGTGTACACTTTGTATATAGAATGTTAGATATAATATGCACACACCACAAAATTCTCCTGTATGAAGGCTGAGTGAGAATACAGCATAAATACCAGCGCAGGATGACCGGTGTAACATAGAGCAGATTACAGTGGCTTGAAAGATGGAACTTCATCGAGCGAGGGTGCCAAGCAGGCAGACTTCGTATGATAATGCTGTGGACTTCAACTATCCCGAGCAGATGGAGTTCCTGATGCCTGATCAGGCTCTTGGTTCGAAGCCGTGGCCTTGAGAAGGTACGAGCGTGCCACTTCTAACATCAGACCCACCTCTTTCTTGTACTGTAGACAGAAAAAGAACAAAGACAACTAAGTACGCAACCAACTCTGACTTAGATGCATGCATAAAATGCTACATCATGTAATTAGGTTATTCTTATACACTGCATGGTTTTATAAAACAACATTGTATATAGTTACCCAGACACATTAGAATCTGCACTTAGCACTTATCACTTATCACATGCAATTTGAATAATATCATTTACTAGAAGATACATGGAAGTTGCAAAAGCATTAATAACTCACAGCTACTTTTGCCATTTGCTAATTTCCCCAGTAATATGATGAAGCGTCATATTAAATTTTTAATCAAGGTTATGATTATTTCTGATGCCTTCAATGTTAGGAGAATAAAAGGTCCAGCCAGCATATTCCAGTAGTCTGAAGCACTTTGTCAGCATGTACAGGTGAAAAGATGTGTCAGATAAAATGGCAATGAAGAATCAATCAATATAATGTTGGGACCAAGTGTGTCCAAGGATATGATGTAGCAACTGCAACAGAAAGAGAAGGCACACACAATAATAAAGAAAAAAAATTCTTGACAAATGCTTTCTTGATGCTGGCTCCATCTGAAAATCAAGGAACAACAACCAAGATTTGGCCAATGAAGGAATGGCAACTGAGGCTTAGGGTGGCAGAACGGCATTTGTCGCGTTAACTAGGGTGCAGCGCGGCTCAAAGTGGCATGCTCCTAGCAGTAAGGGTGGGGTAAGAATATGATAATTCCTATGAGACAGTCATGCACAACAAGGAGATAAAGCCTGAAGACTAAGGCCAAAATGAGCTACATATGAAGCTCAAGATGGGGCCCGTTACCCTAATAAAAGTGTATTGCGATAATGCATAGTTATATGGCCTGTTTGGATTCACTCACACCAGCTGTTTGACCTTAGTCAGGTGGGGGCAGGTGGGTTTTTGTTATATCCAGCATAGTTGGCAACAGTTGCATTAAAAAAAAAAACAAAAAAAAAAACTAGGGGATGGCTATCATTTGAATAACCACAGCTTTAGGAATAAGTGGCTGTGATTTCTTATGTATGAGAAAAGGCCTTAGCAACTGTACTATTTAGAAAAAAATGGGGTTTTGTAAGCAATACTATGATTTCATATGTCTGAGAGTTGTATGATGATTGTATCGATAAAAAAAAGAGGATGTCCTTAAAGGCCATGGGTATTACTCAAATACTCTATTTGCATGTGACAAAATAAAACAGACTGCCCAGCTTCGTAACTATTACACACAAAACAGATAGCCAATGAACTGCTCTGCTTATGAACCCATCAATGCTAGTTACAAGAACAAAATAACTGTCATAAATAGGATGGAAGCACACCCATGTGTTGGTAAAGAATAATAAATAAATACTGATATATTTGTCAGAAAATTGTGTTTATTGATCTTTTCGAAGAGATTTTTTAGAATCAAGGTATTAATGTGCATACATAAAAAGAAATACTGAGGTAGTTAAGGCACAAGTGAAGGTATACTGAATTATCTTAGCCTTAGCTTTGAAACAATTCAAGAAAGCTTGAAGACATCAGGAAGCAGAGGGAAGAGCAGAAGTGAGGTAAAAGTCAACATGGCCACCTATAAGGTGGAAGGTTCCTGCAACTTGAGTGACCATGCATATGAGGAGGGGTTCATGTCTGCCCTGTTGAACAGGATAAATCTACTACCGTCCACAACATATCTTATTCTGCTGGTACTCCTTAAAACACAACTAATGAGTACAGAACTAGCACAAAATATGTCGGAAGTGGACAGGAGAAAAGAAAATGCAATGCAAACCTCATCGACAGCTCCAGTCTTTATCTTAGACTGCATAATGCACCATTTCTTAAAATGAGCACCTGCAAAATATCCAAAATTTGTTTTAATTCTTTGAATCAGAAGCACATATGCTAGCATAGAAATGAAGCAAAATAAACATCCAAAACAGGAAGAATACAGAAGCAGATAGACAACAAGGGAAATGGGTCTAAAAGATCAAATAAATAACTCACCAACTCTTATATCAAGCATACAAGAAGACTCAGAGTTTGTTTTCAACGACCATCTGCAGTGTACCTGATGATTTTAACAACATTATTCTCCCAAAAAATATACTCTTCCACATCAGTTTACATACGTATAAATAAACCAAATAATAGATCAGATAAATGCAATGAATAAAACAGAAGGCAGTTATGCAAGTCTTCAACCAAGTAGATGATGCAACATGTAGTGGACATTACCGCTCAGTACAAATGCGAATAGCATAAAAAACTCGTCAAAATTCATACCAATGTCAGCGGAACCAGTACCGGACATCGTACCGGTTCTTCGTGCTGTGTCGGGCCCGTACCGATACAGTAGAAGAAGCGGAGGAGAGGGAGAATGAGAGAGAAAAAGAGAGAGCGGGGGAGGGAGGCCGGTAGAGGCCGGCGCCAGGGCAGCAAGGCGAAATAGGGGTCTGGCGGCGGCTTCCCCTTGCTGCATTTCCGCCGCCCTCCCTCCCTCCCTCCTCCGCTCTCTCTCTCTCTCTCTTTTCCTTTTTTTCCTTTTCTTTCTTCGCCTCCGACAATGGTTTTCGTTTCCGTTGCCGGAACCGTACTAATAGGCTGCCGGTACGGCTCAGAATAGTTGGAACCGCCTTGTTTGGGACGGTTCCGCCGACCTTGATCCATACAACCATACCATTTGAAGAAAAATAAAAAAGAAATTTTTGTTTAATACCTCAAAGTAGGATCCAAATGGAATATCGTGTGCCTGTTGCACGGTCTCAAAGACCTGATACATTAAAATATTGTGAATTAAATGAAAAATATGCGTCAGAGGAGATTCTAGGAGAAAAACAATGAAAAATTTCAACGAGTCACAATAACATAATGGAAAACATCTTCCACATCTGGTTTTTGAGTCAATAAATCACACCAAGGTTGTTTTATCAAATGAAAGAACTCACCAAGGTTGTTTTATCAGATAAAAAAACTGCATGCTGCCACTCTGTCATGGCTGTGTCTGGAGGACACATGGGACTATGACATAATGATCTGAAGGTTATTTCTCTGACTTGACCATCATATTCATCAGCAGCATGCCATTGGCCCAACTGCAAAGAACACAAATATTATGGTAATTATAAAGAACTAGGAGCAAACTAATACTGTGGTGCCATCTAAGCTACTCTGCATAGAAAATCACTTCCATTTCTCATCTTTGGACAAAGATGAGAAGTGGCATCACTACTTTTTCCCTTTCATATTATAGTACTTTTTATTTTTATTTTATAGAATATTTTTATACTATACTTTATAGAGTATACAGAAACCGATAATAATGGTACATGAACAAAACATAAACAAACAGGCAACTAGCCATTAAATAGCTGGAACATGCAATAAAACAGGCATTAGGACAATGATAACATGTCCTGCGTGTTTCTTGGTTGGCAGAAAGCCCTCCTTGTGAGGGGCATTCCACATTGGAGTCATATAATTGTATACAATGTATTTGACCACAGGACATGCAAAATGAGGGAAAAGATGACAACACCACCACTTTTCCACAAGAGCACTACATAGTAAGCATCAGTTTCTGCTCAGAATATAAGAATACATGCCTTCATCTAACCAAAAGTTATCACGAATTGGCTTACCACTGAATGGCGAGCTCATTGAAGCAATTGCATGAAGCTTGCCATGCACACACACATGCGCACACGCACAAAAGAACAAAAAGGAAACAGAAAAAATTACAAACCAATCATGTAACAGCAATCTATCACTGAGAACACACAGTCAAAAGCTAGTGAATTTTAGACAGAGAACTTCAAGGACCATAATGAGAGTGATAATCATCGCATGCTGACACATTACATTGAGATTTGTATCCTTCCGTGCACTCCGATATTCCTCGATAAACTTTGAGTCGTTGCTCAATAGCACATTAAAAAACTGCTCAGCTGTGCATGGAAAATTATCCTGGGATAAGATTGGTAAACTAATTAGATAAAGATTAATAAATTTCTGAAATCCAGTATCTATTGTGGATGATGAGTCTGATGCGTACATTGAATATGCCAACTAGAACTTCTTCTTTGATGAAAGCTTGGAACTTTCCTGTCTTGACAATATTATCTTCTAGAATTTCAACCTGTTTTCTACTGCCTCTGACAGAGCTACTGTGTGCACGCAATGCTGACTGTGCCCACTCCTGCATTTCCAAATAAATGCAGTGTTAAAATTTCTGTCTTCAAGTATTATATATGTAAAGAATCTCAAATGACAAAGAACTAAAATCAGAAGACACAATCATAGCTCTAGGCTCAAAAACCTAAACCAATTGTGTAGGTACCATATGAAAAGCAAACAGTATATAACAGAACCTGCCAGATATAAAACTGATGCAGGAAATCTTATTACAGCAGTAAGCACAAAGCATCTTTCAGAGACATGTTCAGATTTACATTGATATAACTAACACAATGAACACAAGAAGGCTGTTGGCAAGATCACGACACTGGATTATTTCATTTCAAGATATCGAGACTTAACAGAATGAGGGTTAAAACCTAATTATGCATAAATACCAGTCTTAATAAATGGACCAATTTGGGAAGAATGAGGGCATAATTAGGGAGAAAAAGGGTTTGCAACAATGTATCAAAATTCTAGAACATTCCCACTAAAATATCAGGGTAAGAAATAAGACCAGACCTATAAAAAGATAATTAAAACCAAACTTGGATCACAAAAAGTAGCAATCTCTGTTGGAAGCCTAAATGGAGAATATCCTCAAGCTTTTTAGATACATACAAGTCAATTGTCATAGAACACAAATGAAATTTAACCTCAACAGTCAAAATTAAAGATAGATTTCTTGCATAATACTGAAAGAAATTTATACATTGAATTAGAACAATGACAGCATGATTGTTAAAGTTGCAATAAAATACTGATAGAAATTTATAAACCGTTTTAGAACAATAACTGCAAGGATCATTAAAATTAATAATGACATTCCAGTAAAAAGATTCAAAGTTGATCATCATTATACCAGTTTTCCAGGCCATGACATAATATAAATATATCAAATAAAAAATAATCTAATCCATGACAAGAATTTAATGAAATGTCGGTATATAAACTATAATAAACAAACAACAAAGTAATTTAGTGCCCTGATACTTGGGAAAAAATAGCAGTCTAATAGTAATAGAAAGAGAAAATAGTAGACCAATTTCTAAGAACACCTGCTTCTCAGCTTCTAACATTGCACGGAAGTTCTCTGCTTGGCGTTGCAAAATTCTCAGTGTATGATTTCTGTTCCAAAAAGACGCAAATTTGTACCTAACTCTTCCTGAAAAGAGGAATAGGAGAACACGCAATGCATTTAACATCTCAAACTGGATTGTGGAAGAATTTTCCAAAGCAGGGTGCACTACCAGCTGTTTCAGCAGCTATTTTCACAAGAGCATTTAAAAAATGCATACTTGTCTATTCAAACACAGATTAGTTAGTGAATGAGAATGATCATAAAATTGATTAATTATTACAACATACATTTCAAGTTTATGCTAGGTTTTTGCACCACTATATATACTTTGTCTGTGAACATTGATGCATGTAAAATTACACTAGAATGAATGAAATTTTAAAACAAACATTCACTGAAGAAAGAATTGAAATTTCCAAATGTGGCTATCAGAACTCTCACATCATTAACAGGCTAAAAGAAAAGACATACTTCTATGCATAAATAAAAAGATGCAATCAACATCAGTACTCTAATTGTACTCAGATACAAGTCCAAAATAAGGCACAACGATTGGAGCATGATTGTTTTCAAATGCATAGACAAGAATTTACAAGCCTGCCAGTAGAATCGATATGCAAGCATCTCACAATAGTACCAGCACGAGTACAACACCTGTGATACAAAGTAGTGAACCCCATATCCGATGGGCACATACTATCCAATGTGGGGCTGTACTCCATAGTGTATTACTTGTTCATACGGCCAACAGTTTACAATATGTACACTAAATAAGTATTTTTCCTTAGTTATATGTCACACTATAGTTTGTACCTTGAATTTTAAGATTATCACGTTCTTCATGTGTGAGAAACAGTTGAGCAATGTTAGTTTGTATCAAAAATAATTTAAAAATTATTATGTGCAAATGGCAAATAGAATTTACTACAGATACTAGGATAATTTACAATGTTGATCTAAAAATTTTTGGCTTGGCATGGCCTGGATTTGGCAGGCTTGAGCAGGAATTTCAGCCCATCTGACCAGGCTCAGGCCAGGAATTCCAAGCCCATGGAAATTTGGGCTGACTGGGGCTCAAAAATAGATAGGCCCAGCACAAAATTTTATAAATACAATATAATATATTATTTATGTTTATGATATTAACAAAATGTATAAATATATTAATACTGATAAAAAGCTACCTTTCTTTTTCCTGATCCATCTCCTAATCCCCCCACCTCCTGCCACATCGATCCACCTCCCTCAACTCAATCTCCCACCACCTCCCTCCTCTTCCTCTCCCCCTCTCTTTCCTCATCGATTTGAAGTATTAAAGATACCGCTGAGTCCCTGCCGCTCTCGCCCACTCTCCCCACCTTGATAGAGACTAGGCATTCCTCTCTCTCTCTCTCCCTCCCTCCCTCCTCCGGCCCCCCCCTCCTCCACCCATCTCCTCAGCCACCCATCTCCTCCTCCCCCCCCCCCTTTCTCCCCCTTCTCACGTCTCTCCGCTCTGGCCACTGAACTCACCCTAGATTGATTCAGGCCAAGCCAGGACAATCCGATCTCATATTTGGATTTTAGCAATCGGGCTAGGCTTGGGTTGAAAAGTATAGGCCCTAGGTCGGGCAAGGCCGAGTTCATGCTAGCATTTTGGCCTTTGATATAAACTTTAAACCAAGCTTGAACCCAACCTGACCAAACGAATGATCTAATTCCAGCCATGGATAAGGTATAACATGCTATGCATACTACACCGCCCGCTAACTGGCACAGCAACAAAAGGCAATACATTGGTCCTTATTCAATGGTTTAAACCAAGGCCCATAAAATTGGTACCAGAAAAAATACTCCTAAGTTTCCGGTATGATCAATATGGTACCTTACACACCTCATACCAAGGTCGGCGGAATCGTCCCAAACAGGGCGGTTCCGGCTATTTCAAGCTGTAAAGCTCAGCAGTACGGTTCCGGCAACGAAAATGAGACTCGTTGCCAGAGCTAGAGAAAGAGAAGGAAAGAGAGAGCGAGCGGAAGCGAGAGGGAGACGTCAGGACGCCGGCAGAGGTTGGCTGAGCCTGCGGGAAGCGGGGTCACGGCCGAACCCTTATTTCGAATCCCTCCGCAAGCATCCGCCACCCTCCTCCGGCCTCCCTCCCTCTCTCCCCCTTCTCTCTCTCTTTTTCTCTCTCCCACGGTACCGTGCTCTCTGTCGGTACAGGCTCAGCACGGCCCATACAGTGCTCGGTACCGGTTACTTCGACCTTGCCTCATACTTACACAAGTTGTCAACATCTTTTTTCACTCTCAGCTATAGTATCGCTTGAAACTAGTGACTAACACTAGTTGATGACTAGATGGAAGAAAAAAAGCTTAAATTACACATTGATGCTAAACAACATACGAGAGAAACATTAGTGCACATTTTTTATAATGTACTTAGGCATTTCTTTCCCTCAATTTTTCAAACACCTTATCTCAGCAATATTTCTCCAACCAACTCTATTTTGTTAGGTATATCGTCCACCATATATTCTACCTTTCTAGGCTTAGTAGGTTCTACACTTGTTGTAGTACACTAATTTCTTTTCATTAACCATACTTTGACATATCTGTTTTAAGAATCAAGTTTGTGAATTTTGAGCCACTTAGGGTAAACATTGTATTCTACCACAAAGCAACAAATGTTTTTTGAGAATACATGTATTGTAGGATTTCCCTCCCCTACCACTTAAGAAATAAAAATATATCATGTTTCTAGTGTGTTTTTTCCCATTTTTCAAAATTATTAAAACACATCTACAGAAATAAAAAGCAATCTAAGAGGGAAAATTGATAAATTTTGTGCAATTATTGCTGCATCATTTACAGTTTCCATAAATCTCCTTAAAAAGCAACCAAACACCAACTTAATATTAAAAAAAAATTATATGTTAATTCAATTACCACTGTAATTCTATATAATGTAAAAACCTATTAAAAGCATCTTATTATATGCGACGTAAAATAGAAAACTGAAACAATTTCACGATATTATGTATATCACTGACCATCTGGGCTTCCTAAAGGAGGAACACCATGCCCTCCAGCACCCATGCGAAGAATTATTGTAATTGCAGGGTTGATAAATGCGTGTTGGCTTCGTCGCATCTGCATTGCTAATAAAAAATGAAATTAATGCAATCATATCTATAAGCATAAGATAAAATTTTGATACTGGACTAAGAAATAAGTAGAAAGAACATAATCAACATACCTCATGGATATCTCCTAAGGGAATAACCACCTATCAAATAAAATAAATTGCTATTAGTGAAGCAATCTACCACTCTATGAACACACAACTACTAGTCTACTACTCAATGCAAGAATTTTCAATTTCTTTTTCTAAACTAATCAATAAACCAAACCAAATGTGATCAGGTTGATTCAACATGGCTCATCATAAAGTTATATAGATATTGGTTTTAAGATTAATGCGAGAAAAGATGCATTTAAAACAAGTAGTAAACCTTACAGATAGGTAGAAGAACCTAACCTTTATTTGCTTAGAAAATACATTAGAATGGAAGCAAATGTGCCATGCAGAGACATACATGCGTCCATGGTACAAAAAGGACCTCTCAAGCGCACATGAATAACTATGATCAGAAACCTGAAACAATACAACCCTAATTCGATCATCAGTTATAACAGGCTGCAATTTTTGAACACTAAACTATACGCATGGTCGCATGCAATAAGTGAATTCAATTTTCATGATATAGGGGAACTTACCTCATCTGGAGGAAGATCAAATATAGTCTGTAACGGCCCAGGTTTTTGATAAACCTCTGTAGGGCCTTGTTTATTTAAAGAAATCCTTCTTCGAGCATCAGCACCAGCAAAGCTATTTAAAGCCCTAGATATCAATTTTTTGGGGAAAAAAGAAAGAAAATAGACACCCTCTTTGACTTTGCTTTTGACTAAGATACGAGATAAAAAAAAATTGATACGAAGTACAAATTCAAAAAAATAAAAAAATAAAATTAATGAGAATCTCACACCTATCAATGTGATCCAGACAGCACAAGGGAAAAAATCATTAGGTGGATTTTAGTAAAGCATCTGGATCCACCTTTCTGTATCTATGGTCAATATATCTTAATATGTTACTCAAATTTGTAGACAAAAACACAGCATATAATGCTGCGGAGGCCTCACTTCTATGGAACAAAAGACAAAAGAACTTCTATGGGCTGACACAAAACCAATGGCGATACTATGCATTCATAACTAGTGATAACAGGAACATCTTAAGCATGATTGGAGCTTCATTGATCATGACCATTTCCTAATTAAATTCTTTTAATTTATTGTTTTTGATCACCGAAATACCTTATTGTAATGATTTTACTAGTAGGAGAAAAATCTTTGCCATGAGGCAATTGAAATTGATTCTTAAGAATCAAAAGAAAGAGATGTTCATTGAGAAGGAAAAAAAGGAAAATGGGTTTATTTATGGCAAAAGACATTCAAGCAAAGGTACTACTAAATATGGAAGAATCTGCAAATAAGTAGTCAATCAAATATCAACATTTCTCCCGCCAAGGATGATCACCAACCAAGGATTTTACCATTTATGAATGATGATGTGCATAATGATGCTATATTAACAAATATGCAAGATAATGGAGAGATTCAAGTTGTAATAGCATTTGCACAGATGTTCTTCTTCCTTTATTCATCTTTCTTCATTCCTTTCTCAACTTCTTAATTTGCTGAATTTTCCCATGTTATGGGTGAAAAGGCTATAAAACCTGGAGAAAGGTGTAAGTTAATATAGTGAATGGGTGGTTTTTGATGAATGAAAGAATAAAAAAGTTTTTCTCTATTCCCTGTGGTCTGATTCCTTAGATTGAGCATGAGGCTGGCAAAAACCTAGGAGTGAGGCCTAGATTCATGAAGGCATGGGGCACTAGGTGTCGTTCTTCCTATAAGTCATTTATTTTGTTTCTATTTTATGAACTAGACTCTATCTTCAGAATTTGTCTTACTTAAACCCTTCTTTCTCTCCAATCACTGGTTCTTTTTCTTTTTGGTCTAATACATCATTTTTTTCTCAGAAGCTCATAGATCTTAGTAAGTGACCTCTTCTACATATGGACATATATTTTCACCTCACATAACTAACGTTGAGAAAGACCAACCAACAACACAAATAAAGACCGTACCATTTTGGTACCTCGAAAGGGAGGTGCTCCTTATGATGCTACGGACGGCTGTCCAAACTAAGGACCATAAATCTTAGTACCCGCCTTCTCCAACCCTGCTCTTACCCCCCACCACCCCACCAAAAAAAAAAAAAAAAAAAAAAATCTCTCTTCCTTGTTCTCCTTATCCTCCTCCCTTTTCCTCCAATCTCACCTTCTCCTTCCCTTCCTCGTCCTCCCTTCCTCGTCCTTCCCTTCACCTCCATCTTCTCCACCCCCTCACCCTCCACAACCTTGGCCGCCTCTTTCTTATCCTCCCCTTCCTTGCGTTGAAGCACTATGCAATGTGCCAGATGCCCCCAATACCGCATCTGCTACCTAGAAAGTTTAAAAAAACCATAATATCCATGGCATTCTAGGACTTTGAAATGCAAAACGCTACAAATCAACCTTGCATGTAGTGGAGGGATCATGCAATGGCACAACAAAATAATAGCAATAGGAGAACAAAGATGATCCAGTGGTATGAAGCCTCAGACCATGTCCAAACCTACTAACACAATATGAATCATAGATATGACATAGGACCATCACTTTAAACCACTACAATGTATGGCATATACCACAATACAAGCAGAACTGCTTAGTCATGATAATTGTGGCTTGATGAACATAATCTCAGTGAACTTTGCCACATATATAATCACTTCGTTCAGTCTAAACAATTGTTCACGTTCTTAGGGTACAGCTTTCAGTCTTTTAGAACCCCCTATATGGCCGCAATTACTTGTGGGCTAGTGGCTCAGTAGGCATAACTTTCAGCTTACTTTAGTCCATGAACAGAGCCAGCTATATGTAGGCATAATATATAATTTTTCATGTTCTTACCCTGCAAGCCTTCAGTCTGTCATAATCAACTTACGTCATCTTGAACTTTAGAAAAACTACTACAAGGTTCAGTCAAAACCTTGTCATTATTATTCATAGTTGCATTCAGTAGATGGAACTACGTCAATTAACCCCATATGTTCAACATGGCAAAGAATCACAAACATCAAGAGAAATTGTTCAAGAATATCAAAGAAATACAGGAGTGATATGAAATGTGAGCAGATAGAGAAATATGATAAACTTCACAAAATGGATCAAAGTATCTTGAACAGAGAAGAGCTTGTGCATATTGACAGATATTAGTCATTACTCATTAGCATCTATGGAACTTCATAAGTAAAGCACATGCAACCAACATAACACAACAAATATAGGAGTGCAACCGTAGAGCACTCCAGTTGCCCAAAACCACCAGCCAAGACATAATCCCCAGCCCACCATCCTCCATGCACACACTCACAGATAAACCCCTCCATGTACAAAAAAGAATGAAAAAATATATAAAAAATAAAATATAAGTAATAAAATCTACAGTTGTTTATCTGAAATTCTTGTTTTCCTCTTCAGCCAAAAGCATGATAAGAATAAACATCTGTATATAAATAGCATATTAAAGCTTCCAGAATTAAGCAGGTTACATGAGCAAAAATTTATTGACTAGAATTCAGGTGAAATACTTCCTTACTATATAGAAAATGAATAGAATGCTAGCGAAAGGGAAACAACCAGCAGGCCAAAACCAAAACAAGAAATCACCTGGAAGTATTTGCAGGAAGCTTTTTCGTTTTAATATGTAGACAAACCTGGAAAAAACATCTTTTCAATTCACAATATACCTTACAAAGCTCCGAGCACATGATATAGTTTATGTATCAATTGCAACATAAGATTGTACCTGTCCTGATGTGGTATCCAAAGTGTACCAGATGGCTCCAGTTTGGCCTTCACTTTCGACTGGAACAGTTACAGACCCAAGAACCGTGCTTTTCCATATTATGTCCCAGTCATATATTGTCACGTTAATCTACAAAATATAATTGAAAATAAAAATCCAATACGATTAGAATAGAAAATAAATAAACTGAAAAAATAAAGCACTAAATAATATGTGTAGACTGAACATGCATGTCATCTGTACGGACACGGATAATGAGGGTTGTGTAAGCAAATAAGATACCATCATAGCATAATATAATGCATGTAAATGCACTCCACATATATGTCATCAATGTAAACAATAATGCTAAATAACCAAGTATTTCTGTAAACATCATCGTGAAATTTGTGTCAATTTATGATAAAATTTTGGGTAATTCTTGTTCATTTCTACATATCATGGAGCATGCATGTTGATAATCATTGTATTTTTCAGTCATTTATTAACATGCAATTATATAATTCCAAGTATTGTTTAAGAAAAAAATCAGCCATAGATGACACGATGATGTACTACTAAACTTGTCAATAAGAAACATAAAAATAGCATGGCTCTTTAATTAGATCGGCCAGGTAAAAAGGGTGTGAGTGCAACCGATGGTCCTTCCTCCTTACCTACATATGTATATGGATATATAAAGCAAAGCCCATAATAGGGCAGACTGAAAAGAGGAAAGGGCATATCAAGACATCCTTTTCTCATTTAGCCCAAGCTTTTAATTGGTTAGTTCACTGTTCAAAGCTTCTTGGTGTAGGTCTTGGCATTGTACTATCCCAAGTTAAGCTTGACATTATGTATAACAAGGTTTCAAATATCACTACAATGGGAAGGTATTAAAGGTACCATACCATTTTGGTAGGCTTCTTCTGCCACCAGTACATAGTGTGTCAATACAAGACTATGTCTCGTGAGTCGTGCCTTCTGCCGATACCAACATCGTAGCATTCTGGCAAAAATAAACTGGTACTAGATCTAGTACTAGTATTTGAAACCTTGAACTATAACACAACTATCATGGCAGTAAGTTGGTTTATGACCATGGTTTGTATTTCAACTAGGACTAGAATAACCCTGACCCATTTCAAGCATGCTCTCTCAATTAATAAGGCTTATAAGATATATGGAAGAATACAATAATAAGCGGGATAATGAGCTTAAAGCTACACTCCTAATGATGTTAACCAATAAAAAGCATATTAAAGATTGTGGCCATGACAAGACAAACACAACTAGTAGTTTTCAACCAATTATCACAAAAAGCACAAAAAAAACCTCAGTTTCTTTGAAATAAAATTCTCAATGAACGTCCAAACTATACCATTAGATCATCAGATATTATAAAATTTACTATTTAACTAAACTGGAAGATACATATGTCTCTGGATAAATTCAACTTGAAAAGGAGATTTGACAATCACAACCCCAAATCACCGGGGCAAATGTCGGCATGAGACCACAATCTCATCAAGGCTTGTAGCCAATAGATACAAATGGCAAAACTTATGCCCAATTACCCAGATAGTAAGTCATTAAACGAGTGCAAAATGCAGAAACTTCAACTGCACATCTAGGTATGAATAATTACTATGAATCAAAACAAGTTGAATAAAATATTAGCTTATAAAAGCCATAGTATGTACACCATAAAAAACAACTGTATAATTTACCACTTACATCTAAACTATAACTAAAATCCCATCAAGAACTTGACATAAGATGACAAAATGCAAGAAAGAACAATAACTAAGGCCTTGTTTAGGATTGTTGTTGGCAATAGAGCTTTCAGAAGTAGAGCTTTCGAAAAGTAGAGCTTTTGAAGCAGAGCTGTTATAAAAAAACTATTTATTGTTTGGTAACTACATTTTCAAAGTGTTGTAAAGCTTTAACATATGTTTGGTAACCAAAATGAAAAAGTACTTTTAGTATAATAAAATGACAATAAAGGATATTGCATAGTATTGCATAGTAGAGTATAATACAATATAATATTACATATTATTACATATTAAAATATTATTTTGTATAATATTATTATAATATAGTATAATATAATATCGAATACTATAGGTCTATAGCATAACAATATAACATAATATAACATAATATAATATGATATAATATGATATAATAACGTATTATTAATAGTACAATATTACTACAATATAATATAATATTATTATAATTATGACATAATAGAAGATAGTATTATATACTAATATTGTAATATAATATAACAATATAATATAATGGATTAAAATCTAATCTAATAATAGATTATATTTTATTATAGCATAATAATATTATATTACTATTAAATATTATTATATTATATTGCATTATTGTAATATAATATTATACTATATATTTATATTATAATAATGAACATTATTATAATATAATCATATAATAGAATATAATATAATGTAATATAACCTAATATATTATCTCATTATATTATTAATAGTATATTCTAACAATATATTATATTATCATAATATAATTATTATTATAATAATATACTATTATGATTGTAATAAAATGTTATATTATGCTTATAATATAATTATTTATTACTACAATAACATAATATATTATATTATAATATATATTATTATATTATAATAATGCAATATAATATAATATAATAAGTATTTATTATTATATTATATTATATTTATAGTATAATAATATATTATGATATTGTTGCTGAAAATTGGACCGGGGGCGCCCGTCGGCTAAGGAGGAGGAGCTACGGCGAACACTGGCAGGCGGCGATACGTCGGCGAGCGGCGCCCTCTGTGGGGGCCTGCAAAAAGTCGGTGGCCGGAGTTTCCGGCGCCGGCCCTCCGATGCTTAAGTCAGAGGGAGAATATGAACAGGAGCTTCTCTTTTAGAGTTTTTTCCATCCTCTTCTTATGGTAGAGGTATTCCCCTTTTATAGTGAGGTGCTGAGTTACCTGCGATGCGACGGGACCAGATTGCCGTGCGGCTGAGCACGTCACATAAATTGATGCACGATCGCGAGAATTAATGCTTTGCCGTAGAGGATGAGGTCGGAATCATGGAGTTGTCATGGCTGATTGATCGCGGCCGAGCTGGTCTGCCGTGGAGGATTGGAGATCCGTAGATAACGGGAGCCATACGCGTTAATTGTTGAGTAAGCCGGAGGTCTGCAGAGACCATGCGCATTAATTGTTGCGTGAGCCGAAGGTCTGCAGAGTCCATACGCATTAATTATTGCGTAGGCCGGAGGTCTGCAGAGACCATACGCATTAATTGTTGCATAAGCCGCCCAAAGCGTAGCTCCGAATTGGGCCGTAGGAGGTGGTGACAATGACGGGTAGTCGGTGAGGTCTGACTTTTAGGGATTGGATGCCCTCTCAGGTCGGGCGTTTTCCAGGTCGGGCTTCCCGAGGTCGAGAGTTTAGGGTCGGGCGCCTGGTCTGGCGCCAGGTCATCCGTGGTCGGGCATCAGGTCGGTCGCCCGGGATCGGACGTTTGAGGTCGGTCGTCTAATCATGTGTTTCGAGGTGACCTGTATTTCCCTCAACACTACCCCCGACTTTCGAGTCCGAGCTGCTAGTGAGCTGGGACGTGGGAAGTAATCGCTTTTATTGCAGTGGTGGGGGTTATGGAGGTTTAAATTACGCCAATGCTTTGCGCGCTTCAGAGGGCCTTTAATGAGGGAAGGGGAAACGATGCCCTTTCGTCCCTCGAGGTTGCTTCGAATAGCGGGCTTATGATGAGGCTCCGAGATCCGATGGGACGGCGCCTTGATCCCGTATCCGAGGCGTCCGTTCGGAATAAATGCGCTGCTCTGGCTTCCGGGGGTGACATACGGCGCGATCTGGACGGAAGGCTTGATCGAGCCCCGCCGATCTGGACCGGTGGGGAGGTCTATATAAACCCCCCGACTTAGCCCTAAAAAAGGTCCTTGTTTGCTTGTTTCCACTGCCGTTTTCTCTCCCAACTGCAACTGAGTCTTTCCGGCAGTATTTGGAGGCGATTTCCGGTGGTGACCAGAGACAACTCCCGGTGACCCCCTAGCAGGTCGTCTTCCCACATTAGCTCGGAGGAATTTTTCTTTGAGGTCGTCTTTTCCTTTCTTTGTCTTCATTTTTCTACTTCTTTCCTTCATTTTCCCTCTTTCTTCTTTCTGGGATGGGTCTTGGTCCCGGTGAAGTTGGGTCTACCGTGACCGAGGAGGAACTGGATCTGATCTGTTCCCGGTTTTTCTTCCGACCCGGGTTTCGTCTGGAACTTGCAAGGTCGGAAGACCAAGTGACGAGGCCTCCACCAGGCCGGATCGAGGTGTACATCGATGCACTCTGGGCCGGCCTGCGGTTTCCCCTCCACGAGTTCGTGAGTGAGCTGCTGGCGGAGTATCGACTCGTCCCAACACAGCTTACTCCAAACTCGTGGAGGACTATAGTCGGATTTGCGTCCCTCTGCCTTGCGCACGGGATCCCGACTTTGGTGAGTGTCTTCCGCCATTGTTTTATGTTAAAAACAAACCCGGCGGATGTGGAGTGGTTGTACTTTGCCTGGAGGAGCGGTATGTCGCTCTTTCGAGGTGCCCCTTCCTCTATTCATGAGTGGAAGGAGAGATTTTTCTTTTTGGCGTCCGAGCTTTCGTGGGGGTTCGACCCAAGGTGGGGGCGTCCCGGGCTGAAGGCCATTAACAGGCTCACCAGTCTCACGGCAGACGAGCAGAGGGTCTTCGATGCTCTGCGGAGTCTTGGGAAGGACATCGTCGTGACCGACCTCCTGGCCGAGGATGCCCTGGCGAACGTCGGCCTTAGCTCGACACGCCCTGAGGGTAAGGGCAGTTGCGCTGCTCTTTTAGTTTTTGTCCTATCTGTTTCTTTCTTTTGCTCTTTTGGTGTTGGTTCGATACTTAGAAAAATTTCTTTCTGTTTCAGCTATTTCCCGCATGCCGACCAGTAGCACTTCACTCTTCGCTCGGTTGAAGAAGCGATCGGCCGAGGTTGGAGGGGCCGTTCCCAAGCCCCGTAAGAAGGCCAAGTCGGTCGCAGATCCCACCCCTACCGAGGTGAGGGGTTCCGGAGCCTCGGGACCTGCCCGAGGAGGGGCCTTGGTTGCCGAGCGTGCGAGCTCGGGCTCTGGGGGGCGTCTGGTTCGGCGTCCCCGGCCGGTCCTGCCCCCATCTCGCAACGGGCAAGACGGCCTATCATCCGCCTACGGCGTTTGGGACCTGAGCCGAGCAGAGGTCCCGGGGTTCCGAGTGCACCCCATGCAGTCGCTGCGAGCTCGGTCGGGCCGAGTTCATCGAGGGCCGAGGAGAGGGAGTCGGCCGAGCCGGAGTCTCCAATTCCTGAAGGGAGCTCGGCCTTCCGGGACGCCGATGTCGCGCGCGAGGTGTTCCGCCGCGCTATGCTTCCAGCGGACCGGGCTGAATTCCGGTCTCTCTCGCTGGAGGATATTGTCGACCAAACCTACTGCCACACTGCGCGGGTAAGTCACCCTTTCCTCTTATCCTTAGTCGTTAGCATTTTCTTCATTTCACTTATAATCGTTTTCTCTGCAGCACATCTATGAGGTCGACACTCTGGTATTCATCGCCTCGGAATGCCAGAATGAGACCCAGCGACTCTTCAGGCAACTGGAACCGGCCAAGAAGAGGATAGCCGAACTGGAGGCCGTGCTGGCGGAGGCCGAGGCGCGGAAGGAGGCCACAAAGGCCGGTCGGCGAGCCCTAGTGGACGAGCTCGAGGAGGAGCGGGCCGCGCATGCGCTGGCGAGGTCGGAATTGCGCTCCTCTGAGGTGCGCCTTGTCGAGGCCCGTGCCGAGGCCGCCGGCCATAAATATGAGGGCGGGGTGCTTCGCCTGAAGATCGAACAACTCGAGGCCCGAGAGAAGAGGGCACTCGAGCGGGCTGAGAATGCCGTGGAGCTCTTCAAAGAGTCGGAGGAGTTCCGCGACATGTTAGAGGAGGAGACCGTCGACGGGTTCCTCCGGGGCTTCAAAAATTTTCGAAGACAGATGGCCCGATACTGCCCTCAATACGATCTGTCAAGAATCAGATCGAGATCGGGATTCGGCGACGAGTTCGATCTGCCCTCCGGATTCGAGGACGAGGAGGCCGCCGAAGCCGAGGTTGGGGGAGAAGTCGCTGAGCCTGAGGCCGCCGGGGTCGGAGCTAACATAGCCGATCAGGCGGCCTTGGAGGTCCCTCCAGAGGAAGCCCAGGATGGCGTCCGGGAGGTCGCTAACGAGCCTTCCGCCGAGGCCACCGCGGGGGGCTCCGAGCCAACGCCTGCCGAAGGCCCTCAGGTTATCATCGTAGACGATCCCGAGGTCGACACTGGACAAGCCGCCGCCCCTTAGGATGTAGTTTTTATTTCTTTTTCCCTTTTGTTGTAAATGAGGTCGGCCTCCAAATCTGTTGAACGGCCGACCTCCAATTTTGTACTTCAGCCTTCCGACCCTTTACTAATGGAAAGATTTTCTTTTGCCACTCTGCGCCTACTTTTCTCTTTTTTCCGTGTAGTAGGTGGGTTTTTATTCTTGATGAATCCTCCTAAGTGCTCGAGCTCAGTTGACAGAGTTAGGTTTCAATTACTCTTACCGGGTTGTTAGGCTTGGCCTTAGTAAATTTAGGCTTCAAGCTCAGATTTTTAGGGAAATTTGCTAAGTCTTTGAGCTCGGGCATTGAGGGGGTCTCGCTAGGCCCCTTAGTTTTCCTCCGAGGAGGGATCTGCTAAGCCCTCGGGCTCGGCTTCCAGATTGCCGAAGCATTTAGCTCGGCTTCCAAAGGAGTTTCGCTTAAGCGTTTAAATCTTCTTTCTAAGGGATTTAGCCGAGTCCTTAGGCTCAGCTTTCGGGGTAAGCCTGCCGAAGCTTCAAAGTTGAGCTCTAAGGAGGTCCCGTGCTGACGTTAGGTATTTAGGTTCGTCCTTCGGAAACTTTTGCCGAGTCTTCAGGCTCGGCTTTTTGGATAAGCTTGTTAAAGCTTCAAGGCTGGGCTCTAAAGAGGTCCCATGAGGCCAAGGTTGAATTTTCCTGTTTTCTGGTTTCGAGCTTGGTCGGGATTTCGCCGATCATTATGTAACGTATACGAATAACAATCTAGGTACCGAGTTGGGTCATACCTTTCGCTTCATTGGAATCGATCATCTCGGTTTGAAAAGAGTGACTCCCTTCTACAATCGGTCTCTCGGGATGTTCCTTAGCCAGTCGCCTTGGCGAGATCCTTGTGCGGCGGTATTTTTGCTCTAGCTGAGCCGGGGGGGATGACGCATTCCTGTTGAGGCGACGTTTACCCCGAGCATGCCTGCAAGTCAGAGGGCTCGCGAAGATACGACCTTATTATTGAAGTCTTCGGGCGGCCGTGCAAGTGCTACTTCGTTGCAGGGGTCGGGCGCTGACGGCAACAGCGCAGGTTCTTTCCCATATTTTATCCCAAAGCTGTGGGAGCTTGAGACTCCGCGGTCGGTATGCGGGGTGTTTCAACTTTAGTTGAAGGATTGAACATGAGGTCGGGGGAGCTCGAGCTCGCTGCCGACTTAATTGCGCTTCCTGTAGTCGAGGGAGTTCGAGATTCTGTGGTCGACCCATGGGGCATCTCAACCTTGGTCGAGGAACCGAGCACGAGGTCGAGGGAGCTTAGGCTCGCTGTCAACTTGGCGTCGCTTCCTGAGGTCGAGGGAGTTTGGATCTCTACGGTCGACTCACAGGGCATCCCGACCTTAGTCGAGGGATCATACGCGAGGTCGAGGGGTCTGGGAACGCCCCGTCGACCCGCGATGCTTCCCGAGGTCGAGGGAGTTTGGAACTCTACGGTCAACTCTCGGGGCATTCCGACCTTAGTCGAGGGATCATACGCGAGGTCGAGGGGTCTGGGAACGCACCATCGACCCGCGATGCTTCCCGAGGTCGAGAAAGTTTGGGACTCTACGGTCGACTCTCGGGGCATCCCGACCTTAGTCGAGGGATCATACGCGAGGTCGAGGGGTCTGGGAACGCACCAACGATCCGCGATGCTTCCCGAGGTCGAGGAAGTTTGGAACTCTACGGTCGACTCTCGGGGCATCCCGACCTTAGTCGAGGGATCATACGCGAGGTCGAGAGGTCTGGGAATGCACCATCGACCCGCGACGCTTTCCGAGGTCGAGGGAGTTTGGGACTCTACGGTCGACTCTCGGGGCATCCCGACCTTAGTCGAGGGATCATACGCGAGGTCGAGGGGTCTGGGAACGCACCATCGACCCGCGACGCTTTCCGAGGTCGAGGGAGTTTGGGACTACGGTCGACTCTCGGGGCATCCCGACCTTAGTCGAGGGATCATACGCGAGGTCGAGGGATCTGGGAACGCACCATCGACCCGCGACGCTTTTCGAGGTCGAGGAAGTTTGGAACTCTACGGTCGACTCTCGGGGTATCCCGACCTTAGTCGAGGGATCATACGCGAGGTCAAGGCCCGGCTTGATATCATCGCGGGAGGACGTTTCAGGTCTAACCGAAGCATCTGAACTCGGTCGGGCGTCCGAACTTTGTCGGGTATCCGAGCTTAGCCAGATAATCTGAGGATCACAAATGTCCCAATATTAGGAGAAGCATAGCGTGATTAAAGGAGAGTCGTAGATGAGTAATTGTAAGGAGGCGGGATTCATGCTCCCAATCACTAGGGACCCCTCAGGGTTTCACTGGTAATACATCCGCAGATTCTCAGAATTCCAGCTTCGCGGGATGGGGGTCCCTTCGAGAGACTCTAACTTGTATGCTCCGGGTCGTTGCACTCGAGCGATTCGGTATGGTCCTTCCCAATTTGGGGCGAGCTTTCCTCGTTCGGTGGGCTGAGAAGCTTCGGCTCTCCTGAGGACGAGGTCTCTTACTTTGAAAAGCTTGGGCTTGACCCTGGAGTTGTAATACTGGGCCGTTTTCTGCTGGTACCTTGCCATGCGGATTCGGGCGACCTCTCGTATTTCTTCAACGAGGTCCAAGTTATTCCTGAGCCGATAAGATTTGGAGTCGGCGTCGTAGTGCTCCACCCTCGAGGATGGGAGGCCGATTTTCAGCGGGATAACAGCCTCCGTCCCGTATGCCAGGTTGAAAGGGGGTCTCGCCAGTGGATAATCGGAACGTAGTCCGGTAAGCCCAGAGAACGTTGTATAAATCCTCGACCCACTGTCCTTTGGACCGATCGAGCCTGGCCTTGAGCCCCTGCAAAATGGTGCGATTTGTTACCTCGGTTTCTCCATTTGTTTGGGGGTGGGCGACCGAGGTGAAACGGTGGTCGATGCCGAGCTCGGAGCAGAACTCCCTGAAACGGATGTTGTCGAACTGGCGACCGTTGTCAGATATGAGAATGTGGGGGAGCCCGAATCTGCAGATTATTGACTTCCAGACGAAGTCCCGCATCTTCTGCTCGGTGATCCGGGCTACGGGCTCAGCCTCGACCCATTTGGTGAAGTAGTCGATGGAGATGACCAGAAACTTTCTTTGCCCGGCGACTAGGGGAAAGGCCCTAGGATGTCAATCCCCCATTGGGCGAATGGCCAGGGGGCGATAATCGAGGTCAGCGGGGTCGAGGGTTGGCGCTGGATATTGGCATTCCGCTAGCATCGGTCGCACCTTCGGACAAAGTCTGCAGTGTCCTTTTGGAGAGTGGGCCAAAAGTAACCTTGGCGCAAGATTTTATAAGCCAGCGCCCGGCCTCCCAGGTGGTTCCCGCATATTTCTTCATGGACCTCTCGCATAGCATAGTCTGCTTCTGACGGACGGAGGCATCTGAGGAGAGGGGAGGTAAAGGATTTCCGGTAGAGCTTGCCTTCGTATAATATAAACCGGGAGGCTAAACGCCTAATTCGGCGAGCCTCGAGCTCGTCAGTGGGGAGGGTTCCATCTTGCAGGTAGCCGACGAGCTCGTCCATCCAGCTCGGCTCGGTGTCGATGCACATGGCCGGTTCAGGCTCTTCTGTCCTGGGCGTTCGGAGATATTCAAGCATCGTTACCTTGGGAAGCTCGCTCATGCGGGAAGTCGCCAGCTTTGACAATTGGTCAGCCCTGAGATTCTCCGCTCTGGGAATGTGTTGAATGTTGAAGGAGCCTAGGGCGGATATGAGCTTCCGCACCTTCTGAAGATATTTCTGCATTGATGATTCCTTCACTTCGAAATCTCCCAAGACCTGGCTCACGACCAGTTGGGAGTCACTGAAAACCTTCAGGTCCTCCGCTTTCAGCTCCTTTGCTAGCTTGAGCCCGGCGATGAGCGCCTCATACTCCGCCTCGTTGTTTGAAGCCGGAAACTCAAGGCGCAGGGCCTACTCTGCCACCACCCCATCTGGGCTTGTAAGGACAAGACCGGCCCCGCTTCCCCCCGAGGTCGAGGAGCCGTCTACATACAGGACCCATGGCTGGCTTGGGGTCTCCATTGTTGGCATGAGTGGGTGCTCGGGGTCGTCCGGCAGAATGCACTCCACGATAAAATCGGCGAGTGCTTGGGCTTTGATCGCCGGTCTCGGACGGTATTCGAGGTCGAATTCTCCGAGCTCGACCGCCCACTTGGCAATCCTCCCAGCACGGTCCGACCTCTGCAGGATTTGCTTTATGGGCTGGTCGGTCAGTGCGGCCACAGTGTGGGCCTGAAAATAGGGCCGAAGTCTCCGAGTTGAAGTGATCAAGGCGAAAATCGTCTTCTCCAGTTTGGAATATCGGGTCTCAGGATCTCTGAGGACCCAACTGGTATAGTAGACAGGCTTCTGGAGCTTGCTTTCTTCTCGGACCAGGACTGAGCTTACTGCAACCGGTGAGACTGCTAGATACAAGTAAAGGACTTCGCCTTGTTGGGGCTTGGTAAGTAGCGGAGGGGAGGCGAGGAGACATCTAAGCTCTTCAAAAGCTTGCTGGCATTCCTCCGACCATAGAAAGTTCTTTGGTCATTTGAGGATCTTGAAGAATGGAAGGCAGCGCTCGGCCGACTTGGAGACAAACCTCCCCAGAGCCGCGACCCGCCCGGTAAGCCTCTGCACCTCTTTGACCGTCTTTGGAGGCACCATCTCTTGTAGCGCTCGGATCTTCTCGGGGTTTGCTTCGATTCCCCGTTGTGTTACTACGAAGCCCAGGAATTTGCCCGAGGTGACTCCGAACGCGCACTTTGCAGGATTCAGTTTCATCTGGTACTTCCTAAGCTTGGAGAATGTTTCATTAAGGTCAGCCACATGGTGTTCTGCTGTTCGGCTCTTCACCAGCATGTCGTCCACATAGACCTCCATGTTTCGGCCTATTTGATCTTTGAAGATTCGGCTAACCAGTCTTTGGTATGTAGCCCCCGCATTTTTCAATCCAAACGGCATCACCTTGTAACAATAGGTGCCCTTATCGGTGATGAAAGCCGTCTTCTCCTCGTCCTCAGACGCCATTCGGATTTGGTTATATCCCAAGAAGGCATCCATGAAGGTTAGCAGCTCATGTCCCGAGGTGGAGTCGACGAGCTGGTCCATATTGGGAAGTGGAAAGCTATCCTTCGGGCAGGCTCTGTTCAAGTCGGTGTAATCCACGCACATGCGCCACTTCCCATTCGATTTCTTCACAAGGACCACGTTGGCGAGCCAATCCGGGTAGGAGACCTTCCGGATGAAGCCGGCGTTGAGGAGTTTGTCCACCTCTTCTGCTGCTGCTTGCTGTCGTTCTGGAGCGGAGCCCCGTTTCTTCTGCCGCACGGGTCTGCAAGTCGGCTTCACTTGGAGCCGGTGGGTCACGATTTTAGGATCGATCCCCGGCATGTCGACGGGCGATCAGGCGAAGACATCCATGTTGGACCGAAGGAACTCGATCAGTCGGTCCCTTTCGAGAGGGCTCAGGCCGGAGCCGACCTGCACGGTTAGCTCTAGGCAATTTTGTCTTAATGGAACTTGAGTAAGAAGCTCACCAGGCTCTGCCCGCTTCTTGTAAAGGTCGTCCCGCACCTCCAAAGTTTCGATGGGCAGCGCCTGACTTGGTGCCTGGATTGATGCCTCGGTTGCGTGCTCCTCTTGGCTTAACGCTTTGGCCGGTTGTTTTGCTTTGTGGGTTGCCATGTAGCACCACTTAGCTGCTGCCTGGTCCCCACGAACTTCGCCTACTCCTTGGTTAGTGGGGAATCGCACGAGCAAGTGATAGGTGGAGACTGCAGCTCGGAGAGCATTAAGTCCTGGTCGTCCGAGAATGGCATTGTAAGCCGAAGGCAGGCGGACCACAAGAAAATCCGTCCTCACGGTGCTTTCTCGGGGGGCGAGCCCGACTGTAACAAGGAAATCGATCTCGCCTTCTACCGGGACCGAGTCTCCGGTGAATCCGACCAGCGGAGCATTCATTCTTCGAAGCTGGCCTCCTGTTAACCCCATTTTTTGGTAAGCATGGTAGTACAGAACATTAGCCGAGCTTCCATTATCAACTAAGACACGTTTTACATCAAATTTGTTTACAATCATAGAGATGACCACAGCATCATCGTGAGGGGGTCTCAACCCCTTCCAAATCCTCGTCCGAGAACGAGATGGCTTCAGAAGTGCGCAGGCGCTTTGGGGGAATCCCTTCTTGGGCTGGCTCTCCAGCCGAGGTTCCTCCAATTACATTGATGGTGCCGGCGATGGGCCTGTTGTCATTCGGATTTTCAGGCGGCACGGCGTTTTCCACTGGCCTCCTTTCCTAACGTCGGTTCCTTACATTGATGGAGATTGAGTACTCCGCGGCGAATAAGCGCCTCAATCTCATCTCGGAGCTGGAAACAGTCCTCCGTGTCGTGCCCGTGGTCTCGGTGGAAGCGGCAATACTTTCTGGGGTTGCGCGGGACTCCTGTATCCCGCATAGGAGGCGGAGGTCGGAAAAAGTCCCGACCTTCAATCTCCATCAAAATCTCGGCCCGGGGTGCGTTGATGGGAGTGTAGTTTTCGTACCTCCCCGGATGCATCCGAGGTCGTAGTTGCTACGTCTTTAATCTTGCTCTTTTAAAAAGAAAAATTAAATGTAGAATACCCCAAATATAGGGTGTAGCAAAGTAATATTCTCGGTGAGTCCGAGATCGAATCCACAAGGATTTGACAGTGAACAAAAACTAAAGGTTAAATAATATTCAGATTGACAAAAATATAACTAAGGCATTAGGATTCAGCCTAGCACTTAATCATGCTTTTCTTAAAATCATCTATTAATCATAATAAAATAGATTTAGTTTTATGGGCAGCATTACAGTAATTCTATTTTAAACTACAGGAATTTCTAAGCATCTGTTATACCCGGGGGAAATAACAAATCAAAGAAAATATATAAGTTTGAAATATTTTCTATCAATCTACTGCACCATAAATCAAATCAAAAACATTAAAATCCAATTGATGATTAAAGGAAATACATGAAGAAAATGCTAGGCTTTTTCCTAGCCTTAGCTTAAAAAGATTTAGCTATCCATATGAGATGCAAGCAATTTTATAAAAGGGATTAGTATAGAATAAATAAAATAAAACATAAATCCCTTTTTTTTTCTTTCTTCTCTTAAGAAAACAGAGTGCTCTGTTTTCTTTCTTTTCTTTTTCTTTTCTCCTCCCGATGCTTCTCCTCCTTCTCTTGCCCGGCTGAGAAAAATCGGAAGAAGGACTGCGGTTGTTTGGGAGACCACTGGTTTCCTTCTTCCGTCCCTCGCTCCGTGTCCTCCTCCTCCTTGATCCCTCTACCGGAAGCTGCTACCAATTGGATGGATCCGGCCGGCTGCCTTCTCTCGGACTGCTTTCTCCTGGTTCCCTGGTTCCCCCCCTTTTATAGATACGGTTGGGAAAACGGATCAGGGACGCGGCTGAAACGCTTGGAAGAAGATGAAGACATGGATGGCCGTTGAGGTGTTTGAGAAGACTCCTCGGCTGGAATTTATTCACTCAATGTGATTGCATGCTGCCACGGACGGTTGGAAAACGCTGGGAAGAAATGCTTGGAGATGTCGAACGCTGGGAAGCTCCTCACGGATGCGTGCTCGAACGGATGGGGAGTTGCCGAGAAGGGATGTAGGGACGGTTTGGCTTCGGAGATGATCCGGTTGTTGTGACGCTTCTGCTGCTGGAAAAGAAGTGGAGGACTCGGCTTGGGACTCTTCTCCTCCCGATGGCTGCTGGCCTCCTCCTCTTCCGTCGCACGCTCCATGCTTGGATGAGCTGGGAAGAAACAGGGGAGACGGAAGGACGCTGATGAGATGCCGCTTGGAATGACGAGCCGGTTTGGCTTAGGTCCCTTGGGTTTGGTTTAGGTCCCTTGGATGAGATGCCATGATGCTTGGAGAGCCACACGGACGGTTGAAGATGCTAAGAATCTGTTGAGCTCGGAACGCCAAGCATTGGGCTCAAACCTAGCGTTATTGGGTCTTTTGAATTACTTGTACTCAGACACAAATAAAACATTAATTAATTAATTTTATTAATAAAGATTAGCTATAATACTAATTAAGATAATACAAAAATTTCACTTTTGCACTCTCATCAGTAGTGGGGACCTTGGCCGAGGCGGGGACCTTGGCCGAGGCAGGGACCTCGGTCGAAGCTGTCCCCGCTGTCGAGGCGGGCTCCTCAGCCGGGGAAGGTTCTTCTCTCGGCGGGGGACCGGCTTTTTTGATGGCCGCGCTCCTCGCGGCGTTTCTTCTGCTTCTTTGAAGCTTGTTCAGTTGTACCCCGCCTGGAGGCAATAGCCTCCTCGGCCTTAGCGTACTTTCGAGCTCGGGCCAGCATTTCGGTGAAGTCGGCGGGGAAGTTCTTCTCGATAGAGAAGAAGAATCTGTAAAAGCGAGCCCCGGTCTTCAGAGCCGACATGGCTATTGACTTGTCACGCCCCCGGCCCGAGATCGCGAGCCGGGGGTCGCGCCAACCGCCGCACACCTGTAGGGAACTCTCTCTACGAGCATGCGAGGCATCTAAACCAAATAATCTCAAATATATAACTAAAATAATTCAGCTAAAATAAGTGCAATCTTATTCCATTGACTAACTCAAGTCATAAGGTCTCACAAGTCTAAATACGCAGCGGAACAATAAAGATAAAACATCAATTTAAACAAAGCCTAATCTAGGATAACTTGTGCTTCAGTTCTTCTAGTCGCTCTCCCATTTTAAATCTCCGATAGGTTAGTTCTCAGAATCTGTAAAACAACAAGAAATTGTATAATGAGCTAGACAACCCAGTAAGTAATAAACACCTTAACTAGTCAATTCATATAATAACATAAAATATAAATACAAATTACGATGAATCAACATAATAACATAATCAATTCCTTTTCAAGCACAAATTCATTGAAATTCGTATTTTTTTCAAATATTTATATACATAATCATAAATCTGATTCGAAACAAATCATATTCATCTCATCAGCCTTTAGCTACGACCACACTTATACCCTGTGGCTAGGCCAGAAACAGAACCGCACTTATACCCTGCGGAGTGGGCCAGAATACCGCACTTATACCCTGCGGAGTGGGCCAGAATACCACACTTATACCCTGTGGTGGGGCCAGAATTGCAAATGCATAACCCCCTATTGGCAGGGTCCAGAACATAGCCAGGCTGAGAGTTCTAAATCTGATGCAAATCAAAATTCTTTTGTAACATAATAAATATATCATAATTCGATCTAAATATGCATATATGATACAAAAACAGTAATATAACAATAGTCCAAAAAATATTATTCCAATTCACACATCCATTTTTCATTCAAAGCATCATCTCATAAAATTCATAAATTACATATAAATTCATTAACAATTTATTCGATGCAAAAATAATATTATATAAATGAAGAGTCTAGAGAAGGCAGTTCATTACTTACATTGAACGCGATCCACAACAATCCAATTAATCTCACAAATTCCTTGCAGAACCTAATATCCAAAAATCATATTTTCTTTTTAAAATTAATCACAATATATATAAAACTTAACTTTTAACATTCTTCCAGGGCCGACCCTGCAGAAGTGTCTAGCACCCCGGGTTCGGGTTCGGGTTCGGTTTCGGGTTCATACCCGTAAACCACCCTCTCCCTTTATTTATTTATTTATTTTCTTTTCTTTTCTTTTTCTTGCTTTTCTTTTTTTTTATTTTCTTTTTCTTTTCTTTTTTTTCTTTTCTTTTCTTCCCTTCCCTTTTCTTTTTCTTTTCTCCTTCTCCCGAAGCTTCCCCGACTTCTTCTCCTTCCCCCTTTTCTTTCTTCTTCCTTCTCCTCTTTCTCCCGCGAATGGAGGTCGGCGAGCTCGGAAGAGGTCAAGTCGAGGCCAGCGGCAGCCACGGCAGCCGGCTCTCTCCTTCCCGCGGAGGAGGTATGGGCACCGAAGGAGAGGAAAAACCACCTTCTCCTTCTTCCCTCTCTTCTTCTTTATTTCTCCTTCCACTGTTCCTTCTCTGTTTTCACTGAACAGAGAAGAGGAACAAGGGATGGGGGTGCTCTTCGGTCCTCAAAGTGGCCGTCACTGAGGGCCGGCGGCGCCTGTGGCCGAAGGCAAGCCGATTGCCACGGGTGCCTCCCCCTCCTTTTCCTTCTCTCTTCTTCTTCTTCTTCTTCTTCTTCTTCTTCTTTTATATGGTATAACCAAGAGGTGAAGCTAGAAATCTTACCTCAGCCCCGGCGAAGATCCGGCGGCTTCTTTCTGGCGGCAAACGGAGGAGGAAAAGGATCGTCCGCGCTGTGGCTTCTCGGCTCCCTCTCTCTCCCTCTCGGGCGGCAGCGGCTCCTCTTCCCATCCCTTCAAAGAGAGGAGAAGCCCTAAAAAGACTGGGGGAGCCGGCTTCTTCGGGATGGCTTCCCCCCCTCTCACACGCCCTCACGTGCGACGGACGTGAGGCCAAAATTTGGGCTGGGCCGGTCAATGGACCGGGCCCAGTTTCGGGATCTCACATGACTGGTCAAGCTCGCGAACTTCCCACGTCGCGGCGGTGAAGCGGTCAAGATACTCCTTGAGAGATTCCCCCTCCTTCTGCTTGATATCTAGGAGGGAGTCCGATGTCCGCCGCTGGTGCCGGCTGGCAGCAAAGTTAGTGGCGAACTGCCTGCCGAGCTGCTCGAAAGAGGATACCGTGCTCGGCTTTAGTTCGAAAAACCAAAGCCGAGCCGTCCCTCGGAGGGTCGCTGGGAAGGCCTTGCAAAGCACGGCCTCCGAGGACCCTTGCAGTGCCATGAGAGCTCGGTAGCTCTCCAAATGGTCGAGGGGGTCGGTGGTTCCGCTGTAGGGCTCCACTTGGGGCATCTTGAACCTCGGTGGGACTGGCTCGTCCTCGATCTAGCGAGAGAAGGGGGACTTGGTGGTGAATTCAAAGTTTCCTTCGCGCCTTGCCTTCCTGCTTTGGAGTGCCTCAATCTGGCGCTCTAGATTCTCGACTTTCCTGTCGAGCTCCCCAACCTGGGGGATTGTCACCGTAGTCTGTCCCAGCTCGTGACGGTCCGAGGCTGACTCAGCCTCTGAGGGCTGTAGTCTTCTGTCCATATCTTCTCCCGGTATTTCTTTCTGGGGGGACGCTTGCTCTTCGTTGTTGGCCCTTGAAGAGCCATGGAGGCTTCGGCCTTGGAGGACCGGTCCGTTTGGGGGAAGGACCGGCCGGACCGGGGCCTGAGGAGGCGGCATGGGTGGCGTCTCTGCCCGCTGCAGGCTTTGGATGGCAGCGGCCAGAGTTTGAACTTGCTGGATTAGAATATTGAAATGTTCCGGGTGGACTTGAGGAACCGGATCAACCGGAGGTGGTGAGTTTTGGACAGAGTGTCCAGGGCTTGGCGGGAGACGCCGGAAAGTATTGGAAGCTCCTTTACTCCTCAACTTCATGGCCACGACTCGGGGCCCTTCCTCTAGCGCCAACTGTTGCTGGAAATTAGACTCAGGGGTGCCCGTCGGCTGAGGAGGAGGAGCTATGGCGAACACTGGCGGGCGGCGATACGTCGGCGAGCGGCGCCCTCTGTGGGGGGCCTGCAAAAAGCCGGTGGCCGGGGTTTCCGGCCCCAGCCCTCCGATGCTTAAGTCAGAGGGAGAATATGAACAGGAGCCTCTCTTTTAGAGTTTTTTCCATCCCCTTCTTATGGTAGAGGTATTCTCCTTTTATAGTGAGGTGCTGAGTTACCTGCGATGCGACGGGACCAGATTGCCGTACGGCTGAGCACGTCACATAAATTGATGCACGATCGCGAGAATTAATGCTTTGCCGTAGAGGATAAGGTCGGAATCATGGAGTTGTCATGGCTGATTGATCGCGGCCGAGCTGGTCTGCCGTGGAGGATTGGAGATCCGTAGACAACGAAAGCCATACGCGTTAATTGTTGAGTAAGCCGGAGGTCTGCAGAGACCATGCGCATTAATTGTTGCGTAAGCCGGAGGTCTGCAGAGTTCATACGCATTAATTATTGCGTAGGCCGGAGGTCTGCAGAGACCATACGCATTAATTGTTGCGTAAGCCGCCCAAGGCGTAGCTCCGAATTGGGCCGTAGGAGGTGGTGACAATGACGGGCAGTCGGTGAGGTCTGACTTTTAGGGATTGGATGCCCTCTCAGGTCGGGCGTTTTCCAGGTCGGGCTTCCCGAGGTCGAGAGTTTAGGGTCGGGCGCCTGGTCTGGCGCCAGGTCATCCGTGGTCGGGCACCAGGTCGGTCGCCCGGGGTCGGACGTTTGAGGTCGGTCGTCTAATCATGTGTTTCGAGGTGACCTGTATTTCCCTCAACAGATATGATATGATATAATATAATATGTAATCATGAGATTTGTTAGTAGGCATTTTAGTCATCAAAAAAGTTTTATTAAAACCAAAATAGCTTTCCAACATTGGCTAGAAAGCATTTTTAGAGAGAAGCTCCAAAATAAAGCTTTTTCCAAATAGATGTTTTAAGCTTTTTGACAGAGCCAAAACAGCTTTTCGATTTTTTACTAAACATTACTATACCATTTAAAAGTACTTTTGGAATGCCAGAAAGCATTTTCTAGCCCACCAAATACTTTGCCAAATGGGGCCTAAGTTGAGAGAATGGTAACCTACATGAGCAATCAAAGGCCAAATTGCGAATTTCATGGGTTGAGATGCAAAGATACTCAAGGATGCCCAATCACAAAAAAGAGGTCACTTGTAAAATGATACGCTAATTTAACAAATGCGCTAATGAGATGATGATATAATGCCCAAAAAAATGTCACTCTTTTGGAACTAGGCACCATATGGTAACGAGATCTCAAAGTTTAAATTACAATAGTAATGGTTAAACCACTAAGATGGAACTAGGACAAAGAAAGAATGCAAAGTTAAAAAATAAATTGCTTGACACAAGGGCAGCCAGACTTACTAAATAATAGATCTAATTGATGATAATTATGGTAAGTAAACTAGCAATAATATAGGCTAGGATGGCAAAAGAAATGTGAGGACCTATGTGACATGTGTTTAGTCCCAAATTAGTTGTGCACTGAGGAGATCTTGGGTTCTTATACAAGGCCAAAGAATCCAAATAATACCTATTGGCCGGCTTTTTTAAGGTGAGATCACAGACTGTCACAAATGGTATTAGAGCGGATCCAACCTATAACCTATATAGACTAGTGGACCTATAACAGGGGCCCTTTTAGAGCTAACCATGGGCCATTCATCCTGTTTATAATTGGATTTGATTGGATTGGATCGTTAGCCTGGCAAGGATGCCGAGGCTTAAACAAGGAGAGTATGTAAGGATCCATGTGGGCCTTTTATTTAGTCCAATATCGTTGCGTGATGGGTAGACTTTGGCTACTTATATAGAGCCAAGGAATCTAAATAATAACTTCTTGGGTAAGCTTTTTGGATAAAGTCCACCGCTTCCAAAAAAAAAAAAAAGAAATCACTACAGACACCTCTTCTTTATTCCCTCTCCTTCCCTTCCAATTACTAAAGCAATCTTACCTCCATCTCCCCCACCCTCTGTTCCTTAAGACACATTCTGTCTCCCTCTTCATTCCCTCCCGACCTTACCTCTATCTCCCTCTATGGCTCCAACCTACTTCACCAAGGCCTCCATCTTCTTTACTATATCAATCGAATCCTAACATGTTCGAGAGGCGGACATGCGTGCGACATCTTTGATTTCATTGGACAGGTTTGTTGACCCAAAGATTGATTTTGATGATCACAAAATCTTAAAGTATAATTACTAATGGTTGTGTTGCAAGAAGAAAGATAATTTGTTTTATAAGGAATATAGCAAGTTAGAAGAATGCAAGAAGGCCTCAAAAGTTCTCAAGAAAAGTTAGAAGAAAGCCACACTTCATTGGCCCAAGTTTCAAGTACAAAGAAATCAAGTTGGAGGGACAATTCTAAAGAAAAATTCAAAAGAACAGTCCTCGAGTCGACTCCTGAAAGCTTAGAGTCGACTTTGGCACTTTGACTCCTGAAAGCTTAGAGCCACGGGTACGCCGACCGGTACCAGTACAGCGGACCTTGGCTACAGTGCTCGAGCCGACTCCAGCTACAGTACCGAGTCGATTCGCTACAGTGCCGACCCGACTCGCTCTCAGTCAGGACAGAAAACAGTTTTTCAGTGCTACAGTGCCGAGTCGACTCCAGCTACAGTGCTGAGCAGACTCCTATTTACGAGCCGACTCCTGCTTCAGCCGAGTCGACTCGAGCATGCTGGAAGGCATAACGGCTAGTTTTTCACGACTCCAACGGCTAGTTTTTCATCTCTAACGGCTCTATTTCGTCTCTAACGGCTAGGAGAAGCTTCCCACATGTTCTTAAGGCTATAAATTCATGAAAACACCACAAAACAAAGAGAGGAAGAGCTCCACAAGATCAAATCTTTTCAAGAACTCCAAAAGAGAGAGCATAACGCCAAACCACAAAAGGGCCAAATATTTGAGCAAGAAGTGAGCTATTCAAGTTAGGATCAATCAGAGCATCCACCAAGAGCCTCAAGATCACATCCTCAACCTCAACCAATTGGTGAAGAGCTTCAAAGATCAACCACTTCGCCAACCCGAGTTTTGCTCCTTTTCTCATTTGTGTTTTATATCTTGAGCAAAACTCTAGTTTACTTTAATTCTTTCAATTCTTCCACTTGTAAAAGTTCTTCCAAACCTAAATTGGAAGTTGTTGAATTAGGAGGATTCAACAAGGGAAAGTTTTGGTTGGTGTGCCTTGGGAAAAACCAACCGAGTTGTTTGTGAGCTCGAAAAACAAACGAAAAGATTTTGGTTGGTGAGCCTTTGGGAAAACCAACTGGGTTGATTGTGAATCCGGAAAACAATCGGGATAGGTTGTAGTTGGTAAGCCGGGGAAAACCAACTGGGTTGGATTGTGAGCCCGAAAAAACAATCGGGTTGGTTCTAGTCGGTGAGCCTGTGAAAATCGACCGAGTTCGTTGTGATCTCGTGAAAACAAGTTGGTTGTGAGCTTGTAAAACAACCGAACTGTAATCGGTGGAATTATAGTGAATTCCCAAGAAGATGCTTGGGGAGTGGATGTAGGTGCTTAGGGTGCACCGAACCACTATACATGCTTGTGTTTGTATTGTTTTTCTTATGCATCTTGCTTTACTTTCATACTTGCATAGTGTAGTTGCTCTAGCTTAATCTTTCACTGCTTTACTTGTAATTGCCTAGAGCTTAAATAAGATAACACCTTATCATTCCGCTGCATTTAATTCAAAGTAAATTTGGGAACATAATTTTTAGAAAACCCAATTCACCCCCCCCCCCCCCTCTTGGGTTGTCACCTTGGGCAACAAGGTTGCATGCTCACACAATCTCAAGTCCCCTTTGATATGCTGGTTCCCATGCTGGAGCAGCTTTGGATCCTTGTTGATCCACTCACCATGCGACATCATTAGTCAGTGGGTTGCATGCTCAAACTATAGTATATTTCCTCCAAAATGACTTCAACATTGCCTCATGTAAAAAATCTCAGGTCCCCTTGGATATGATGGGTCACATGCCCGAGCAATTTGGATCCTCCTTGATTCACTCACCTTGCAACATCATTAGTCAGTGGGTCGCATGCTCAAACAATAGTATATCTCCTCCAAAATGACCTCAACTTTGCATCATGTCCATTACCAGTCTCATGCTCTTGATCCTAGGGGACATGGTCAAAACTTGCTTCGCAGGTAAATGGATTGAGCCTCTACAACATTATCCTTATTGCCAATATCCTAAAATGATCTATATATGCCAAGTTCTAGGGTTCGAGAAATGAGAATCTTACCTGTCATCCCATAATAATTAGTAGTCAACAACTTCTACCAGATCAGCTGGCACAACAAATTTCAACTTGGACCTCTTGCTCCCAACCTGACCAACTCTCTACCTGGACACAGTAGCCTTGCTAGCCTGGTTAACATTACCTCTTTTGAGGCCCAGCTAGCCCCTATCTACTAACTGACCCTAGCTCTCTGGCTCTTTCTCGTGCCTTAACTAACTCTAGATGCCTGAGTGCCATACCAATAGCCAAATATCTGAAACATCCTCTTTATATGATGCGATATCATTTACTATCCATCTTTAGTCAACTTAACTTGCAAGCAAAATCTACTCTACCCCATCATCCATGTCATGCAGCCCTACTTGTGCTTGGACTTTGGATGGTCTTGGAGGATTCCTTGGCTCGTCCATCTCTACTGCAAAGCAAAAAGGGAAAAAAAGAGGCTCGAGTATCTTTTTCTTTCCCATCTCAACAAGTATCAATTAGTACCGACATACCAATACTTGTTGGTTCCAACCGCAATCAACAAGGGCAACCCAGTTTTACATTTACCTAGGTCTTAGAAATAATAATAGTAAATTGTTTTGATGGAAGGGTAGTGGACCCCATATTGGTACCATACTGATACACCTGATATAGGGGTTAGTTTGATAATAGTACATACATTACACCCGGTACGGGGTGATATGCGTTCATATGAAGAACCTTGACTAAAACCAATAGTTTTAGCTAGGGTTCAAGCTTGGGCTTCGAGCTGGGATGCAGGCTCGGAGCTTTGGGCCAAGCCAAGGGCTAGCCCGAACCCGCCCAAAATTTATTTGAGCCATGAATTTTAGGCTCAAGCTTGGCCTGAATCATTTCGGGTCAGGCCCAAAGCGTGGCCGAGTCAGCCATGAGCCAATTCCTAGCACTAATTGGGACAAATCAGTACATTTTAAGAATTAAATTCTTGCTTCTAAGAAACTAAAATAGGATACCACACTCTTTGAGACCTCTTAATCCATTTCTTTTCCCATGCAGATCTCTTGTACTCTTTGCCCAAATCACATCATTTAAGATAGCTTGGTAAGGAAACAAGGCTTATGTTTTGGTTGTCAAAAAGTAGTTTATTAAGGAAACAGGTCTTTGAGTGTAAAGTTGTGGACTATTTACATATTCTAAGCTACATACATCTTTGTCGAAGTATGCTTGTATGTACAAGGCAACCTATGATGATATAAGCATCATGAGCCACAATCTAAACCTTACCTGTTTAGGAAATAGCCAGTGGCTTTTGTCTCAGATCAATGAAGTATATCATGATTAGTCCATCACAGAAAGTTGTGCAATAAAAATTCATTGGTTTATTGAAGGATGGAATATGGCTCAATATGAGGATGAGCAAAAGAACACAATTATATTTATACTTAACATTATATAAATAGCATCCCAGGCCATATGATTATTTCTTGATGCACAACCACATTCAGTGCTTATTACACAACAATATATTGAGGACATTATACATTATGTGATGAGTACACCATGCAAAATGATTCATGATGCATTGACACAAGGTTTTAAATCCTATGAGCAGGGTTGTCCCGGTTTTCCCATAGAGCAGGACACGCCACCGTCTAGCCCCATCCCGACACTTTGGATAGAGGATGCCCCAAGTCGTGCCGATCGAGATGCTACGACAATGGTGAGATGGTCATGTCCTGATACTTGGGATGGTACCCCATCCTGGTGTCCCACGGGACGTCCTGCTGGGACTTGAGTCCTTGCTTTAACATAACGTGATTAATGTATATCTATTGCTGGACACAACATACAAGGCAAGAAACGATTAAAACATTATGAGATTACAATCTTTTGGCACTTTATTATAGCATCATAAAATTCATGAGTTAAAACTACTTGTCCCTAACAGAATATAGGACTGATAAAATTAACGCTCAATGGATTATGGGAGACAAATTGTTTCATAAAAGGGGTGAAGGGCAAATTCAAAAATCCTTCAGAAAATATTTCTATTTCATCATATAATGTTATCTAAGGACCTATTTCAAGTGGTCTAAATAAACAAACTAATATGAATTAGGAATACTGGGACCTGAAATAACCTGAATAGGAAGAACATCAACAATAAAATCAAACTCCTCACCCCACATTGGGTTTCTTGATCCCGGCACCATGGAGCTGCATTAAGATGATGATAGCAAAGATTGTATTTAGGCACACATTTCAGAATAATTTTTTTAGACCCTTTAAAAAAAAATCTGGTCAACAAGAAGGTTTCCATGACATTGTATCTCATTGAAACTCATAATCAAATTATATCACTAGAATACATAAGCCTATTTCACTTTTGAGTTCCATAGTAACAGATATGCAAAATAAATTTAAGTGGTAGAAACACGTGAAAAAGGAAAAAAAATACTTCAATAACCCAAAAAATGAAAGTGTAAGAACTAAAAAAATAAACCACTATCATCCCTCATTATCCTTAAAAGATTGAACATAGCCACAAAACGGAGCTATGGTTTATTAGCCTACCATGATATATCTAAAAAGCAGTAGTTTGTGTACCAAGTGCATGACTGTCATGGGCGAGGGATATGGATGATTGTTGGAGTATAAGTTTGTTTTTTCTCTCAGCCACTCATAGATCCACATTAAACCGCTATGCTACTCGCTCCTTAAGTGTAATAGAATAGACTATTGCACAAGAAAAGTAGGCTATCCGCCAAAGAATCATTAGAAAAAATGAGATATTTTATCAAAGAAAGGAAGACAATGATGCCCCATATCAGCTTACATGGTGCAACCCATAACAACTTTTCTTCCCCATCTTTCCAGGCATCTATCATTTTCTGCAGACCCACTTCTGACTTACTAATACTGCAGTGCAGGTATGCTACTCCAATCAAGGTTCGCCGTATCGGTACCGAACCCTGTACCGGTGCCGCACTAGTATAAGCGTATCGAGTGTCGGTACGATACGGTATACGGTACGCCAGGTATACCGACATTGGTGTACCGATACCGGTACCCATCAATACGGGTACGGTACGCCCGGTACCGACCGGTACAGCATACCATGACTCCAATACTTGTTCCGTTATTTGATGGTGTCGAAACAAGGGATCAGCTTAACCTTGTTATAACCAGAATCTCCACTATTTAACTGAATCATCACCCGCACTCTATGTAAAGGTACCTCCAAGAAATACCAACACTAAACATGGCAAAGGAAAATTCTAGCCATCTTTTTATCCATCAAGTGCTTAAAAATTCACTAGGTAACAACTGGTCATTCAAACATTTTTCCTCCATATCTAATGACCAGTCAAGATCACTAGGTAATGACTAATTACCAAATATTTAGCAAAGAAGGTGCTGCAAATTCAATCTTTTAGAAATAATTTAAGGGTGATTTTCTACTAAAAATAAACAGTTCGGAGAATTTACAATCATACCCAGTAGACTGAACTAATTCAGGACAAACTAGCTGCCCAAGTGTAAAGTTTTTCAAATATCATCAGTGAAAAAAAAAGTCAATATAGTCACCTAAACCGCCTTTGTTCACCACAGGTAATTATTGCATAAGGATCCGATGTGCCATTCAAATTTGCACCAATTAGGTTCTTCGCAGCCAACAGTTCCAACTGAAATAAAGAACAACAACAGGCCATCACAACAGAACCAAATAAATAGCATAATTGTATGATTTATGTACAGCAACAAAATCTAAATTAAATGGAGAAAGCAAGTCATGATATTTGCAGACTCCAGAGATCAAAAGTCCTTTCTCATCCAAGAGAAGCATTACCCAACACGAAATACCTTGATCAAATATGCAGAAATGCCTTGAGAATCTCCATTAAGTTGGCTCAACTACAAAATAAGTGGAAAACTGCATGTCAAAGAAATGGAAGAATTATTTCATGAAACAGACAATGAGTAAGGTTACTGATTGAGTCCATAAACCTGATTTTTTTTTTTTTTTAACATCAAAAACCATAAGCTCAGATAAAAACATACACAAATATGACCTGAAATTAACATAAAATTGTAGAGACAAAAATGTAGACAACAAAACTAGACATGCAGATCCATTTACACCCTTGAGAGGTGAGCTAACAATAGTGAATATAAAACATGTTCATAATCGACTTAAAGATACAACAGGAAGGTAACAAATCCAAGAACTTAGCACTGCAAAATTCAGAAAGTTTAAAAATCTTATTTAATATTCAAGCAAGTGCCAAAAGGAAAACAATTTAAAAATATGCACATGACCACTCCCTCCCACCCACTGACCAATAACACATGCATACATACATATGTACATGCCTTGTGTGCTCAATTACATAAACATGTGTGCATCCATACATGCATACACATAATCAGACAGACGTACAGATCAATTTATAACAAAAATTTACAGTTTAAAACACTCATACAAATCAATTTCAGTTTATAATGATATGGTAAAAAATGTTAAGTTTATAATAATATGGTAACTTCTGCAACATCAACTGCTGTTACAGAGCCTCCATGTGGACCATTATTATTTCAACATTTTTCCTTTCTTCCTTCCCATCAACTACCTCAAGCATGCGTTAACAAAGTTTAATCATGATTACTTGACTAGTACAGCAAATGCTTTAACTGTGACATGAAAACATGATTGTAACAACTCCCTAATACACCAAATAAGGACAGGACTTAGAGGACCTGGGTCAATGAAATTCCAACTTTTACAAGTAGCAATGTAAGAAAGCAGTGACGTAAACAGTTGCACACTTATCATATGCTTCAGTCATATCTTTTTCCATTTTTCCTTTGGACAGTATGCAGGTCTACGTGTAAAAATATTTGCTAAGCTACTGAGCTTCCACAATGTTTGAACACTCTGCTGTATAATATTACATGAGAGTTAAAAATATAGATATGACCAATGCCTGTGGAAACAAATTGTGAAAACCAGGGCATCATGGTCATTGTCTTGAGCGCTAAACTGTTCCTAACAGAAAATGCCTCAAGGCACCAAAGAATCAACATTTAATCATGGCCTGGGGAGATAATACAAGAGAGATATTGTCCTCCAATAAAATGGGTCAGTTACATATCAATCCACTAGTTGCCCCGAAATTATAATACTCGCATCTACTGTGAGCTCTGTACGCGCCTCTCTCTTGAATCAGGACATTGAGGCAGAATGGGTTAATCAGATGAGCTTTAAAATAGTGAATAGAAAGGAGTTGATGCTCTTCAAAACTCTAAGCCCTCAGCATGCCTTTTCTTATTATCATGAGTTTAACAAAAAGAAAGGTTGGGCATAAAAATTAAAGGACGGACTCTCTCCAATCTCAGATGCACTAGATAACAATTTGAATGCAACCATGCTGGCTAGTAATCCAATAATTCAACAAACAAAAACACTTCAGCATTGGTTTTAGTTTATTCTAATACCAGTATGATAGAGAAAATAGTCAGCTTCTCTAATTTCAGCACACAAATTAATCATGAATGTCATCATAAAGAATCATGCTGCAGGAGCAATCAGAAAATGCTGGTAAAATACTCTATGCATAATCTACCAGGAATTTGGGATTTTATGTAGGAACACCAACAGCCCAGCCTGCTCCTCAATATCATATTAGTTTGAACTGGGACATTGTGTCAGGTCTATTCATAATTCTACATATGCATTGCCCAGAAACATCCCTTTGACTTCCCTAACTTGACGTGTTGGTTGTATATGGAAAAATGGTTGTGGTAACACATATATGCATTATGTGCATGTTTGCGGTATAAAAGGAAGCAATACATCCCTATTTAATCACAGATTAGGATGCTGCTGCTTGCAGTAAATTAGTAGAAGTTTCATGCCCAATCCAACGTTTGCATGACAAAAACAACAATGTCAAACACCAAAAAATTTATTGACTAAACAAATGCTTAACATACAAATTCCATCATCAACAAATTGTCTTGATGTAGACAATAATAATAATAAATATACCAAGAATTTTATTTCAACCAAAGTTTTCCATCTCAATACCGGACCTCATACCGGTACCACACGGGTACAATACTAGTATGCTTGGTACAGGTGTTAGTTCGGCATACCAAGACTCAGTATGCCTCCCCTCCTTCCCATGAGTCTCGATTTGGTCTACAGTACACCTAGTACAAAGCAGTATGCACTGGTATGACGAACCTTGGTTTCGACACATATTAACCATCTACTCAAAAGAAAAGGAAAAGGCACTACCCTTACAAACCAAGTCACCCTGGATTTGTCTACCCTCCATTACCTCACTCAACTATTCCCAGTACTCCAATTTTATTATCTTTTCCATGTTACATAAGTCATCTTTCTTTTTTTGCTGCTCAATTTCTCAGTTCTCGCCCAAAAATTGTATTACTACCCATTCTTTCTAGATACAATTTGACCCAGTTAGAATAGGAAATAAAAATTTCAAAGTCTTGCAATTTAGTTCTCGCTGCTCTTTTGGTGACCGACAGAGTGCCAATTGTAAAGAATCATAAATAAGCATTTTGAAGATAATTACACAGCATTTATCTCCTTTCTGAAAGCTATTTGCATTCTGTATCATAGTAGAATTGTTTGATTTACACCACACCGTAACTGATGGTTGCTGCTCAATATCATCGATGCTGACATATAACATGTTTTTCCAGCATCGTCCAACAAAGGTTAGGGACATCAATGTGAAGTGGGATATTATTTGCCATATAACAGTAACTGTGTCTACTCAATAACCTTTGTGGGAAACTCCATCCACACCCAGTACAGGTATTCAGATATATAGCACTAAAAATTTGTACATATCCCACAGTATAATCAAGAAAATGAAAATTGTACAAAAATAAACAAAAGCACTAGAAAAGCCTATTCCATGTAGTTGTTTTGACGAATCTAACAGTTAAAAACTGAAAAATTTCCCCTTTTTTTTCTCTTAAAAGAAAGCCTTAGAATTTTCAACCATGATTATTTGACTCTCCTAATCATTTTGTACCGATGGAACCATCAAGTTCACAGGCTACTAAGTAATCTGGATATCCAAGAATAGCTGTTTTCTCGATCAAATACTCGACTTGAATTCCAAGTTCCTCAAAAATCGATATTTCTAAAAAGAGAAAAAAAAGAGAGAGAAAAAGCAAATTCAAAGAACTAACCTTCTCCCTATCGTCGGGAAGAGACTCTTTCGCTGGTAGAGGCTCATCGCCACCAGACAAATGATAGACTTCAATCCCCGGGCCACCGGAGAACCACTCGAAGAAGGTGTAGACGGCTATCACGAAAAGCGCCACAGCGACGGTGACCTCGATCTCCCACCACGAGGGGAATAAAAAACCGATGGAGATGCCCGCCATTGCGGCCGAGAGAACCGATGCGCACTGCGATCTAGGGTTTCTTCTGCGCCGCTTCAATGGTTTCTCAGTCCGAGAAGGTCCATGGGAGGAGTTGGAAGGAATAAGAAAGCACGGCCATCGAGAAAGAGAGAGGGGTCAAACGAGTTGGTTGGAGGGAGACGGCAAAGGCGGTGTCGTTAACTTCGGATCGGAAAAAAAGAACAGGATGGGTTAGAAAGTCGTGGTTCCCAAACTTAATGGAAGTTGACGTGCCATTGTCGCCGGCTGGGGCTTCACATTCGCTACAAGGCCCAAATATTGTAAGTGCTAGGCCATGTGGCGTAAAGGGATTGGAAGGATGCTGCGACGAGGCCCAAATACAGTTAAGTTCACAGGGGTCGTACCAGATTTGGGCCGGCATCCGATCTTTTGGTCTTGGCTTAGTTGGCTACCGGTCTCGACAGCCGTTAAACCGCTTTCGTTGGCTTGTCTTGCTGCCGCCATGCGCGAATGTACGCCGATAAAATCTTGTCCATCTGTCCTGAAGGGATGAAAATGGATAAGAGCATGATGCCGAGTGGATTATTTAGATGGGCAGAATTGAAAATTGATTGAATAAGTATTATGCATGTTGCTGGAAATTGGACCCGGGGGCCGCCGCGAAGCCGGGGAAGGAGGAGCTCCGCTGCTGTAGGAGGCGGGCGGCGGTGCGCCGGCTGGCTGCGTCCTCCGCCGCGGGGGGTGTGCAAGTCCTGCAAGGAAAACCGGTGGCCGGGCTCCCCGGCGCCGGCCCTCCGATGCCTAAGTCAGTGGGGACAAGTATGTGGAGAGAGCAGGGAAGAGAGTATATGGAGAAGACAGCAAGAACATTAGGATAAGATAAAGAAGACGAAGAGGATGATGTCCTCAATTGCGTCTGTGCTTCCCGGCGGGTTCAGTCCCGGGGATCTGTTTCCGTTTTTGTTCTTTTTTTTCCCCCTTGGTTCTCCCAGGTTCCCTTTTATAGGAGGGGATTACGTTACCTGGGAGGTAACCGGGGGATTTGTCCCTGTCTGTGATAATTGGGCACGATTTGGCCCATTTATGGCATAGTGGAGAACGGGGCCGAATCAGACCGGAACCGGGGAGTTGTCACGGTCGATCGGACCTGTTGGAGTGGTTGAACCGCCGGCCGTAGCGGGCCTGGGGTCTGTGGATGGTAAGTGCATTTATTACCGAATGAACCGGCGGTCAGGTAGAGCCATGCGCTCTGATGGTTCAGTGATCCGGAGATCGTCTTGGGCCGTGTTCATTAAATGCCTGAGTGCATCGGAGACTTGAGGGAGTCTCATGCATTAATGGCAGGTCGTGCCGAACGCCTGCGGAGATCTTATGCCTTGATGGCTTGGAGATAGTGGCAGGTCGCAAGCCGTAGGAGTTGTCAAGTCCCTTGGACTTTAGGCGGAGGTTGAACATTTGGTTAAGGCATCGGCTCGGCAAGGGTGCCGAGCCGAGCTGGTCGCCCAATGGGGCGCCCTGTGGCGGGGCTGCTTTGAGCACTCCTGGTCGGCGCCCTTTAGGCGAGCACCTTCTAGCAGAGCGCCTCGGCGCTGTCTTTGGTCGGCACTTTCTAACCGAGCAGCTTATTTTGGTTGGGCACCTCTTGGCGCGCACTCTGGTCGGCGCCCTCTAGTCGAGCGCCTTCCTGGTCGGCATTCTTTGGCCGAGCAGCTTTCTGGCCGGCACTCCTTGGCCGAGCAGCTTTTCGGTCGGTGCTCTTCGGCCGAGCGGCTTTCCGGTCGGCGTACTTCGGCCGAGCGCCTCCGTGGATGTATGACTTGGGGTTTTTCCCCCAACACTACCCCCCGACTTCCGAGCTCCAGTTGGCTACCAGCTGGAGCGCGGGAAGTAGCTTTAATTGGGTCATTACGAATTCCGAAAATTTCGATTTACTGCGCGTTTTGAGTTATCGAACGCTTCGAGGTGCCTTTAATAGGCGGCGTCTCTTCTTTCCCGAAGAGCCTCATTATTGGGACACCTTTTGCGAAGCGTCCTCGCGTCGTGGGCTCATGATGGGGCCGCACGATCTTCGATTGTGGACGCCTTTCCGCGCGATCCGATGGGGCGCTTTAGTGTCCGAAGCGCTAGCCCTAATTAAATGCGTCGTTCTGTCTTTTGGATCGACACGCGTCGCCATCTAAACAGGACACAGCGTTTTTCTTGCTAATCTGGGCCGTTGGGGAGGTCTATTTAAACTCTCCCTGGCTCCGTGTCCTCTTTCTATTGCCTTCTGCTTCCAGCTTTCCTTCCAGTCTTCCTCAGACCGAAGTTCCTTCTCTCCGGCGTTTCCCTCAGGTCCCTCTTCTTTTTGATTTCTCTCTCTTGCAATGGGTTCTTTGCCTAGCGAAGTAGTGTCCACCATGAGTGCCCTGGAGGTCGAGATGACCGAAGAGTGGTTTTTCCCTCTTCACGGGTTCCGTTTGGAACCCGCCAGGCGAAGGGATCGGGTAACCGATCCTCCGGTAGGCCGGATCGGAGTGCACTTGGAGTCACTCTGGGCCGGCCTCCGATTCCCTCTCCACAGCTTTGTGAATGAGTTGCTGGCGGTATGCCAGTTGGTTCCGGCGCAACTCACTCCAAACGCTTGGAGGACAGTGATGGGTTTCCTGTCACTGTGTTTACTGCAGGGGATTCCTACCTCTGTCAACGTCTTCCGGCGACTTTTTATTTTTAAGTCGAACCCGGGAGACGGGGAGTGGCTCTACATCGCCCTTCGGGCGGGTCGGCCACTCTTTCAAGGTGCTCCTTCGTCCATTCATGGCTGGAAGGAGAAATTCTTCTTCCTTGGTTCTGCACAGTCCTGGGGGTTTGATCCCAGGTGGAGGCCGGCCCAGCTTAAATCCATCAACAGGCTCTCCCAGCTTTCTCCGCGTGAGCAGGAGATCTTTGACACCATCCGCAGCCTTGGGGACGGGATTTTGCTGAATGGCCTCATTAGCGAGGACGCCCTGGTGAACGTGGGCTTGAGCTCGGCACGTCCTCAGGGTAAGGATAGTTACAGCAACTTTTTATTTCCTTATTGTTCTAATGTTCTAATTTTGCTTATCTTTGCAGACATCGCAAAAATGGTGACCAAGAGCGAAGTCCTTTACGCCCGCTTCCAGAAGAGGGCAGCTGAGCTCTCGGGGGAGCCTGCGGAGCCGAGGAAGAAGCAGAAGGTCTCGGCAACCTCGACTCCCTCGGCGGCAGTGGTGGCCGAGGCGGGCTCTTCCCGCCCTACACATCCCGAGGCGGGGCCTTCTCAGCCCGCGCGCCCTGAGGCTGATCGGAGAGAGGGCGCGGGCTCCGGGGGCTCGGGCTCCAGAACCCCGATGGCGCCCCCATGCCCGGGGCCCTTGATGCAAGTCCCTGGTCGGCAGGACGCTCCAGTTGCCGACCAGGGGAGGAGTTCAGCGGGTCCCGTGCTTGCACGCCCCGCTGTAGTTGTGCGGCGGTTAGACCAGCCGCTCGCCCGACCCCAGCCCCTTAGCTCCCAGCCGGGGAGCGGTCAAGGAGCCTCGGGGTCGGCTCCACCTAGGCCAGATGGCGCTGGCCTCCCGGGCCCTTTGAGCTCGGAAGAACGGGTGCCCTTCGCACCCACCTGGTCGGTGTTCGAGGGCGATTCGGCCCTCGAAAACCCGCGAGTGGCGCGCGAAGTTTTTCGGCTCGCGCTGCTCCCGGCCGACCGGGCCATAATGCAGTCCATGAGCTACAACGCTTTTATGGACGCTACACGCTGCAACTCCGTCCGGGTAAGCAAAATTTTTCGCCTAAGTAATCTGTATTGTTTTTCTACTAGCGGCGTCTTATGTTTTCCTTTTCGTCTTCTTTACAGTATTTGCACGAGACGGAGATGCTGATGCACCTAGTTCAAGAATACCGGGAGAAAGCCCGGAGGTGCCAGCGCGGCTATGAGGAGGCCTAGAGAAGGTACATGGCCGCCGAGGCGAAGTACCAAGCCTCCAAAGAGAAGTACCAGGCCTCTGAGGCCGAACAACGGGTGCTCCAAGAGAAGGTCGGAGCATCCGATGAAAGGATTCGAGCTCTGACCGCCGAGCTCGATGAAGAGAAGGGCGCGCACGCATTGGCAAGATCCGAGCTGCGCGCCGCGGAGGCTCGATTGGCTAAGGCCGAGCAGGCATTGGCCTCCCGCGAGCAGGAGGTGGGAAATGCCCGCCTCCGACATTCGGAGCTCGAGCAGGAGCTGAGGGGCCTCGAGCGGAGAGCCGCTTACCACGAGGCCCGGGAGATAGAGGCCCGGGAGAACGCCCAAAATGCAGTGAAGCTCTTCCGTGAGTCGGAAGAGTTTCACGAACTCATGGCTGAGGAGGGCGTGAATGGGCTGATCCAAGGCTTCCGGAATTTCCGCAATCAGTTGCGGCGGCTTCTCCCAGATTTTGATGTTAACCTGCTCCAGCCGGGAGCAGGGAGGGCGGAGGCAGAAGCAGAAACCCCGGAGGCGGAGGCAGAAACCTCGGGGGCCGAGGCGGCCGCAGCTATCCCCGAAGTGACCGAGGTTGCCCCCGAGGTCGCCCCCGAGGCTACTCCTATTGCCGCCGAGGCCATCGAAGAGGTCCCGGCAGCCGAGCCAACCACTCCTAGTACTGCCGAGGCCGAGGTGGTCGAGCTTGAGCCTCCGATGTAATTTTTGTTATTTCTTGTAAAATCGGGATGGCTTCCCATACTTGTAAGGGCCAAACCCGGATTTTGTACTTAGCCTACGGGCCCTTTTGAAATGAATATCCATTTCTTTTTTTTTTGAAAACTCTGTCATAGCCTAAGTTTTTCTGCTCGGATCCGTTTTAGGTTCCGAGGATATGGGCTCTAGGGCCTCAGCTTTTCCCGCCACAGGGTTTGAGTTTGAGTTTGGCTTGCCGAGCTCCATTGCTCGGTTCTTCGACTAGTGGTATAACAACGCTTGTGCTTATACCAAGGATTTGGGCTCGGAAAGTTTTTCCGAGCCTAGTCCAGAATTCGACCAAGCCCTAGGGCGGTCGTTAGGACTTAAGACTTCTTAATGCGGCGAATTTCGAATCCGGGCCTCGAGTTGCCGGGGCGAACCGGATTCTTCTCTTGCAAATGGATTGGATACTCGTCAGCTCGTGACGGGGATTCACCGGATTTAGTACAATAATGTGTCGGTGTCATGAGCACTCCTTCGCCGAGGCGATTGAAGACGCTCCTCTGCTCGGTGTCCGTTCTTTGAGGACATCGGCAGAGAAATAGATAAAATGATGCAGAAACATTAAATACATGGGTACCTTGTACCGTGTGCGTCCTGGCGCCGAGGCGACTGAAGACGCTTCTCTGCTCGGTGTCCGTTCTTTGAGGACATCGGCAGAGAAATAGATAAAATGATGCAGAAACATTAAATACATGGGTACCTTGTACCGTGTGCGTCCTGGCGCCGAGGCGACTGAAGACGCTTCTCTGCTCGGACTCCGTTTTTGGAGGGCGTTGACAGAAATCCAATAATAGGTAATGTGGAGACATTAAATAAATAGGTACCTTGTACCGTGTGCGTCCTGGCGCCGAGGCGACTGAAGACGCTTCTCTGCTCGGACTCCGTTTTTGGAGGGCGTCGACAGAGAAATCCAATAATAGGTAATGTGAAGACATTAAATAAATAGGTAACTTGTACCGTGTGCGTCCTGGCGCCGAGGCGACTGAAGACGCTTCTCTGCTCGGACTCCGTTTTTGGAGGGCGTCGACAGAGAAATCCAATAATAGGTGATGTGAAGACATTAAATAAATAGGTACCTTGTACCGTGTGCGTCCTGGCGCCGAGGCGACTGAAGACGCTTCTCTGCTCGGACTCCATTCTTGGAGGGCGTCGACAGAGAAATCCAGAAGCAGAATAGATAATGTAAAAAATATTAAATAAATGGGTACCTTGTACCATATGCGTCCTGGCGCCGAGGCGACTGAAGACGCTTCTCTGCTCGGACTCCGTTCTTCGAGGACGTCGGCAGAGAAATCCAGAAGCAGAATAGATAATGTAAAAAACATTAAATAAATGGGTACCTTGTACCGTATGCGTCCTGGCGCCGAGGCGACTGAAGACGCTTCTCTGCTCGGACTCCGTTCTTCGAGGACGTCGGCAGAGAAATCCAGAAGCAGAATAGATAATGTAAAAAACATTAAATAAATGGGTACCTTGTACCATATGCGTCCTGGCGCCGAGGCGACTGAAGACGCTTCTCTGCTCGGACTCCGTTCTTCAAGGACGTCGGCAGAGAAATCCAGAAGCAGAATAGATAATGTAAAAAACATTAAATAAATGGGTACCTTGTACCGTATGCGTCCTGGCGCCGAGGCGACTGAAGACGCTTCTCTGCTCGGACTCCGTTCTTCGAGGACGTCGGCAGAGAAATCCAGAAGCAGAATAGATAATGTAAAAAACATTAAATAAATGGGTACCTTGTACCGTATGCGTCCTGGCGCCGAGGCGACTGAAGACGCTTCTCTGCTCGGACTCCGTTCTTCGAGGACGTCGGCAGAGAAATCCAGAAGCAGAATAGATAATGTAAAAAACATTAAATAAATGGATACCTTGTACCATATGCGTCTTGGCGCCGAGGCGACTGAAGACGCTTCTCTGCTCGGACTCCGTTCTTCGAGGACGTCGGCAGAGAAATTCAGAAGCAGAATAGATAATGTAAAAAACATTAAATAAATGGGTACCTTGTACCGTATGCGTCCTGGCGCCGAGGCGACTGAAGACGCTTCTCTGCTCGGACTCCGTTCTTCGAGGACGTCGGCAGAGAAATCCAGAAGCAGAATAGATAATGTAAAAAACATTAAATAAATGGGTACCTTGTACCGTATGCGTCCTGGCGTCGAGGCGACTGAAGACGCTTCTCTGCTCGGACTCCGTTCTTCGAGGACGTCGGCAGAGAAATCCAGAAGCAGAATAGATAATGTAAAAAACATTAAATAAATGGGTACCTTGTACCGTATGCGTCCTGGCGCCGAGGCGACTGAAGACGCTTCTCTGCTCGGACTCCGTTCTTCGAGGACGTCGGCAGAGAAATCCAGAAGCAGAATAGATAATGTAAAAAATATTAAATAAATGGGTACCTTGTACCGTATGCGTCCTGGCGCCGAGGCGACTGAAGACGCTTCTCTGCTCGGACTCCGTTCTTCGAGGACGTTGGCAGAGAAATCCAGAAGCAGAATAGATAATGTAAAAAATATTAAATAAATGGGTACCTTGTACCGTATGCGTCCTGGCGCCGAGGCGACTGAAGACGCTTCTCTGCTCGGACTCCGTTCTTTGAGGACGTCGGCAGAGAAATCCAGAAGCAGAATAGATAATGTAAAAAACATTAAATAAATGGGTACCTTGTACCGTATGCGTCCTGGCGCCGAGGCGACTGAAGACGCTTCTCTGCTCGGACTCCGTTCTTCGAGGACGTCGGCAGAGAAATCCAGAAGCAGAATAGATAATGTAAAAAACATTAAATAAATGGGTACCTTGTACCGTACGCGTCCTGGCGCCGAGGCGACTGAAGACGCTTCTCTGCTCGGACTCCGTTCTTCGAGGACGTCGGCAGAGAAATCCAGAAGCAGAATAGATAATGTAAAAAACATTAAATAAATGGGTACCTTGTACCGTATGCGTCCTGGCGCCGAGGCGACTGAAGACGCTTCTCTGCTCGGACTCCGTTCTTCGAGGACGTCGGCAGAGAAATCCAGCGATGAAGGAACGAGCCGAGCTCGTTGGTTGAAGCTGGTAAAGAATGAGCCGAGCTCGTTTGGCCAATAAAGACAACATCCCAACGTATCGGGGCATCCCGATGAACCGGGGCATCTCGACGTCTCGAGGCATCCCGGCCGAGGTCGGGGTAGGAGCACAAGCCGAGCTCGTCCGGTCAGAGGACCGCTATTCAACAATCGATGGAGCACGAGCCGAGCTCGTCCGGTCAGAGAGGACCGCTACTCAATAAATGGAGCACGAGCCGAGCTCGTCCGGTCAGAGGACCGCTACTCAATAATCGATGGAGCACGAGCCGAGCTCGTCCGGTTAGAGAGGACCGCTACTCAATAATCGATGGAGCACGAGCCGAGCTCGTCCGGTCAGAGGACCGCTACTCAATAGTCGATGGAGCATGAGCCGAGCTCGTCCGGTCAGAGAGGACCGCTACTCAATAGTCGATGGAGCACGAGCCGAGCTCGTCCGGTCAGAGAGGACCGCTACTCAATAGTCGATGGAGCACGAGCCGAGCTCGTCCGGTCAGAGGACCGCTACTCAATAATCGATGGAGCACGAGCCGAGCTCGTCCGGTCAGAGAGGACCGCTACTCAATAATCGATGGAGCACGAGCCGAGCTCGTCCGGTCAGAGAGGACCGCTACTCAATAATCGATGGAGCACGAGCCGAGCTCGTCCGGTCAGAGAGGACCGCTACTCATGTCTCGACGCCTCGAGCTTCCCGGTAACCGGGGCATCCCGACGTCTCGGGGCATCCTGACCGTGGCCAGGGTAGGAGAACGAGCCGAGCTCGTTGATGGAGAGCGCACCATAAACTCATGGACATCTTCAGGGAGTCCACGCAGGTACTCCATCATCCCGAGGTATCAGGGCATCCCAACCGTGGTTAGAGAAGAAGAATAAACCTGATGCCATGAGATAATCAAGAAAATTGGTGAGCTCGGAATAAGTTCGCAAACCATCAGTTTATCGTGAAATGAAATTCATAGAGTGAAATTCATAGAATGAAATTTAATGGTTGAATAATGAGGGACCCCTTAGGGTTCTACTGGTGGTACACGCGGAGATTTTCAGAGCTCCAGCTCCGCGGAATGGGAGTCCCATCTAGAGACTCCAATTGATAAGCTCCGGGTCGGCGAATGCGCGTGACTCGGTATGGTCCCTCCCAATTCGGGGCCAGCTTCCCTCGCTCAGTTGGTCGGGAGGTTTCAGCTCTTCTTAGGACAAGGTCCCCTGGTCTGAAAGATTTGACTTTGACCCTGGCGTTGTAGTACTGAGCTGTCTTTTGTTGGTACCTCGCCATACGCACTCGGGCGACCTCCCTTGTTTCCTCGATCAGGTCGAGGTTGCCTCTGAGCTGCGAAGAGTTGGAGCTAGCATCGTGGTGCTCGACTCTTGGAGAGGGGAGCCCAATCTCTAGTGGAATGACGGCCTCCGTCCCATATGTCAGGTTGAAGGGAGTCTCGCCGGTGGGGACGCGGAACGTAGTCCGGTAAGCCCACAGGACATTGTATAGGTCTTCGACCCATTGTCCTTTGGATTTGTCGAGCCTGATTTTGAGACCCTGCAAAATAGTACGATTTGTTACCTCGGTTTCTCCGTTTGTCTGAGGATGCGCGACCGAGGTGAAGCGGTGGTCAATGCCAAGCTCGGAGCAGAACTCTCTGAAATGGATGTTGTCGAACTGGCGACCGTTGTCAGAGATAAGGATGCGGGGGAGCCCAAATCTGCAAATGATGGACTTCCAAACGAAATCCCGCATCTTCTGTTCGGTGATCCGGGCGAGGGGCTCAGCTTCCACCCACTTAGTGAAGTAGTCGATGGAGACGACCAGGAACTTTCTTTGCCCGGTGGCCAGAGGAAATGGCCCGAGGATGTCAACTCCCCACTGGGCAAAAGGCCAAGGGGAGCTGATAGAAGTCAAAGGAGCTGAGGGCCGGCGCTGAACATTGGCGTTCCTTTGGCACCGGTCGCATCTTTGGACGAAATCCATAGCATCCTTCTGGAGTGTCGGCCAATAATATCCTTGGCGCAGAATTTTATGGGCCAAGGCTCGTCCTCCCAGATGGTTTCCACAAATTCCTTCGTGGACTTCGCGCAGGGCATAATTAGCTTCTGTTGGGTGAAGGCATCTGAGAAGGGGAGAGGTGAAGGATTTCCGATAGAGCTTTCCCTCGTATAGTATGTATCGGGTGGCGAGGCGCTTGATTCGGCGAGCCTCTCGTACATCGGCAGGGAGGGTTTCGTCTTGCAGATAGCTGATGAGTCCATCCATCCAGCTTGGCTCGAGCTCGGTGCAGAGGGTCTGCTCGGGCTCGTCTATGCTGGGCTTTTGGAGATATTCCAGGACTGCCTCTTTGGGAAGCTCGCTCATGCGAGAGGACGCCAGCTTTGATAGCTGGTCGGCCCTGAGATTCTCCGACCTGGCAATATGTTGAATGTGGAAAGAGTCCAAGGTCGAGGCGAGATCCCGTACCTTCTGGAGATACTTCTGCATGGTCGGGTCTCTGGCTTCGAAGTCGCCCACAATTTGGTTGACGACGAGCTGAGAATCACTGAAGGCCTTCAAGTCCTTCACTCCTAGCTCTTTGGCTAGCTTAAGCCCGGCGACGAGCGCTTCATACTCCGCCATGTTATTGGAAGCAGGAAACTCGAGGCGCAGGGCCTGCTCGGCGACCACCCCCTCCGGGCTGGTGAGAATAAATCCTGCTCCACTACCCCCCGAGTTTGAAGAGCCATCGACATGTAGAGCCCATGTAAAACTCGGGGTCCGCTCCAGCGGTGGCTCAGGTTCAGGCTCGACCTCATCTGGTATGGTGCACTCGGCTATAAAGTCTGCGAGTGCTTGTGCTTTGATCGCCTGTCTGGGCCGGTACTCAATGTCGAATTCCCCGAGCTCAATGGCCCATTTAGTGATCCGACCCGCACGATCTGATCTCTGCAGGATCTGCTTGATCGGCTGGTCAGTCAGCACAGCCACTGTGTGAGCTTGGAAGTAGGGTCGGAGCCTCCGAGCTGAGATGACCAAAGCATAGGCGGTCTTCTCAAGCTTGGAGTATCGGGTCTCAGCATCCCTTAAGACCCGGCTGGTGTAATACACCGGTTTCTGAAGTTTTCCCTCCTCTCGGACCAGGACCGAGCTTACTGCTACAGGGAAGACAGCTAAATACAAGTAGAGGAGCTCACCCTGTTGAGGCTTCGTGAGTAGGGGAGGGGAAGCCAGCAGGTGCTTGAGCTCTTCAAAAGATCGCTGGCACTCGTCCGACCACAAAAAGTTCTTTGGCTTCTTGAGGGCTGCAAAGAATGGAAGGCAGCGCTCGGCTGAGCGGGAGATAAACCTCCCGAGGGCTGCCACTCGGCCCGTGAGCCGCTGTACCTCCTTGACCGTCCTGGGAGGCGTCATCCTTTGGAGGGCTCGGATCTTCTCTGGATTGGCCTCAATTCCTCGTTGTGTAATGATGAAGCCGAGGAATTTGCCGGAGGTGACCCCGAATGCACATTTAGCTGGGTTGAGCTTCATCTGGTACTTTCGGAGTGTGGAGAATGCTTCATTGAGGTCGGCTATGTGGTCTTGCGCCGCCTTGCTTTTCACCAGCATGTCGTCCACGTAGACCTCCATGTTTCGGCCTATTTGGTCTTTGAAGATCCGGCTGACCAGCCTTTGATAAGTCGCCCCGGCATTTTTTAGACCGAATGGCATCATTTTGTAGCAGTAGGTTCCCCCGTCGGTGATGAAGGCTGTCTTTTCCTCGTCTTCTGGCGCCATGCGGATCTGGTTATATCCGGAAAAGGCGTCCATGAATGCCAGCAGCTCGTGACCCGAGGTGGAGTCCACGAGCTGGTCGATGCTGGGAAGTGGAAAGCTGTCCTTCGGGCAGGCTTTATTCAGGTCGGTGTAGTCCACGCACATACGCCACTTTCCGCTAGCTTTTTTGACGAGGACCACATTGGCGAGCCATTCCGGGTAGGATATCTCCCGGATGAAGCCGGCTTCAAGGAGCTTGCCGACCTCCTCGGCTGCTGCTCGTTGTCGTTCAGGGGCGGCGCCTCGGCTGGTCGTTTTGCCTCGTGGGTCGCTAGGTAGCATCGCCTTGCCACCATTTGGTCCCCTCGGACTTCACCGACTCCCTGGCTAGTGGGGAATCGCATCAGCAGGTGGTGAGTTGAAACCGCTGCTCGGAGGGCGTTGAGTCCTGGCCTTCCAAGGATGGCGTTGTAAACCGAGGGCAGGCGTATCACAAGGAAGCTCATACCCACGGTACTTTCACGAGGGGCGAGCCCGGCTGTGACTAGAAGGTCGATCTCGCCCTCTACTGGGACTGAATCCCCAGTGAATCCAACTAGCGGAGCATTCATCCTCCGTAGCTGTTCTTTTGTCATCCCCATTTTACAATAAGCATCAAAATACAAAACATTCGCCGAGCTTCCATTATCAACCAGGATGCGTTTTACATCAAATTTATTTATGATCATGGAGATGACCATGGCATCATCATGGGGAGTTTCGACTCCCTCTAGATCGTCATCTGAGAAGGAGATGGCTTCAGAGGTGCGCGGGCGCTTCGAGGAGGCTCGTTCCCCTGAGGCTTCCCCAGCCGAGGTCCCTCCTCGGATTGTGTTGATGACGCCGGCGATGGGCCTGTTGGCATTGGAACCTTCAGGCTGTGCTGCTCCTTCGGCTGGCTTCTTCCCTTCACGCCGGCCTTGCACAAACCGATCGAGCACCCCTCGGCAAATGAGTGCTTCGATCTCATTTCGGAGCTGATAACAATCCTCGGTATCATGGCCGTGATCCCGGTGAAAACGGCAATACTTCCGGAGATCACGCCAGATTCTGGTGTCTGGCTTTGGAGGGGGGAGCCGGATGCAATCCCGACTCTCAATCTCCATGAGGATTTCAGCCCGAGGAGCATTGAGGGGAGTATACTCTTCATACCTCCCTTCAGGTGCACGGGCCTGCAGTGGGAACCTCGGGCGGAGTGACCTCTGCTGCGGCGGTTCTCTCAACCGGGGTGGACTCTTCGGGCGGGGCGGATTCTTAGCTCGTCGTGGAGACGGGCTTCTGGGTCGGCCGCGCTCCTCGCGGCGTCTTTTCTTGGGGTTCTGCTCGGTTCCACCCCGCCTAACTGCCATGGCCTCTTCTACCTTGGCATACTTCCGCGCCCGAGCGAACATTTCGGTGAGGTCCGTGGGGAAATTCTTCTCAATCGAGAAGAGAAATCTGTAGGACCGGGCTCCAGTCTTCAATGCTGACATAGCGATTGACTGGTCAAGCTCCCGGACCTCCCATGTTGCGGCGGTGAACCGGTCCAAGTATTCCTTGAAGGACTCTCCCTCCTTTTGTTTGATGTCGAGGAGGGAGTCGGATGTCCGCCGCTGGGGCTGGCTAGCGGCGAAGTTGCCGGCAAACTGTCTGCCGAGCTGCTCAAAGGAGGAGACAGTACTTGGCTTCAGCCCGGTGAACCAAAGCCGGGCTGGTCCTCGGAGTGTCGCCGGGAAAGCCTTGCACATCATGGCTTCCGAGGCTCCTTGTAGGGCCATTAAGACCCGGTAACTCTCCAGGTGGTCAAAGGGATCAGCCTTGCCGTTGTAAGGCTCCACCTGGGGCATCTTGAACCGGAGGGGAACCGGTTCATCTTCAATCTCCTGGGAGAAGGGCGACTTCGTATTGAACTCGAAGTCGCCGTTACGTCCCGATTTTCTCCCGTGGAGTGCCTGGATTTGGCGCTCTAGCTTTTCGACCTTCTTGTCGAGTTAATCATTCTGGAGGATCGCTACAGCGGTTCCTCCGGGTGCAGGTTGCCCTGGAACCGACTCAGCTTCTGAAGGCTGTGGCCGGCCTCCGTGATCTCTGACTGTGTTGGGGTATGTGGAGACCTTTGGTGATGAAAAGAATTGAAGAAAAATCAATTCTGCATAGTTTTCTGTCTGGCGGACTGTCGGAGTCGACTCGAGCTTCAGTCGAGTCGACTCGGGAACAGTCGAGTCGACTCGAGGTCTGTCGAGTCGACCCGAGAGGAGAAAGCCGCAAAAACCATTTTTCTGTCTGGACTGTCAGAGTCGACTCGAACTACAGTCGAGTCGACTCGGAGCATCGTCGAGTCGACTCGAGATACAGTGGAGTCGACTCGAGATCGTGCCAGTTAAACTGGAAGTTGTTCAGACGTGCCAGAGTCGACTCGGACTTCAGCCGAGTCGACTCGGGCTCGCGAAAAATCGTACGGACGATTTTTTTTTGGTGTTTTTGGTGGCGTTTCGACGGCTATGATCATCTGAAGGTCTTGAGACTATATATAGGACTCATGAGAGCCCTAGGGTAAGATTATTGGCCGTATATTTGAGAGAGACTCTTGTTTGTGAGGCTAGGGTTCTAGAGAAGAAGAGGATTGGGATCCTACTTCTTGTGCAAAGAGAATTCTGTGTGAATCTCTTGTAGATCGATCGCTTGTGATCGTTCGGGTGTGTGCTATCTCTGTAATCAGTTCATCCTTATTGAGATTTGGAGCGGTGGAGGACGTAGGCTATTTGTAGCCGAACCTCGTTACATTTTGTGTTTGCTTTGCTATTTTCTTCCTTCTTCTTCCTTTGATCTTTGATAATCCGTTGCGGTGCTCAAGTGTTTTATCCTACTGATACCACGAGGTAATCTTTTGCCCTTCGTAGGCGGAGCGAAGAGGTGATCCTTGAGTCCGGAGTCGAGGGAGCGAGAGAGTGCTTATCCGTTTGTATCTCTCTTGCTTGTCCGACGTCGGTGGCGGCGCTGGTGTGAGTGGGTTCCGGTGCGGGGCGCCGACAACAATTGGTATCAGAGCTATTGGTTATTCTGCAATGGCGGATGAAAGGAAGTTGCGAATTGAGAAGTTCAATGGCACGAACTTCGGGTTTTGGAAGATGCAAATAGAAGATTACCTTTACCAGAAGGATCTCTATTTACCTCTTGGAGGTAGAGCAAAGAAACCAGAGAAGATGTCCGATGAAGACTGGGAGGTCCTCGATCGGAAGACGCTCGGCACCATCAGATTGTCACTTGCATCCCAAGTGGCATTCAACATCAAAAACGAGAAGACGACGATGGAGTTGATGGCAACATTGTCGCGGATGTACGAGAAACCCTCAGCATCAAACAAGGTATTTCTCATGAAGAGGTTGTTTAATCTTCGTATGAAAAATGGCGGCAGCGTAGCAGAATACCTCAACGAGTTCAATGGACTCACGGCCCAGTTGGAGTCAGTGGAGATTAGTTTTGACGATGAGATTCGGGCATTGCTAATCCTCTCCGGATTGCCTGATAGCTGGGAGGGCCTGGTGATGGCGGTGAGCAACTCTTCGGCAACGGGGAAGTTGATTTTTGATGACGTTGTGGGAGTGCTTCTGAGTGAAGAAGCAAGAAGGAAATCTTCTGGAGCTACGGAGTCGTCTGGAAGTGCACTAAACACCTCTGACCGGGGAAGACAAAAGAAGGACGGTCGATTTCGAAGCGACTCGAAGTCGAGATCCAGCAGGTCTCGAGCACCTCAGAACAAGGGAGCGAAGTGCTGGAACTGCGGGAAGACGGGGCACTTTAGGAGGGATTGCAAATCTCCTAAAGGGAAGCAAGGCGACCACACCGAAGGAGTCAGCAAGGATCTGGCAAATCTTGCTAAAGACGGTGATATGGATGCCCTCGTTCTATCTTTGTCTACCTGTGACGAGTCTTGGGTGATAGACTCGGCCGCGTCTTTCCATGCTACATCCCAACGGAAGCTTCTTGGAGGATATGAGAAGGGAGACTTTGGCAAAGTCTACCTAGGAGATGGAGAGCCTTGCACCATACAAGGAAGGGGAAGCGCGAAAGTGAAGTTGGTTTCTGGATCTTCACTTGAGCTTGAGGACGTACGGCACGTACCTCAACTGCAGAGGAATCTGATTTCTGTTGGACAGTTGGCGAGCCAGGGGTACAAGGCTACTTTCACAGCTGATCAGTGGAAGATATCCAGAGGTTCGTTGACGGTGGCTAGTGGCAAGAAGGTTGGGACACTTTATGTCACCAACGGCACGGAGAACTCTATTGGAGTTGTTGCAGCAGATGTGGACACCAAGTTATGGCATTGTAGACTTGGGCACATGAGTTATCAGGGACTGGAGGTGATGCACCAGTTGGAAAAGCTGCAGGGTCTCAGGAGTGTTGAGATGGACTTCTGTGAGGATTGTGTTCTCGGAAAGCAGAAGCGTGTTTCATTCAACAAAGAAGGTAAACCTCGGAAGCAAGAAAAGCTAGATCTCGTGCACACGGACGTGTGGGGGCCTGCACCAGTTTCTTCCATTGGTGGATCTCAGTACTATGTTACTTTTATTGATGATGCTACCAGAAAGCTTTGGGTGTTCTTCTTGAAGCACAAGTCAGAGGTATTTGGGGTCTTCAGGAGATGGCAGGCGATGGTAGAACTCGAGACAGGAAAGAGGTTGAAATGCCTGAGATCGGACAACGGTGGTGAGTATTGTAGCAGGGAGTTTGAGGACTACTGTGCAGATGCTGGGATCGTCAGGCAAAGGACAGTTCCAGGAACACCACAACTAAATGGAGTTGCTGAAAGGATGAACAGAACAATTAATGAGCGTGCCAGGAGTATGAGGATACATGCTGGATTGCCACAGCAGTTTTGGGCGGAAGCAGTTAACACTGCTGCCTACTTGATCAACAGAGGGCCATCAAAGAAACTTGAATTTGGGATTCCTGAGGAAGCATGGACAGCGAAGAAGATTGATTGGGCGCACTTACGAGTATTCGGTTGTACCAGTTATGTCCATGTTGATTCCAGTCAAAGAAGCAAACTAGACGCCAAATCAAAGAAGTGTATTTTCGTTGGATACGGAGGTCAACAGTTTGGGTACCGGCTTTGGGATCCCGAACACAAGAAGATCATTCGTAGTAATGATGTGGTATTCAATGAGAAAATGCAGCAGAGCACTGAATCAGAAACAAAACCTGTTGAGCCGTGTTTTGTGGATCCTGAAGAGGAGTCTACAAATTCTGGTCAGAAGACTCAGTCAGAGCAAGAACCTGAAGCATTGGCACCCCCTCCACAACTAAGAAGGTCCACTCGTAGTACTCATGGGAAGCCTCCTCAAAGGTATGATGGGACTCTTAGTTATTTGCTGCTCACAGATAATGGCGAACCTGAATGCTTCACGGAGGCATTGGAGGTTGATACCAGGAAGGAGTGGGAGTTGGCCATGGATGATGAGATGAAGTCATTGGAGCAGAATCAAACGTGGGATTTGGTGGATCTGCCCAAGGGGAAGAAAGCACTGTCAAACAAATGGGTTTACAGGCTGAAGGAAGAGCAAGGCGGGAAGAAGCGATACAAGGCCAGGCTGGTTGTAAAAGGATTTCAGCAGAGAGCAGGTATCGACTTCACAGAGATCTTTTCTCCTGTAGTCAAGATGAGTACTATTCGAGCGGTGCTGAGCATGGTGGCAGTAGAGGATCTTCACTTAGAGCAGCTTGATGTGAAGACGACCTTTCTCCACGGAGATCTCGATGAGGAGATATATATGCAGCAGCCGGAGGGATACATTGCAGCTGGCACGGGTGACTTAGTCTGCAAACTAAAGAAAAGCCTCTATGGTTTGAAACAGGCACCCAGACAATGGTATCTCAAGTTCGATAGTTACATGCTTGAGATAGGATACAGGAGATGTCAGGAGGATCACTGTTGCTACTTCCGGGACTTCGGTACATCTTACATTATCTTGCTATTGTATGTTGATGACATGTTAGTTGCAGGAGCTAGCTTGCATGAGATTGCAAAATTGAAGCTGAAGCTGTCAAGAAAATTTGCAATGAAGGATCTAGGAGCAGCAAAACAGATCCTTGGGATGCGGATCAGTAGAGATAGGTCTAAACATATCCTCAGACTATCTCAGGCGGAGTACATCAGCCGAGTACTCAGGAGATTCTGCATGGAGGGTGCCAAACCTGTTGGCACACCGCTGGGTGCCCATTTTAAGCTCTCAAAAGGGCAAAGTCCGAAGACGCGGGTGGAGGAGCTCAATATGTCAAAAATCCCGTATGCATCGGCAGTGGGGAGCTTGATGTACGCTATGGTGTGTACGAGACCAGACATTGCTCAAGCAGTGGGAGTTGTGAGTCGCTTCATGAGCTGCCCAGGCTTGGAGCATTGGCGCGCAGTCAAATGGATACTGAGGTATCTGAAAGGCACTGAGCACATGTCATTGTGCTATGGAGGTTCTGAGATCCGGTTACAGGGCTATGTGGACTCAGACATGGCAGGGGACTTGGACGGCAGGAGAAGCACGACAGGGTACTTGTTCACCTTGGGCAGTGGAGCCGTCAGTTGGATTTCCAGGTTGCAACCAGTTGTTTCATTGTCGACTACGGAGGCGGAGTATGTGGCAGCCACAGAGGCGTGCAAGGAACTAATATGGCTTCAAGTCCTGATGAAGGAGCTTGGGAAGGAACAGAAGGATTGCATGTTATATTCAGATAGTCAAAGTGCAATTCATCTGGCAAAGAATTCAGCTTTCCATTCAAGGACGAAGCATATTGACATACGGTACCACTTCGTGAGGTCATTGCTCGAGCAGGGACTCGTCAAGTTGGAGAAGATTCATACAAGTCAGAATCCTGCAGATATGTTGACGAAGGTCGTCACGGTGGAGAAGCTGAGGAGTTGTTCAGCTTCTGCTGGTCTTCATGCTTGAAGACGTTGAGGAGGCATCGTACCTATTTCACTAGGATGATTTAGTTTCAATGGGAGCACAGAGGAGAGCCAAGTAACAAGAGGATATACCCAAGGTCTCCAAGTGGGAGATTGTTGGGGTATGTGGAGACCTTTGGTGATGAAAAGAATTGAAGGAAAATCAATTCTGCATAGTTTTCTGTCTGGCGGACTGTCGGAGTCGACTCGAGCTTCAGTCGAGTCGACTCGGGAACAGTCGAGTCGACTCGAGGTCTGTCGAGTCGACCCGAGAGGAGAAAGCCGCAAAAACCATGTTTCTGTCTGGACTGTCAGAGTCGACTTGAACTACAGTCGAGTCGACTCGGAGCATCGTCGAGTCGACTCGAGATACAGTGGAGTCGACTCGAGATCGTGCCAGTTAAACTGGAAGTTGTTTGGACGTGCCAGAGTCGACTCGGACTTCAGCCGAGTCGACTCGGGCTCGCGAAAAATCGTACGGACGATTTTCTTTTGGTGTTTTTGGTGGCGTTTCGACGGCTATGATCATCTGAAGGTCTTGAGACTATATATAGGACTCATGAGAGCCCTAGGGTAAGATTATTGGCCGTATATTTGAGAGAGACTCTTGTTTGTGAGGCTAGGGTTCTAGAGAAGAAGAGGATTGGGATCCTACTTCTTGTGCAAAGGGAATTCTGTGTGAATCTCTTGTAGATCGATCGCTTGTGATCGTTCGGGTGTGTGCTATCTCTGTAATCAGTTCATCCTTATTGAGATTTGGAGCGGTGGAGGACGTAGGCTATTTGTAGCCGAACCTCGTTACATTTTGTGTTTGCTTTGCTATTTTCTTCCTTCTTCTTCCTTTGATCTTTGATAATCCGTTGCGGTGCTCAAGTGTTTTATCCTACTGATACCACGGGGTAATCTTTTGCCCTTCGTAGGCGGAGCGAAGAGGTGATCCTTGAGTCCGGAGTCGAGGGAGCGAGAGAGTGCTTATCCGTTTGTATCTCTCTTGCTTGTCCGACGTCGGTGGCGGCGCTGGTGTGAGTGGGTTCCGGTGCGGGGCGCCGACAACAGACTGGGTGCTCTCTCCAGAGAGAGGCCTGGACTTGAGAGTCCTGACCTCGAAGAGGAAGCCCGCTTGTAGGGGGCTCCGGTTGAACTGGAGCCGGGGGAGGCGGTGCTGCTGGGATGCCCCTGGGTTGCAAGCTTTGGACGGCGGTAGCCAACGCCTGCACTTGCTGCACCAGGGCATCAAATTGTTCCGGTTGAACTTGAGGTGCTGGCTCAACCGGGGGTGGTGAGTTCCGAACGGAACATTCTGGGCTTGGTGGAGGACGTCGAGAGGCGTTGGAAGCCCCTTTGCTTCTTAGCTTCATGGTAGCGAACTCGGGCCCTTCCTCTAGCGCCAACTGTTGCTGGAAATTGGACCCGGGGGCCGCCGCGAAGCCGGGGAAGGAGGAGCTCCGCTGCTGTAGGAGGCGGGCGGCGGTGCGCCGGCTGGCTGCGTCCTCCGCCGCGGGGGGTTTGCAAGTCCTGCAAGGAAAACCGGTGGCCGGGCTCCCCGGCGCCGGCCCTCCGATGCCTAAGTCAGTGGGGACAAGTATGTGGAGAGAGCAGGGAAGAGAGTATATGGAGAAGACAGCAAGAACATTAGGATAAGATAAAGAAGACGAAGAGGATGATGTCCTCAATTGCGTTTGTGCTTCCCGGCGGGTTCAGTCCCGGGGATCTGTTTCCGTTTTTGTTCTTTTTTTTTCCCCTTGGTTCTCCCAGGTTCCCTTTTATAGGAGGGGATTACGTTACCTGGGAGGTAACCGGGGGATTTGTCCCTGTCTGTGATAATTGGGCACGATTTGGCCCATTTATGGCATAGTGGAGAACGGGGCCGAATCAGACCGGAACCAGGGAGTTGTCACGGTCGATCGGACCTGTTGGAGTGGTTGAACCGCCGGCCGTAGCGGGCCTGGGGTCTGTGGATGGTAAGTGCATTTATTACCGAATGAACCGGCGGTCAGGTAGAGCCATGCGCTCTGATGGTTCAGTGATCCGGAGATCGTCTTGGGCCGTATTCATTAAATGCCTGAGTGCATCGGAGACTTGAGGGAGTCTCATGCATTAATGGCAGGTCGTGCCGAACGCCTGCGGAGATCTTATGCCTTGATGGCTTGGAGATAGTGGCAGGTCGCAAGCCGTAGGAGTTGTCAAGTCCCTTGGACTTTAGGCGGAGGTTGAACATTTGGTTAAGGCATCGGCTCGGCAAGGGTGCCGAGCCGAGCTGGTCGCCCAATGGGGCGCCCTGTGGCGGGGCTGCTTTGAGCACTCCTGGTCGGCGCCCTTTAGGCGAGCACCTTCTAGCAGAGCGCCTCGGCGCTGTCTTTGGTCGGCACTTTCTAACCGAGCAGCTTATTTTGGTTGGGCACCTCTTAGCGCGCACTCTGGTCGGCGCCCTCTAGTCGAGCGCCTTCCTGGTCGGCATCCTTTGGCCGAGCAGCTTTCTGGCCGGCACTCCTTGGCCGAGCAGCTTTTCGGTCGGCGCTCTTCGGCCGAGCGGCTTTCCGGTCGGCGTACTTCGGCCGAGCGCCTCTGTGGATGTATGACTTGGGGTTTTTCCCCCAACAATGCATACTCACATCTATTTATATTTGATGAATATGGATGCAGTTGCTAATATTAATCATATGCAAAAGCTCATGTACATATTTATTTTAGACAAATATGAATGTAAATAGACAGTTAAACTTTGTGACTTTTTAAATATATTATTAAATAAAAAATATATTAAATTAGCAATATATTAGTCTGATCATTTATTTTTTAAAAAAGTTTTTGAGTACTGTTACGGGGGAACTTAGCCACCATGCCCCACGTGACCGGCACGCGCGCCCAGGAAGACTACGGCTGCCCCTTGATCCAGCAATCCGACCTCGGGTCGGATATCTTCGGCTCCGCAGCCCGGCCCCGAGTCGGCTACCCCTTGATCCAGCAATCCGACCTCGGGTCGGATATCTTCGGCTCCGCAGCCCGACCCCGAGTCGGCTGCCCCTTGATCCAGCAATCCGACCTCGGGTCGGATATCTTCGGCTCCGCAGCCCGACCCCGAGTCGGCTGCCCCTTGATCCAGCAATCCGACCTCGGGTCGGATATCTTCGGCTCTGCAGCCCGACCCCGAGTCGGCTGCCCCTTGATCCAGCAATCCGACCCCGAGTCGGCAATCTCTCGACAACAACAGACTGTTCCTCTGAGGCACGCCGCGGCCCCCTGCTCCACTACTCCCTGCAACGGCCGTATCCGGCGCTGCCCCACGATCCCCTGTAACAGCCGTACAAAGCGGAGCTCCACTATGCCCTGCCATGACTGTACCCAGTGCTGCCCCACGACGCCCTGTAACGGCCATGTCAGTGGCAGCCCCATCGTGCCACACGATGACGAATCCCCGGAAAAACCCCCCAGCCTGATATATATGGGGCTGGGGGGGAAGGGGGGGTAAGATATATATCTTCCAGAGTATCATCTCACCTGCTACCTTCTCCTTCTCCTTCTCCTTCGATCTCCTCTGACTTGATCGTCGGAGGGCCCCCACTACCCCGGTGGTGGTGCGAGGCTTGCTTGCAGGTTTTACGACGGAGGGCGGAGCGCAACCAAAGCAACTCAAAGGGAACCCCGTTCCCACCGCTGTGCCAATCGTTCTCGGTTTGGACCACCAGCAACAGTTGGCGCTAGAGGAAGGGCCGGATCTCTGAGCGATCGTAATGGCACGGCGAGGTGGTCGTGGAGCTTCCAATGCTTCTGATCGCGGGGCCTCTCGCGCCTCCGGCCGGGAGGCCGCTGCATCTCCAACACACTCTCAGCAACACTCCACCACCCCACCGCCCATTCAGACGGTCGAAGCCGCCCAGTTTGACCAGCTAGCCCAGCAGGTTCGCACCCTCGCGGAGGCGGTGCAGAATCTGCAGGGTGCGATGTCCCGGGCGCCGCAGCGGGCTCAGGAGCCACTGCTCCCTGAGCGCTCGCCTGTCCTCCTCAACCCGCGCTCCTTCCTCTCCCATGGGGAGGAGCGCCGGCGCGAGGAGGATTCTCGAGCACGGTCTATTCTGCCGGGACCTTCCCATCGGAGCTGCGCGGGGTACGAGAGGCGGGCCCGGGCGCGTTCCCAGACCCCCCAGTCCTCGAGGAACCCGCGCTCCAGTCGGTCCCCCACTCGCCGCTCCTTGTCTCCCACCCACCGGTCGCGCTCTCTGAACCGGCGGGTGGACGATCTCCACCGACAACTCCAGGTCCTGAAGGGCCATTCCAAAGATCCCTTCACCGACTTAGAGATCTCCTCCCAGCCGGCGCTTGCCTCGAGGATCCTGCGGACCCCGAATCCTCCGGGGTTCAAAATGCCGGCGATCGAGCCCTATGATGGGGCGGCAGACCCGCGGGATCACGTCGAGAGTTTCAGGACCCTTATGCTCCTCCACGGAGCATCAGATCCCCTTCTCTGCAGGGCCTTCCCGGCAACCCTCCGTGGCCCGGCGAGGGCGTGGTTCGCCGGGCTGGAGGCTGACTCAATCCGGTCTTTCGACCAGTTCACTCGCCTCTTCATCACTCATTTCGCCGTCAGTAGCCGGCGGCGACTGGTCTCCGACTCCCTCTTTGACGTCCGGCAAAACGAGGGAGAAAGCCTGCGGGATTATCTTACCCGCTTCAACAGGGCTACGCTGGAGGTCCGGAACCTGAGTCAGGAGGTAGCTCTTTCAGCCCTGAAGCGTGGCTTCCGGAAGGGCAGGCTCACCTTCTCCCTGGACAAACGCCTGCTGCGGAGCTTCCCAGATCTGTTGTCCCGGGCAAACCAGTATGCGGACGCCGAGGAGGCGGCCGCCCACCGGAGCAAGGAGGCTGCCGAGATCCCTCCAAAGCTTGGGAAGAAAAGGCGGAAAGAGGCACGCCAGAGGAGGAGCCCGACGCCCCAGCGTCGGCGCAGAAGCCCGTCGCCGACGAAGAACCACGGCGCCCCACGCCCTCGTTCTCCGCCCCGACGTTTTAACCGGTACACCCCTCTCCTGACTCCCCGGGCCCAGATCCTTATGAAGATCAAGGGGCGGGAGGACCTCCCGGCCCCGAGACAGATACGAAGGATCCCTGGAAAGAGGCCCTCCCGGGCGTACTGTGAGTACCACCGAGACCACGGCCACGACACAGAGGACTGCTTCCAGCTTCGGGACGAGATCGAGGCTCTTATCCGTCGGGGGCGTCTCGGTTGATATGTGAGCGACCGACGTCCCCCCGCAGACCCGCGTCCGGCCGACCCGGCTCCTCCGGAGCCTCGAGAGCAGAATCGACCCGTTGCGGGCGTGATCCACACTATCACTGGGGGGTGCTCTCGGCCCGTGAGGAACGCAGGGGGCTCGACGGAAGCGTCAGGGATGGCCGTCGTAAAGAGGCAGAGGGTCGGCAATGTAATCACCTTTTCTGATGAGGATGTAAAGGGGGTTCAGACTCCCCACGATGACGCCATGGTGATCTCCCTCACTATGGCAAACTATGATGTAAGGCGTGTTCCTGTGGATAGTGGAAGCTCAGCTGATATTTTGTTTTACGAGGCCTTCCAAAAGATGAGCTTGTCCAGACAGTTGTTGCACAAAATGTCCACCCCCCTCGTAGGATTCACCGGTGACGCTGTCCCGGTGGAAGGTGTCGTTGAGCTGCCTGTGACTGCGGGCGTCGCACCCGCAGAAGCCACGGTGCGACTCGGGTTCTTGGTCGTCCGTGTTCCCTCGGCCTACAACGCTATCCTCGGGCGACCCGGGCTGAACGCCCTTCGCGCGGTGGTCTCCACGTACCACTTGCTCATGCGGTTCCCCACGGCGGTCGGGATCGGAGAGGTCCGAGGTGACCAACCGACCGCACGGCAATGTTTTCTAGCAACCCTCAAAGGGAAGAAGCCCGTGGAAGCCCTAAGCGTCGAGTCCCTTGATGCCAGAGACGAGGTGGCCTTGCGGCAGGGGGAGCCGGCCGAGGGTGTGGTCGAAGTCCCCCTCGAGGAAGGCCGCCCCGACCGGGCGGTCCGGGTCGGCGCCAATCTCGATCCGAGAGCTCGGGCCCGGTTGGTGGAATTCCTCCGAGCCAATACCGATGTATTTGCCTGGTCGGCGGCCGATGTACCTGGGATCGACCCGGAGGTCATTTCTCACGCCCTCAACGTCGACCCGACCCACCGACCAATAAAGCAGAAGAAGAGACACTGTGCCCCGGATCGGATCCGGGTGGTCGACCAGGAGGTAGACAAGCTCTTGGAGGCAGGATTCATAAGGGAGGTAAGCTACCCCGAGTGGCTGGCAAATGTTGTACTTGTCCGGAAGGCGAGCGGGAAGTGGAGGATGTGCGTCGACTATACCGACCTGAACAAAGCGTGCCCTAAGGATAGCTTTCCGCTTCCGCGAATAGACCAACTGGTCGACGCGACTTCCGGATATCAGCTGTTGTCTTTCATGGACGCCTTCTCCGGTTACAACCAGATAATGATGGCCCCACAGGACGAGGAGAAAACTGCCTTTATAACAGACCGGGGGCTGTACTGCTACAAGGTAATGCCCTTCGGTCTGAAGAATGCTAGTGTCACTTACCAGCGCCTCGTCAACAAAATCTTCAAAGAGCAAATCGGCCGGAACATGAAGGTGTACGTGGACGATATGCTGGTGAAGAGCCGCCATGCAGACCAGCACATCGCGGATTTGGAGGAGACTTTCACCACCTTGCGGAAGTTTCGCATGAAGCTGAACCCAGCGAAGTGCGCCTTCGGCGCTTCGGCCGGGAGGTTCCTCGGTTTCATTGTCAACCAGCGGGGTATCGAAGCCAACCCGGACAAAATCAAGGCCATCCAAGGTATGTCCCCTCCGACCAAAGTAAAGGAGGTTCAGGAGCTCGCTGGAAGGGTCGCCGCGCTTGGACGATTTGTGGCAAAATCGGCCGAACGCTGCCAACCATTCTTCAAGGTGTTAAAACGCCCGAAAGACTTCCTCTGGACGGCCGAATGTCAAGCAGCATTCGACCAGCTCAAGGAATACCTGGCGTCTCCTCCCCTACTGTCCAAGCCGCAAGAAGAGGAGATGCTCTACCTCTATCTGGCGGTCTCCCCAACCGCGGTCAGTGCGGTGCTGGTTCGGAAAGAGGCAAAGCTCCAGAAGCCCGTGTACTACATCAGCCGGGTCCTACGGGATGCCGAGACGCGGTATACGAAGGCTGAGAAGATCGCTTTCGCGCTGCTGACCGCGACCAGGAGACTCCGCCCCTATTTCCAGGCCCATTCTGTCACCCTCTTAACTGATCAACCACTACGACAGATCCTCAGCAACCCCGAGAATACGGGACGGCTGGTGAAGTGGGCAATAGAACTCGGTGAGTTCGACATCCGCTACCAGCCTCGACCCGCCATCAAGGCCCAGGTGCTCGCGGATTTCCTTGCTGAGTGCACGGTGCAGGAGGCGGAACCTAGACCGCCGGAAACGCCCAGCCTCGACCTCCCGACCTGGACGCTTCACATCGATGGGTCGTCGAACCCCGAGGGTGGAGGAGCCGGGCTGGTCCTTACCAGTCCTGATGGAGTGATAGCCGAGTATGCCTTGAGATTTGGATTTTCAGTGACCAACAACGAGGCGGAGTACGAGGCCCTAGTCACGGGACTCAAACTCACCAGGGAGCTCGGCATCCGGCGTTTGAAGGTCTTCACCGACTCCCAGCTGGTGGTCGGGCAGGTCCGTGGGGAGTTCGAGGCCCGGAGCCCGACCATGCAGAACTACGTCCGGAAGGTGCAAGCACTCATTCCCGATCTCGGCAGTGTCGACATCCAGCAGGTCCCCAGAAGCGAAAATGCTAGGGCCGACAGGTTGTCCCGCTTGGTGAGCGCAGAGGCGCACAACTTGTCGAGGGCAATCTACCTGGAGACCCTGGAGGCCCCGAGCATCGGCGAGGCTGGAGCGGTGATGGCGATTGATCCGGAGCCGTCTTGGATGGACCCGCTCGTCGCCTACCTCGCCGAAGGGATCCTCCCTGAAGACGAAGATCAAGCTCGGCGACTTGTCAAGGAGTCCGCCCACTACGTACTCTATGAAGGGAGGCTGTATCGGACCTCGTTTACCGCCCCCCTCTTAAGGTGCCTCCGCCCCTCGGAGGCGGCCTACGTCCTCGGCGAAGTCCACGAGGGCGTTTGCGGATCGCACTTGGGGGCTATGTCCTTGGCGCACAAGATCATGAGGCAAGGCTATTATTGGCCTACCTTGTTGGAGGACTCAAAGGATCATGTACGGAAATGCGACGCCTGCCAGCGCCATGCCAACGTCCAGAGAGTCCCTTCTGTCCCCTTGGCACCAATCACCGCACCCTGGCCCTTCGCACAGTGGGGATGGATATCCTCGGACCATTCCCCGTCGCTTCAGCCCAGCGAAAATTCTTGATTGTTGCAATCGACTACTTCACCAAGTGGGTGGAGGCAGAGCCGCAGGCCACAATCACGGAGGCGCAAGTCCGGAAGTTCGTGAAGAAAAACATCATTGTCCGATTTGGGGTACCCCGAGTCCTCATCTCGGATAATGGTCGACAGTTCGACAACAAGCATTTCCGTGATTTCTGCGAGGAGTTCGGGATCGAGCATCGGTTCACATCTGTGTCGCATCCCCAAACCAACGGTGAGGCCGAGGTCACAAATCGGATAATCCTCCAAGGAATTAAGGCGCGAATCGGTCGGACGGGGCAAGCTTGGGTCGAAGAACTCGAGAATGTCCTTTGGGCGTATCGGACCACGCATCGGACCCCTACCGGGGAGACACCTTTCAGCCTAACCTATGGCACGGAAGCGGTTGTTCCCGTGGAGCTCGGACTCCCCTCGCCCCGGGTGGCCGCGCACCGACCCGAGGCAAATTCGGAGCAACTCCGAGGGAACCTGGACCTCTTGGAAGAAGCAAGAGAAATGGCGCAGGTTCGGATGGCGATGTATCAGCGGAGGGTGGCCCGATATTATAACTCCAAGGTCCGACCGAAACTTTTCAGAATCGGAGATCTGGTGCTAAGGCGAGCCAAAGCATCTCAACCCGCAGAAGGTGGGAAGCTGGCGCCAAATTGGGAAGGCCCGTATCGGGTTCGCTGGGTAAACCGACCTGGCTCCTACCAGTTGGAGGCCCTAGATGGTCGAGAAATTTCGAGGAGCTGGAATTCCGCTAACCTGCGGGCGTATTACCAGTAGAACGACAAAGCCAGGAAGACAGTTCGAAAAATGTACAATTCTTTTCATTTCAATAATTCCTGGTTACAACGGTGTGTTCGTGTGATTACAAAGAATTCCCAGAGGGGAATTGGGGAGTAAAGAAAACAAGAAAGAGGTGGAGACTCCGTGGAGCTGAAGATCTGGGATCCCGAACCCTCCATCCGAAGCAGCTGCAATCCCACCGGGCGTGGGTGCTTCCCCCCGGAGGCGCCATCGACGCCTCACGAAAAAGATGAGGAGCTGCCGCAGAAGAAGTTCCCGCTGCCTCCAGAGGAACGCCACCTCCAAGGGATATTCCGGTCCTCCCCGGGAGAAGGGGAGGGAAGGAATACAAGGGAGAAGAGCGCGAGGAGGCGCGATCCCGGATGAAGCGTCTGGCGCAGAGCTCAATCGGGAGGCGGGGCTGAAAGGAGGGGGGATGTGATCCCGGATGAAACGCCTAGAGCGGAGTTCCGCCGGGGAGAACCTCCTTGTTGATCCCAGATGAAACGGCTAGTTGGCGGAAGTCGCGAGGGGCGCGCCTCCCGTTCCTCCGACAGGGGTTTCCCAGCCACACGCCGGAGAGGAGGTCTACGATCCATGGCAACCTGAATAGCTCCGGCTTGGGAGGCTCCACCGCACCTGCACTTATATTTATAGCCAGACTGTGGCCCCCCGGTCGTTCCGATGCGGGTGGCTCCAATAAAGGCGGGCGCACCGAATCCGGAGCCGTTCCAGCTCTCGAGGCGTATCCTCCCACGATCTCCTAAGCGTCGTTCTCCTTAATTGCATTCTTCATGCAGGACACTCCGGGCGGTGTGTATCCCACGGCCCACGTATCTCCGCTCGCGCCCAGGCCGCATCCGCCTCGAAGAGCGCGCGTATCGCGGCCGCTTAACTGACACTCCTTGCAAGCAGCAACTGGCGATCTGATTTTCCAGGTAACGCCTCAATTAGCATTTAATACCCTTCTGGTGTTCCCCAGGCGACGCTTGGAGAATAGGAGAAACACGATCGTAGCTGGCCACGGAGAGATCCCGTCGAGCGGCAAGCGACAGGCGCGTGGCCAACGAGCGGAATTTTCCGAGGCTCGGCCCTCGGATGCCAGGCTAACTCGATGATCATCCCGGGAGCAGACTAGCCTGAAGCCCCGACTGGTCGCCTCGGCTTGCGCCAGCCTTGGCCGACCAACGAGCGGAATTTCCCGAGGCTCGGCCCTCGGATGCCAGGCTAACCCGATGATCATCCCGGGAGCAGACTAGCCTGAAGCCCCGACCGGTCGCCTCGGCTTGCGCCAGCCTTGGCCGACCAACGAGCGGAATTTTCCGAGGCTCGGCCCTCGGATGCCAGGCTAACCCGATGATCATCCCGGGAGCAGACTAGCCTGAAGCCCCGACCGGTCGCCTCGGCTTGCGCCAGCCTTGGCCGACCAATGAGCGGAATTCCCCGAGGCTCGGCCCTCGGATGCCAGGCTAACCCGATGATCATCCCGGAAGCAGACTAGCCTGAAGCCCCGACCGGTCACCTCGGCTTGCGCCAGCCTTGGTCGACCAACGAGCGGAATTTCCCGAGGCTCGGCCCTCGGATGCCAGGCTAACCCGATGATCATCCCGGGAGCAGACTAGCCTGAAGCCCCGACCGGTCGCCTCGGCTTGCGCCAGCCTTGGCCGACCAATGAGCGGAATTCCCCGAGGCTCGGCCCTCGGATGCCAGGCTAACCCGATGATCATCCCGGGAGCAGACTAGCCTGAAGCCCCGACCGGTCACCTCGGCTTGCGCCAGCCTTGGCCGACCAACGAGCGGAATTTTCCGAGGCTCGGCCCTCGGATGCCAGGCTAACCCGATGATCATCCCGGGAGCAGACTAGCCTGAAGCCCCGACCGGTCGCCTCGGCTTGCGCCAGCCTTGGCCGACCAATGAGCGGAATTCCCCGAGGCTCGGCCCTCGAATGCCAGGCCAACCCGATGATCATCCCGGGAGCAGACTAGCCTGAAGCCCCGACCGGTCACCTCGGCTTGCGCCAGCCTTGGCCGACCAACGAGCGGAATTTCCTGAGGCCTAACCCTCGGATGCCTGGCCTAGCGCCGGATGAATTTCCTGAGGCCTAATCCTCGGATGCCTGACCTAGCGCCGGATGAATTTCCTGAGGCCTAACCCTCGGATGCCTGGCCTAGCGCCGGAAGAATTTCTTGAGGCATAACCCTCGGATGCCTGGCCTAGCGCCGGAAGAATTTCCTGAGGCCTAACCCTCGGATGCCTGGCCTAGCGCCGGAATAATTTTCTGGGGCCTAACCCTCGGATGCCTGGCCTAGCGCCGGAAGAATTTCCTGAGGCCTAACCCTCGGATGCCTGGCCTAGCGCCGGATGAATTTCCTGAGGCCTAATCCTCGGATGCCTGACCTAGCGCCGGATGAATTTCCTGAGGCCTAACCCTCGGATGCCTGGCCTAGCGCCGGAAGAATTTCCTGAGGCCTAACCCTCGGATGCCTGGCCTAGCGCCGGAAAAATTTTCTGAGGCCTAACCCTCGGATGCCTGGCCCAGCGCCGGAAGAATTTCTTGGGGCCTAACCCTCGGATGCCTGGCCTAGCGCCGGAAGAATTTCCTAGGGCCTAACCCTCGGATGCCTGGCCTAGCGCCGGAAGAATTTCCTGAGGCCTAACCCTCGGATGAAATTTCCTGAGGCCTAACCCTCGGATGCCTGGCCTAGCGCCGGAAGAATTTCCTGAGGCCTAACCCTCGGATGCCTGGCCTAGCGCCGGAAGAATTTCCTGGGGCCTAACCCTCGGATGCCTGGCCTAGCGCCGGAAGAATTTCCTGAGGCCTAACCCTCGGATGCCTGGCCTGGCGACTAGGGTTGCTGTTTCCATTTTTAGATCTAGCGCCGGAAGAATTTCCTGAGGCCTAACTCTCGGATGCCTGGCCTAGCGCCGGATGAATTTCCTGAGGCCTAACCCTCGGATGCCTGGCCTAGCGTCGGAAGAATTTCCTGAGGCCTAACCCTCGGATGCCTGGCCTAGCGCCGGAAGAATTTCCTGAGCCTAACCCTCGGATGCCTGGCCTAGCGCCGGATGAATTTCCTGAGGCCTAACCCTCGGATGCCTGGCCTAGCGCCGGAGGAACTTCAAGAGTCAGGAGTCGGCGAGGCGCTACCGAGAGTTAAAAAGAGGAAGGATGTCCGCCGAAATCCGCAGACCGCCAGATCAGCGATAACTGCCATACGCCATAAAGAAGGCGGGAAGCTCGGAGCGCGCGCGCCTTTCCGAGGGATGGCGGCAATCTCGAAGCATCACTCCCTTCACCCGTTCCCCTCCTGGTTCCAGGCTCGGGAGTGGGGGGCTACTGTTACGGGGGAACTTAGCCACCATGCCCCACGTGACCGGCACGCGCGCCCAGGAAGACTACGGCTGCCCCTTGATCCAGCAATCCGACCTCGGGTCGGATATCTTCAGCTCCGCAGCCCGGCCCCGAGTCGGCTGCCCCTTGATCCAGCAATCCGACCTCGGGTCGGATATCTTCGGCTCCGCAGCCCGACCCCGAGTCGGCTGCCCCTTGATCCAGCAATCCGACCTCGGGTCGGATATCTTCGGCTCCGCAGCCCGACCCCGAGTCGGCTGCCCCTTGATCCAGCAATCCGACCCCGAGTCGGCAATCTCTCGACAACAACAGACTGTTCCTCTGAGGCACGCCGCGGCCCCCTGCTCCACTACTCCCTGCAACGGCCGTATCCGGCGCTGCCCCACGATCCCCTGTAACAGCCGTACAAAGCGGAGCTCCACTATGCCCTGCCATGGCTGTACCCAGCGCTGCCCCACGACGCCCTGTAACGGCCATGTCAGTGGCAGCCCCATCGTGCCACACGATGACGAATCCCCGGAAAAACCCCCCAGCCTGATATATATGAGGCTGGGGGGGAAGGGGGGGTAAGATATATATCTTCCAGAGTATCATCTCACCTGCTACCTTCTCCTTCTCCTTCTCCTTCGATCTCCTCTGACTTGATCGTCGGAGGGCCCCCACTACCCCGGTGGTGGTGCGAGGCTTGCTTGCAGGTTTCACGGCGGAGGGCGGAGCGCAACCAAAGCAACTCAAAGGGAACCCCGTTCCCACCGCTGTGCCAATCGTTCTCGGTTTGGACCACCAGCAACAAGTACTATATAAGGTTAAATATGATTACAAACAAAATCAAACATTTAGATATAGATTGGATAGTTGTCTATCTATATTATTATTCTTTTTTTTATATAAATATGGATATAGATATTAGTTAAATATTTAAATTTGTATTTGTATCCAAATGGATTCGAATACGAATGGATTCAAAACAGATATGCTTCGGTTCACTAGATGGCCAAATAAGTTATTTATAAGTAAATCTTATAAAGCACGAATAACAAAAATCTAAAGAGAGCCCAATTAAAGAGGAGAGTTGAATGGAATAGGCACTTCGAGATTTTACAATTTTGAAAAAAAATAAAGGTTGTACATTCCTCTTAAAATGTGATTTATTGTATTTATCATTCTTCTTCCGGATTGTAGGTATGAAAATTATTAAATAATTTTTTTTTTTATAAATGCACGATTCTAAGAATTTGTTATTTGGACATCTAGACAATCTTTAGCGAACATGGTATCAGCTTGATTTATCAAAAATAATATTTAAACAATTTTCACAAGAATCCCCTTATAGATGGAGAAAAGATTGGAACCAAGCTTGTTCATACCAACATTGTATACTATTAGCAGCTTTTTTAGCTGATGAAAGGAATGTATGAATGAAATAAGATATATGCCATAACAGCAGTTCTGATAAAATGAATTACCAACTATTTTCCTTCATTAAAAGAGGAGTACATGTTAGATCATAAACAAAGCTTGGAAATGCAGATGAAGGCTCACAGGAGTTTGCATTATGATAATATAAAAGTAGAAATAACTTGGATATTTTTAACATGAATGTTGTTGCGCAAATCCTATAGTGTACCTAAAAAGGCCAAACTTAAGTTTGCAGTGTGATTTATTGGTGGATTGGATTGCGTTTTTGAGTCTTAAATGTTTTTCTCGGCAATCCACTAATAATATCCAATGGACAACTTTTGGGTACATTTTGAAATGCAAATAGCTTTTCTTTTTTGGAATTTTTTAACATCCATACTAGTTCTAATTCTATGTATACCAATACAAGCATGGGTAATAATTTTAAAATCAGAAATATATATCAATACTTTCTCAACAAATACAGTAGTGAATTAATTTAGCAGAATGTGTGTGTGTCTATATATATATATATATATATATATATATATAATTAAGTATATTTTTATGCACTTATAATGGGTAAGATGAAATAAATCAAAAGGATTAGGTTCTTTATTTTCGCCTGGCAATAGTTTTTGACTTCACTGCATCCCTTATTCTTTCGTGGCTTCGAATTTCAAACTGAGGTTTCGATCTAAAATACATCGCTCTTGTAGAATAATCCTCTAGACCTCGACAATTTGAATAAGCAAGAGGGAGCGTCACCACTCAAGACTTGAACCTATAATCTCGGAGATTTTAAGTGGAGGGGTGGGACCACTAAGATAACCCTCCAATCATGACTTGGATCATGTTTGGGCGTTTAAACATTGTGAACTGATATAACTCGGAGCATATTATTTTGAGCATAGGTAAGTACATGTATCTACTTGCTATAGTTCAAAGAAAAATAACACACTGAAAATACACAAGCCAGCCTTGCATGTAGCAACTAAGAGAATTCATTATTTTACTCAAAAAAAGGGATCAATTCATTATCACTTCTTTTTTTTTGGTACAACGGTTGCTCACCCTACAATGATGTATGTGTAGCCAGCAGAGTCAAGAGATACAAAATGGCATAACTGTGAAAGGCTAGTCTCCTGATGCGTCTAGAGGTTCTCCTCGGAATGCTACGCTGCATAGGAGGTGATCCAGTTGGCTGCCTTGTTCGCCTCCCTATACACATATACTGCCTAAAACATCCTGCAATCTCGCACCAGCCGTCGGATGTCATCAATAAGAGAGCGTACGTCCGTCCTTCTCCCCTCCTTCCATATCCAACTGATCACCATGGCCAAATCTCCCTTAATGATGATCACATTTTTTTTCAAACGACCAATTTGGATGCTACTGCAAACAAATCCCGTTTTACCACTTTGTCGTAATGGTGCTCCGGCCTATATAATTGAAACTGTACTAGTACTTCTCGTACTAATGTAGTGCTAGCCCATTTTAGGGCAACTCTATCTATATATCACCTTCAGCTATGTGCAAGAGTGTGGTGCACGCATGTAGCACTAGGATGTTAATCATAAATAATAACATGCTAAGATTTAGAATCATAATAATACAGTATTCAAGTTTGAAAGATATACCCGCGGAAGACATATTGAATATGTTCTTCAATCACCTGAAATAATAGCGACTGGGTCTTCCCTTCCTTGCTCCTCACAAAAGATAGCCGTCAATGGGGCAAGCTATCAACCATATGGAAAGAAGAGGGGGACCTAGCCTTTATATAGGAAATATAAGGGAGCCTTCTCATTAAAGGCTCCAAAATTCTAATTGGGTTTTCTGGACTACATACCAAAATTACCACAATAAATAGAACTCAATCCTATACATCCAAGATGCACAAAGCCCATAAACAAAATGATCACACATCATATTGGGCTTAACCAAAGTACTATTCTGAGTCATACGTCTAACCAGTTTCATAAAACAAAAATACACAATCAGTGTAAACCCATATTTTGAAATTATTTCAACATTCTTCCACTTGGGCGAACACGGATTGTCATATTAATTTAAAAAACTTTGTTTTGAAAACGACTCTCGGGTTAGACTACAAAAGTGGCCACACATATAGCTCAAATGATAATCACTTTGGATACATGATCTGGTCCAACAAGAACATCAACATTGAACATGGAAGTCGTTACACCATTTAATCGATGTAAGACCACTCCACAGTTACAAATGTTAACATCCTTATCGATATGGATCCCCATCCTCCAAGCAATGTGGTAGTATGTAGTATGAACTTAACACCAAAATATGATCAAAAGTATGCTAATTCATATTGGTCCTCATAAATGCTTCAAAAGAATCTACATGTCTCAAAAGAGACTCACATCATGTCTTTATGCATTATATCTCGAGATCAAAATGATATTATAATAAAAGACATATGCAAAATGCATGCTTAAATATAATTATAATTTTTGTGCATAAAATATAGAATTATAAATAGGAAGATAAATGTTATTATTATTGGAAGAGGCTGTACCCGAAGCATATGGGTTGCCTACGTATCCCGTAAAGGGGATCAAGCCAAAACACAATTCTTTTACATAAATAACTCCCACTAAGCAAAAATATCAAAGGTTTCCACAATGCCCATATTGGCAATATGTGTCTTAAAGACTTTCGGTGCGAGTCCTTTAGTCAATGGATCTGCAATCATTGCCTTTGTATTTATATGCTCTATTTTTTTTGCTCTTCTTTAACTTTATCTCTGACCACCAAGTACTTGATGTCTATATGCTTAGAGCCACCAGAACTTTTGTTATTCTTTGAAAAGAACACCGCTGCACTATTATCACAGTAGATGGTAATTGGTCTCGAGATGGAATCAATAACTTTCAGTCCCGAAATAAAATTCTTTAACCAAATGGCTTGGACCGTAGCTCCATAACATGCCGCAAATTCATCCTGCATAGTAGAGGAAGCCACTAGAGTTTGCTTAATGCCTTTCCAAGAAATAGCACCACCAGCCATCATAAAAATATAACCTGAAGTTGACTTCAGATCATCTTGACATCCTGCAAAATCAGAATCTAAGCAGCCTACCACCTTAAGATGATTAGTATGCTGAAAGGTAAGTATATAACCTTCAGTCTTTTTCAAATATCTCATAACTTTCTTAACTGCTTTCCAATGCTTTTGTCCTGGATTCGATTGAAATCTACTAAGGACACTCACTGCATAGGCTATGTCTGGTCTAGTGCAAACTTAAGCATACATCAGGCTCCCTACAGCACTTGTATACGGTATGTTCTTCAAAGATTTTCTTTCAAGTTCATTCCTTGGATACTGGGTTTTGCTAAACTTATCCCCTTTTACAATAGATACATCACTAGGTGCACATTTTTGCATATTGAACATTTCTAGGACGCGTCGTATGTATGTCTTCTGAGAAAATTCCAACAAACCATGACCTTTATCACGCTGTATTTCAATACCAAGTACAAAAGAAGCTTTCCCAAGATCTTTTATTTCAAAATTAGCAGATAACATTTTTCTTTGTTTCACGAAGTAACCCCAAGTCACTATTGGAAAGTAAAATATCATCAACATATAAAATAAGAAAAATGAATTTTCTCCCACTGATCTTGAGATAAATGCATTGGTTCATTGTATTTTCAACAAAACCAAGAGAAGTCACAACTTCATCAAATTTCAAATATCATTGTCGGGATATTTGCTTGAGCCCATATATAGATTTGTTCAACTTACACACCAAATTTTTCTTTTAAGTCTAACTTAGATTTGTAAACCTATTTGCAACCTATCGTGTTAACATGTGGTAGAAGCTCAACAAGTTTCCAAACTCTACTTCTCTTCATAGAAAACATTTTATCTTCTATGACATTCAGCTATTTATCCGAGTCAGATCTTGTTAATGTTTCTTTAAAAGGGACGGAATCAATGTTACGCTCAATATTAAAATCACTCGCTAGTAAATAGACAATATAGTCATTAGGCAAGGCAGACATTCTTTCCCTTTGTGGTCTCCTAACCTGTGGTTCAAAAAACTAACTCAACCACTGTTGGAGGAACATGAGGCTCTTCTTGATACCCACGTTCTTCATTAATTGTGGCAATCAGCTGAAAAATAACTCTTTCTTGTACAACAAAAATTGAAACCACAACTTAACTTAGTTCTATAAAAATTTTCTTTAATACAGAGCTCCCACTATCACCAACATCATTCTCCAAAAAACTTTGCCGTAATAGACTCAACAATTCTGGTGCCACGATTAGAACAATAGAACTTATAGCCCTTTGATTTATCTAGATACCCAATGAAAAAAACCAACTGTAGATTTAGGGTCTAATTTCTTTTCAGAAGGATTATAAATCCTAACCTCAGCTGGGCAGCCCCCAAACTCTAAAACGGGCTAAACTAGGTTTACGACTTATCCACAATTCAAAAAAAGTTTTCTTAACAGCTTTACTAGGAACTCTTTTCATAATGTATATGATAGATTTCAATGCTTCACCCCATAAGAATTCTGGCAAATTTGTTTTACTAATCATACTGCTAACTTTATCCTTCAGAGTCCGATCACGCTTTTCAGAAATACCATTTTGCTCAGCTGTTCCTGGCATTGTGTATTGAGGAACTATCCCACATTCTTGTAAAAATCTCGCAAAATCACCCATATTCTGACTGGACTCGTCATACTTACCATAGTATTCACCACAACGGTCAGATTTCACAATTTTAATACTCTTCCCACATTGCTTTTCTATTTCCATTTTAAATATCTTGAATTTCTCAAGAGCGAAAGATTTATCATTACTCAAGTAAACATAACTATAATACGAGAAATCATCAATGAAGATTATGAAGTATTTGTTCTCACATATAGTAGAAAGTAACGGTCCACTAATATCAGTGTGAATAAGATTCAAAAGAACCATCGCTCCTAGTCGATCTCTTTCTTATAGTTTTAGTCAGCTTTTTCCTAATACAATCCACGTAAGTGTAAATATTTGAAAATTCAGAGAGGGCAGAATGTCAGCTTTCATCAATCTTTCCATTCGCTCCTTTGAAATATGCCCTAAATGTTTATGCTACAACACAGAAAATGGATGTTTATTGATGGCTTAAAATATATCAGTTGCATCAAAACCAACAGAGGCTCGATGACCAGATCTTTCGTTCCAAATAATTGGAGAAATTGCATTTTACCGTTAATAGTAGGTGTAGTACATGCCTTATTGCAGGTGACTATATCATGAAATTGGATCATAAAGCGACCATGCTAGCAGGTTCATATTGAATGTCATGGTTGCCAAAGGAGATGGGGCATGCCAATAAACTGTAGTAGGACTTGTGGAGTCCGCCACATATTTAGGACATATCAATTAGCTGCAGTAGTCCTCATGGAGTCTGCCATGATTTCAAGACATATTAAAGATGTTGGATGAATCTTGACAAAAATGTTGAGATGAGTTGACCTTTGTATTGGTTATAAAAAGGTCACATATTACTTTCTCTAATGTTTTGATTCCTTAAAAATTAGTTTCAAGTTTAAACCAACTTAGGGGCTTTATTGTTTCAGTAAAAGGCTTGACCAAAATGGGGAGTCTAGAGCAAGTCTTCTTTCTTCCTCCCCTTCTCAGAATATTTTCTATTCTAATACTCAGCTCTTATAGAGCCCTCAGCTTACTAACCATGACCAGTCTACCACTAAGTGCAGATTTTTGATCAGCAAGTTGGTCTGTTGCTCACATCACTCCATCCATTGCTGCTAAGTATGGATCTGTGATCAGCGGGCGGTTTGTTTTCTATGTTGGTACAATTGTTGTTTGATTCCAAAAACCCATCATCATTTTTTTTTAAACTTGAAAACCCTCATTAACTTCTGCTTAGAAAAGCCTAATGCTTATCGACACCTTCAGAATTCCCCAATAAGACCTAGTAGATGAGCTTGGGATCTATCTGTTTGCCTACATAAAACTTAAACCATTACTTGACTATCAAAATTGAACCCAAAGCCTAGCTCATGACTTGAGAGGATCTGCAGATTAGTGAAGAGGTGCTGAAATTACTAGTGCATCAGAGAGGTCGTAGCTCGGTGCTGCTCCTCTAAAGCAAAATCTAAACCCAAGAAACCCAGTGCTATTTCTATGTCTCGTTTCCATCTCACATAATTATTTCCAGTCAAGGTTTCAATAGCAGACAATTGACTTGAAAGGAAAGAGGTATCAAAACTGCGGAAACAACATATTTTATTTAATATCATCCAAATGTGATGCATGCAATCAATGGATGACAACATATCTATCTAATCAACTTAGGCTATTAATTAGATAGTCTGTAATCAAATTTGAAAAACATATAAGTTTAATTATGGTAAGAGCCTCGGTGCATCATTGTAGAGTCACCTTTGGGCGGACAATACAACATGCTATAAGGTACTCTTAAGACATATCATGAAGCCGATTAACAAAATCATATCAACTTTCGAAACACCATCATCTTTGGGCAGAAGGATGATTCTAGGCTAATTGTTGCCCAGTAGATACAAGCCAAGAGGGGGGGTGAATTGGGTCTTTCAAAACTTTTATGCTACTTCTAAAACTTTTTGATTAACTATGCTAAGTTGTATAGATGCACAGTGAAAGTTAAACTTAGCAAGGGTTTGATGTATAGACTTCGACTTGATTAAATATGCTTGCAACTAAAGGATGTGCGGATAAGAATTAAGCAAGCAATTTATCTAAGTAAGTAAGTGTGTTAGTTAAACAATAACTACAGGCATTACAAACACACAGGACATATAGTGGTTCGGTGCACCCCAGCACCTACATCCACTCCCCAAGACCTCTTGGGAATTTCACTATAATCCTACCGATTACAGCCGGTTGTTTTACAAGCTCACAACCCAACTTGTTGTTTTTACGAGCGCACAACGAACTCGGTCGGTTTTCCCAGGCTCACCGACTAGAACCAACCCCGATTGTTTTTCCGGGCTCACAATCAAACCCTTACACGTTGGTTTTACCCTCGGCTCACCAACAAACCTAAACCCCGTTGGTTTTCCCTTTGGCTCACCAACAAACCTTAATCCTGTTGGTTTTCCCTTTGGCTCACCAACAAACCTTACACCGTTGGTTTTCCCTTTGGCTCACCAACAAACCTTTAACCCCTTGATTCAATCCCTTGATTGAATCAAGTTACAAGATATTAAAACAAAGAATAAAAACAAATCAAAGCTTCTTAAACAAGCAGATATGACAATATAAACAAATAGAGTAAAGAGAAGCCCTCAAACGAGTTTTGAAGATGGAGGAGCTCGGCTTCTTCTTTACTTGACCCTCTTCTGATTTGGCACGAGGTAGAGGGTCACTGAGGCAGCACACGGATGGAGAGGAAGCTTTGGGATTCTCTTGGATGCTCTTCTTCTCTCTATTTCACTTTGAATGGCCCTTTTGTGCTTATGGGAGATTTCCCTTGTAATCTCTTTGGAATCTCTTTCCTAAATGATCTCTCCCACTTCCATGAGTTCTCCCCTAGCTCTCTTCTTGTTTTTATAGCTTTAGATGGCGTGGAAACAAGAATATAGCCGTTAGAGACAAAAATAGAGCCGTTGGAACCAGTCTGCAGCTCCTGACAATATGACCGTTGGTGGGTTGGAGTCGACTCGCGCGATCAGGAGTCGACTCGGCTGTAGCGGGAGTCGACTCAAGCTTTTCCGGAGTCGACTCGGCAACTGTTCCAAATTTGAATTAAAGTTGCCGTCTTAACTGGGAGTCGACTCGTCTTGACTTGGAGTCGACTCGCCAACTTCTGGTGCTGACCTGGCAGTTTTGGAGTCGGCTCATCCTCTGAAGTCCGTGGATCCAAATTTGAATTTTGTCCACTCGAGTCGACTCGACTGTCCTGGGAGTCGACTCGAATCTCAGAGCCCGAACTCCCGATTCTGTCTTTTGGCTCATCCAGTCTTGGAGTCGACTCGAACTTCCTTGGAGTCGACTCGGCTCTCAGTTTCCGAAAGTTGGTCTTCTGCCATCTTGGTGTAGCGCTGCCTTGGGGTCGACTCGAGCTGTCTGGGAGTCGACTCGAATCTCAGAGTCCGAAAAACTGATCCTCTGTATTTTGGGCCCGCGCTGCCTTGGAGTCGACTCGACTTGATTTGGAGTCGACTCGCCTCTCAGAGACGAAAATACCGTCTTCTGTCTTGGGGTTGCGCTGTCTTTGGAGTCGACTCGGACTTTGTGGGAGTCGACTCGAATCTCAGTGTCCAAAAACTGCCTCTCTGAGTTTTTTCTTTGTGTTCCACTGAGAGTCGACTCTCGCTTTCTTTGGAGTCGACCCGGCAACCTTTGGAGTCGACTCGCATTCCTCAGGAGTCGACTCGAATCTCAGGGTCGAAAATCCCTCTCTGACTTTTCTGCCTGTTACACTCTGGAGTCGACTCGAAATCCTCAGGAGTCGACTCGAAGACTATTCTCTTGAATTTTCTTTTGAATTCGTTCCTCTAATTTGAATCCTTTGAACTCGAGACTTGGGCCAATAAATTGTAGCTTTCTTCCAACTTTTCTTGAGTGCTTTTGGAGGCCTTCTTGTGCTCTTCCAACTTGCTATGTTCCTTGCAAAATAAATATCTTTCTCCTTGCAACATAAACATTAGTATCTATACTTCAAGGTGTTGTGATCATCAAAATCAATCTATGAATCAATCTTTGGGCCATCACTAATGCAATCCCATTAATCACTTCATGTCATTTTTCCAAATCATCATACACAATAACACCTTCGGGCAAGATATTGCATTCAATGATCTGAAAAAAATGCAATGCTACCCTTCTTTTTTTCTTTTTTTTTTGAGAGAATCAGACAAACATCAGTGAGTGTGCCACTTTGGCGGCTACCATCCACTTCAATTTCAGAATATTCTCTTAATGGGAAAATAAGAATAATCTTTATGCCCAACAAATTTCAATCACAAAAATAATGATTATGTGACAAAATCATAACTATCAAACATGCTACAATCATAATCAAAATCAAATGTGATTGATCAAACAAAAATATTAATTACAAAATTTAAGGCATATATGACAACAAGATGCGTCCAAAATTTAATACTTCATTAATTTAACACTTTAATAATTAATATGCATGTGGGCCTTGATTCAGATTATTCAATATTTAAATAATAATTAAATGGGTTACTAACTCTTAGCCTCAGGTCCAAAACCCATTCTGGTCCATTAGGATGCAGTGCAAATAAAATAAACATGGGCTGACTAAATAAAAGGGCCCAACTTGCAATTATGGACCTATTCAGGTTGGGCTTGGTAGGCCCAAGCCCAATCAAAAGGAAAAACCTAAACTTTTTTTTTTATATAGACCTATCTTCTTCCTCTGGCCGCCGCCACTTTTACCTTTTTTTTTTTTTGTCTGGGAAGCAGCCCCATGGCTGCTACCCGTCACTGCCTCATGGTGGTACCCCGTAGCTGCCACCCATGGCCTCCACCCACGCGGGCCACTGCAAGCGGCCGGCAAGGCTCCCCGGGCCGCCGCATTGCCATGAGATGCGCGGTCGGCCATGGGGTGGCCGGGAGAAGGCCCCCATGGTCGAGCGTGGCGGCGTCACCGCGAGGCCCCACGGCTTGCGACTGGCCGTGGGGTGGCTTAGGATGCGCCCATGGCCCGCAGCGGCAGCGGCGTCCGCCTGCTGTGGCGCCATGGGGTGGCCGTCCGCCCGCGGTGGTGGCGAGCGAGCCGCCTCGGCCTCCTTCCGCCGGCCGTCGCACGGCATAGAGGCGCCGGCCGGCGGAGAGGAAGGCCCTATGCCATTCTTCTCATCTTCCTCTTCATTTACTCATCCTCCATGAATAGATCAAGAAAGGGGGAATTAGAAAACGACGAAGAAGATGAAGGAATAGGCCTGCGGTTGGGAGGAAAAGTATATAGGAAGGAAAGGAAAAAAAAAAAGGATGAACAGTGAAATCCTTTTGTTTTTTTCTTTTTTTTTATTAATCCGAAAATCAAATACAATCATATTTCATGCAAATCTAAAATAAAATCAAATCAGATATTTGATTATCAATGGAAGATGCAGAAGATCCATTCACCAATGCATAAAATTAATCCATAAATCTAGATAAAATAATAATTGTATATGAAGGATTCTAATCCTAGCATGGAGGCTCTAATACCAATTGTTAATCATAAATAATAACATGCTAAGATTTAGAATCACAGTAATACAATGTTCAAGTTTGAAAGATATACCTGCAGAAGACATATTGAATACGTTCTTCAATCACCTGGAATAATAGCGACTGGGTCTTCCCTTCTTTGTTCCTCACAAAAGATAGCCGTCAATGAGGCAAGCTATCAACTATATGGAGAGAAGAGGGGGACCTAGCCTTTATATAGAAAATATAAGAAAGCCTTCCCATTAAAGACTCCAAAACCCTAATTGGGTTTCCTGGTTTACATACCAAAATTACCACAATAAATAGGACACAATCCTATACATCCAAGGTGCACAAAGCCCATAAATAAAATAATCACACATCATATTGGACTTAACCATAGTACCATTCTGAGCCATACGTCTAATCCGTTTTATAAAATAAAAATACGCAATCAGTGTAAGCCCATATTTTGAAATTATTCTAACATAGGATTGCGAGCAACCACTCTCCATTTTCATCCTTTGCTATATACAAACTTGTTGATGATCCATATCGTCATAGATTAGATCCTATCGAAGCTGCAATAACTCAAGCTTTATATGGCACATGCTTCCTATATTCTAGATAGTACTAGTGGTTGTACCAATTGATGCACCATCTCTCTTACTCTATCGAAAAATTCAAATTGGCTTACATATCTTGGCTTAGTTTGCATCGAATTCGAAATATCGTCGTACCCTTGGTAAGAGAATAAAAATGACACACCATGGGACTCTCTTAAATTTTCGCCCAACGAACTTTCTTCTCTATCTTAAGAGGCATGTTAGGTTGTGGATAATTTGGTATAAAAAAATAAATCTCGTGTCACACCATCATGTTTGGCATGAAAAAGTAGATGAGATAAATGATGAAATAAATGATGGGTTCTATGTCCATTTTTACGAGAGAGGAGGTAAAACAAATACGAATGGGGTAGTATTTATTTTCTCATGTTGGATTACTGAGTAGAGGTGCCCTGAAATTATAATTTCTCAACAAAAATCCCTGCACCTATATTATATTAATATTATATTAATTATATTATATAATTGTTATTAATTATATGAATATATTATAAATATATTAATATATTAACTAATAATATTTATAAATAACAATATTTTTATTATATTAATATACTTATTAATAAAATTAATTACTAATAAAATAATCAATAAAATATTTATTAATTATAAATAAATTCTAATATAAAATTTATTGATAATTAAGATATTTATTTATATACCAAAATATACTAAAATTTATTTATAATAAGAGATATATTTTTCATATATACAAAAATTAATTTAAAAATATTTATTAACTTATATAAATATATTTCAACATGTGAAAGAGCCAATTGGTAGTGTTTATGTAAATGGACTATAAATAAGCAACAAATATACCAAAAAAATTATTATTGTTTGAATAGTTTATTCAAGAGTATTATTAAAAATTTGTTAATATTTCTATATAAGATTATCTCCAACCAGATATAGTAATCTTTTTACGATACCACTTTTTGGAATAATTTTTTTATTAACTAAATATAATATTTTTTTCTCCTGTAATTATTTTTTTAGATAAATAATTTTTAGAAATCATCAGATTACCTTATAATATGACATACTCCAACCAAACGAATCCAAAAGCTTGGCCTTTCTGGATCTAAACTCCAAACCATCCATGATTTTTTCCTAATCACTTCCATTCATATTTTGTGTTTGCAATAAGAAAGGAACAAAATTTCTTAGGAGACGAAACTTCTAAATACCAAATCTCATCTTCTTTTAACAAACTGCAGTTATCAGTTTCAACTCATGCCGGTCTCTAGCATCTTTCCATGTTTCCTGTGCACCAATAAATCCCAAATTTCTTTGGCAGCTCAACTGTTAATTATAATTTATTTCTCTGTTTATACTTCCGTTTGCATGCGTCAATATCTATTTTTTATTTTAACATCCGGTTTTAAAAATATTTGAGTCAAACCCAATATGGACCAAAAATTTGCTGACCCAGACCTGACCCAACCAGGGCTAGATTTTCGGGTCAGGTCAGTTCCTCCTTCCCGGACGCAACCCATGGTCCACGGACCATGGCTCGTACTGTCTCGATATTAAAATGAAGTCCAGGGGTAATTTTGTACTGAAGCGCGAGACTGGGGGGTAGTTCTAAATACACCCCCCCTATTGCTTAGGACACCCCCCAAAAATTAAAAAAAAATACCCAAACTAACCTTTAGTGTAATTACCATATTGCCCTTGAAATTTTCTCAGTACACCCCCTTCCTCCTCCTCCGTTTCGTGCTCTGTTCGGCACTGGATCGCCGAACAAAATGCTTCTGTTCGGCTGAACGGTGCCGAACAGAAGGCTTCTGTTCGGCGATCCAGTGCCGAACAGAAGGCTTCTGTTCGGCAACCCTCAACCGAACAGAATCCTTCTGTTCGGCGGAGGGAAGGGGAGGAGGGGTAGGAGGGTGGGGAGGAGGCGGCGGAGGGGGGAGGGGTAGGAGGGGTAGTTGGAGGAGGGGGAGGTGGAGGAGGAGGAGGAGGAGGGGGAGGTGGAGGAGAAGGGGGAGGAGGGGTAGGAGGAGAAGGAGGAATGGGAGCAGGAAGGAATAGGGGGTGGAGGAGGAGGTAAAGAAGGGGGAGAAGGCGGAGGGGGATGCAGAGTAAGAGGGGATGGGGATGGGGGGCGGAGGTAGAGGGGTGGAGGAGTAGGAGGAGGGAGGAGGGAGGAGGAGGAGGAGGGTGAATAGGCGGAGGGTGGGGAGGTGGGGGGTGGGGAGGGTGGGGGTAATTTAGGAATTTTTAATTTTTTAGGGGTGTCCTTAGCAAATGGGGGGGTGTAGAGAGTATTTAATTTTTTTTTAATTTTTGGGGGGTGTCCTGAGCAATAGGGGGGGTGTATTTAGAACTACCCGAGACTGGGGTTTTCGTTGCGCTATAAAACTACAATCTCGCTGGGTCCCAATTCGCGCATTAGGGTTTTCAGGGGGGGAGACGACTCGGAAAGCCGACCACCTTCGCCGCTGAAGCCCTCAAGATGGTTATTCATCTTCTCCTATCTGTTTTTCTAATCAAAATCTCAACTTTTTAGTTTTTCTTTTTCTAATTTTAGTGGAGTTTCGATCTAATTTTCCATGGATTTATCCATGAATCTTGACTGTTAGAGATTTTCTTGATGTGATGCTAAATGTCTTCTAGCATTCTGTGTTGATTTGATTTTAGGATGACATGTTTAGTTGGCTTTCATCATATCGGCAGATCCCGTAGGTTCTGAATCTTTGGTGCGTTCGTCTAGGTTAATCATGTTTTCTTTTTTTTTTTCCGTTCAAAGTTTCTTTCTTTAAGGTAGATTAATTTTCTTTCTTTCTTTCTTTTTGATCCTGAGCTTTGTAGATGCGTATTGCTTGATTAGCCTTGGAATTTATCATCTGATATGTAATATTTTTATTGGGTCTACTGGGTCTTGTTGTGTTTCTGGGGATGATGTTCTGATTTCTCTCTTTCGCTTTAATTCCTTCTGTGAAAATATATGCTGTTTTCAACATAAAAGTTTGTTTTCCTTCTTTAAGGCTCCTTGCGTGCGCAGAAGATAAATCGGTGTACATCCTCAGTTGCATGAGCTTAAGCTGTGTCACTTATGAGTAACCCGTCTTAAAATGTAATGCCATATTGAGAGATTGACATAAAATGTCTTCAAACTTTAGTAGATCACGCCTTGATTTAGAATGCTGACTCCATATGAACAGGAGAACTTTAACATAGGAAGCTCTTCATTTGATTTTGGTACCTCAATATATTTAAGCTGAATTTTCATGCCAATCACAGTGTCAAAAACCATTCTTAGCAGTCCAATCCTCTTGGCAATATTCGAAATGTATATATTCATGGTTTTGCTATTAACATTATCCAGAACTCTCTTGTGGTTTCTGTCACAACTTACAGCACAGTTTTCAGTGAGAGACATAATTATCTGGCACCTGCCTCTTGAGCAATTAAATTGTATGATGCAATTATTTGACACTCATGGGGAACACCAATGGAGCCAGGAAAGGGCTTAGGCACGAAATATTTATTTGTTCATATGCTGTTGCTACCACCTCCAAGTATGCTTATAATGCATAATCATTTGTCACCACACATGTCTGACTGCAAGTTGCCTGTCAGTCATGCAGATGAATCTTTCATCAGTCCAGACATATTTGGTAGATGTGGCGCAGGCTACCGAGGATAGAAGCATGATGATGCTACTATATTTGCAACTTTTGGTTTCAATGAATCCCCCAATATTTATACTGATCAACCTCTGATACAGCCTAGTGCTTCAGCACTAGCGTCCGATCAACCTCTGATGCAGTCTGCTTTACGACCTAAAGATGAATGCAATCCGAGTGGCTTCTTATGGCCTAAAGATCAATGCAATCTGCTTTATCTGGTTGTGTATTTGTTGTTGAGGATGTTTGCATGATTTATAGAAGCCAAGTTTGTCATTTTGAAGTTCCATATGTGGAAGCCACCGCTTGATAATAGAGATCAACCACAACCATCTTGAAGGCTTACATTTGGTTTTTGAATACACAAATCACTTCGTTACATCTTTAAAAAGCATATGGTGTTTGAATTTATTATGAACCTGTTCATGTAGCTTTATTTGAGTTTCAAACTGAAGGTTCAGTTTTATGATATTTCTAGTCAACATGTCTGCAAATGCAGATTCAGTTTGTTGGGAGTTGCTGTAAGCAAATAACCATATCTGTTTTGCTGTCTACAGCCAAAGCAAATTCATGAGATTAAGGATTTCCTTCTCACGGCAAGAAGGAAAGATGCACGCTCTGTCAAAATTAAGAGGAGCAAGGATGTTGTCAAGTTCAAAGTTCGATGCTCCAAGTACCTCTATACACTGTGTGTGTTTGACTCTGAAAAAGCAGACAAGTTGAAGCAATCTCTTCCTCCAGGTTGGTGGTGTCTCTAACTATTTCCACTTTTTGTTTCCCATAAGATTTTGGAAGTGCCATTCAGATATACATGTAGTCACGTTCCTAAGTTATCTGTTATTCAAAGAACACAAGCGTTCATACCTTTGCAGCATTACTAAAATATTGTTGGCAGACTCAATAAGTAATGATGCATAGACACAGTTGCATCTTAATGTTTCATTTTTTTTGTTGTTGTAAAAGTTTTATGTAGAACATAATGTTTTATATATTACTAATGAGAGTCGACAGCTGTCAGCCCAGCTAGTTGTCATCTCTCTATAGGAGAGGTCTCAGGTTCTCTATCTGGTGGTGGCAAAGAATCATCATATTGCTCAAAAAAGTATTCTACCCATGATATTTTGCTACTAATTAACCACGACCTGTTATGTAATTGTTCTTAAAATTGCCTGAGCAAGTTTAGAGATGGTCTCTTATAAATACAGATATAATCTGTATCTTTAATCGAACCATTTTCCAATTTTAATTTCTAATGGTTACAAGAAGTTGTAAATAGGGATCCTTACCGCAGAATCCCACAAAAAGATTGTTATATGTTATACTTAATTGAAAGAGTAACGTGGTATTATACATGCTATTAGATATTGTTATTTTTCTTGTTCCTTGAAGATAGATGTGGGTGCAACATAATTTGGTTCTGGTTAAAAATTGTTAACATGGGAAATTTTGTTGGAGTGCATTTTATTTTTTTCAATAATAACCTGGGTTTATTATAATTTAGAGCACTGATTGGATATGCTTTTAATGTTGCAGGTTTGAATGTCCAAGATGTTTGAAGATGATGCCGGAGACCCTTTAAGAAGTAGCTAAAAACGTTGTTTGCTTTTGTTTTCCTTTTAACTAAGAAACTTCTGGTCTTCTTTAGGATCAACGTCTTTGGATATGTGTTCTGAATTTTGAAGATTATTCTCATTTGTTTTTCATTTTCTTACTATTGAGTCATCGGGAAGATTTTGGCATATTTGGTTTGGTATTTGGAACTGGTTTGTATCAGATATTCTCTATCAGGTTCCTCTCTGAGTTTTCAGTTTATTATAAGCACCCAGAAAAGAGCTGATCTTGTGAATTTCTATCTCGTTTAATTGGGTTTAAGTGACTGGAGGATAATGTGTACAACTCCATAATTTGATTCTTGGTAGTCCTGTTTTGGATCCAGCACATCTTGAGTAAGGGAAATAAGCGACCAACACATCTTGTGAGCTTTCCATTGAACTTCTGATGATTGCAGCTGTTGTTACGAACTTTTTGGATATTTGATCTCCACAATAATTTTTGGTGTGGTTTTGAGGCCCATATGGTCGAATCGTCCTAAGCTGTATGTGAACCATAGCAAGAAAACTGAATCATGATCTAACCAGGCTATCTTTTTTTTTCGACTGTCACATGTTTTCAGTTGGTTGGGGGTTTTGTTGAGGTTGTGGGATTTCTTAGCACAGGGAACAAAACTTCTGTTCCTAGGCATTTTAAGCATTGATCCAACATGCTTATGTTCTTCTCATTTTATTGATATGGAAAAGAATACACGAAGGATGGTGCAAATGGAGGATTCAGACTAGTTTTTTCTATTGGATTTCTGGATTACACAGTCTATTTGGACATGACCCTTATATTTTCGGTTGGATATATGGATTGGCACCCTATGGGACATGGTATCAATTCAACGCAGTTCTTTTCTACCACTAGTTCAAACTATTGATGCCAATCATATTGGACCATGTGTAAAGTGAATTTTTAGAGTATCCCACTAATCTTGGCAACTATTGGTACCATTCGTCTTCGTGGAGATGTCTTATTCCCTCCAAATAAACAGTCTTCTTCTAATCTCTAGATATTCCAAAATCTTGTAAATGTACGGCTGTCTCCCCACAGCATTACTCAAAATTGTGTATGCAAATGATTTATCATCGAAAAATGTTTCCACTGCGCACGGAAAGTCTGTCGATCTCACAAATGGAACCAAACTCCGTTTGTTTTGGCATCACTTGTATCAATTTTCCTTTACAAGAGAGGAGTCTCTAGCAGTGCTCTCTACCATTTGATTTCTTTATAGTTCTCTACATGTTTTGCCAAATCCCACTACCATTCATCCCTTTCAACTTATTGCTGTTTCTCACTCGCGGGGAGAATTTCTTTGGGACCTTCTTCTACCTTTCGTCTGCTCGAATTTTTGTTGATGTCTTTCTCGATTCTCTGAGAAGAAACAGAGTACGTTGATGAGATTCTTTGTTTTTGTTTTTATTTTTATTTTCCCCTCCTTAAACTATGCCTATACCCTGTAGCATGTATATAACAGCCAAAATTTAGTGATAAATGGTTTTTTTTTCTCGTAGAAGGCAAAAGATGGCAGCAGAACCAGAGCGATGCGTGCTTCAAGAGCCCTGTGTTGTTACGTGGGGCATACTGGCCATACATGGCTCGACATGTGCCAAGCCATTTGTCTTTCTAATGGTATTCGTCAAAGCAGTCGCAGAGGGAAAGAGAATATATCATACTGCCCCATAAAGATGCAGATAACATTTGGGACATCAATGAGATGTCATGCAGAAATAGAAGTATTTTCTTTAAAATTATCAAACATTTGATGACATTGCGTTATAGCTTTGCCTCAAATTTTTTCTTTCTTTTTTTATAAACAAACAGGCCTTAAAGCCTAAATTAAAAATAGTAAAGGTGCACAGTTGCATATACACATATTTCCATAATAGATTCTGAAGATCGCGGAGATTTGAATTAACACCCATAATACAAAAATCATCCTCCAGTCAGCTACATAAATACCTTCTCTTAGTATGTGTAGCTATAAATGTGAATAAAGTATACCTACATGCAATTATGTCCAGTAATAGAGGGCTAGAAAGAAGCCTCTATAACCACCGAGGTGGTAGCCTAGTGACAACGGGGCATGTCTTTCACCAGGGTGGTCCAGGTTCGAAACGCGCAGATGTCGGTTACATTCGGAGACCGGATGCTCCACGTCTGGATGCTGCTAGTAGAAGTGCTACTGGTCTGCTGGCAATCGGAGCGGTGCTGGGGTAACGTACATACACGTGGATAACCACGGATGGGGAGGGCACGCAGAAATTAGCGACTTGAATCGAACATGCTCCAGCGGGGATTTGGGGAGGGAGCTTAGTGTGGGGTTGCTATGCGGGTGAGCTTCTCCTATTATGTATTGAAAAAAAAAAAAAAAAGCAAGCCTATGCGCATGTTGTGCGGTAAGCAGTGAGATCATCACGGTGGTGGAATCACCTACAGCCCATAACTGTGATACATGATAATTCAAAATGGCACATTTTATCCTTTCCCATGCTCGTACTAATTCAGCATAAGGTACGGAGCTTGATGATAGTGGGTGGCGAGCTATATAAATAAGATTGGCATTACAGTCTCTTAGAACATAACTTGTCGCTGCTGCTATCAGTCCTTTCAGAATAGTTAGGAGTGGAGGATCCATTTAACGGTTGGATAAATAAAAGGTCTGCAGAACAAGATTTTCCTCGATCCCTTTGTGTTCTAAATGGGATGTTAATATTTGAGGAATCACCCATCACCCAGCACATACAACAAGGAGGACCTCACCAGCTGCATAACAGTGTAGTGGTGATCCTGAAAAATCTGGTCATTTCGAGCTTGCCACAGTTGCCATGCTAAACAACCGACAAGAGATGTTTGCTTCTTTTCTACCTAGGCATGTGAAATGAATTAAAACAATGGTGACAGAAAAGAAGGCTTGGAACTGTTGCCACTGAATCTAGGCCGAGATTTGAGTGTAGCTCGGATGATCATGAGGTCGGCAGAAACCGAGCCGAATCGATTGGCTATGATGGGGATAACTGGTTTCCTAGGTTTTTGATGGAAGAGCCTCTGATGCTTAAGTTAGGGTAGAGAAGTAATGGTATAGAAGGAAGATATTTCAGCAGAATTGAGTTTTCTCTGAATGATATCGCATCCTAAGTGTTGCTGGTGGTCCAAACCGAGAACGATTGGCACAGCGGTGTGAACGGGGTTCCGTTTGAGTTGCCTTGGTTGGTGTTGATTGCGCTCCACCTTCCACCGGGAAACCTGCAAGCAAGCCTCGCACCACCACTGGGGTAGTGGGGGCCCTCCGACGATCAAGTCAGAGGAGATTGGAGGAGAAGGAGAGATAATAGTAGCAAGTAAGAGAATGCACTGGAAGTTCTTGCTTACCCCCCTCCTCCCCCAGCCGCATATATACCAGGCTGGGGGGTCTTTCAGGGGGGTTCGTCATCGTGGGGCACGATGGAGCTGCCACTGACACGGCCGTTACAGGGCGTCGTGGGGCAGCGCTGGGTACGGCCATGACAGGGCGTAGTGGAGCTCCGCCTTGTACGGCTGTTATAGGGGATCGTGGAGCAGCGCCAGATACAACCGTTGCAGGGAGTAGTGGAGCAGGAGGCTGCGGCGTGCCTCTGGGGAATAGCCTGTCGTTATCGAGAGATGTCCGACTCGGGGTCGGGCTGCGGAGACGAAGATATCCGACTCGGCGTCGGATCGCTGGATCAAGGGGCTGCCGACTCGGGGTCGGGCTGCGGAGCCGAAGATGTCCGACTCGGGGTCGGATTGCTGGATCAAGGGGCAGCCGACTCGGGGTCGGGCTGCGGAGACGAAGATGTCCGACTCGGGGTCGGATTGCTGGATCAAGGGGCAGCCGACTCGGGGTCGGGCTGCGGAGACGAAGATGTCCGACTCGGGGTCGGATCGCTGGATCAAGGGGCTGCCGTAGTCTTCCTGGGCGCGCGTGCCGGTCACGTGGGGCATGGTGGCTAAGTTCCCCCGTAACAGTAGCCCCCCACTTCCGAGCCCGGAACCAGAAGGGGAACGGGTGAAGGGAGTGATGCTTCGAGATTGCCGCCATCCCTCGGAGAGGCGCGCGCGCTTCGAGCTCCCCGCCTTCTTTATGGCGTATGGCGGTTGTTGCTGACCTGGCAGTCTGAGGATTTCGGCGGACATCCTTCCTTAATGGCGTCGATTTGCCTTTGGGGCGCGAGCGACCCTTCGGCAGCCAGGCGTCCTCTGGCGTCACCGAGGCGTCGCTCACCTTTCCGCCTATTTAACCGGGGGCCCTCCTCCGTCCGCCTTTCTCTTTACAGACATCTTCGAGTTTCTCCTTTGCGCTGCCGTCATTGCCGTCGGACTGTTCGCTTGCTCCTCCTTTGACGCTCTCGGAGCCGTTCTTCCTTCTTTTCCGGTGAGTTGCCCATTCTTCAATTTAAGGCTCTCCATACTTTCTCCTTCTGTATTAGTGTACTCCAGTCGTTCCGGTCCTTTCCCCCTTCTTGACCCCGTCCTGACCGTAGATTCACTGGCCATTAGGGTTGGGCGAAGTGAGAGCAGACCGCATTAAGTCGGAGCTGGTCGCCGAAGACCTAGATAGGTTCGTGGCTCGATACCACCTTTTCGAGGCCTGCAATGTTACGCTCCCGGGGCCTGAGGAGAGGATGTCCCATCCTCCTCCAGGGAAGGTTGCCATCAATGAGGGCATTCTTCAGGCCGGGTTCCGCTTTCCCCCCTCGGACTTAGTTGTGCAGGTGCTTCGGGGTTTAAGAGTGGCGCCGACGCAACTGGTGCCGAACTCATGGCGCGCCCTGACGGCCTTCCAGGTTCTCTGCTGCATGCACGAGGTTCCCGCCACCCTGAATGTCTTTTGGGAATGCTACGGCCTGAACGGCCACCCCCAGGACAGAGGGTGGTGGTGCTTTGCGGCGCGGCGAGGGTGCGGCCTCGTCAAGGAGGCTCCTTCCTCCATTCACGGCTGGAAGGAGCGTTTCTTTTTCATTGACGTAGATCCCTCTTGGGGAATCAGGGCAACCTGGGAGACGCCGATGAAGTCCCCGATTGGCCTATCGAGGTTGTCGAGGGAGGAATCCGATGGCGTCGCCGTCTTGAAGGGGTTGGTTGCCGAGGGCCGGCTCCCCCCGGTGGCTCGCCTTATTTCCGAGGATACCTTGGTGAACGTCGGTCTGAGCTTGGTCCCCGCTGACCGTGAGCCCGCCACCATTTCTTTTTTAGCTCTTTTCTCCTCTTTCGTCTCGTTCATTCCTTCAGTTTCTCAACCTCCGACCACCTCGTCCTTTTTGCAGAGATCGACGACGTCATGCGGTCGGACAAGGCAACGGCTGTTGGTAGGACGTCCCTACTGGAAGCAGTCCGGAGGAAGAAACGAGCTCCTCCGAGCGGGGCCCCACCGGCGAAGAAGTCCCGCCAGCAGGTGACTCCGACGCCGACGGACGGGTCCGGACCCACCGATCAGGGGGACGCCGCGGGTGCGGACCGGCAGTTGACACTGTATCAGCCCTCCGATGCCGAGACTACCGTTTCTCCGGAGGCATCACCCGGGCGCGCCCGAGATGGACGGGTCGGACGTGATCGGTCACCAGCCCAGCCTTCGACTCGGTCGGCTCCGGATGATACGAGGAGAGACGCGCCGAGGCCCCGGCCGAGCGGGACCCTGTCAATTCCAGGGGCGGTCCCCGCCCCGAGCATGGTCAGCATGACTCTTCCCCAAGCGATGGGTAAGGGTAAGGCTGCAGAACCACCGTCCGACTCCGGGAAGAAGTCGGGGTCGGCCTTCACTTTCGCCGGCGCCCGAAACCTCATCGAGACGGTGCTGCTGGAGAAGGACTGCAGGCGGGTCCAGGAGATGAGGGTCCCTGACGTTGGGGCTGCCAGCTGCGTCTGTCTCATGTCGGTGAGTGTTCTTTTGGTCGCTTTCATCATTCATAGGCTCTGTTGATCCCCGCCTGACGCCCTCGTTTTTCTTATCTCTTAGCTCGCCCAGTACATGATCCGCCTGGAGGAGTGCTACGAGGAACAGGCGAGGCTTCTGGCGAGGGCCGAGAGCCAACTGAAGGCAGTAGAGGAGGGAGGTCAGGCTGCGGCGGGGAGGACGACCAGGGACCTCGAGACGAGGCTCCAGGTGGCCGAAGAGCGGGCACTCGGCTTCGTCACCCTCGAGAAGCAACTGTTGGAGGCTCAGGAGCAACTCAAGGTTGCCTCGGGTCTCGAGGGCGAGATCAAGAAGGCGGAGGAGCGGGCCGAGAAGCAGTCCCGGAAGGCTGCCGACTACCGGGAGAGGTGGGAGAAGGCCCAGCGGTCAGCCGACAACGCCCGCAACCGAACCCGGTCTCTTGAAGCCAAGCTGGGCGAATTGGAGTCGGCCTTGGAGAAGTTCCACGCGAGCGACCAGGAGCTTCATTCGCGCCTGGAGGAGGCTGAGGTTGCTCGCATTGCTGCCGAGGCGAAGCACAAGGAGGCTCAGGCTGATCTGCTGAGGGTCTCCTCCAAGGCGGATGACCGGATTGTGGCGAAGGTCTTGGAGGCGAAGGCTCAGATTATGGAGCGGGCAGAGGCGGCGCTGGCCGAGAAGAGTGCGGAGATCGGGCGTCAGGCGGTACAGGCTTATCGTTAGTCTGCCGAGTTCATCCGTGATATGTCGGAGGCGGTACAGGCCTATCGTCAGTCTGACGAGTTCGTCCGTGACATGTCGGACGCGGGGTCCGACTCCTTTGTCTTAGGCTTCGAGGAAGGCCTGGCAAGGGTGTCGGCTAAGTACCCTGAAATTGACCTGAGTGGGATCTCCCTTCTCGACTCCCCTCCGGCGCCATTGCCTGCTGATTCTCCAACCGTCTTCCTACCCCCTGCGGACGTGCCCGGCGTTCCCGACCCGGGGGTTCCTCCAAGCTGACCTTCTGTATTTTTGTTCTTTTCTTTGTGTGTTGGCGTTTTGCCAAGTTGTATGGGTCTCGGCCCTGAAACAATGAAAGTTAATGCAAATAGAGTTTCTTCATTTCACTTTCGTCCTTCTTCTTTTTAACTCTTGGTAGCGTCTCGCTGACTCCCAACTCTTGAAATTCTTCGGGCGCTAGGCCAGGTATCTGAGGGTTAGGCCTCAGGGAATTCTTCCGGCGCTAAGCCGGGCATCCGAGGGTTAGGCCTCAGGAACTTCTTCCGGCGCTAAGCCGGGCATCCGAGGGTTAGGCCTCAGGAAATTCTTCCGGCACTAGGCCAGGCATCCGAGGGTTAGGCCTCAGGAAATTCTTCCGGCACTAGGCCAGGCATCCGAGGGTTAGGCCTCAGGAAATTCTTCCGGCACTAGGCCAGGCATCCGAGGGTTAGGCCTCAGAAAATTCTTCCGGCGCTAGGCCGGGCATCCGAGGGTTAGGCCTCAGGAAATTCTTCCGGCACTAGGCCAGGCATCCGAGGGTTAGGCCTCAGGAACTTCTTCCGGCGCTAAGCCAGGCATCCGAGGGTTAGGCCTCAGGAACTTCTTCCGGCGCTAAGCCGGGCATCCGAGGGTTAGGCCTCAGGAACTTCTTCCGGCGCTAAGCCGGGCATCCGAGGGTTAGGCCTCAGGAAATTCTTCCGGCGCTAGGCCGGGCATCCAAGGGTTAGGCCTCAGGAAATTCTTCCGGCACTAGGCCAGGCATCCGAGGGTTAGGCCTCAGGAAATTCTTCCGGCACTAGGCCAGGCATCCGAGGGTTAGGCCTCAGGAAATTCTTCCGGCACTAGGCCAGGCATCCGAGGGTTAGGCCTCAGGAACTTCTTCAGGCCGGGCATCCGAGGGTTAGGCCTCAGGAAATTCTTCCGGCGCTAAGCCGGGCATCCGAGGGTTAGGCCTCAGGAAATTCTTCCGGCACTAGGCCGGGCATCCGAGGGTTAGGCCTCAGGAAATTCTTCCGGCACTAGGCCGGGCATCCGAGGGTTAGGCCTCAGGAAATTCTTCTGGCACTAGGCCAGGCATCCGAGGGTTAGGCCTCAGGAACTTCTTCCGGCGCTAAGCCGGGCATCCGAGGGTTAGGCCTCAGGAAATTCTTCCGGCACTAGGCCGGGCATCCGAGGGTTAGGCCTCAGGAAATTCTTCCGGCACTAGGCCAGGCATCCGAGGGTTAGGCCTCAGGAACTTCTTCCGGCGCTAAGCCGGGCATCCGAGGGTTAGGCCTCAGGAAATTCTTCCGGCGCTAAGCCAGGCATCCGAGGGTTAGGCCTCAGGAAATTCCGCTCGTTGGTCGGCCAAGGCTGGCGCAAGTCGAGGCGACCGGTCGGGGCTTCAGGCTAGTCTGCTCCCGGGATGATCATCGGGTTAGCCTGGCATCCGAGGGCCGAGCCTCGGGAAATTCCGCTCGTTGGTCGGCCAAGGCTGGCGCAAGCCGAGGCGACCGGTCGGGGCTTCAGGCTAGTCTGCTCCCGGGATGATCATCGGGTTAGCCTGGCATCCGAGGGCCGAGCCTCGGAAAATTCCGCTCGTTGGTCGGCCAAGGCTGGCGCAAGCCGAGGCGACCGGTCGGGGCTTCAGGCTAGTCTGCTCCCGGGATGATCATCGGGTTAGCCTGGCATCCGAGGGCCGAGCCTCGGGAAATTCCGCTCGTTGGTCGGCCAAGGCTAGCGCAAGCCGAGGCGACCGGTCGGGGCTTCAGGCTAGTCTGCTCCCGGGATGATCATCGGGTTAGCCTGGCATCCAAGGGCCGGCCTCGGGAAATTCCGCTCGTTGGTCGGCCAAGGCTGGCGCAAGCCGAGGCGACCGGTCGGGGCTTCAGGCTAGTCTGCTCCCGGGATGATCATCGGGTTAGCCTGGCATCCGAGGGCCGAGCCTCGGGAAATTTCGCTCGCTGGTCGTGCGCCTGTCGCTTGCCGCCCGACGGGATTTCTCCGTGGCCAGCTGCGATCGTGTTTCTCCTCCTCTCCAAGCGTCGCCTGGGGAACACCAGATGGGCATTAAATGCTAATTGAGGGGTTACCTAGAAAATCGGATCGCCAGTTGCTGCTTGCGAGGAGTGTCAGTTAAGCGGCCGCGATACGCGCGTTCTTCGAGGCGGATGCGGCCTGGGCGCGAGCGGAGATATGTGGACCTAGGGGTACAGGCCACCCGGAGTGTCCTGCACAAAGAATGCGATTAAGGAGAATAACGCTTAGGAAATCGCGGGAAGATACGCCTCGAGAGCTAGATCGGCTCCGGATTCAATGCGCCCGCATTTATTGGAGCCACCCGCATCGGAACGACCGGGGGGGCGCAGTTTGGCTATAAATATAGGTGCAGGTGCGATGGAGCCTGCCAAGCCGGAGCTGTTCAGGTTGCCATGGATCGTGGGCCTCCTCTCCGGCGCATGGTTGAAAGACCCCTACCGAAGGAACGGGAGGCGCGCCCTTCGCGACTTCCGCCAACTAGCCGTTTCATCTGGGATCAACAAGGAGGTTCTCCCCGGCGGAACTCCGCTCTAGGCGTTTCATCCGGGATCACGTCTCCCCTCCTTGAAGTTCGGCCTCCCGATTGAGCTCCGCACCAGGCGCTTGATCCGGGACCGCGCCTCCATATGCTCTTCTCCCTTGTATTCCTTCTCTCCCCTAACACTGGGGAGGACCGGAATATCCCTTGGAGGTGGCGTTCCCCTGGAGGCAGCGGGAGCTTCGTCTGCGGCGGCTCCTCGTCTTTTTCGTGAGGCGTGGATGGCGCCTCTAGGTAGGAGCAGTGTGGACTTCTCCTTCGTCCACTTCTTCTTCATCCGCGCTGGCTCTTCGTCTTTTTCGTGAGACGTCGATGGCGCCTCCGGTTGGAAGCACCCACTTCCGGTGGGATTGCAGCCGCTTCGGATGGAGGTTTCGGGATCCCAGATCTCCAGCTCCTCGGAGTCTCCACCTCTTCTTTACTTTCTTTACACCCTAATTCCCCTCTGGGAATTCCTTGTAATCACACGAGCACGCCGTTGTAACCAGAAATTATTGAAATGAAAAGTGTTATACATTTTTGAACTGTCTTTCTGGCATTGTCGTTCTACTGGTAATACATCCGCAGGTTAGCGGAATTCTAGCTCCTTGGAATTTCTCGACCATCTAGGGCCTCCAACTGGTAGGAGCCAGGTCGGTTTACCCAGCGAACCCTATAGGGGCCTTCCCAATTTGGCGCTAGCTTCCCACCTTCCGCAGGTTGAGATGCTTTAGCTCGCCTTAGCACCAGATCTCCGATTCTGAAAAGGTTCGGTCGGACCTTGGAGTTGTAATATCGGGCCACCCTCCGCTGATACATCGCCATCCGAACCTGCGCCATTTCCCTCGCTTCTTCCAAGAGATCCAGGTTCCCTCGGAGTTGCTCCGAATTGGCCTCGGGTCGGTGCGCGGCCACCCGAGGTGAGCGGAGTCCGAGCTCCACGGGGACAACGGCTTCCGTGCCATAGGTTAGGCTGAAAGGCGTCTCCTCGGTAGGGGTCCGATGCGTGGTTCGATACGCCCAAAGGACATTCTCGAGTTCTTCGACCCAAGCTTGCCCCGTCCGACCGATTCGCGCTTTGATTCCTTGGAGGATTGTCCGATTTGTGACCTCGGCCTCGCCGTTGGTTTGGGGATGCGACACAGATGTGAACCGATGCTCGATCCCGAACTCCTCGCAGAAGTCACGGAAATGCTTGTTGTCGAACTGTCGGCCATTATCCGAGATGAGGACCCGAGGTACCCCAAATCGGACAATGATGTTCTTCTTCACGAACTTCCGGACTTGCGCCTCCGTGATAGTGGCCAGCGGCTCTGCCTCCACCCACTTGGTGAAGTAGTCGATTGCAACAATCAAAAATTTCCGCTGAGCTGAAGCGACGGAGAATGGTCCGAGGATATCCATTCTCCACTGGGCGAAGGGCCAGGGTGCAGTGATTGGTGCCAAGGGGACAGAAGGGACTCTCTGGACGTTGGCGTGGCGCTGGCAGGCGTCGCATTTCCGTACATGATCCTTTGAGTCCTCCAACAAGGTAGGCCAATAATAGCCTTGCCTCATGATCTTGTGCGCCAAGGACCTAGCCCCCAGGTGTGATCCGCAAACGCCTTCGTGGACTTCGCCGAGGACGTAGGCCGCTTCCGAGGGGCGGAGGCACTTTAAGAGGGGGGCGGTGAACGAGGTCCAATACAGCCTCCCTTCATAGAGTACGTAGTAGGCGGACTTCATAACAAGTCGCCGAGCTTGATCTTCGTCTTCAGGGAGGATCCCTTCGACGAGGTAGGCGACAAGCGGGTCCATCCAAGACGGCTCCGGATCAATCGCCATCACCGCTCCAGCCTTGCCGATGCTCGGGGCATCCAGGGTCTCCAGGTAGATCGCCCTCGACAAGTTGTGCGCGTCTGCGCCCACTAAGCGGGACAACCTGTCGGCCCTGGCATTTTCACTTCTTGGGACCTGCTGGATGTCGACACTGCCGAGGTCGGGAATGAGTGCTTGCACCTTCCGGACGTAATTCTGCATGGTCGGGTTCCGGGCTTCGAACTCCCCACGGACCTGCCCGACCACCAGCTAGGAGTCGGTGAAGACCTTCAGGCGCCGGATGCCGAGCTCCTTGGTAAGTTTGAGTCCCGTGACTAGGGCCTCGTACTCCGCCTCGTTGTTGGTCACTGGAAATCCGAATCTCAAGGCATACTCGGCTATCACTCTATCAGGACTGGTAAGGACCAGCCCGGCCCCTCCACCTTCGGGGTTCGACGACCCATCGATGTGAAGCGTCCAAATCGGGAGGTCGAGGCTGGGTGTTTCCGGCGACCTAGGTTCCGCCTCCTGCACCGTGCACTCAGCGAGGAAATCCGCGAGCGCCTGGGCCTTGATGGCGGGTCGGGGCTGGTAGCGGATGTCGAACTCACCAAGTTCTACTGTCCACTTCACCAGCCGTCCCGCATTCTCAGGATTGCTGAGGATCTGCCGCAGCGGTTGATCGGTCAAGAGGGTGACAGAATGGGCCTGGAAATAGGGGCGAAGCCTCCTGGTCGCGGTCAGCAGCGCGAAGGCGATCTTTTCAGCCTTCGTATACCGCGTCTCGGCATCCCGTAGGACCCGGCTGATGTAGTACACAGGCTTCTGGAGCTTTGCCTCTTCCCGAACCAGTACCGCACTGACTGCGGTTGGGGAGACCGCCAGATAGAGGTAGAGCATCTCCCCTTCTTGCGGCTTGGACAGCAGGGGAGGAGACGCCAAGTATTCCTTGAGCTGGTCGAATGCTGCTTGACATTCGGCCGTCCAGAGGAAGTCTTTCGGGCGTTTCAACACCTTGAAGAAAGGTTGGCAGCGTTCGGCCGATTTTGCCACAAATCGTCCGAGCGCGGCGACCCTCCCAGCGAGCTCCTGAACCTCCTTCACTTTGGTCGGAGGGGACATATCTTGGATGGCCTTGATTTTGTCCGGATTGGCTTCGATCCCCCGCTGGTTGACAATGAAACCGAGGAACCTCCCGGCCGAAGCGCCAAAGGCGCACTTCGCTGGGTTCAGCTTCATGTGAAACTTCCGCAAGGTGGCGAAAGTCTCCTCCAGATCCGCAATGTGCTGGTCTGCATGGCGGCTCTTCACCAGCATATCGTCCACGTACACCTCCATGTTCCGGCCGATTTGTTCTTTGAAGATTTTGTTGACGAGGCGCTGGTAAGTGGCGCCAGCATTCTTCAGACCGAAGGGCATTACCTTGTAACAGTACAGCCCCCAGTCTGTTATAAAGGCAGTTTTCTCCTCGTCCTGTGGAGCCATCATTATCTGGTTGTAGCCGGAGAAGGCGTCCATGAAAGACAGCAGCTGATATCCGGAAGTCGCGTCGACCAGTTGGTCTATCCGCGGAAGCGGAAAGCTATCCTTGGGGCATGCCTTGTTCAGGTCGGTGTAGTCGACGCACATCCTCCACTTTCCGCTCGCCTTCCGGACAAGTACGACATTTGCCAGCCATTCGGGGTAGCTGACCTCCCTTATGAATCCTGCCTCCAAGAGCTTGTCTACCTCCTGGTCGACCACTCGGATCCGATCTGGGGCACAGTGTCTCTTCTTTTGTTTTACCGGTCGGTGGGTCGGGTCGACGTTGAGGGCGTGAGAAATGACCTCCGGGTCGATCCCAGGTACATCGGCCGCCGACCAGGCAAACACATCGACATTGGCTCGGAGGAATTCCACCAACCGGGCCCGAGCTCCCAGGTCGAGATTGGCGCCGACCCGGATCGTCCTGTCCGGGCGACCTTCCTCGAGGGGAACTTCGATCACACCCTCGGCCGGCTCCCCGTGCCGCAAGGCCACCTCGTCTCTGGCGTCGAGGGACTCGACGCTTAAGGCTTCTACGGGCTTCTTCCCTTTGAGAGTTGCTAGGAAACATTGCCTTGCGGTCGGTTGGTCACCTCGGACCTCTCCAATCCCGGCCGCCGTGGGGAACCGCATGAGCAAGTGGTACGTAGAGACCACCGCGCGAAGGGCGTTCAGTCCGGGTCGTCCGAGGATAGCGTAACACGGACGACCAAGAACCCGAGCCGCACCGTGGCTTCTGCGGGTGCAACGCCCGCAGTCACAGGCAGCTCAACGACACCTTCGGCCGAGATAGCGTCACCAGTGAATCCTATGAGGGGGGTGGATGTTTTGTGCAACAATTGTCTGGACAAGCTCATCTTTTGGAAGGCCTCGTAAAACAAAATATCAGCTGAGCTTCCACTATCCACAAGAACACGCCTTACATCATAGTTTGCCATAGTGAGGGAGATCCCCATGGCGTCATCGTGGGGGGTCTGAACCCCCTTTACATCTTCATCACAAAAAGTGATTACATTACCGACCCTCTGCCTCTTTGCGACGGCTGCCCCTGACGCTTCAGTCGAGCCCCCTGCGTTCCTCTCGGGCCGGGGGCAGCCCCCAGTGATAGTGTGGATCACGCCCGCGACGGGTCGATTCTGCTCCCGAGGCTCCTGAGGGGCCGGGTCGGCCGGACGCGGGTCTGCGGGGGGACGTCGGTCGTTCACATATCGACCGAGACGCCCTCGGCGGATGAGAGCCTCGATCTCGTCCCGAAGCTGGAAGCAGTCTTCGGTGTCGTGGCCGTGGTCCCGGTGGTACTCACAGTACGCCCGAGAGGGCCTCCTCCCAGGAATCTTCTTCATCTGTCTCGGGACCGGGAGGTCCTCCCGCCCCTTGATTTCCATGAGGATCTGGGCCCGGGGAGTCAGGAGAGGAGTGTACCGGTTGAAGCGTCGGGGTGGAGAACGAGGGCGTAGGGCGCCGTGGTTCCTCGCCGGCAACAGGCTTCTGCGCCGACGTTGAGGCGTCGGGCTCCTCCTCTGGCGTGCCTCTTTTCGCCTTTTCTTCCCGAGCTTTGGAGGGATCTCGGCGGCCTCCTTGCTCCGGTGGGCGGCCGCCTCCTCGGCGTCCGCATACTGGTTCGCCCGGGACAATAGCTCCGGGAAGCTCCGCGGCAGGCGTTTGTCCAGGGAGAAGGTGAGTCTGCCCTTTCGGAAGCCACGCTTCAGGGCTGAAAGAGCCACCTCCTGGCTCAGGTTCCGGACTTCCAGCGTAGCCTTGTTGAAGCGGGTAAGATAATCCCGCAAGCTTTCTCCCTCGTTTTGCCGGACATCAAAGAGGGAGTCGGAGACCAGTCGCCGCCGGCTACTGACGGCGAAATGGGTGATGAAGAGGCGAGTAAACTGGTCGAAGGACTGGATTGAGTTAGCCTCCAAGCCGGCGAACCACGCCCTTGCCGGGCCACGGAGGGTCGCCGGGAAGGCCTTGCAGAGGAGAGGATCTGATGCTCCGTGGAGGAGCATAAGGGTCCTGAAACTCTCGACGTGATCCCGCGGGTCCGCCGCCCCGTCATAGGGCTCGATCGCCGGCATTTTAAACCCCGGCGGATTCGGGGTCCGCAGGATCCTCGAGGCAAGCGCCGGCTGGGAGGAGATCTCCAAGTCGGCGAAGGGATCTTTGGAGTGGCCCTTCAGGACCTGGAGTTGTCGGTGGAGATCGTCCACCCGCCGGTCCAGGGAGCGCGACCGATGGGTGGGAGACAAGGAGCACCGAGAGGGGGACCGACTGGAGTGCGGGTTCCTTGAGGACTGGGGGGTCTGGGAACGCGCCCGGGCCCGCCTCTCGTACCCCGCGCAGCTCCGATGGGAAGGTCCCGGCAGAATGGACCGTGCTCGAGAATCTTCCTCGCGCCGGCGCTCCTCCCCATGGGAGAGGAAGGAGCGTGGGTTGAGGAGGACAGGGGAGCGCTCAGGGAGCAGCGGCTCCTGGGCCCGCTGCGGCGCCCGAGACATTACACCCTGCAGGTTCTGCACTGCCTCCGCGAGGGTGCGAACCTGCTGGGCTAACTGGTCGAACTGAGCGGCTTCGACCATCTGAATGGGGGGTGGAACGGTGGAGTGTTGCTGAGAATGTGTTGGAGACGCAGCGGCCTCCCGGCCGGAGGCGCGAGAGGCCCCGCGACCGGAGGCATTGGAAGCTCCACGACCACCTCGCCGTGCCATTACGATCGCTCTGAGATTCGGGCCCTTCCTCTAGCGCCAACTGTTGCTGGTGGTCCAAACCGAGAATGATTGGCACAGCGGTGTGAACGGGGTTCCGTTTGAGTTGCCTTGGTTGGTGTTGATTGCGCTCCACCTTCCACCGGGAAACCTGCAAGCAAGCCTCGCACCACCACTGGGGTAGTGGGGGCCCTCCGATGATCAAGTCAGAGGAGATTGGAGGAGAAGGAGAGATAATAGTAGCAAGTAAGAGAATGCACTGGAAGTTCTTGCTTACCCCCCCTCCTCCCCCAGCCGCATATATACCAGGCTGGGGGGTCTTTCAGGGGGGTTCGTCATCGTGGGGCACGATGGAGCTGCCACTGACATGGCCGTTACAGGGCGTCGTGGGGCAGCGCTGGGTACGGCCATGACAGGGCGTAGTGGAGCTCCGCCTTGTACGGCTGTTACAGGGGATCGTGGAGCAGCGCCAGATACAACCGTTGCAGGGAGTAGTGGAGCAGGAGGCTGCGGCGTGCCTCTGGGGAATAGCCTGTCGTTATCGAGAGATGTCCGACTCGGGGTCGGGCTGCGGAGACGAAGATATCCGACTCGGGGTCGGATCGCTGGATCAAGGGGCTGCCGACTCGGGGTCGGGCTGCGGAGCCGAAGATGTCCGACTCGGGGTCGGATTGCTGGATCAAGGGGCAGTCGACTCGGGGTCGGGCTGCGGAGACGAAGATGTCCGACTCGGGGTCGGATTGCTGGATCAAGGGGCAGCCGACTCGGGGTCGGGCTGCGGAGACGAAGATGTCCGACTCGGGGTCGGATCGCTGGATCAAGGGGCTGCCGTAGTCTTCCTGGGCGCGCGTGCCGGTCACGTGGGGCATGGTGGCTAAGTTCCCCCGTAACACTAAGGTCCTCCGAACTACCCCTTTATATAGGAGAGTCAATTTTGTTGTTTTTCCGAGCAGATGTGACGTGATCAGTGATCAGGTGTACGTCTCTCCGCATGGGCGTCGCTCCGCATGGGCGGTGTATGGCTTGACAAGGCCCGAATCAATTTGTTTTCGTATATTGTTATTTAGAGAGAATAATGAGGAAGTAAAGAATAAATTAAAATGAATTTAGCTGAGAATAATTTATCATGTATCATTTATTTGTGTTATAGGAGAGAGCTTAATTTTTAATGAGCTTATTTACTTATTAAGTAATATTATAAAATATTAAACTTCAATCCGGTTTGGAACACGCTGAATCTATTTTTGACCCGAATGAGTAATTAGGGCTAGCTCAATTAGGTTCGGACAGAGCTCCAACCTGTGTTATCTAAAAGTTTTTAGACCTAACTCCGGCTGGAACCCGAAAAAAATTAGGCCCCGCCCGGCCGAGCCCTAAATCAGAATCCAGAAGGCCCAAGCTTACCCAATTTGATCCGAACCGGATATACTGTAGGGCAGGAGAGGTGGGGTGTTCGAAGCTGCCCAAGGTTCGCCCATCTCTCCGCACTCCAACCCTAGGCCCTGGGGCATCTGTCCGCTCTCCATCTTTGGCGTTCGGAAGGCGAGCGGCGGCGTTCGGCGGCGACGGTAGTCGAACATTGATCACAGGCAACCGGCTAGGATCCGAGAGGTCTCAAAGTATGTCCGCTTCTCTTCCTCCCTCCCTCCCTCCTTCCCTCTTTCTTCCTCGCGTTTTTTCGCCTTCCTCTTCTAGAGTGGAATGCCCTAAATAGAGCATATCCTCTGTTACAGAGGCATTTGTGGAAGAGTTGATCCATTTCGAGACCTTCACTGTCGTATTCCCTCTTTTTGTCCATTTAATTGCTTGTTTTGCTGCCGGATTTGGATTCTTTGTTGTTATATATTTTCTCTGTTTTTATGATCTGTTTTTAGTATTCCTCAGTTGTAACTGTTTAAATTAATCATATGCGCGTGCTTAGTTTAATTGATCATTTGTCTTCTTGTAGTGTTTTCTATGGGATTTTAATCCATATCCATGTCCGGTAAATAACATATGCGATACAATCCGAGTTAAGACAAAAATATGTTATATTCTACAAGTTTAGTGCAAATAATAAAACTGTGATGAACTAGAAAGTTTTATCAAGTAGAACTCATGCGCGTGTTATTAGCGATGTATCCTCGAGTCATATGAGATGAATAGTTTATTGAAGGCAATGCAAATCTTGGTTGATAATTGAAATTTATGAAGGCATGTATATTATTTTCTGAATATTCTAAAAGGTTTGTCGCCTGGGTGGCGCCTGGACTATTTAAAAACTATGGCTTCGAACAATGAAGCGAAGAATGTTGGAGGCACCATGCTTCGACTTATTGTAAGAATGTATATTGAAGCTAGATTTCTCTACTGATGTGTATTGCAACATATATTGCAAGAGTTTTGAGAGTACTAAAGTCAAGAAGTAAATGTAGATAAACCATTTCTTTCAAGAATTATAAACTCTAGCTATATATAAAGAGTCATGATGCAATGTTATTGCACATTTTGGGCCATTTGCGGCTAAATTCTGATCATTACACATTTCACCATTTGCTTAAATGGTTATGGTGCCTTCCAGGTTATAATATTTCCTAGCACTTATTTTAGCTGGTTGGTTACTTTGTACCCAATCTCAAGGCTTTACCAGCCTGTCCTTCCAGGTTATGAAAACAGTTTGATAATCTGATTGTTGATAATTGTACATTTCCATTATAAATTGGAATGAAGGGATTTTTTTTTGATGTTTCTTCGAATTTCTTGGTTACATATTTAAATCTCAGATGTTGGAAACTGCTTGGAAATGTTTTTTGGAAATTATTCTATCATTAGTGGGTTATGGAAGCTAATGTTAGCCTCTTTTGATTTACTGCTTCATTTTCTGCCTCTCATATAGCATATGATTCTGTTAGAAGGTTTATCCCTTCAGTGGGGCTGCCACACTTGCTTCAATCTCACAGATACCCCTATCTTCACTCCCCATTTAATGATATATCCAAAAAAACATTAGACGAATCGTTAGTTTCCTTTTGGACCTTTTTTTAACTAGTTTTGTGATTTCACACGTTTTATGAATATGCCTACTTCCGCCTATTTTTTTTAAAAGTTTCTTGGCACATGTAATCAATTGGTTTTTTTTGGTGCTGTTTAATTCTCCATTGCAATCATTAGAAACTTCACCTTGGTTTTTGCTTATTCTAATATTCTTCTTAAACTAGTTACACTGCCTTGTTGAATAATTCTGCAATATCCATTGGTTAATGCAATTTGGTAGTGTTTTCATCCTCTCATTCACTTTTATTTTCTATATCTGCATTTCCTTATTACTTCTTGGCCTGCTTCCTCTCTTTCCCTTTTGTTGTTAGTCGCTTATCTTTTTGGCTGTAGTATATGCCATCTCCATCCACCTTTACTATTTTTATGTATAACCTACCTTTTACATCACTTTGATGCTCCAATGTTATGGTGCATCAACAATCTTATATAATTGCTTTTGACTTCCCCTCTCTTATGGACATCCTTATATTAAGTGAGGGAAATTGTATTGTATGGCTATATTTATTGAGATTTTCCAGGGATATGTAGGCTCTCTTGTGGGCCCACCATGTCTCTCTGGTAAGTGATGAGATGTGCTCTAGCATATTACAACAGGAGAATAAAAGTAAATATTAATGTACCAAAAGTCACAATGTTTTGTTGCAATGGTAAAATGAGAGAGCATCTCTCTTCCAACAACCCTTCAAGCTTTGTGGAGCTTTGCTATGCTACTCAAGAGCATCGGTTGAGAGAATCCAAAGAAGAGATCCCTTAAGAGAAGCCCTGTTTAAGAGAAGCACATACAACAAAAACTTAAAAAAACATGAGAAAATGAGAAAATGAGCTAATATGAGAACCCAAGTTTAGGATTTAGACCAAGGGAGTGAGCACCCTCGTCTGTCTCCCTTTCCATTCTTCTCTATTCCAGCTCTTTGTCTCCCTTCTCTTTCTCTCTCTATATCTCCCTTTTTTGATCTTTCTCCCTCTATTATCAACACATGACCCACCTTTGCATTCATACTGGTTTGGTATTGCGTCAATGTTGCACGGACACGAACATGAAGATTAGATTCAAGACACATACCCAAGTGTCTGACTGGAAAACGAAAGAAAAGGAGATATTGGGATATGTAGAAAAGATAGTTTTCACTACCATTACAAGGTAAATCGATACTAAGGATTTGATCTTTGGTTCTCACCTTCGTAAGAACCCATGTTGGCAACATGTATGGCTACCATTCTACATTCAGCCCACACAATGACCTTTTTGTCAAGCATCTTCATCCAAAAATAGTGTCATTTACATCCTCCAAAAAATTATTATACCATCACTTTTTTATATTACTTATTATAGTGCTTCAATTCCCACAGATCATATTTGTTGTATGTTGTTTTCTATATGGTTGATTTGAAATCTAACATCAAAATGTTTTTGTGATGATTAGATTACAACAGTCAAATATTACTGATTCGATTAAATGATGATTCCAGTATAATTTTTTTCTCTACTTATGTTTTCTAAATTCAATGTTTGTACGTGTTGACTCTCCTGAATCAACTAAAACTCCATGAATCTCCCATTGCATTGTTGGATATGAAATGTATGGTTGATTTCTCTTAGAGATGACGGGAAATTATGTCTTTCAGTGTTTCTCTGCTCATGAAAGGGTGAGTTTGTAACTTTGTATGGTTAATTGGACGAGGTAAGGTTTCTCGGCCATTATTTATTTTTCGTATGTTCTTCGGAACTAAAACTTATCAGCAATCCCTGTTGTTACATAGAAATCCATATCCTAGATGCCTAACAATAAATTTTTGGAGGATTCAACTATTGGCTAGGACAGTTGGCAATGCAAAATACATATATACAATTGACATGAATTTTGCAGTCTCGTCCCACTGTTTACACTTATTGTTTACTCATATTTCAGCGGACAATTAGATATGACAATTTATCTCCCTTCCTAATCACGTAAAGTTAGTCATCACATCCATGAAACTTAATTTATTAAAGGGAGTTGTATTTCAGTTTCTCCATTTCTTTGTAGATATTTTTCTTCTGTTGATTAGCTATTCATTCAAAATGCAATTTTCAGGAATAATCCAGGTTTGTCAGTTAAATCTTGAGAAGATGGTGCAATACAACTTCAAGAAGATTACTGTTGTGCCATCCGGGAAGGACTTCGTCGACATTATTCTTTCCCGCACTCAGCGCCAGACCCCAACAGTGGTCCATAAGGGATACGCCATATCCCGCCTTCGGAAATTCTACATGCGGAAGGTGAAGTTTACTCAGCAGAACTTCCACGAGAAGCTCTCCGCCATTATCGACGACTTTCCTCGATTGGATGACATCCACCCATTTTATGGGGATCTCCTCCATGTGCTCTACAATAAGGATCACTACAAGCTCGCCCTTGGCCAGGTCAACACCGCCAGAAGTATTATTGGAAAGATTGCAAAAGATTATGTAAAGCTGCTCAAGTATGGGGATTCGTTGTACCGATGCAAGTGCCTAAAGGTTGCTGCTCTTGGTCGCATGTGCACTGTTATAAAGCGCATTGGCCCAAGCTTGGCTTACCTGGAGCAAATACGTCAGCACATGGCCAGGCTCCCGTCTATTGACCCAAATACTCGTACCATTTTGATCTGTGGGTACCCAAATGTTGGAAAGAGCTCTTTTATAAATAAGATTACAAGGGCTGATGTGGATGTCCAGCCGTATGCCTTCACAACCAAGTCCTTGTTTGTCGGTCACACAGATTACAAGTATCTCCGTTATCAAGTGATAGACACCCCTGGAATTCTAGACCGACCATTTGAGGACAGGAATATTATAGAGATGTGCAGCATCACGGCGTTGGCACATTTAAGGGCCGCTGTGCTATTCTTCTTGGATATTTCGGGATCCTGTGGATATAGTATTGCACAGCAGGCAGCACTCTTCCACGGCATCAAGTCATTGTTCATGAATAAACCACTGCTTATTGTTTGCAACAAGATTGATCTGCAACCTTTGGAAGGGCTTCCTGAGGACGACATGAAGTTGGTAATGGAGATGAAGGCTGAGGCAATAAAAACTGTAATAGCCCAGGGTGGTGAGCCTAATGATGAGGGTGCCTTGTTGACTATGAGTGCTTTGACTGATGATGGAGTAATAGCTGTGAAGAATGCTGCATGTGAGAGGCTTCTGAACCAGAGGGTAGAGATGAAGATGAAATCAAAGAAGATCAATGATTGTTTGAATCGGTTTCATGTTGCAGTTCCAAAGCCGCGTGACACTAAAGAGCGGCCTCCTTGTATTCCTCAGGCTGTCTTGGAAGCCAGGGCAAAGGCCAATGCAGAGACGGAAAAGAGGAAGCTTGAGAAAGATCTGGAAAATGAGAATGGTGGAGCTGGTGTTTATTCTGCTAATCTAAGGAAGCGTTATATTTTGGCTAATGATGAATGGAAGGAGGACATAATGCCAGAGATTTTGGACGGGCACAATGTGTATGATTTTGTTGATCCAGATATTTTACAGAGGTTGGAGGAGTTGGAAGGGGAAGAGGGGCTTCGTCTTGATGCTGAGATGGTGGATGATTTTGAGATGGATGGGAAAGATTTAACCCCTGAGGAGCAAGAAGCTTTGGCTGAAATTAGGAGGAAGAAGAGTTTGCTAATCCAGGAACATAGAATGAAGAAGAGCACTGCTGAGAGCCGTCCCATAGTGCCAAGAAAGTTTGACAAAGACAGGAAATTCACATCTGCTAGAATGGGAAGGCAGCTATCTTCTTTGGGGCTGGACCCCACTGCAGCAATTAATCGTACTCGGAGCAGGTCTGTCTCTAGAAGAGGCCGTAAACGGGAGAGGTCACTGGGTAGAGAAGATGGAGATGCTATGGATCTTGATGATGAACAATCCAACAAGAAGCTGCGTACAAGGTCGAGATCAAGGTCAAGGTCGAGATCAAGACCACCTGGTGAAGTTACACCTGGGGAAGGATTCAAGGACTCAGATCAGAAACTCAAGGCACTGAAGATAGCAAAGAAATCTGTGAAGAATAGGAATAAGGCAGCTCGCCGGGGGGAGGCTGATAGAGTCATTCCTAACTTGAAGCCGAAGCATTTATTCTCTGGGAAACGTTCGATCGGAAAGACTAGCAGGCGTTAAGAGGTATGCAAATGCTATGCAAATGGTATGTGAAACCATCTTGATTGCTTGATCCCGTAGGTTCTGAATCTTTGGTGCATTTAGTTAAGTTAATCATGTTTTCTTTTTTTTTTTTTACCGTTCAAAGTTTCTTTCTTTAAGGTAGATTATTTTTATTTCATTCTTTTTGATCCTGAGCTTTGTAGATGCATATTGCTTGATTAGCCTTGGAATTTATCATCTGATATGTAATATTTTTATTGGGTCTACTGGGTCTTGTTGTGTTTCTGGGGATGATGTTCTGATTTGTCTCTTTCGCTTTAATTCCTTCTGTGAAAATAGATGCTGTTTTCAATATAAAAGTTTGTTTTCCTTCTTTAAGGCTCCTTGCATGCGCAGAAGATAAATCGGTGTAAATAAATCCTCAGTTGCATGAGCTTAAGCTGTGTCACTTATGAGTAACCCGTCTTAAAATGTAATGCCATGTTGGGAGATTGACATAAAATGTCTCAAACTTTAGTAGATCACTCCTTGATTTAAAATGCTGACTCCATATGAACAGGAGAACTTTAACATAGGAAGTTCTTCATTTGATTTTGGTACCTCAATTTATTTAAGCTGAATTTTCATGCCAATCACTGTGTCAAAAACCATTCTTAGATGTCCAATCCTCTTGGCCACATTTGAAATGTTTATATTCATGGTTTTGCTATTAACATTATCCAGAACTCTCTTGTGGTTTCTGTCACAACTTACAGTGCAGTTTTCAGTGAGAGACATAATTATCTGGCACCTGCCTCTTGAGCAATTAAATTGTATGATGCAATTATTTAACACTCATGGGGAACACCGATGGAGCCAGGAAAGGGCTTAGGCAGGAAATATTTATTTGTACATATGCTGTTGCTACCACCTCCAAGTATGCCTATAATGCATAATCATTTGTCACCACACGTCTGACTGCAAGTTGCCTGTCGGTCATGCAGATGAATCTTTCATCAGTCCAGACATATTTGGTAGATGTGGCGCAGGTTACCGAGGATAGAAGCATGATGATGCTACTATATTTGCAACTTTTAGTTTCAATGAATCCCTCAATATTTATACTGATCAACCTCTGATGCAGCCTAGTGCTTCAGCACTAGTGTCTGATCAACCTCTGATGCAATCTGCTTTATGGCCTAAAGATGAATGCAATCAGAGTGGCTTCTTATGGCCTAAAGATCAATGCAATCTGCTTTATCTGGTTGTGTATTTGTTGTTGAGGATGTTTGCATGATTTATAGAAGCCAAGTTTGTCATTTTGAAGTTCCATATGTGGAAGCCACTACTTGATAATAGAGATGAACCACAACCATCTTGAAGGCTTACATTTGGATTTTGAATACACAAATCACTTCTTTACATCTTTAAAAAGCATATGGTGTTTGAATTTATTATGAACCTGTTCATGTAGTTTTATTTGAGTTTCAAACTGAAGGTTCAGTTTTATGATACTTCTAGCCAAAATGTCTGCAAATGCAATTCAGTTTCTTAGGAGTTGCTGTAGGTGAATAACCATATCTGTTTTGCTCAATAAGTAATGATGCATAGACACAGTTGCATCTTAATGTTTTTTTGTTGTCGTTGAAGTTTTATTTAGAACATAATGTTTTATATATTACTAATGCGAGCCGACAGCTGTTAGCCCAGCCAGTTGTCATCTCTCTATAGGAGAGGTCTCAGGTTCTCTATCTGGTGGTGTCAAAGAATCATCATATTGCTCAAAAGAGTATTTCACCCATGATATTTTGCTGCAGTACTAATTAGCCACCACCTGTTATGTAACTGTTCTTAAAATTGCCTGAGCAAGTTTAGAGATGGTCTCTTATAAATACAGATATAATCTGTATCTTTAATCGAGCCATTTTCCAATTTTTATTTCTAATGCTTACAAGAAGTTGTAAATAGGGATCCTTACCACAGAATCCCATAAAAAGATTGTTATATGTTATACTTAATTGGAAGAGTAACGTGGTATTATGCATGCTATTAGATATTGTTATTTTTCTTGTTCCTTGGAGATAGACGTCGGTCCAACATAATTTGATTCTGGTTAAAAATTATTAACATGGGAAATTTTGTTGGAGTGCATTTTATTTTCTTCAATAATAACCTGGGTTTATTAAAATTTAGAGCAGTGATTGGATACTCTTTTAATGTTGCAGGTTTGAATGTCCAAGAAGTTTGAAGATGATGCTGGAGACCTTTTAAGAAGTAGCTAAAAACGTTGTTTGCTTTTGTTTTCCTTTTAACTAAGAAATTCTGGTCTTCTTTAGCATCAACGTCTTTGGATATGTGTTCTGAATTTTGAAGATTATTCTCATTTGTTTTTCGTTTTCTTACTATTGAGTCATCGGGAAGATTTTGGCATATTTGGTTTGGTTTTGGAACTGGTTTGTATCAGATGTTCTCTATCAGGTTCCTCTCTGAGTTTTCAGTTGATTATAAGCACCCAGAAAAGTGCTGATCTGGTGAATTTCTATCTCGTTTAATTGGGTTTAAAGTGACTGGAGTATAATGTGTACAACTTCATAATTTGATTCTTGGTAGTCCTGTTTTAGATCCAGCGCATCTTGAGTAAGGGAAATAAGCGACTAACACACCTTGTGAGCTTTCCATTGAACTTCCGATGATTGCAGCTGTTGTTACGAACTTTTTTTGAAAATTTGATCTCCACAATAATTTTTGGTGTGGTTCTGAGGCCCACATGGTCGAATCGCCCTGAGCTGTATGTGAACCATAGCAAGAAAACTGAATCATGCTCTAACCAGGCTATCAGTTTTTCTTGACTGTCGCATATTTTATGTTGGTTGGGGGATGAGAGCTTGTGGGATTTCTTAGCACAGGGAACAAAACTTCTGTTCCTAGGCATTTTAAGCATTGATCCAACATGCTTATGTTCTTTTTCATTTTATTGATATGGAAAAATTATGCGAAGAATGGGGCAATTGGAGGATTCAGACTAGATTTTCCATTGGATTTCTGGCTTAGACAGTCTATTTGGGCATTGACTCATGTAGGGGTCATATGGATTGGGCAATCGGTTTGGACATGACCCTTATATTTTCTGTTGGATTTATGGATTAGCATCCTATGGGACGTGATATCAATCCAACACCGTTCTATTCTACCACTAATTCAAACTATTGATACCAATCATTACTATTTTTTTTGTGTGAACTATTTTTTTTTTTTGTGTACGGTGGGAGACTCACATTACTTTAATACGAATACATTCAAAAAAAAAATCAAAAAATAAAGCACTCTGCAAGGCTCTTGGTAGCTAAGACTCACCGTCTAGAGTATTCTATCTGTGTTGTTGTCCGGCACAAGCGAGGTCTTTCACTCAGTGGCACCATCCGCCTTTATGTGGATGTGTCTGATTCCAAGCAAAATGAAACTTCCAAATGAAATGAAACACAACCTTTTGCTAATCTCCAGATATTCCGAAATCTTTTAAATGCACGACTGTCTCCCCACAGCATTACTGAAAATTGTGCATGCAAATGATTTATCAACGAAAAATGTTTTTAAGTGCGCACGGAAAGTTTGCCGATCTCACAAATGTAACCAAACTCTCTTTGTTTTGGCATGACTTGTATCAATTTTCCTGCACAAAAGGAGTCTCTAGCAGTGCTCTCTACCATTTGATTTCTTTATAGTTCTCCAGATGTTTTGCCAAATCCCACTACCATTCATCCCTTTCAACTTATTGCTGTTTCTCACTCGCAAGGAGGATTTCTTTAGGACCTTAACAGTGTCTTTCTCGAGTTCCTTGAGAAGAAACAGAGTACGTTGAAGTCGTCGGTCTCGTTCTCGATTTCTTCACAAAGATACGACGGTAGCTTCTTTATAATGGGGGGCGCGGCGCGACAAGCCGTTTCGGCATCTTACAGTCTCGAATACTTTCTTTCCTCAATGGATTGACGTCCACCACGAGGCAACAAGTGTGAGCTTCATTTTTCCTGAAAGAAAAAAAAGCCTACTATTCTTTGATCTTTGGAAAAACAAAATGCTAGGCACCAAATTCTTGATGACGTTGAGATTCTTTGTTTTTATTTTTTTTATTTTCCCCTTCTTAAACTATGCCTGCACCTTGTAGCATCTATATAACAGCCAAAATTTGGTGATAAATTGTTTTTTTTTTCTCGTAAAAGGCAAAAGATGGCAGCAGAACCGGAGCGACGCGTGCTTCAAGAGCCCTGTGCTTGTTACATGGGGCATACATGGCTTGACATGTGCCAAGCCATTTGTCGTTCTAATTTATTCGTCAAAGCAGTCTCGGAGAGAGAGGGAGAGAGAGAGAGAGTATACCATACTGCCCTGTAAAGATGCAGATAACATTTGGGACATCAATGAGATATCATGCGGAAATAGAAGTATTTTCTTTAAAATTATCAAACATTTGATGACTTCGCATTATATCTTTGCCTCAGATTTTTTCCTTTTTTTTTTTTAATAAACAAACAGGCCTTAAAGCCTAAATTAAAAATAGTAAAGGTGCACAGTTACATATACATATATTTCCATAATAGACGCTGAAGATCCCGGAGATTTGAATTAACACCCATGATACAAAAATCATCCTCCATCAGCTGCATAATTACCTTCTCTTAGTACATGTAGCTATAAATGTGAATAAAGTACGCCTACATGCGATTATGTCCTGCAGTAGAGGTCTAGAAAGAAGTCTTTGTGCATGCTGTGTGGTAAGAAGTGAGATGATAACGGTGGTGGAATCACCTACAACCCATAACTGTGATACATGATAATTCGAAATGCCACATTTTATCCTTTCCCATGCTCGTACTAATTCAGCATAAGGTACGGAGCTTGATGATTGTGGGCGGCCAGCTCTATAAATTAGATTGGCATTACAGTCTCTTAGAACATAACTTGTCGCTGCTGCTGTCAGTCCTTTCAGAATAGTTAGGGGAGGAGGTATCCATTTAACGGCTGGATAAAGTAAAAGGTCCGCAGAACAAGATTTTCCTCGATCCCTTTGTGTTCTAAATGGGCTGTTAATATTAGAGGAATCATCCATCACCCAGCACATAGAGCAAGGAGGACCATACCAGCTGCATAGCAGTGTACTAGTGATCCTGAAAAATCCGGCCATTTCAAGCTTGCCACAATTGCCATGCTAAACAGCCTACAACAGAAGTTTTCTTCTTTTTTTACCTGGGCATTGTGAAATAAATTCAAACAATGGCAACAAAAAAGAAGGCTCGAAACTGTTGCCACTGAATCTAGATCGAGGTCGGAGTACAGCTCAGATGACTCTGAGGTCTGCAAGAACCGAACCGAATCGGCTGGTTGAAGTGGGGATAGCTGGTCTCCTCTAGAGATGGCTTATAAGAAGTTTACCTGCCGGAGAGTTTTTGGCAGAGGAGCCTCTGATGCCTAAGTTAGGATACAGAAGCAATAGTATAGAAGAAAGAGATTTCAGCAAAGCTGAGTTTTCTCTGAGTGATATCACATACCTGAGATCTTCTAGGCTACCTCTTTATATAGGAGAGTCAATTTTGTTGTTTTTCTGAACTGATGTGACATGACCAGTGGCTAGGTGTACGTTATGGCATGGGCGTCGCTCCACCTATAGTGCTGTCACAGCCACGGGCTGCCGGAACTATCAATTGTTGTCAGCACGTGTCAATTGGCTCCTCGGCTGGTCGGTTCCTCCTTTAGGGCTGAAGTTGTTCAATCTGAGGTAATGTCAGTCTTCATTGGTGGTGTCGAATGGCTCCTTGGCTAGGTCGGAAGTCATCCACCTTGATTTATACCAAGATCGGAGAGGTTGGTCCAATCCGAGGTCGAGGTATTTAATATTTCCCTCCGACGTCACTTGTCCCCCACTTCTGAAGCTAAGCTGCATTTCAATTCATACGACAGAAGTCACGTCGTCACCTCGATCGAGGATAGGACTTATGTTGGGGGCAATAAATGCATTGATTGGTATTCTCGAAGCATCACCATATTCAAGCTATCTCGAGGCACCATTACTATGGGCTATCTTGAGGTGTTATCAATGCGGCAATCCGGATGAATAGCTTGCGCCATATTCAGAGCTAACACGTGGCCGAATCTACTAGGATAGCCGAACAGTTGCTTTGATCGGGGCTGTCCGCACCTCTATATAAGGATACCCCTCCCCTATGCTTACATTCTTTGCTTCATCTACTCCTCCACCCAATTGTTTAAGTGTTTAAGCTCCCGAGTGGCGCTCCGGCGAGGCCTCCGTCTTTCGGCCCGACACTTTCTAAGCTCCTTGGTTTTTGGTGGGTACTTTGCTCCTTGGATGCTTGGCCCTTTCTTTTTCTTCTCCTTTGTCTTTTTCTTCGTTTTCTTCTTCGTTTCTCCCACCATAGGCGACGTTGAAGCCAACGCTTCGGAGGGGAGTTGGTTATCGAACCACTCTCCTCAGACTCGGCAACCATCACCTCTAGTTGAGCCCGAGGTCTGATAGGGCTTGGACTACGAGGGTTCGTCCTCACATAAGAGGAGATGGATCTCGTCCGAGCCTAGCAGTTTATTCTCCCCGAGTTCGTCTTCGAGCTCGCCGGTCCAGCGACTGGGTTATCAAACCTCCCTCTTCCCTCTTAGGGTCGAGTTGAGACTTTCCCTTTACCCCTTCTTCGTACAGTTGACAAGGGTCTGTAGCCTTGTTCTAACCTAGGTGGTCCCGAACTCCTTGCGGATCCTCATCGCCTTTCTCTCCCTTTTCCTTCTTTGGAATATTTTAGCTTCGGTCTCGCTTTTCTGGGGATGCTTCACTCTGAAGAGGCATCCTCGGGACAACAGCTAGTGGTACTTTCTTCTCGAAAAGGCCATCAGTTGATTTGAGGTACTCCCTCTTCCATCCATGGATGGAAGGGAGTTTCTTCTTTTTTCCTCCGAGTAGCTATGGCGGTTGAAACTGTATGAAGGATACCTCGGAGAAATTTGAATCGAATTCCGAGGTTGTCTGGTGATGATCAAGGGGCCTTGGACAAACTTTTCAAGTCTTGATCTGAGATGCTTGCCCTGCAGGAATTGTTGTCCGAGAAGATGCTGATCAATATCGGTTTGAGCTCGGTCGACCCCCAGAGTAAGTTCTTTTCTAAATTTTCTGTCTTTTTATCTTGTCACATTCTTTCCTGACCTTATGGCGGTGAAGACCGACATGGCGGTGATTCGAAAGAAGAGGTGAAAGAAGGCGGCCGTGGCGTTCGAGGGCAAAACTCCCCAAAGGAAGAAGTCGAGGGGGAGAATCCTCATTGGCCCCAATCGCCGAAGCTACCGCTGAGGTCGCTACCGAGGCCTTGGTTCCCGAAGTGCCTATACCTCGGTTGGAGAATGTGGAGCTCGGCTCCGAGGTCGAGATTGTGTTGCCAATCAGGTTGGCCCTTCCGGAGGGGGTCGTCCTCACACAACCTTCCACTGCCGCCACATCTCCACGCCGGTCGTCCCCCGAGGCCCGTGCCTCAGCTCGGTCAGGTCCGAGCTCATCCTCTAGGACCTACATCCCGATGTGGTCAGCCCAAGAGTCAGCTCTATTGACCTCTAGGGTGGTGAAGGAGATGGTCCGAGCTATGCAGCTCTGGGCCGACAAGAAGATTATGTGCTTTATCAGTGCCAACGAGTTGTTTAATGGAGCCTTCATCTCAGTCATTGGGGTAAACTTTTGACTTACAAGTTTTTGTTCACTTCCATAATTAATCCTTCTTCTTTTTTTCAGCATGCTCATGAGGCCGATGATCAGGCCCGATAGCCAAGGAGAGGGTGAAGGCTGCTGAAGACAAGATTGAGTCAGAAGCCCATGCCTCGGCTGCGCAGACTCAAGGCGAGCCAATGAGAGCCGATTGCCATTTTGAACAAGTTTGATGCATGTCGTCGTCGGACAAGGTGACTACTATGTCCTTCTCCGAAGCTTGTGGCATGCCCCACCAGAATCTATAGGTGCCTGAACCACTTGGGACCAAGAGTGCCCTAAGTTAGGACCTTTTTGGTACATCACGGACATGAGAGTGATGAGGAGACGAAGAGATTTGACTCGTTTCTGCCTCGATCAAGCTTGCCACTCGTCGTCTTCAACCCATGCGAATCCATGGGTTCAAGGTCCACGAGGACCTCGATGCCGGTGTCTTAGCCCTCAGAGGGGCCGGTGGCAAAACCTTCATGGTTTATCTTTTTTCGGACATGAAACCCTCTCTTACTTTGTCTCGAGTAATTGCTGCTTCTCCATACACTTCCCATCCATTTTACAATTATGCAAGATTTTTATTTGACGAAATTACCAAGCCCCTACAATTATAGGATCCAAAAACTTCACAAAGATAGAGAGGTAATTTGCAGTATAAGTTATCCTGAAATTTATACATGGTACTAAGTGACACCAATCTCTCACAAATAGCATTTAGAAATCAGAATTAGCCCTTAACAATTGTCTTTGGGGTGAAGGGTTGCTTGCTTCAATTTGCAGACTCCTTACAAGCAACAATGTGGGGTTGGTAATCTTGATATCTCAAAGAGTTAGCTTGCAAGAGTTGGTGACAGTTTAGCATACGATAATTTTAAAATGGTTACCTACCAGGTGCATCTTTTAAGTCACCTTTATCTTATAGAATGTACAGCATCTATAATTCTTTGAATTTATTTATAATCAGAAAATTACATTTAGAAAATTACATGTATCTATAATTTACTTCCCAAGTCCAGATGCCGTCCACCGCATCCACGTTCCGCCTCACTCACCGCCCAACCCAACTAAGGCTGCAAATGGGTCGGGTCGACCCGGGACCCGACCCGACCCGACCCGCTTTAGACCCGACCCGACCCGAATTTTAGGACCCGCGGGGCCGGGCCGGGTCCTAAATTTAGACCCGATCTATTTTTCGGGTCGGGTCGGGTCCACCCAATCTTGATCCGGGACCCGACCCGACCCGTTACTATATAAAGCTAAATGCCTAAATCCTGCCTTCTCGCCTTCGGCCGCCCACGTGGTCCTACTCAGGCGCCGTACTGCATTCTCCAGTCCACTGTCCATTCTCCATCAGTCCGTCGTTGTCCGTCTCCATTCTCTCGATCTCTTCTCTAGAGACTTCTTCCCTGGACGCTGGTTCTCTTCCCCTGTTCCACTTACCATCCGATCTTTCATCCTTGAGGGTTTTGAGGTTCTTCGGTTCTTCCATCCACCGATCACTATAGGTACTCCATGAGTCTGTCCATCTCTATTCTCTTCTCTAGCAACTTCTTCTCTGGTTCTCCGCCACATTCCATCTAGTCTTTGAGGGTTTTGAGGTTCTTCAGTTCTTCCATCCACCGACCCCCGTTCCTTAGGGTTTCCAGGTTTTCTTCTATTGACTAAACTACTAGCCTACCCATTCACACCTTTGCCGCTTCCATCAACTGATCAACCAACTCCGAGCGGTGAGAGCCTGAAATCTTGCTGCATGGGAAAGATTGACCTCTAAGGCTCTAAATCCCTCTAGATCGACAGACTCCGAGCTTCTTTCCTCAACGATCTAGTCTTTCTCAAACCCTAACTCCCTCAAAAGTTAAAACCTCCATCAGCTTCTTCAAGATACCTCATCTCAAAGACTAAAGCCCTTTCTATTCCGATTTCTCTCCTCTGTCTCTTGATTTTCCATCCTTTCAGCAAGAACTAGAGAATCTCCAAGGAAGAGAAGAAGAAGATGCACGGTAAGATCAACTTCTTTTTTATTTTTCATCTTTTTATATTTTTTCTCTCTCTTTTTTTTTTCTCAATATAGTTTTGATTTGCTCGATCTACTGCAGTGTGGTGTGGATCCCTCTGCGAAGAAAGACTGGTAAGAGTGGTGCTGCAGCAGCCACTGTGGCTCCTTCCATTTCCACTGCCCTGCAGCCCAAAAAACCAAAAGAAAAAGCTAAGCCACTATCTCTTTTTTTTTTTTTAGTTCGTTTTCTCTTAAAAAAATAATCTTACTATTTATGAAAATGTTAATTAATTAATTTGAGTTTTTTACCCGATTTCGGATGGGAAAGGGGAGGGGGGCCGCCCATATCTTTAGCCGTTCCATCATCATTAAGGGCGACATGATATTCGCCACGTGTCATAGATGCCATTTACCCGGACCCGACCAGATCCGAACCCGATCCGACCCAAATGACCCATCGGGGTAGGTATGGACCCGACCCGACCCGATCCGTTTTTCAACTGGGTCGGGTCTGGGTCCAAAATTAGGACCCGAACATGCAACCGGGTCGGATCGGGGTCACCTAGGACCCGACCCAACCCGACCCATTTGCAGCCCTAAACCCAACAGGCTAACATGACATGCCCTCGCTGCTCCCCATTGCGGTAACCTCACCCCCTAAGGCTGCACCTTCGTCGGAATCCGCGGAAGCTTCGGTCCCCCCGTGCCGACATCCCATGCCCCCTCTCCACATGCATCCCATGACCCATCCCATCATCCTCTATTGAAACCAAGATAAAAAAATACCATCAGATATCACCCTTGCAAATAAACCCCCAATTTATTCTCATTGGTTTAAGGCCAGCAGAATCCCCAGAAAGTGACATGCTCCTCTGCGACGCCGCACTTCCCCTGGTAACCGTCGATTCCTGTATTCTTTTATATTCTTATTTTTAGGAGTAATGCTTTGGGGCCCAACCATCTTACCAAATAAAAAAGCTCTACGTCATGAGACAGGAAAATCCGCCAATCTAATTGTGAAACGTGGAAGTGGATGCCAAAGCATTATTTTTATTTTTATTTTTTTTTGGGTCTATCAACCAGGCTTCTCTTGAAAAAATAGAGAGAGAGAGAGAGTCTTACGCCAGGCCTGACCGTTCCTCAAATCGCTGCTCCGATAGAAGGAGAGAGAGAGGGGAAGAGGGATCTTAGCGCGCGCAAAAAATAAAAAGAAAGAAAAAAAAAACGAAAAGAAGAGAAGAGGGGAGAGAGAGGTCCTGTCGTCTGAACTCTGGTGCCCTTCTTTAAATGAAGTCACCTCTTTTTGCTTATACGGATTCAGGGACGTGATCTTGGTCACAGCCTCACAGGATAGAAAGTAGAGAGAGAGAGAGAGACGGGGAGTGGGGCTAGTTATTCCAGACTCGGCCGTGTCACGGGAATAAGAGCTTGGGATTTATTCCCGCCTCTATTCTGGGCTCGCTTGGCCTGCCGAATAATGATCCTGCTGCGGTTCTTGTTCCGTTGCTGTTCTCTCTGGTAAGCTGATTTATGACGGCGAAAACGAAAGATCGAGCGTGTTTTGGTTCGGGTTTTGGGAAAGGAGTCTCCTTGTTGTTTCGTTCCGGTTCCGGGGATTGGAGATTGGGACTTTTTGCGACCGGAGAGTGGACAAAGGTTGGTGGTTTTAATGATTTTCTGGGGCTTTTTCTTCGTTTCGGATATGTAAAGAGATTAAAAGAGATTTTTTTTTTTCTTTTATCTCTTCGTTTCGTTTCGCTAGTCTCATCTCTGTGTTCTGTAGCTTGAAAAGGTATTTTTTTTTTCTTTTTTCCTTATTTTTTTTCCTATTTGGATTTGGCGAACAACGTGAAGTTTGTTCGCAACTTTGCTTGGTTTCTGCGGGCGTGATACGGTGCATCAAATTGAAAGTGCCGCTATTTACTGTGAGGAGTGCCGACGCATTTCCAACTAAATAGTTTCCTTCTCGGCTTCTAGAGCCAAATATCTTCTTCTCATATCGGTGATTCTGATATATCCATGAAGAAAAATCTCCCAAGGGGATTGCATTTTTATGCCCAGGTGGGCCCGGGTCGAAATCTTTTGTTTACCAATTTTTGTTGTTTATCTATTACTTCGATGGCTTTCCTTGTCTTCTCTTTGTTGATCTCCAAGAATCCTCACATGGTCTTTAATGAGAACTGTGTCTCCTTTTATATTCTTTAAACAGTAGTTGTACCATTTAGAGTTTCAATCTGATCTACTTTGACTAAGTTTGCTTTGAAGGCAATTCTCCATTCCTTGTTTTTGAAGTGAGGAATGGTCCTGTTCTCTAAATTACAACTGCTAATCTCTCAGCTCAAAAGCCATTTTTGTTCTGGTACGGAGTCCTAGAAGAAGCATCTTCTTCCTCTTGTACTCTTAGAAGAAGCATCTTCCTCTGGAGTACCTGGTAGCTTTTATTCATTAGAAACCAGCATCATATTCATTCTGCTCGAATATCTCGGAAAATACTTAGCTTTATCTAGTTTATCGCAAGGTAAAGTTTTTTCTTTTGAAGTATACTATATATTTTATTTGCAATAGTTCTCAAAGGGACTGCATTTGTTTAATTTCTGATAGATTTAAGGGTCTCAGTGTCTCGCTATTTTATTAGTCCAAAAAAACCCCTAACTCATAAGCTTGCATGTCCTATCTATTTTTTCAGAGTATTTTTTATCTTAAATTGTTTGATGATCAGATATTTTATATTCTTCTTGAAGTACGAAATCTCTATGTAGCAATTGAATCATACATAAAGTCTCTGAATTATCAATTATAGGTTTTCCTGATTATCAAGGTTCTATTTCTTTTTGACAGATCAGTAGTCCAAATTTTTTACATCCTTTTCTGGATTTGGTTGTACCTCAATAGTTGAAATCCATGTAGACACACATGCGTTTACTGCAATCTCTTGTTGATTTCTGTTCTATAATTGATTTGTTCTATTCTAAGTCAACAGCTATTCTATGCTACCTGGGTTTGCTTTCAAGCCAATTCTCTTTCCTTATCTTTTAAGTCATGAATAACATATAGTTACATGCCCCAAATTATTAAATGAAAACCGAAGAAGTTTGCAATGTAAATTTCTTTCATGTGAGCTCCTTTGAAGGTTTCATATCTGCGGAGTATGCATTCTTTTTGTATTTATTAAAAGCCATTATCTGTGCTCTACCTGTGTTTTCCAAACTTCCTTCTAGTCAGCTGCATGGAATTATCTGATCCAAAAACCAACCATCACATTTGTTTTTCCGGAGGGTTTTGCTGTTGTTGAATTTAATTTCAATTTTTATATATCCCGGGAACTCACTTTTTCTCAATGCAGCCATTTATTTTCAAACATTAGATTTCCTATTTATTTTCTTACAACGTCTGAAGTCCTAAACTGAGCAAATGGTTTTATGCGATGAATTTTTTTTTTATAATCTGAATTGATCTGGAATCTGCATTCTCAAAGCTCTAAACTATTGTTTCGCTTTTCTGGATATCCTTGATAAATGGCTTATCATTATTGATTCTTATAGTGATGTGATTCAGATTGTTCATTGCCTTTTGATATAGATTTTACCACAATTCTTTAAATTACCGTCAGATCTTAGTTGCTGAGTGTTGATATCATTAAACAATACATTATTACCACCTGCAAGTCCATTGAATTCCTTCTAAATGCAATGCATTCTAATATCAGTTTGATTTCTTCGATTAATGTTTGCAGAGTAATGCACTTTAAAGACAGCACCAAATGGCTTCACTGGTCCCCGGAGTCCTTCTCAAGCTCCTTCAGCACATGAATACAGATGTCAAGGTTGCTGGTGAGCACCGCTCATCTCTCCTTCAAGTTGTCAGCATTGTTCCTGCCCTTGCTGGCAGTGACCTCTTCTCAAACCGAGGCTTCTACCTTAAGGTCTCCGATTCTTCCCATGCTGCCTATGTATCCCTACCTGATGAGCATGATGACCTCATCTTAAGTGATAAGATCCAATTGGGACAGTTTATTTATGTCGTCCGCCTTGAAGCAGCCTCGCCTGTGCCTATCCTCAAGGGTGTAAGGCCAGTCCCTGGTCGCCATCCCTGTGTTGGGAAGCCTAAGGATATTGTGGCTGCCAGTTCCCTATGCTTCCTTAGTACTGAAAAACCTCGGCTGTCTAATGGCTCAAAGAATGATGCTAACCTGTCTTCAGAAAAAGAGAAGAACAGGCTGGGGAAACAGAATGGAACTATTAGAACTGAGGAGGTTGAAAAGAAAAAGGCACTACTTAGTAAGTCAAGCTCGGGGCTCTTGAAACAAGCAGTGAATGGCAAAGTGGAGAAAAAGGATGCTAATTGTATGAAATCAAGATCAATGAACCCAAAGTCAATGCCTTCATCCCCAACAAGTGTTTATTCATTGCCTGCATCATTCGAGAAGTTTTCCGATGATCTTAAGCAGCAAGCAAAAGTCAAAGGGCTAGAAAAGCGAGCATCTTCAGGATTGAGTTTGTCGGAGAGGGCAGCTTCTGTTTTAAAGGTGGCGACAGCTAGCAGGAAGCTAGCTGTTGGAAATTCAACGGGGAATTTGGTACCAGGCATTGAATCAAATCCCAGGGCTTTGAGAAGGAGCTGGGAAGGGAATGTGGAGACAAAAGGGAGGAACTGTTCAAACTCAAAGGCAGGCAAACTCGAGATGAAAACTGAGGCTCGAAGCACTTCTGTGAGTTTATTGAGACTCTGCCATTCTGGATACATGCTCTTGTATATAAATTTTGAATGGGTAAAGCTAAGAAGCTTTTCTTTTTGTGTGTGTGTTCTTTTGTGTCTTCAAATAATTATTTAGTTTGTTTAGATAATATAATGAAGTAATTTCTAGATAAATGGCTGACATTGATGATATCTTAATAGTGAAACAGGGATTTGTTGGATTTTTATCTTTTTTTATTTGTCTTTCTATGGATAATACAGGAAATTTCTGTTGAATTTTGAAGCAAGCATTTAAGATATGCTTCTAACTAACATTTTGTTTAAGATTAAGACTCTATCTGGTTTTTACTGAAGTACCAAAACATCCCAACCTCTCTTCTTTGTCTTCTTCTTCTTTTTTCTTGCGTGTGTGATCTGGTGGTGTCTTACATGCTTACTTATTAATGTGTCATTTAATCAGCAAAGTGTGCAAAGAAAAAAATGATTTCCACTTTCACATGCTTGATTATATAATGCAGGATTTATGGGTTTAAAGTAATAAAGCCTGGCTTTATAGATGGCAGTTTATCGAGTTTGATATTTATTCTCTTTGGTCCATTTTCATTGTGCTAAAATTATTATTATGCATTATTTTTCGAAGTTCTCATTTGCATGTATTACCTCTTTCATCATTAATAAATAAAAATAAAATAGGGAAATTTCAGTTGCCTTCATGGTGACTTAACAATCCATTAGACTGGAACTACATGTTTGTATTTATTTATTTATTTAAACTTGCAGGTTTCTCAGAAAAAAATGCCATCAAATGATAAGTCTCTAGCTAAGGAGGACAATAAAGTTCAAACTCCTGTAAAGAAGGGCACTGCAAATGCAGCTTCAGATGATTTGGATAAGTTAAATAAACAACGGTCTTCTATCATAAAGAAGACACCAGAAGCCACTAACTTTCTTAATCTTGCTAACTTGGTCAAGTTTGTTCCCAATGGCAGCAAAAGATGGGCAGATGGTAGTGTTTCTTGGGCATCACTTCCATCATCTCTCACAAAACTTGGAAAGGTATGCTACGTAATATCATGTAACATGAAAATTTTAGATTTCTTATAGAGTAAATGGATTGAAATTTTTGCCCATCACATTTTTTCTGATTCATGGATGTTATGTATCTGTTCATTTTAGCTTATAACTATCATCATAGCTCATATATTACAACTGTCTATTTATGTGTTCTCATTAGGTTTTGTTGTTTGATATTAACACCTTATAGTAAACCAGCCGAGTTGCTATATGGCCTAATAGCAAACCACTTAAGCTTTACTAGGCTTTTGCACTGGAGATCTTACTTCACTGGTTTATTAATTCATTTGTTCTGAAGTTACATGTTTTATTCTAGGAGGTTTTGAAGTATAGGGATGCCGCACAACTAGCTGCTGTTGAGGCCATGCAAGAAGCCTCTGCTGCAGAGAGCTTGATTCGATGCTTAAGGTAATCAATTACCTTTATATATTTATTTGCAGCACTAATCCACTTCCACTAACAATCTTAATTCTTGGCTGTTAAAAAAAATACATCCATAGGTGACAAGATCTCAAGGCATTACACGTACAGTTAGTTCTCATTATAGTAATGCTTTGAATTCCTATTCAGGTACATCTTTTCTCCAAACACCAATTCATTTGATGAACTTCTCCCTGTTCTACCATAGAAAGATTGATCATGATTTTTTCTATCATGCTGTGCCATCTTGAAGCAATCTGTTCCATCCTTGAGAAGTCTAATGAAACGTAACAATCTTTCACTTAACCGTAGAGCATCTACCCAATTATTTGTTTGTTAAGCCTATTTGGACTTTGCTATGCAATCCAATGAGTGAATTGTCCTGCCAGAATAAAGTTTGGTAGTTGAGTTTTTCAGTATTTTATGATTCGTCTTTGGGAATTTGAGATTGAAGTGATAATTCTCTGAGGCATTTTTGCGAGAGGTTTTGGAAGTAGTCCAGAAATGACTTTTATCTCCTAAAACTTTGTTTGACTGTATTAACTTTTATCAAATATACCAAGGAACTCTAGATCTGTATGATAGCCTTTGATACCTACATCGTGTCTGAGTTAATGATGGGGATGGGTGGGCTTATAATCTTTTGATTTTTGATGGTGACAAGGATAGTCACAGCTTTAAGGTAGTAAAAGCAGACCAGCCGTCCATTCTCTCATGGAGAGTGTTTTGATGCCTTCTTGATCCTCCATGTTTACCACCCTAGCACTTTTAGATCAAAGCATGCGTAGTGGCAACTTAGGATTGACCCTTTTTTGTTGTATTATGGCGTGATAGATATTTCCTTGTACAAGAAGCAAGAGTCAAAGAATGAAGATTCTGGGAAGAACATTGAAGAAGACAGTGGAGACTTAGGATTGGCCTGTTTTTGTTATTAGGGCATGCTAGATATTTTCACACTAAGTAAAGAAAGGGTTCAAGGATGAAGATGGAAGGAATTTTTTTCTTTAAATATATATAGGTTGGGGAGAAATGGTGATGGATCCATTCTTCGGCCAATGCAAATTCTTAGATTGTATGCAGGTTTGTCATTCAACATTGAGAAAGTGTTGAATGGCTTTTGATAGCCACTTGCATCGAGTAGACATCCTTCTATGAGTGAACTTCCATATACTTCAAATTGTGTCGGTGATCCATTAATGGGAACACTGTGGAAGTGCCTACTGAAGAACTGCTTCATCCTGCATATGGGTTCAGGTTGTATCTTTCGCATGAAAGAATGATTCACTCTTTATTCACTCTTTTTTTGTGACATCAATCGTTGGATCGCGCAATAGCCACTTTGACATCTGTGTAATAAATTGAAGAAAGGTTGGAGTGACTTGGAAGCTGTGCAAGGCGTGATCCAATGGTTGCCATCGCGAAAGAAGATCGATCATTCTTTCACGCGAAAGATACACAACCCGAACCCCTTGCATACAGGGTCCAGATTCTTGGTCCATGTGTCTTGATTTTCTGATTACAGAAAACTATTCAGCAGATGCAACGGCAAATCTGATCCTTGTTCCAAACTTCATCTTAGGGTGTCTGAGGCCGATCAATCCAGATGCGTTACTTCGAGCTTCTGTCTTGAAGGATCGTATCAGTGGAACGCATCGGTTGCAGAAGTGCTTTGTTTTCTGAAAGGAGGTATCATTATTCCAAGCCTGAGAAGAAATTTACTTGCAAGTTGGTAGACTGTCACAAATAGGAACCTTTGGGAAAGTGCTTGAAGGTGAATGACATTTTAAAGGACATAGCAAGGTTTTGGATTCGATGGGAAGGTGTTGCTTCTGAGAAGAGAGCTCTTGCTATTAGACCTGTTAAACTAATTTCCTTTTTGTAATTCTGTTTCTCTGAGTTCTTTTCTTGTATTCGTTTCAGTCTCGTGAAATGAATCGATGGGTAATCCATCTTTCATCTCTCAAAAGAAATAAGTCATTTAGAATGGTAAATATAGGTCTTTCATCTCCAAAAGAGCAGCATTAATAGATAAAAACACTATTCATCTTAGCATTTTTGCAGTGCTCTAAATGCTAGAAATTATCTCCAAATTTTGCATGCCCAAAAATTGTTATAAGTCAAATAATCCTCCCGGTGAATTCAAACTTGATAAAATATCAGTTGAAATTCTGCTTTATTATTCATTGTTTAATTGCATATTACACTGATAATACATTGGTAGGCACTGATGATCTCTTAATTGACACTGTTGTTTGTGGGTGCGTTTCCTTGTAGTATGTACGCGGAGCTAACTTGCACCGCCAAGGAGGATAACCCCCAGCCGGCGGTGGAGCAATTCCTAGACCTTTACGGCTCCCTGTCCCGCGCCTCCCTCGTCGCCGAGTCCCTCGTCAAGACCGCGGTAACCTCACCTGACCAGTCCCACGGCAGTGACCACATCCCGTTGGAAGCCCTCAAGATCTCCGCCGACAAGCGCCGCCGCGCTTCCTCCTGGGTCCGCGCCGCCCTCGCCACCGACCTGTCCACCTTCTCCCTCTACCACCACAAGCCCCACCTTCCGCCGCTCCCTGCCACCGCTGCCGCTGTGGCGGTGGTCCTCGACGTCCCATCCAAGACGGCGGCGGCGTCCTCTCGGCCGTCTCCGGCGGCGTCGCCGACGGGTTCCAGTTCAGCGAAGCTGTCGCCGGCGGCGACCCCGCGGGGGAAGGCGCGGGGGGCGGCGGCGCCGCCGTCCCTGCCGACGGAGTGGGCCCGCGGGGGAGGACTGGGGGAGGGGGCGGAGCTGGCGCGGGCGCTGAGGGAGGAGGCGAGAGGGTGGTTCGTGGGATTCGCCGAGCGGTTTCTGGATGCAGACGTGGCGGCGCCGGGGCCGTCGGATCGGGAGCAGGTGGCCGGGATGCTGTCGCAGCTGAAGAGGGTGAACGATTGGTTGGACGGGAACGGGCGGCGGGGGGAAGGGGAGGAGGCGGAGGCGACGGTGGCGGACGGGGAGGACGGCTGTAGGAAGGGGGAAGGCGTGCGAGCGGAGACGGTCGAACGGCTGAGGAAGAAGATCTACGAGCACCTCCTCGCCCACGTGGAGTCCGCAGCCGTCGCGCTTGGCGGCGGGAGCCCGGCCGTGGCGGCGGCAGCAGGCGGAGAGCGTCCCGGTCGGAAAGGGTGATCGAATCTTCTGCTCGAATCTCGATTCGATTTATTCCTTGCAATTGGATTTGTGGTCCCGTGATGGGTCGTGGCATTTTGTAAGAGGGTTACGTGCCGGGATCCTAGCGCGCACCGATCCTGTGATTCTGTTTGATGGTCGCCATGTCAGCAGTCCGCCCGAAGTTTGAAAGCCAAGTTGATGAGTGCGTATAGAGTTCTTTTTCCTAATATATGAAAAAAGAAATTTTGGTGAGCTAAAAATTGCAACAATCTGGGCTTCATGCCTGATACCTTTTCTTCTTATTTTCTAGCCTTAATTATTGCTGAAGTTGTATTTATATGTGCGGAAAAAGTGGAGAGGTGCATTGTCTTGCTAGGCTTCTTGGTATTTATTATTTTGTTTTCCAAACATTCAGTTTGAAATAGTTGATCTTTTAGGGGGTGTTTGGTAACCCCAATAGGATCACCACCGGTGATCTAAATGCTGGAATGATTTGATCCCAAGTGATCTAGGATCAATGTGTTTGATAGGCTATGGTCTAGTGATTAAAAATTTCTAGGTGTCCATGAGTAACTTGTTTGGTATGGTATGGAGATCAAGATCATCGGCCATATAATACCACAAATACACCTGATATATCTTAGATGGATTTTTTTATGTATTTTTAATTCTCATAAATCAAAAATATAGGTCAATATGCTAATTCTTATAATAGCTCCATAATTTTGTCACATATTCTACTTTTAGTAGCCATTATTATATATTTATTAATCATATAAAATATATTATAATAAAATATTAATAAATTTATCATATATTAATTATTAATATATTTTATAAAAATATATTTATTACTCCTATAAATTATTAATCTTATAAAAATATGTTATTTTTTGTTATAGAATTAATATTTTTATTTTTATTTGTAAAGATTTTTTAATACTAATAATTATTTTGATTAGGAAAATAAGGTAAATAGGAGTAATATATTAAATATTTTCATTATATAAATATAAAATATAATAATATATTTCTACTATAATTTAAAATTATCCTTCGATAATAATAGGATAATAATATGATTAGTAATATATAATATCAACATAATATTATATATATGTATTATAACATAATATTATATATATAATATATTGATGGTATATTGATATATCAATTTTTCTACTAAATTGAGGGGTATTTTTGTCTTAACTTTCAACCCACGATCACTGCTCTGGGGTGATCTTAAATTTCCGACCTCAAGGACGGATATTCCATCATTGAGTTGGGCGGTGATTTGAGGAATGAAGGTGATTTAGGATCACTGCCACATAGGATCACTGTGGTGCAACCAAATAAGGTGATCTCATCATCTCCACCCATATCACCCTTGATCATAGGATGATCACCCCATACCAAACGCCCCCTTAGAGGAGTTAGAAAAAGGAAAAAGGACCTTAATGGCTTGTTTCGCGCCCTGTGGGCTGCATGTCGAGAGCGAAATATGGATGCCTACGTGTCAGCAGTCGGTGTTCGACCGATTTTCCATCTCTTGTTTGCAGATCATCTCTTTCTAGTCAGGGCGAGGACGAGTGACATGCCGACTCTCAAAGATATTTTGGAGGACTATTATGAGGCATTAGGTCAAAGAGTAAACCTTCACAAGTCTACCATCTGTTTTAGTCTGAAGACGGAGTTGTGAGTGAAGCGGGCTATTAAGAGGCTTCTTGGCATGAGGAGGAAGGGGTTGTGGAGTTATTTGGGCTTCTCCATCATTGGAAAGAGAATGCAAGTGTTGGAGTGCCTCGGTATGGTGCAGTGTATCTTGGAGGACGGGAGAGCGGCCTCATTATCCATGATGGATAGGCTGATGCTGGTGAGATCGGTCCTGAGCTTCATGCTGGTCTATTCCATGTTCAATACAGTCATTCCAAAGGCTGTTGATGAGGATTGAGCGTCTTCTCCGGAGTTTTCTGTGGGGCTCCTATGGCAGCAGACATAGGATGCACCTGTTGGTGTTGGAGACGGTCTGCCAGCTGACTCGTAAGGGAGGGCTGGGTGTCCAGTCTCTTCTCATGAGGAGAGGGGCTGATTGCTCGGCATGCGGTGAGACTGGTACTTGAGTCGCAGTGCTTTTGGAGTCAGGTGATGATTGTCCGCTATGGATCGGTTACGGCAGGTGGGGTAGTTTAGAGTGGCCGGAGGTGCTCCTTCCTCTGGAGGAAGATCTGCAGGTACGTGCCTACTATCTTAGCTAACATCATGTGTCTGATTGGTGATGGGTACAATATGGATGTTGTGGAGGACTCTTGGGTAAATACTCTTCTGGTGAGGCTCTAGGTGACCATGATAAAACTTAAGGCCGTGGATGGTCTAGGGTTTGCGATCTTCGCCGCCTTGATGGGGTAGGGTGGGATACCAATCAGATCAGCTATCTGTTTGGTGAGCACCTCGCGGAGAGAGCCCAATCGTCGACAGTTCTAGGGAGTGTTGGTGTGGATGTGAGGGTTTGGTCTGCGTCCTGCAGTCATGGAGTTAGAGTGAGAGACATCTATGACCTTCTTCAGTGTAAGCAGCATTGAAGGCAGGATTGCGTCTAAATTTGGAGGTTCGGTCTTCACCCGAGGGTTGCCATGTTCCTCTGGAAGGTGGTTTGGGGCCGGCTACTGACGCGATCGGTGCTGAGTGGGCATGGACTGGGCATCCAACCACAGTACCCTAGGTGCTAGGTAGAGGATACTGTGGACCACGTTCTATTTAAGTACAATCGAGCTAGGAGAGTTTGGAGACTCGTCGATATCTTATCGGACGCTCGGTGTCTGTCGGGCCTAGGGGTGGCAATCGGATCGGGTCGAATCATAAACGGGTCGGGTCACATGCAGGTCGGGTCAAAAAATCATAAACCTGAATCCGACCTGTTTATTAAACAGGTCGGAAATTACAACCTGAACCTGACCTGTTTATTAAACAGGTAACCCGATCCGACCCGTTTAACATGTTTAATAAACATATAACCTGTTTATCCAACTTGACCCGACCTGTTTAACCTATTTGCTCAACCTGACCCGTTTAACCTGTTTAGACCTGTTTAACCTGCCCAACCCGACCTGTTTAGACCTGTTTAGACCCGTTTAACCTGTTTAGACCTGTTTAACCTATTTAACCCGTTTAACCTATTTAGACCTGTATAACCTGCCAACAGTTAAACGGGTTAAACGGGTCAGACAACTAAAACCCGTATCCGACCCAATTAATAAACAGGTTAAACGGGTCGACCTGTTTATGATCCGAACCTGTTTAGGCCAAACCCAAACCTGTTTATGGGGGGTCGAACACGGATCGGGTTGGCGGATCGGGTCATATTTTGCCACCCCTAGTCGGGCCCCTTTACCCAAGCGCTTAGACGGTGGGCCGCCGCTCCTCAGGCTTGGTATGTGGCAATTGGGGTGATTTACATTGCTTAACATATTTGGCTAGCCAGGAACACCTGAATATTTGGAAAGAGCAGCCTTATACCTAGGTTCGTTGTGGAGCGGGCCCATGTACAAGCAGTGGAGATCACCTATGTAGGTCCATCAGACAGGCCTTTGATAACTCGGGGCATCTAGGGCTCTATAGATGCTCTTGTAGCACCAAGGATGCTATTTTTCACCTAGGAGCCCCAGCCCTTGAGTTTTCTTAAGGTCAACTTCGATGGATGCGTACTGGATGGTGGCAGGAGGGGTGGTACAGACTTTGTGATCAGAGGCCTAGACTCTAGGAAGGTTGTTGCTGGTGAGTGCTTGATCTTTGATATTTCTATTTCTGGGGCGGAGCTGAGGGCAGCTTAGGCTGGTCTATATTAAGCCTAGCGTGTTCTGCGGAGCAGCACAGTTGCTCAAGGATAACTTAACTACGGTGATTGGTTGGATTTAGGGGTGTACCGGCAGCATGGGTGGTTGCCACCCATTGCTCGGGATATTCGGGCCATGGCAGGTGGAGATGTTGCTTTTCAGGCTTAGCATGTCTGCAGAAAGGCCAATGGAGCTGCAAAATAGATAACCTCATGTGTGGCCGACTACTCTAGGAGAGCTCTTTAGATTGGTGGGAGGGAGCTGCTTAGAGTACTCCGAGACTTGTTATTTTTTGATATTTTTAGATATATTTATACTAAAAGTATATAAGTCATTTGTTGTAGCGAAAAAAAAGAGTTGACATAGTTATCTAATTCAATTAACTTTTGACCTTCCGCAGATGAAACTAAGCACTAAAAGGCAAAGACACAAGAATAATGGCCATCTAATATCTTACAATACATAAGCTGAAAGAACAGAATACATCCAATTGCTCCGATGTATGAACTTATCAGATGGATATATTAATAAAACATGGACCTTCAAGGTAGACCTGATCACGGTCCGGTTCTAACCGAGGAATCGGACCGTAACCGAACCGGAAAGAACCGGACCGGAACCGGAACCGTGTCTCGCAGTTCTTAACCGAACCGGAACCTTGAGGAATATGGTTTGGTTAAGGTTCCAGGTTTGATGGAACCGGAACCGGCGGTTCGGTTCCAGTTCGAACCGAAGAAATGACTATTTTACCCCTCCTAACAACTAAAAATGGCTAGTTTGAGGGTCATTTTGGAAAACATTCAGTGCTGGAGGTCAAATCTTAGATGAGCGACGATCTTGTTTAAGGCCGAATAACTTGGAAGCCGAAACATGTGTTGACGATTGGAGAAAGGCAGAACGTAGATTACAAGATAACACATTTGAGGACAGTGAAGACTTATTTGACATTGGAACTAGCGGATCGTCTACAGCCGGCAGCAATGATAGTGATTGATCATTGAGGTAAGGGGGTTAATTGCTCAACCATGAAGGTAAGTGAACTACGAGAGCTTTGATTCATCTAAACCCCAAGAGGATACGTAGGTGGCTTAATTTTAATTAAGTTCAAGCCTAATTTTATCTTTTTTTTTCCATTTATAATAAAATAAATTAGTTCCAAATTTATTTAATGTAATTTATTATTATTTTTATATTGTTATCTAGTTGTATTATTAAAATTTACTTTGATAGTAAATAATAAGATGAGGTACAAATTATCATTTTGTATTAATACACAATCTATTTTTTTTTCAAAATTTTATAATTTATGTTGAAAAATCGAAATCGGAACTGTTTAGAATCGGAACCGAACCGACTATTTTCAGTTCCGGTTAAGGTTCTAGGTTTTTGTGGAACCGGTGGTTCCGGAACCGTGGTTAGGTCTACTTCAAGGCAAGGATCAAAGATGAACCCCAAGAAAAATAAGACAAATATAATTGTCCTACGATGCAAGAAAATCTGGTTGGGCTCAAATCAAGGTCAGGGTTGTGGAAAAAATTACTGGCCGTGCGCATTTTGAAAAAGGGAATGCTCGTTGGGCATTTTACGTTTTGGATTAAATGGGCGCGCCAGCTGGCGCTTTAAGGAATAATCTAAATGCGCACGGCCGAGTCTCGGGCCGCGTGCGCGTTTGAATATAGAAACGACCGTTGGGCGTTTTCACTAATTGAGCCAGCGTCCGCGGGCGCTTAATTACCGCGTGAAGGATGCGGACGCGTCCGCAAAATTACCGGAATGCTCCTGCGTAAAACCTCTATATAAACCTCCTATTTCATCCTATTTGATACACAAAAAATTAGAGAAAAATATTGAAGAAATTTTGGAGAAAAGTTCTTCCTCCTCCTAGCCACTTGTGATTTTTATTCTTGCTCTTTTATATTTTATTTTATCCTTTTACTTTCGTTCTTCGCTGGATCTGCAAGTCCGATCGGGTTCGCTTTGACTTCTTCTGAGATGTGCCGAAGAAGAAGTTGTAGGATCGTCGTATCTCAGAGGAGGATTGCCGAGAGATCCATACCTGAGGGTAAATACTTTTTTGGGACAATGTCTATGCGCTTCGACCTGCCTTCAATTAGGCCACTTTTTTTCTACCTTTATTTTTAATTTAATATTAGTAGATCTGTAGGATTTGAAATTCTATGATATAAATTTATTTAATGCATAGATTTATTTTGTGCTAGAATAAATTTATTTTGCATTAAAATAGAATTATTTGGATGTCGAATGATATATATATATATATATATATATATATATATATATATTATTCCTTTTAAGATTTTTCATTAATTGCATTTATAGATTTATTTGTTTATTTAGATAGTATATTGCTAACAATCCAAATAAGTAATTGTTTATTTTTTGTTAGTAATATATAATTCATTAAATCCTTTATTACAATTGTGACATATTAGATTTTAATTAAAATAATTATTTTGCTATCATAAAAATTAATAATCAATTATTATAAAAAGGTAATAATTTGTTTAACCTCCAAGAGGTTTATTATACCTCCATTTGGACTCCTCAAGGAGTAATTTTCAGATCCCATTCAAATAGAAAATTCGGAAATTGGTTAATATATAATAATTTAATTTATTGAATTGACTTATTAGATCTCAATCAATTATTCTAATAAGATAATAAATTTTATAATTCATTGAATTGACATTTTAGATCTCAATTATAATAATTGATTTGTTGGCACTAAATTAGTAATCAATTATTCTAATAAGGAAATAAATCAATTCTAATATATATAATTCATTGAATTAATAAATTAGATTTCAATTACAATAATTGCTAGCATTAAATTTAGTAATCAATTATTACTAAAAATTAAAAAAAAATTAGTTAATCCATAATAATAAATTTAAGTTTGCACTTAGGTTTTTCTAAAAATTGAATTTGTGTGATTTCTAGTGACTATATCCACTAACTAATAGTGTCAAAGAAAAACTTGTCAAAAAGACATACGTGCCTAAGAAAGGCTGGTACTTAAGTGAGCCTAGTGCTCCACCACCGATCTGGAGCTGGTCTGGTTATTAGTTTTTTGGATATATCAATTTGATATCCAAAGTTCAATATAAATATTAGTGCAATCTTTTGACATAGACTTTTTGCCTTCATTCAGGTTTTTGTCTCTATTTTGTAACCCTGATCCTATGGCCTCAACTACTAGTGACCACCTTAGTGCCAAACTTAAAAAATTTGATGGCCATAACTTTAGGGGGTGGCAGAACCAAGTACGGTTCTGGCTCACCACATTGGGGTTGATCTCAGCCATAGGTGAAAGTACTACTAAAGTTGATAACGGGTCCAACCCAACTACTTCACGATATGCTACTCACCAAAACTCAACCTCTTCCAACACTGAACCTTCTGCCTCCACTAGCACACCCTCTAGGACACCTGATGAGATAAATTATCATTGTATCCATAGAATCCTAGATGCTCTTTCTGAGAGGTTGTATGATATCTATTATATAGCTAAGAGTGCCAAAAAACTCTAGGACACCCTAGATAGCAAATATGGTCTTGATGATGCTGGGGTAAAAAGGTTCAAGGCCTCCGATTTCAATAATTTTAGGATGGTGGACTCAAAGCCTATGAATGACCAAATCCATGATTTTGAAACTCTGATCCACCAGCTTAGGGTTAATGGAACTAATTTGGATGAATCATTTCAGGTAGCCTGTCTGATAGATAAACTACGTACTTTCTGGTCTGATTTTGCTAAGACCCTGAGCTATACCCAAGGAGTTCTCACCCTAACCCAAGTCTTGAACTCCATTAGGATTGAAGAGCAGCACATGCTCAGGAGTAATACCTCTACTGGACCCAAGAATAATACATATAATGTAGAGGCCCCTCTTAAGAAAAATCAGAATCGATCCTTCCGTAAGAACTTCAAAAAGACACCCTACAACCCTAAAAACCCTAACCACCACTACAATGGGAAACCTATTCAATCTCAGGAGCGGAAGAAGAAGAAAGAGGAAGGTGGTGCTCGTTTCTATTATGTGTGTGGTCGGACCAACCATTTGTCTCCCCAGTACTTCCATAAGAAGACTGCACCTCTTCAATCTAAGAAGAAGGGTCCACACACAACCAGTGCTCAAGTCAACATGGTGACTTTCGGCAAACAGCTCGGAGGTGCGTGTGCTAGGAGTAGAACGTGTGGACTTAAAGCTTATCTCTGGAAAAGTTCTGTTCCTGCACGACGTCCAACATGTTCCAGTTGTTAGGAGAAACCTCATTAGTGGTTCATTGCTTGTCCATCAAGGCTTTCGTCTTGTTTTTGAGTCCAATAAGTTTGTAATTTCTCATGGTGTAATATTTATTGAAAATGGTTCCTAAGTGAAGGATTGTTTAAGTTGAATGTAATATCTCCTTTAATGAATGAAAATCTTTTGATTATGAATATATAATCTCTTTCTATTTGGCATGGTAGATTAGGTCATGTAAATTATAATTCAATTAAGCAACTTATGAACCTGAATCCAATACCAAAAAGTGATCTTAAGAACCATGAGAAATGTCAAATTTGTGTAGAAGCAAAACTCCCTAAGAAGCCTTTTAAATCTGTTAATAGGGATTTAGATCTATTAGAGTTGATCCATTGTGATGTTTGTGACTTGGGTAGAACTTCTAGGGGAGGTAACAGATACTTTATGACCTTCATGAAATAACTGCACTCTATTCTCCCCAATCAAATGGAGTAGCAGAAAGAAAGAATAGGACTTTAATGGATATGGTTAACTCTATGCTGATAAGCTCAGGAGTACCAGAGAATTTGTGGGGGGAAGCTTTAGTTTCAGCCTGTTATATCCTTGATAGGATGTCCTCTAAAAATAATTATCTAACTTCATATGAAGTTTGGAAACATAGAAAACCAAATCTTAGTTATTTGAAAGTATGGGGGTGCTTAGCAAAAGTAAAAATACCTGATTTTAAAAGAAAGAAAATAGGACCTAAAACAGTGGATGCTATATTCATAGGTTATGCAGCCAATAATAATGCCAATAGATTTCTGGTGATTAATTCGGAAGAAAGCGATATTGTAACAACATCATCATAGAAGCCAGAGATGCAACATATTTGAAGACACCTTTCCACTTAAGACTAGAGTAGATAGTGGTATAGCTAGTAGCTCTAGTAGAATAAGGACAAGTGAAGTAGAAGTAGAAGCAGAATCTAGAATGAGTAAAAGATCCAGGATAGAGAAAATATTTGGAGATGACTTCTATACCTTTCTTATAGTAGACTCTCCAACTACCTTTGAGGATGCAATGAAATTCTTGGATTTACTTTTTTGGAGAGAAGCTATGGACAATGAGATGCAGTCCATCCTCCAAAATCATACTTGGGAATTGATTAATCTTCCTTCTGGCTATAAAACTATAGGGTGCAAATGTATCTTTAAGAAGAAACTTAGGCTAGATGGCTCTGTAGATAAATTTAAGGCTAGATTAGTTGCCAAGGATTTTACTCAGAGACCTAGGGTAGATTTCTTTGATGTCTATGCACCTGTAGCTAGAATTACAACTATTAGGATCCTTATAGCATTAGCCTCCATCCATAGATTAGTAATTCATCAGATGGATGTCAAGACAGCTTTTCTAAATGGAGACTTAAATGAAGAAATCTATATGGACCAGCCAGAGGGATTTGTAATTCTAGGCCAAGAAAATAAAGTTTGCAGACTAGTCAGATCTCTTTATGGTCTTAAACAAGCACCCAAGCAATGACACTTGAAATTTGATGAAACCATAATAACATTTAGATTTGAAATTAATAGCACAGACGAATGTGTATATCACAAGAGAGTTGGATACAAATTTGTGATCTTGTGTCTCTATGTAGATGATATACTGCTCTTTGGAACAGATTTTCAGATAATTGATGAAGTAAAATAATTCTTAAGTCATAAATTTGATATGAAAGACTTGGGACAAGCTGACTTAATTTTAAATACCAAAATAATTAGAAGTGCAAATAGAATTAAGTTATCCCAAAGTCATTATGTTGACAAGATACTCAATAAATTTAATTATTCCGATTGTCAGCCTATCTCTACTCCCTTTGATCCTTCTATACACTTTAAGAAGAACTTAGGAATTCCTATCCTTCAAAGCCTATATGCTCAAATTATAGGCTCACTAGGATTCCTAGTAAATTACACCAGGCCAGACATAGCATATGCTGTAAATAGACTTAGTAGATATACTATTAATCCAAATAGAGATCACTGGATAGCATTAGAGAGGTTCCTTAAGTATCTTAAGGGTACCAAGTCCTATAGTTTGCACTTTAGTGGGTTTTCTTCTGTTCTAGAAGGCTATAGTGATGCCAACTGGATCAGCGATACCTTAGATGTTAAATTCACCACAGGATATGTCTTTCTCTTAGGAGGTGCTACTGTGTCTTGAAAATCTACCAAACAAACCTTGATATCTAGGAGTACTATGGAGTCTGAACTGATAGCTTTAGACACCACTAGTACTGAGGCTGAGTGGCTTAGAGATCTACTTATAGACCTTCCTGTAGATGAGTCATCTTTACCACCTGTCTTCTTACATTGTGACTGTAAATCTGCCATAGATAAGTGCAACCAAGAAAATGCCAATGTAAAAATAAACAGGCACTTAAAAGTGCATCATAAATCATTAAGATAAAAATTGAAAAATAACGTCATTGCTTTAAATTTTGTAAAATTAGAAAACAATTTGGCTGATTAGCTTACAAAAAGTTTATCCAGAACAGTGGTTCTAGAGTCGTCGAGGGGGATGGGGCTTAGCCTATAAAGATAGATCACCACGGTGGGAATCTAACATTAAAAGGTTCAATGGATAGAAACAAACCAGAGTGTAACTAAGAGGAGCACTATTTTATGTTTTCCTCATCCCTATAGTGCTAGTGCTCATAAAAGCAAGTGGTAGGATGAGTTTGTTTGTATAACTCTTAATGAGTCCGAGACCCAAGAGGCATGAGCTTCCTTGCTAGCTTCCTTATTAGGACTCACCTATATGTGCAGTCGTAAGGCCGCGATTATGGAAAAATGGCGATTCCCTAAAAAGCACATAATAGATACCTGCGCATGGCCATATTAGCACAACCCGCTTAGAACCCAGATCGGGCTATATTATGTGTGCTATTGATTTATTCTGAGTCATGGACCGAGGTTCAAGCTTAAGACCATCTTGGCTCCACAGATGTAATCAATTGTCACTAAGTGAAGGTTCAAACCGGAAGATACCTACACCTATTACATAATATAAGATATCCAACATTTTGTTTTGATTTTAAAATTATTTTAAAAAAATAATTTTTGTGGGGGATTGTGGAAAAAATTAATAGCACGCAGTTTATTGGACCGCGTGCGCATTTGAAAAAGGGAACGCCCATTGGGCGTTTTTCTTTTGGATTAAATGGGCGCGCCCGCTGGCGCTTTAAGGAATAATCTAAATGCGTACGTGGCCGAGTCTCGGGCCGCGTGCATGTTTGAACATAGAAACATCCGTTGGGCGTTTTCACTAATTGAGCCAGTGCCCGCGGGCGCTTAATTACCGCATGAATCTGCGGACGCATCCACAAAATTATCGGAATGCTTCTGCGTAAAATTCTTATATAAACCTCCTATTTCATCCTATTCGATAAACGAAAAATTAGAGAAAAATATTGAAAAAATTCTGGAGAAAAGTTCTTCCTCCTCCTAGCCACTTGTGATTTTTATTCTTGTTCTTTTATATTTTATTTTATTCTTTTACTTTCGTTCTTCGCTGGATCTGCAAGTCCGATCAAGTTCGCTTTGATTTCTTCCGAGACGTGCTGAAGAAGAAGTTGTAGGGTCGTCGTATCTCAGGGGAGGATTGCCGGAAGATCCGTACGTAGGGGCAAATATTTCTTTGGGACAGCGTCTACGCGCTTCGACCTGCCTGCAATCAGGCTACTTTTTTATATCTTTATTTTAAATTTAATATTAGTAGATCTGTAGGATTTAAAATTCTATGATATAAATTTATTAAATGCATATATTTATTTTGTGCTAGAATAGATTTATTTTGCATTAAAATAGAATTATTTGGATGCTGAATGATATATATATTATTTCTTTTAAGATTTTTCATTAATTGTATTTATAGATTTATTTGTTTATTTAGATGATATATTGCTAACAAGGGTGAGATTCAAGACTCGGTCACTAGTCTCCAATATGCATTGATTTCAGCATTTGAGCTAGCCGGTATAATCAAATTAGATAATTAATATCATAAACTAGAAATTTAGAGGATCCGGACGATTTCAAATTGGTTTACCATCAATAGCAAGTTAAAATGAATCAATATACCCTCCTATCATGTCAAAACAATGAATATTTCTATTTTATGAGGCTAATTGTTAATCACCCTGTGATTCTCCGTTGTAAGAATTTTGTAGTTCTTGGATATGAGGCAAATCTTACACATTCCATTAGCATTTTTCTTAGATACAACTTATGATTTACTATTCAAAATGCATGTGCTGGCACAATAGTTCTGTCTGATGTCTTATATGTTCCTAAAGTAACAAAGAATTAGCTGACCCTATTAGTCCGTTCTTTCAAGAATAGGAGTATAACCTTTTTGCTTCTTATAATACCATTTCCTCCGCTTAATGGATAGCTCATTGCACCTTCTCCTCTAAACAAAAGAAGCTCTAAGGATGAAAATTTTTTTATTTTCTTTTTTTGTATTTTATCAATGTAGGTTTTTCCTTCATCTCATTAGCTCATTCAAAAAGATGGAAAAAAAAATACTCACAAATACACCCAAAAAAAAACTCCAACACCATTTATTTTGTGCCAAATGTTTACCTAGTGATGCATGCATGAGGGAGGACAATGGATCTTACTCGCAACTGCCTTGTATATGGTTATTGCTTTACTTCCTTAGCATTCAATCTGACGGTACCTTGCACCACAAGAAGCGAGCAAAGATATTGCTATTAATTTTCTAATTTAGTTAAGACAAAAGGAAAAAAAAGAGAAAACTATCATGCCCCCGACCTGGGATCATGAGCCGGAGGTTGTGACAAGCACTCCATATTCATAGGAAACTCTTCTCACGAGCATGCAAGACATCTCATCATGATATCCTAATCAAAGAGCAAAAATAATTTAAATAATAATGTTTAAATTCTAATTAAATAACATAACTAAAAGCCTTACAAAATTAATAATACTCCAAAATCTTGCATCAATCTAAAATAAAATCTAATTTAAATAGATATGTCAAAATTTTATCTCTAATCACTCTCGCATGATAAATCTCTGAGTGTAGCTAATTCTTTGGATCTGTAAAAATAGTAAAAAATCGTATAATGAGTTAGACAACTCAGTAAATAATGAATATCTTAACTAGATAATATATTTATATAATAATATAAAATATAAATATAAATTATAATGAATCAGTATAAAAACGTAATCAATTTTATTTTAAAACACAAATCTATATAATCTATATCTTTCAAATATTTATATATGTAATCATAAATCTAAATCAAAACAAATCACATTCAACTTAACAGCTTTTAACTATGGCCACTCTTATACCCTGTGGTTAGGCTAGAAATAGAACCATACTTATATTTTGCTGAATAGGCTAGAGTACTTCACTTATACCTTGCGGAGTAAGCCAGAATACCGCACTTATACCCCACGAAGTGGCCAGAATCAATAATAGTCAGAGTGCCAATGCATAACTTTCAATTGGTAGGGTTCAGAATATAGTCAGGCCGAGAGTTTAAATCTGATACGTATCAAAGTTTTTTTTATAAAATAATAGATATATCATAGTCCAATTAAAATATGCATATACAATGTAAGAACACTAAATAATTTAACAATAGTCCTAAAAATATTATTCTAATTTATATATCTATTTTTCATTCAAATTACCATCTCGTAAAATTCATTAATCACATATAAATTCATTAACAATTTATTCTATATTAAAATAATATTATATAAATGAAGAATCTAGAAAAGATAGATTGTTACTTACTTTGTGAACAAATCTAAACTATCAATCCAATTAATTTCGATTTTTTTCAGATACTAATATTTAAAAATTATATTTTTAATTAGAATTAGTATGATTATTCCAAAAATAAAACTATAATTCCAATACCCTCATAGGGTTGGCTTAATATAAGTGTCAGCATCCTGGTCAGTCCGATCAAAGTGATTTCATCGAGTCATGCTCGAATTGGGATACAGATAGTTCAACAGAGATCGGAGATGATCAAATCTAACAGTGTTTGGCAAAAACAAGGGTGGAGGCTTGCATACTGTCCGACGACTCTGAATCAGGACCCTTTACCTAGGTCAATCCAAAAATCACTAAGAGTTGTACTTACGGGGTTCAATCAACTCTAGAGAGAGAAAGTTGAGGTAGAGAGAAGAGAGAAGAGAGAGAAGAGAGAAAGTCTAGATAGAGGAAAGTCTAGTGGGGAGAAAAGAAAATAAGAAAAGAGAGAGGAAAGAGAAAGAGAGAGGAGAGAGAAAGAAGAGATAGAGAGACTCTCTTTTTCTTCTCCAAAATAGGAGAGAGTCGGTCTCTCCCTTTTCTCTTCAGTCAGAGAGGGTGGCAGCCCATGCTGGCGCAGCCCCGGGCGATGGTGGCCACAACGGCTCTCAGTTGCAGTTATCGCCGGTAACGGTAGCTGGAGGCGGCAAAACTTCAAAGAAAAATGGGCCGAAACAGGGCACCCTATTTCATATGGTTTTTCGGTGATCTGCTGGCCCAAATCTCATCTAAAATAACAAGAGAGAGAGAAGAGAAAACGAGGATCTATCTCACTCCAGCGAGGTAGTCCAACGGCTTCTTTCGGCGCCAAATCGAGAAAGAAGATCGGAGGAGGAGCTTGGGATCGGTGGTTTGATTTCGAGTGAACTTGAAAGAGGAGGAAGGGGGTCTTTAAATAAGCAATCTCGACCTTATGCAGCCGGTTTTTTGGTGACAATGGAACTCCAATTACCATTGCGATCGGAAAGGAAGAAGACTCTCAGCCGGAGTTTTCTTTTCGATCTGTCCACACGTGCGTCGCAAGTAAAGCCCAAAGCCAAAATATAGCTGGGCCGGTTAAGTGGACCGGGCTAGTCCACTAGTTTCACAAAAACCTTCTCACTATCTACATGGAACAATAATCTCTCTTCCTCTTGCTCTCTTGCAAAATTCTATCCAAGCCTGTTTGTGATGAGTTATTTATTAAAATAAAAATTTCAGCCTCTTACTAAGGAGCCCATATCATTAGGATGCCTCTTTTTATAAGATAATAATAGCAAGATACAAGAAATTTGGACCTCTGAAATCACAAAATTTCTTTTTCAATACGGGAGTCATTGGTTTCCAATAAAATTGGTTTGATCAATGCTTAAATACTATATAGACGAATATTAGGAGATTTGATAGGCTTGAGTAGGGAAAAAAGCACAATAAAAGAAACGCAGCTTCCTTGCTCTTTCCATTATATTTTTGAAAAGGAACTAATTATTTTACCAAAAAAAGAATTAATTATATGGGTCCCATAAATATTATCAGAAATAGTGTGAATTCATTTTTCATCAACATATTATCTTTCTAAACTCCTCTAATGTGTGCTTTGTCTAAGCACCCTTTCTTCGGTCCACTATTCTTTAACTTTTATCTTTCAAATAAAAAGGATACTAATCAAAAAAATTTATTGTGCTTGAAGTAATAGCACATCCAATGCAATCTTTCTTGTACCATCTGGTTACTGCATCAAACTGGAAGACAGGAAAATTTACATTAAGATTTATAATTTATAAATCTACATTATTTTTTATGACCAAAATAAATTGGCCAGGAAGTGTTTTTGAAGCTACTTTAGTGTGAGAAATGGCAGAAACTTCCTCCAGTTGGGGTTGTAGAAGGCCCAGACTCCTTCTGCAAGTCCGCTTCACATCAATGGATGACAGTTGGGTCATCCAAGCGAAAAATGGAAGTCTTTCACCAAAAATAAAAAAAAAAAACAAAAAAAAAGGGAAGTCAAGGAGCCACCTTTGACTCGATCATTACAGTATTCTTGTCTTCCGTTCGCTCTCCGAGGTGGATCGATGCTAATACACGTCATTTTGTGTACGTGTCAAATGGTGACTGGTCTGTACGAAGGTCAGGGAAGGATTCTAGTGGCTGATTCGTCGAAACCGGGTGGCATTTTGGTGCCATCTGTTTCAGCGAATGGCCGCACGTAAAATTTGGGATCTATTAAGGGACCGGTTTTGAAGGTACCCAGGAATACACACATCGTTGAATCGCGGGGTCCGCGTGCCAGTGACAAGATGTGGGTTTACGGGGTGGGTGCAATGCGTAGCTCGGTACTTTCGAGGTCTTCGTCCACGGAGACTTGGAACTTGGAAGTCGTCCCTGGGTGGTGGGTCCCGGAGTCCCTGGTCTGAGACCGGAGACTCGTTTTATCACCGGAAACATAACACCCATCTCGTTCCAGAGAACTACCGAAATGCCATGGAGTTCTTCTAATTTGTAGAAGAAATATTATGACTAAGATCGGTACTTATTAAACACTAACAATCAAAACTATATCTAACAAATATTGCCATAGGCTACATTTTTTTTATTGTGCAAAAAAAAGATTAAAAGAAATCTAATTAAAATCCGAATAAGAATGACACTCTAACCTATGTTATTGAGTATGAAAAATATACAAGCACTAAGTTTTACTTTATTGTATCAATATTCTTAGCTTTGAGCATTATATTGAAGCAAAAAATAAAAATGCAAATGAATGAGGGTTGAGTAATTTATTAACTTCATCCTTGCATATTATTAGAATTTATTGTTAAAGTTTTTTTATAAATATAATATATCTTTTAGAATTTGTGCATCAGATGTTAATGCCTAGAAAGTCATAAATAAAAAATTATGTTATTCAAATCAAAATATATAGAATGATTTATATTGAAATTTATATAATGCTAAAATATAAATAACTGAAAATATATTCATGTTATGTTAAAATTCTATATTTATCTGAGGATTAAAGCTTTTCATCCATAGCGAGAATCAATGCAATTTTATTAACAATATATAATAATAACTATAATTACAAGCCTAATTAATTTATTATAAAATACTATTCTTTCTAGATAATGATTATGATAAAAAAAATATAGGCTGATTATTCCACGTAACAACCTCATTTCAACGTACAATCTGCCAGGTGAAAAGCCAGGAGGGGGACAACTGCAATTAAACCCCTCTTACAGGGGCGTTTGTTAAGAGGGAGTTTCTATAAATGGTCCACTCCGGCTCCGCTCTTTCCACGGCGACCGGCGGGGATGGCCGAACGAGCGCTTTCTCCTCCACTCCACCTCCGCCTTCACTTCATCCTCTTCCTCTCTCTCGCACTCCTGCTCCAGCTTTCTACTGCTGAGATCTTCTTCGAAGAGCGATTCGATGGTATCTCCCAATTCCGCAATCTATTCTAATTTTTACACATATTTATCCGTTCTTAAGCTGATTCCTTGATGCACTTATCGCTGTTTTCCCCCCGATCTTTCCGTGACATAAAACTAGGATGTTTCATTTAAACCTCAGCTCGTAAGAAGAATTATTTCCCCGAAAATGATTTAATTTCTTAGGTTCTTCTTTCTTCAATCTCCACCATCAGGTGCTTTTTTTGTTTTGTATTGTTTTTTTTTTTGGTAAATCGACAAGTAACTGCTGATTTCTTTATTTAGACTGATTTCTGATGATTCCAAATTAGGCATTCACAGTTTCCTAGTTAAGTGATGGTTTTTCTTCCCACCCTGAAGTTGTTTCCGAAAATCTCTTTCGGCTAGTTCAATTACAGGTAGAGGCCCACAGAGTCCAAATTGGAAACCAAGATTTTTTTTAAAATTTCCCCCGTTTTCCTTTTTCTCCTTTGGTTGTTGTTTGTGAAATAGCTTTTTATTGGATGGATTTTGTTCGATCTAAACTGGATTAGATATCAAGTATTTAACTATTTGTTGGTCTTATATTCCTATTTATTGTATGTTTTGATCCATTCTGAAGCTAATATAAAATGTCGATTGTCAATAAAATGGACGGGATACGTGAATGAGTATTGCATAAGCCAGAACCAACACTCGGTTGGGAAAAACCGAATGGTTGATGTCCGGTTGACAGCCAGTTTTAGAGTAGGAATCCTATTCTTAAAGCTAATTGCAAGCATACTCAAAAAGACCTTTTCCTATTCCTTTGACTGCTTCTTTACTGCTCAAGTGCATCTTCTAGTTCTTGTTCAAGTTCGAGTTCCAGTTCGCCTAACTCCTACTGTTGGATGGTTTTGGCCCTCTCTCTTCACTGCTGATGGATCTTTATTAGATCTTGTGTTTGTTCTAATCGTTCATCTGAGCGAGTTCAGAGAGCACTTCTCTCTTCCCCGGAAATTTTGCTACCTCCGTACCATTCATTTTACGCCTTCGGTTGATCACCAACTTGGCCTTTACAACTTGTGGAGACCGGGTCGCCCTTCTTTCTAGTTTAGGGGGCTGGCGATTTTGTTCCTTAGAGAGCCTCCTACAAGAACTAAAATTAGGAGCTGATGACCTTGAAAAGCTTAGATATTAGGTGAAAGATTTGGGTCAAGAATTCAGTTGAGATGTGCCCAAAGAAACACCCAAAGAAGCAAAACTTGACGGTAATTGTGTCAGGTGGTTTTGTATATAAAGTCATGGCTGAATACTGATGCTGTACATGTTTGATGATTGCATAAGAATGCCAACTTTATCTTCTTTCCCATTTTTATCATCTCTTGGTAATGATTTATATCATCTGTCCGTCTCTAATTTAACTGGCTAACTTGAAATGTTGCCTTTGTATATGGTTACCGAAAAGATGGCTGGGAGAGCCATTGGGTAAAATCAGACTGGAAGAGGAGTGAAGGAAAAGCTGGTTCTTTTAAACATACGGCGGGAAAATGGTCCGGAGATCCAGATGACAAAGGCATGTATTTTTTGTTTCCTGTTTTTGTCCTTTGAATCTTAATACTTAACTTATTGGTGTTATTATGAAGAGGATTTTAACAATAGATTTTGGCAAACCCCAGAGAGGGTGTCGAATATGTTTTGGAAATGTTGAGCAGAAGCTGATTTGAATGAACTTGCTAGTTCTTTTGTAGGAGTTATATAGTCGATCTGACCTTATGCATTTTCTGCTCTTGGTCAATTCAGGTATACAGACATACCCGGATGCCAAGCACTTTGCAATATCTGCAAAGATTCCAGAATTCAGTAATAAGAACAGAACACTGGTGGTCCAGTATTCTATAAAATTTGAGCAGGACATTGAATGTGGCGGTGGCTACATCAAGCTTCTCTCCGGCTATGTCAATCAGAAGAAATTTGGTGGTGATACTCCTTACAGGTTAGTTATATAATTTCTTCAAATGTGTGATATACCTTATACTTCTTTGGATTTTCCAATGCTTTGAAATACATGGGACTATCTTTAGCTATTTTTACTTATTCTTATATTTGCTTTGGATCATAAATTTCCGTCCTTAAGAGACTTTTGTGCCATCACAGAATAACCATAAGCCTTCTTATCATCTATTATACCATTGCCAATTGAAATTTGTGATGCCTTGAAGGACGCATGCCCCATATGGTTATTGTTGTCTCATTTCTATAAATGTTCATATATCCAATTTCTTATTGTGAAGTTAATTTGGGATCTCATTACTTAGGTTCACTTAAACTAAGTATATGGAGTGTGTATTGTATTCGCATGTAAACATAACTAAGTGAATTTTAGAGCTGGCAAGTTTCCTTGGTGCACTATCTGTCTACCATAATTAGTGCTTTATGCAGCAATATCCAAGTCCAACTATTATGAGAATTATGTTTTGTTGTGGCCCTTTGAATTATAATTTTTGCTTTAGTGATAAATAAATGCACTTCGATTATATATAATCTTGCCCAATTTTCTCTCTCTATCCTCATATCATGCCGAGGGGAATCTTGAAGGGTTGCTCCTTGGTTGCATAAAGTTAAAGTGCAAAGTTAATAAGATGGCTTTTCTTACTTCTAGCTGGTCTTCTAGGTTTTCTGACGGCAAGTGCTCTCTTGTGAAAAATTGATTGCCTAGGAAATCTGTGTCATCTTGTAGTCAGTTGATGCTAGGCTGGTAGGTTTTCTGATGGCAAGTGCTCTCTTGTGAAAGCTTCCGACTTCAATGGGTTAGACTTAAAACTCTAAGGACAGGGCTCTCTAATGAAGATTAAAATTTTATTCCAGTTCGAATAAACTGTCATTTTCTAATGTGTCATGCTTAATTATTTGCTTCTCTCCAGTTTCACAATATTCAGCCTCTTGATTGCTTCCAATTTTTGTGCAGTTTAATGTTCGGGCCTGATATTTGTGGCACACAAACAAAGAAGCTCCATCTTATCCTTTCCTACCAGGGACAGAATTATCCTATAAAGAAAGATTTACAATGTGAGACAGACAAGTTAACACACGTATACACGTTTATTCTTAGGCCTGATGCCTCATACAGTCTTCTTATTGATAACCGAGAGAGAGAATCTGGAAGCATGTATACCGACTGGGATATTCTTCCACCTCGAAAGATTAAAGCTGTCAATGCTAAAAAGGTTGAAGCTTGCTTTATTATCACATACTATCAAGTTACTAATAAGAAATTTTACAATCTATGGCATTATGATAAACCCTTCTAATATCCTGTTTTTTTTTTTAATGCTACAGCCTAAAGACTGGGACGATAGGGAGTACATTGATGATCCTGATGATGTTAAACCAGAGGTTTCCAGCAATGCGAACTCTCAGAAATATTTTCCCTTCTGGGCGTGCTCATTCTTTTTCTTACTTTTTATCTAATCCTTGCAGGGATATGATTCAATTCCAAAAGAGATTCCTGATCCAAAAGCTAAAAAGGTATGCTCGTTGACTTTGTTAATCTAAGATAGGCACTCGGGCACATGCTATAATAACTCCTTTAATGGATGAGATTCTTGCAAGCATTTAGCTTGATCTACAAAGTGATATATGTGACATCACTCCTTTTTTGTTATTTCCAAAGAAAAATGTGTTTTCTGGTTAGTGAGATTGAATAATTATATTACTTGCCAACCAGCCTGATACATGGGAGGATGATGAAGATGGTATATGGAGGCCACCAAAGATACCAAATCCAGCATATAAAGGCCCATGGAAACCCAAGGTTTGTTTACTCAAGTATATCTAGTTTTAGTGACTGGAATCTCATGTTTCTCAATTGACTGCAGTAGTATGTTTTGCATCTCTAATATATATTATGAAATTACAGAGGATCAAGAACCCAAACTATAAGGGGAAATGGAAGGTACCATGGATTGATAACCCAGGTAAGTCAAGCACTAGATCAGATTCATTTTCTTAATCATTGTGAAATGGAAAGAAAAAAATTCTAATAAGAAAACCTTGGTATATGTGATATTCCAATATGTTCTGGAGCTTTAGAGCTTATCTGTGCATATCTTGACAGTTTCACTAACTGCATTCATATTCCTTTGTGTCAGTCTGACATTCTATGTTACTTGATAGTGGTATTCAAGTGAAATGTTCAAATGCGGGGTTTTATTTTTGCAACAAGAGGATTTTAGTTGGTGCAACTTGTTGGCAAAATTATCACAAAATTAAAGAACTAATATTGAAAATTTAGTGGTATATCTGAATCACTTCAAAACCAGATGTTAATGATGAAGTTTTACAAGAATTTGGACCTTCTATTCTATCTGTATTCTTTCTGTGCTTAAACATATCCACAGAGAACTAGAATAGCTTCTACTTGTTATGGTTTGTTTTCATTCTTTGGTTTCAAGTCTCTCTCTCTCTTGTGCATGCGCTTGCGCATATGTGTTCATGCCACACAATAGTAGCAGAAGATGTTGTGTAAGAAAGTTTTAAGTTCAAGGTCTTGTTTGGATGCACCAAGCAATTTTCCTTGTGTAACGTAGCTGCATGGGAGGAAGTTAATGAGCAGTCAATGTATGGGAGGGGAACATGTGTTGTCACCTTTGGATATGCTTTTCTTCTTTGTTATCCTGATAACATCCCTTTCTGCCACAACATGTGTTGCTCTTTATATCAAAACTCATCGATAGATGTTTTGTTTATCTACATTGAAATCATGTAGAACCCATTTCCAGGAAGCATTTGTTGTAGAATTAACTACCGAAGTAGTTGATTTTGGTATGAACCTTTGGTTAATGGCTCGTCTTTTAAATTCTCTCCGTATCAAGCTTAACCTGTACATCTCCTGGACCATTCTAAGTGTTAAACTAGCCATGAAATCCTTGGTCAAAGTCTACTTAGCAGTCTGATACATCTATTCAGAATTCATCTACCATGTTGTATATGTTGGTACATGATAAGTACAAGATGGTGATTGCTGGTAAACCATAAGAAGGAGATTGCCATCCAATGTGGCTGTCTCTCCAACCATAAAATCGTGTGCTTTATTCTTTCTGGTCTCATTATGCACAAGTCTTTTACTTGTCCACTGAAACAAGTTGTACTTTCTGTTCTGTTCGACAATTTGAAGCTTGTCAAAAACAGCAACTCAGCAAGAGAAGACTTCATGATTCATCTTCCTACAGATCCTATGAGCTTTTGAGTTTACCCTACTTTCTGCTAGAACCTATGCACACCAATCAAGGATCATCTAGCATTTTCATGAAGGCTGGTGTACGTTTGCTTTGCAAGCACTGCAGGTTAATGTCCATAACTTGTGAATTATGCTGAATTCAGGAACACAGTCTTGCCTTTCAAAATCATCAAGTTATTGTACCAGTCTTTCTAAACCACCAATTTGCTGCTCTGGGTTGTCAAGTCTGACAGCTTGTTGCCCTGGTTGTTCAAGAAGTTTATTTGGCTATTCTTGCTTGTGTGACGGGAATTGGGTGGTTAATTAACATAAGCATAGGTGAGAGAGAGAGAGAGAGAGATTTCATATTTAACATTATTGTGAACTTCCATTGATCTTTAGGCAACCATCATCGAAATGGATCTCTCTAGTTCTCTCCATATTTTAAGTTTAAAAGGAACCTCATTCCATGCATTACTGAGATGTTCTGATTCAGTAACTTCCTGGATTCCTATGTTGCAACATGCTGATGTGCTGAAACTTGTCATCCTGTGTTATTAGTATTGCATTTACTGTGAAAATCTTCAGAAACTACTTTGATGCCAAATTTGGTGTGCTTTTGGGAAACCTGACCTAGGATATATTTCAGATATCACAATTTTTATATCTGAAATTTCAAGATAATAATGTAGTCTTCCAGCTGAATATGTCAGATCCACTACCTATTTATTGTTTCTTGTTGAAAGAAACAAGAGGAGATATAATGTTTACTCGTAATAAAATTTCTACAAAATTTGCCATGTACTTTCACTTATCAATTCTTTTATGCAGTTTATAAAAAGAGGGGCCAAATAAATTGATGCATGTTTCTTCATCTCAAAAGATTCTACTGCATTTGTTTAGTTTGAGTTGTTGGGCACCTATTCATCTTATGTCGACCTTGATAGAGCTCATGTAAAATCTTTGGTACCCATGTAAATGCCAAGTGGTGGTTGTCTTTGGTTTATTTCCTCTGCTGTTTCTTTTATCTTCTTTCCTACTTGAACAACCAATCTTCAACACAGACAAATTCAGTTCCTATCTAAATGTATGGACACTTGTGCCCATCGTACTGTTCCTTTTAGGAATTATTTCAAAGTTCTAGTTATCTATATAAATCCATCAATTCAGCTCAGTTTTTCCTTCTTTGTCAGAATTTGAAGATGATCCAGATCTCTATGTGCTGAAGCCTATAAGATATGTGGCCATTGAAGTATGGCAGGTAAATTGGTGCAGCATTCTTGCCTAATTATTTTTACTACAGACTGATCTATAATTTGCCACTAATGTTTTTAACTTGACGTTGATTCAAATGATACAAACTATAACAAAATAATTTGAAGTACAGGTCAAGGCTGGTTCAGTTTTTGACAACATTTTGGTATGCGATGACCCGGAGTATGCGAAAAAGGTTGTGGAAGAAACTTGGGCAAAAAATAAAGAGGTGGGTATGCAAACCTTTTCACTGTTGCTGTAAGTTGTCCTCAGAGTTCGCCTTTTAATAATGCTACAATATTTTGCTTAAAATTTTAGGCTGAGAAAGAAGCCTTTGAGGAAGCAGAGAAAGAAAGGAAAGCTAGAGAGGAAGAGGTATGTATTAAAGAGCAACCTAGTTCCTTCAAAATTTTCCCTTATATCTCTTCCTTCGTGAATGAGTAATGCAATGGGGTGCTGGTTTCTTGCACATGATAAGTTCCTTCTGCAACATGGCCCGGGGGGATTGGTGTCTCTGGCGGGACTAAGTGCAGGGGTTTATTGAGTATGAAGTTGCCAGGCAAGCAGTACTGGGTCCAAGCAACTTTTCGTATGCACGAAACTGGCACCTCAAAGCATTTCTATTAACAAGCCCTTGGCATTTCTAAAACATGATCCATTTTGACTCTTTCCACAGGAAGCTCAGCGAGCAAGGGAGGAAGGTGAACGGCGGAGAAGAGATAGAGGATATGATCGACGTTACCGAGACAAGGAGCGGTACAAGGATAGATATAGAAAGGTAAATCTTGAATCTCTTTTTCTCATCAACCAAGCTTTCTGTGTGTAGTAGCATTCAATTTTTAATGATGTTTTTTTCCAGATCCACGTGCCAACTCCAAAGATAATATTGAATGCTAAGTTTACCTTTTGGTAGCTTAATCTTTGATAGGATATCCCATCTGTGTGCCAAGATTGTTGAGTTTCTTGAACATTATCAGCCTTTCAGTAGTCAGATAACAAAGGAATGCATGTCTTGGATGGCTCGTTGAAATGCAGTTCATCTCTAATTACAATGTTTAAATTTAATGTACTAAACCTTGGATCATAGCCCTGTCAAATTCCATTTGTCTAAGCAACCTTCATCTACAAAAACTTGAATGCCACTGCAGACTGGAGTCTAATAAGATGTGATGAACTACATAAACCCCCAGGACTTGAGAACCAAAAAGTCTGGAAGCATTGCATGAAATTCTGAACTGTGGAAATGATCAGCTTGATTTGTGTCCCATAGAAACTCCTGACTTAAGCATCATCTGATAGAGATTATAATACATAAAGGTCAGATGTTTTGTTCTTTCTGATTCTTTGCTTCACTCAACTGTATAATCCAAAGATTTTAACATTTAGATCCTATTAAATTCTTATAACATCAAATCTCATAAAGAATCCTCGAGCCTAACAATCTTCTAGCTCTTACAGCTACTAATTAAAGGCGGTAATCCAATGAAGCCTTATATTAATTTTAATGTAGAATGTAGTACCTGCACTACTGGAGCCTAATGATTTGCTAACTCGAAATGTTATTGTGCAGCGTTATCACCACGATTATCTGGATGATTATCACGTAAGTTTTGAATGACTTTTCATCAGTTGTTTTCATCTTGTCTTAGTTGCATTAGTAATTTACTTGGAATACTAATCTCTGTCCTAACACAATAACAGGATGAATTGTGAAAGCCCTGCACAGCACCGTCAGGGAGACAATGGAAACAAACATCGACGTATCTTGTTGAGTTGTTACTGTATTGGTGTTTAACCATTGCTTTCCATGATGATGAGGGGCCTCAATGGAATTGAGAAAGTTTTATTAGTGGGAATTTATGAAGAACCACAGATATCTCTCCCTGAAGGTTACCATCCATTGGAAACGGCCGGTGTAACTTGGACATCAGGCTGTGCCTGTGTTGTTGTATCAGTCTCTGTACTTTACCCAACTATGAAATAACCAAGGACCATGCAATGCTAGTCCGGCTTGTTTACATTGTCCACATGGTTGAAAAGGTTCATGCTCAACATAAGGTTTGGATCTTTGGAGAATCCAATCATCTATTCTGAAAATAATCCAGATGATGGATGTAATGTTATGCTCTGATTCTAATCATCAGATCTTTATTTTGGGTAGTCTTACAGTTATGCATGTCTCCGAAGGGAAATGAAAGGAGTTAGTGAAAAATTAAAATCAACCCCTCAATTAATGACTTAATCTGCACTGCAACCTCCAAGAGTCTTGCTTGACAACAGTCACGCAAAGACAGTTGGGGCAGTTGCAAAAAGGGAAAAGAACAAAAAAAAGATTAAAAAGTTGGCTTATTTGCTGTGTGTTTGAATGCCAAATTAAACTTTCGTAGTACCATCAAGCACTGTTATCTTTTTGTTAGATAGTTGGGTGAAATATTTACCTAGACTTGGGTGAAATATGTTTGTTGAATTTTGGGAAAAACACCCTGCAAGGTATTGTCAGCCCAGTAAACTAGATTTAGTTTATGAATATGGTCCGTATTATGCATTAAACCTGATCCAAACAAGTTCCTAGTTCAAAAAATCGCTTTGGTCTGGTAGTCCAAATGCATGCTTTTAGGATACATTTTTTGACTAATATTAGCTCACATATAAGTTACTGCTGCAAATTTATCGAAGTTGTCGCATGCTCAATATTAAGATGCAAACTTGTTAGAACAGGTTTTGGGTTCTGGGAGTCTGAAGCAGTTCTCAGTGCGAGCACTTTCATGTTGCTATGTATTCATGATGAACACTACATGACCTAATCATACGTAACCTCGAAAGCCTACATTAGATACTCCAATTTGTTTCAATGAATACACTAGTACATTCTTTATTGGACACACCTCGATTAGATACTCCATCTGGGAGATTGAGACGAGAAAGTATATTGACAATCAAAATCATATTATATTTACCAACCTGCTTGCTTTAACTCCTTGTTCAACAACACTACATCAACATACCTGCTTCTTTTTATCAAGCATACACCAATCAAGAGCTATTCTGAGCCTGTCAATAACATATGGTGGCAATCAATTGTTGACGAGAGCACCACATTTGCACACACCACCCAAATGGCCTTACGTACCGTGCCTTTTTTTGAGGTCCTCAGTCCTCATATTTCAATGTGCGGCTTCAGTCCGGTCTAGTATTGTCCGGTCCTCTGATGAGTAAACATGTTGAATCATAAATACTTCAATATTGCTCATCCCTACTTCAGAACATCTGGACCATGGTGAGAAGCGATGTTACATTCTAGGCTGGGCACGTTTATAAATAGGCCAATAAAGCCGCAGATTGGATGGCCTCGTATATGGCTGATCACTTCGGAGGGACTCTATAGATCGGAAAAAAGAGCTGCCTAGAACATTATATGATGCGTTATTTTTTTAACTTTTTTAGATGTATGTATGCTAGAAGTGTATGGGCTATTTGTTGCTGCACATGTGCTCATTTGCTACTTCGAATTTCTCTACAGTAATACTTTCAATTGCTAAGCCAATATACGCAACGAAATCTAGCCTTTATTTCTTCATTTTATTATTTTCCTTATGCGTTATTATTATATTAGTACATGGTTGTAATGTAAGACAAATTCCAGTCACAGAAATATGCGTGTATCGAATTAAATTAAAAAAAAAATTCACGACGAACCGCAGTTTCTTCCCAAAATGCCCACGCTCTCCCGAGGTCGAACGCGCTCGTTTCCGCTTATACGGTACCTCGGTTGCAGAAGAACGGGGGGCAAAATAGTCCAAATGCAATTTTTTTTTAATAAAAGGGGGATTTTGGGCCGGTTCCATCCGGAGTGGAGCTGCCTGCCCTTTCTTTCTCTCTCCCTCGCTCGGAGCCATCATCATGCTCTCCAAGGCCTCCTCCCTCCTGGTTTCTCTTCCCAGGGTTCGATCTCTTTCTCTCTCTCTCTTTTTTTCCCCCTCTTTCGTTTAGATTTTTGGGTTATCTCTGATTCTTTTTTGTTGGATCCGTTTAAAATAATCTCTAGGATTTTTATTTTTTTGAAGATTTTCTTGCAGCGTAGCCTCTCATTCGCTTGTAATATTTTATTAATTTTTTTTTATTTATGCCTGAAAACTGTATGATGCCCGTGTCTGTAATTCTCGTGAGATTCTAAATGTCGTAGGCTATGTGTGATATATAATTCATCTTATATCGGTGTATCGGAACGTTGCTTTTGGGGAGAGCATCGTATTCGATGTTTGGATGTGAAATTTTGGGATTTGTTGTGAAATGATGTACGCGTGCTGGTTTGGTAATGTGGCGATGCTTTGGTTTTAGTTATCATGGTTTATTCTTTGGGATTCGTTTGTGGCATCGGGGCTTGTTGAGAGGTCCTGCAACGAGCTGGCTGATGTTTTTGCGATAGGTAGATGCTGTTAACTATTTTTTCCCTACTACTTTTAGCCACAAAATGGGAATCTATGATGCATGCCTAGTTGATAAAAAGATTAATTAGATTCTTTTAATGTTAGAAATGCATTTATTGTTTTGAAAATATACGTAAGGAGAAATATCGTAGCTAGCATTCTGGAAGCCTAAGTTTTGAATCTGATGACTGAATTAGGTGATGCTTGGCTTGCTATAACAAGGACTATGTTTTAGCACCTCTTTGAGCAGTAATGAACATGTTTAAGAAAATCAAAGAAGAGGGAGAAGAGAAAAGCAAAAGGATGGTTTGATTCTTGTGTTAATCCATCACTAGGCATTGATTGTGGTAGGCAGAACCAAATCAAGATGAAAGAATGTAAGCAAAAATGAAATAAGATAAAATGAAATACATATCACACAAAGACCATAAAAGCAATCAATCTCTTCGGCCACCAACTAGCAGTATTTGAATGTAAAATTTGTGATGCAAGCAAGATATTAAGGGGTTAGGTTTGTATATTTGTGATGGTAAGCGGCCACGAGATATGAGGCTTGGGAACATTTTGCCGAGGATTCAATTTGTTGCTTTCTTGCAGCAAGAAAGAGAACAGATCTCGACATTCCAAAGGTTGCAAGGAAAAGAAGATGGATAGCTTTTCTAGAGTTTCTATGGTTTGAGGAGAGGAGTGGGAACTAGAATTTGCTGGAAAAAACTTTCTTCCTTTAGTCTGTTATTTTGTTGTCTTGAATTCTGATCCTTCTTAGTTTTACTTTTTTTTTTTCTGTTTGTGTATTGGATAATTTTTGGTTTAGTTTACCTAGTCATAGAAGACTCCTTAAGTGGATTCACTATCTCTATGTAGATAGGTGATTGTGGTAGGAGTCTATTATGGGAAATGGCTAAGGTTAGAAGCAGTAGCAGTTATAGTAAAAACCCCATTTCTTTTGTTATCTCTATATTTAAAGACTAAGTATAAAAATATGGATTTGAATAACACACATTTTAACTCTTCTGTTCTAGAGGGATCTAGATCCTCTGCTTGTAGAATTATATTCTTGCTTTGTTTTCTTTCTAGTCCCTATTTTCTTCTACTTTTGAGCACTTTGGAGATAGGACGATCATTTTCTTTTCTTTTTTTGCCACTGAGTGGCTAAAAAAGTGATTGGTTCACCTAATGTTTTGTTATTGTGCACCTTGGAGGAGCATTAGCAAGCTTACTGTATCTTTGGAGAACATTGTCGGAACCCTGTACAATGAAGGGGACAAATACTTCTCTTAGGACAAAGACTGAAGTATTTGTGCAAACCTTGGGTGGAGTGGATCCTAAAATACTTAGGCAGTGCTCGGCCACCTGAGTGGACCACCAACTGCCTCCATCCATCCTTTAATGATTCTAACAAGGTTTACAGTACTGGTGTGTACCACCTCATATTGGACGTGCCGTACCATATAGGTTCTGAAACGAGACTCGGTACACTGAATTGACCCACATATCGAGTGTATTGATACTGTATCAGCCAGGATCGGTGGAATTGTCCCGAGCTGGACAGTTTCAGTTGTACTGAGCCGTTTCAGAGGTAGACTGGGACGGTTCCGGCAACGAAAATGAAATCCGTTGCTGGAGGAAAAGAAGAAGGAAGGATTTGCCGACTCCACTTAAGATTGCAAAATTTTTTAGCGTCTGGACCCCAGTTTCGAACGAAACAGGAGAACTGGCCGCGGTTTCCGCCTCCTACCTGGGCCCTGGCCTCCGATGCCCTTTGCCGGCCCTCCGTCGGCCCTCCGTCGGCCTCCGCCACCCTCCTTCTCTCTCCTTCCCTCTCTCTCCCTTCTCTCTCTTTTTCTCTCTCCCGTTCGCCGTCTCCCCCGTCTTCTCTATTGTGTTGGTAGAGTCCTGGCACAAAATGGTACTGCTTGGGCCCGTACCGACTTGTGCCGAACAACCGGTCTGGTGCTCGGTACTAGCACAATAGACTATGGTACCAGCATGGTACCACAACGATGTCGGTACTGAGACAACAAACTTTGATTTTTAATATGGAGGTGTTAATAGAAGCATATCTAGATTATTAACCTCAAACCTTGTATCACCTAAAAATGATCTAACACATCTATAGAAGTTCATTGAAGTATAAAAAAAATTGTAAGGTATACTTTCTATTTTGCGATCATACATCATGATCATGACAAAGTAATAATACTAATATATCAGTTTGCCTAAATAATATGGAGCTTATCCCTTGCAACATGTCAGTTCAGTGTTTCTCTGAAAATAATCTAGTTTTAGTTGGTTTATTTGTAGTGATATAATCTAAGCTGCCATAGTCCATAAATCTACAATTATTTTCCCCTTGTTTTCACTAATTTGATTTCCCCAAGATGGCTAAATAAGTATATTTTCTAGTATAGGTTATTTATTTTGTACTATTATTCCATCTTTTTGTAATCTTTTTCGGTGCAATCCATACTTAAAGAATTTGTTTTCCTTTTAGATGATGGTTTTGATTGCTTGTTCTGCTCTTATAATAATAATACCTTTTTCAGGTGAGTAGACAGCCTTGTATGTGGCCGAACAAGAGAAAACACTGGTTTGGAAAACATTTATTATATAGTTTTGGGACCCTATTTTTGAGGCCTATCAAAACTTTGTGTGGAGGATATCATGCATATGGTGTTGCTGGGCTTTTGTGTAATATTACTAATATGGCATCTTCTTTGCAAATTGAATTGGTAAGTCTCTTATAATTCAGAACTTTTCTATTTGATGTCTTCTTGACGTGTTCATTTGTTCATTGCAAACGTATAGAATTGTTGTTGTTGTTTGAACTCAAACAGACTTCATGCTGCAACCAAAAGAAATTGTTGTCCATGGGAAATTATGAGAATCTGTCCTTAGTCTTTTTGGCTTCTTATTTAGGCTAGAGGTCTTAACATGTGCTCGCCACCATTTTGGTTCCTTTGCTGAGGGCTTACCATAATCTTGTCCGTCATTTCTGTACATTTCTTTGGGAGATCCACTGATATGCTTTTGGAGTATCATTTAACTTATACAGCAATGTGCAACCATCTGCATAACCTTGGCATCGATGTATTGTTTTCTGGATCACTATTTCTGAGAAATGGTTTTCAAGTGTTGAGATATATTAAAATATGATGGGGCTTTGAGCATGTGAAATTACAACTCTGTTTCATTAGATTGACATTATGCTGAACATTTGAAGCTTTTAACATGGATACTGTTGTCATGAATCGACAACCCACATGTGAGCTGCTTTGTACGAATCTTCTATTAACTTTCCTTGTAAGCCTGAAGAGATCAGTGAAGCTGCAGTTTCAAGTTCTAATGCTGGATATGTCTAGGTCCAAGTTTGGAATGGGAAGTATTAGGACTAGACACCACCTGAATGCACCCCTATGTCTGTCTAATAGTCTTTGAGTAGTGTAACAATGCAACAAATTCAATCCTTAGGCACTGTTTTAACTTTCTTTGGCTGTTGAGACAAGGTAATGATTTTCATAGATTTTTCATTTTAAAGTAGGACAAATTGTAGGGAGGACCTGTTTGAAATCTGAGCACAACAATCACCATAATCTTGTCCTGCATGAAAGAAAAGCAATGCATAAACAATTTTCTGAATGATCGCAATTTAAAACTTGTAAAGAGGCCCATAGGATCTGAAACTAAAAAAGGATTACTAGGGTAGATATTCAAGTTATGCCAACATCTCTGACTAATATAGCATTTTGAGGTATCTTTGTTGTTTCTTCTTCTATTGGTTGACCATGACTTCTATAACTTAGATGACATATCATATGCAATCTGCAGTCACCTAGAGTTCAAGAGGATAGATAAATTTGATTAATCAACATTTATTTGATATTCAATTATATGTCTAGGGTTGCCATGTTCAGGATCAAAATTTGAATCATCATTTTTGGTTTGGATATTCTGTAAGTGCACTCCTGACCCCTTCTCTTCTATTACTTTATGTTTTTTAAATTTAAATTAAGTATTTAATGCCTTAAGCAAAATCCTCCTTAATGGATCATGTTATTGTGAGCCAGAGATCCTTGTTAATCATGATAAAGCCCTCATGCCACTACTAATTTAGTAGATAATTTGCCATGATTTTCTCTAATTAATTTCTATGGCTTTATATCCTAATGATATGTGCTTACTGTTCAACCTGCTTCAATTAAAAAATCTGACCTGGTTTCAGAGATCTTGTTAAAATGTCAAGCTGGCATATTAGGTGGCTGGTGTACCTGCTTCTTTTGTAAATTTTCAATCTTCTAGTATGGGCTTCTAATGACTGTTGAAAATCTGGTCTTACAAAGTGATTCATCTTTCATCATGCAAATTTTCAATTGTATTGCTTTCCATTTATTGTTGATTGAAATAATTCATGCTCATCGCGTAAAGTATCTAGTCATGGAAACCACTCTCAGTTCATTTACTCATAATGTTAATTTGTTGCATATTTTTGCTAGGTACCGTGCCTCCAGGATAATTATGCATATCTTTTGCATGACACGGATACAGGCACAGTTGGAGTCGTTGACCCTTCTGAAGCTGTTCCTGTTATAAATGCACTGGAAAGAAAAAATCAGAACTTGACATATATACTAAATACTCATCATCATTATGATCATACCGGTGGAAACATGGAGTTGAAAGCAAGGTATGGTGCAAAGGTATGGCAGTTACTCTATTTGATTTTTTAGAAAAGTAGGCTAAGTGATGATAAATTTACCTTCTTTTTTCTTTTAAAATGTTGCCTTTTACCACTTCTCTGAAACAGAATGTTGTATGTCACATTTTAATAATTAGTTTGCACTAAGCAGCTTTCATTCCATGTGTTTAGTGATTTTTGAAGTTTTAGGTTCTGTGTGAATTGACCTTACTTATTGTTGATTCATGTAGACTAGTGGTTAATTGTGACTATAGTGACAGAGGGTACCGTTATGAGCTGAGTTAATTTTTATCAGAAATTAGCTTTTCATCAAAAATTTTATGACACTGAAGGTTTTTAATTGATACTGTAGGGACAGATGGATGGATGATTGTAATTAAAAGCATTATAAAAGGTTGCTTTTTTGAGGGTCATCAAGTCGTCATCAATCTGTGGGACATCCAACGTGAGCCGTCATGGTCCTCACATGCATATGTCCAGCTGCAAAAAGGGTGAAGCTGGAAATGTCCAAGTTCTAGGGTAGATTAATCCCGTTTCATTGTAGGCTAGAAGCTAGACAAAGTAGAAGGTCCACCACTGTCTTCCGTCCTCTTCTTATTCGGGAAATAAAATATAAACCTCAAATGGAATTTCTTATAGGGACATAATCTGGCCTTTCTGAGACTCATCTGTGCTTCCAACAAGGGCCGCTTCAATCTTTATTTTGTCAGGAGCACTAAAGCCCAGTTAGTTTGTTCTCACCCTTCATGGCTATTGAAGGAATTTTAAAGAATTTGACTACATAGGAGACTGGAAGGGATGAATATCATAGAATTCATTTCTACAAAAGGTTTGATTCAGTTATTTTGCTAAGCATAGCCTAATTATCACCTAGATTCATGCCTAGACCTACTGTATCATGAGTAAATCTTCATGGAAGCTGGTTCTAACTAACCTTCTTTTGAAAAAAAAAATAATGCTGGGCTTCTACAAATAAAGTTCTGTCACATTTAATGTTATCCCTCATTTCTAATTTTCTTGACATAAAAACTTTCGTTCTTTCTTGGTCAACTCTGGCATTCTTGTCCTAGTGCTATAGTATTATGTTATTATTTCTTCTCTGAGTATAACTAAAAATAAATTTGCTATTTGATGTTATTTCTTTTAAACACTTAAGATGAATTGTGCCTTAGCTTTTTTTTTGGATTGCTTTATACTAACATTGAGTAGGCAAACCATATTTTACTGTGCTAACCTCTTTGAGATGAAGAACACATAAAAGTATATTGTGGTACATCTCAACTAAGTAGATATGTAGTTTAGGGTCAATCTGCATGGTGAGGAGTTTTTTTTTTATGTTTGGGGGAGGGGGGGTGGGATTGTTGTGCAAATTCTCTGTAAAACATGATACTCGTGTCCTTCATAAGGCAACTATTATCATCATCATCCATAATCCATTGCATACACTGGATGTTTCTAGAGAATAATTCTACTTTACCACACTGTCACACTGGCATGTACAAATAGAATCTCAGGTGATGTAGGATAGCACAGGAATATACTGGCATATTACTTTCCTATTCTGGAAAGTAAGATGCATGCTAAATGTAAATAAATATATAAATTGTTTTAGGGAAGTTTTAACCTTTCTTACAATCTCATTCCTTGACTTCATCTTTCTAAATATAGGTGATTGGTTCCAGCAAGGACAAGGGCAGAATTCCTGGCATTGACATAGCCCTACATGATGGGGAAACATGGATGTTTGCTGGTCATCAGGTGCTTGTGATGGAAACTCCCGGTCATACAAAAGGTCAAATTTTTAAAATTTTACCTGAAGCTAACATTTTTTTTTTTTTCATACTTCATGTGCTATGTTGGCATACCTCATTAGGTTATGCATATAGCCCTTTTTCTGCTCATAGTTTTCCATAAACAAAAATAATCTATTTGATCCTTTGATTTTGCATGTACTAGAGCGCCGAAGTTTCTTATTCATGATTAAATTTCCTTGTTGATATGACATGATTATCATGTAAAGGTCAGAATTGGATTTGTAATTATTAATAATTCATTTTACTTGCCTATGACCCTGGTCACAACATTTTTCAGTAATGCTTATCTTTTTATTAATTTTCTAGTCTTATCCTGACTTGATAACTGTGCACACTCTTGTTAGAATTTTTATAACTTTTTTGAAAAAATCATGCTTTCTTTTTGTCCAGATATTAAGTAAAACTATTCTGGAAATTTCTTGAATTGTTTATTATTATTTTTAACTAGTTACGAAAGAAAAGTATAGAAGAAGGAATACTGTTTACAGATTAAAGCTGTTATATTTAGGCATGTGATATACTTTTTCCAATGAATATGCCAAATCTTCCTCCGTTCTAAATCTTACTTCCTGGAATCTTAAACAGGGCATATAAGCTACTACTTTCCAGGATGTGGAGCAATATTTACAGGGGATACTTTGTTTAGCTTATCTTGTGGCAAACTTTTTGAAGGAAACCCAGAGCAGGTTCTTTACTGAACTAACAAATTTTTTGTTTGCAATCATGGGTCTTATCCTAATAATGACCAACTTATTAAAAGATAAAGTTGGTTATCTTTGTTGTAAGTTGGTTCTTTTAATAAGTGGGCCCGTAATAGCGTGACTTGGTTGGAGCAAACAAATATTTCTTTTTATGCCCTAAAGTATAATGGACAGAGATAAATATGATGCGTGCATATCTTCTAATGTTAGAATCATATGGTCATTTTAAGAAATGAAATTCTTAGTGTGGTTAAAATTAGTTCATGATTAGATCTACCTTCCATGAAAACATTCCACATATGCATAACCTGCATGTAGAAAATATGTTGGAAGACATCGATGCACACACAATATATAGTTATTTATGTATTTTTGTACTGGTATGGATGTGGATGTGCACAGCTGCCTCTGGTTCATGTATGCACAGGATTAGAATATAAAAAGCTATCTGTACTTCCTATTGCTCTATCCATGATATATTTCAGGCATGATTACCAGTTATTCACATCTGCTCATGGAAAAATTCAATGCACCCGTTTCTGACTACTCGCAAACTCATTTGCTGGTTATGAAAAGAATTAGTTGCAAGAGATCTAATTATTTCAGTATATAATGAAATTATCTTCATTTTACATGAGGTGTTATATAATGATAATCAATAGTCATCATCAGATTTTTCTGAAATTATATGTAATGAAATTATCTTCAGTGCACGACGCACCTGCTATCTGTACCTTACATGTAGTTTCAGCAGATTTTTCTGTAGTAAGAATCCACAATCCTGCTGCAGATGTTTTCTTCACTTCAAAAGATTATGTCTTTGCCAGATGAGACAAACATATATTGCGGCCACGAATATACACTGGTATGCAATTCTGTAGGTCTGTAAGTGACCAATACTATGATCTGCTTATCAGAATTTATCTTGCTTTTACTAATGACAGAACACATGTTTTACTTAAATTTGAACAGAGTAATTCAAAGTTTGCCTTGTCCATAGAGCCCAATAATGAAACGCTAAAAGAATATGCAGAACATGTAGCTCAGCTCCGCAGTAAGAAGCTGCCAACGGTAACTACCAGTATCCCCCTAAATTCATCAACTTGAGTGATGACTAAAGATACATAGATTTGCATTTTCTCAGTTCCTCCACCTAATGATCTCATAATCTTAATGAGAAAAAGGCATTCACTAACATGAGGTACAATTTCAGAGTGAAAACTAGCATTATGTTTGACATACTAAGATTTTAACAGAGAATTTTCTACTTGTCTTAGATTCCAACCACACTAAAGAAGGAAAAACTTTGTAATCCATTTCTGCGCACCTCTAGTCCAGAAATCCGGCAAAACTTGAAAATCCCAGCTGCTGCAAGTGATGCGCAAGCCTTGGGTGTCATCCGCCGAGCAAAGGATTATTTTTAAGGCAGTGTTCTTGCTTGTACTAGCACAGGTTTGTATCATTTCATGAGAAAGAAATATGTATTGACATTGCCCTTTGTAATATGTCCAATCAATTCCTTTGGTGCGGATTGTTTACATTGTCGGACAGTGTGTGAGATTCAATCTCATGCAGAGTTACGTTCTTTTTGCACAGGAAATAAATCATGTGCCTGCTCACTGTCAATATGCTATTCAACAATAAGATATCTCAAGATTTATTTATGCTGCCATTCTTATTATATCATCACCTTTTTCAAGTCCCGCTTGTGCAGGCTAGGCTTTTCTTTATCTAGGATCATTGGTGGAACGGATGACAAGAATTGCTATGTATGTTCAGATCATATCAGAGCGATCACCATAACATTTCTTACTAGCAGTTTTTCCGGCCAAGGAAGATTCTGGGAGATCTGACAAACAAATGAAACTATGGATAAAACATTCTAAAGTTGCATTAGGGAATCTTGCAGTAAAAACTGACTTTATTTTCATATTTGCAGAAAAGATTCACATTTATTTATTATTTATTTATTTGCAAGAACAGCATGCACTAGTTTGCCTCTATTTTGAAATGAATACATACATTTATTTTAGTTGAAGCACGCATATTAGTAACGAATGCGGACGTGACAGAAGTTGATGCACAAGTAATGCTCTTATAGGAGAAAGTATAATGGTTCTCTAAACTTCAAGATGGACAATTTCTCTGAAACAAATGCTGGATTACATGCAGATTTGATAATCAAGTTGATATTTCTGCAAAGGTTCGTTACATTGGTAGCAGCATGGTTGGCAATCATAGACAAAACTTGTGTTCCATAACTGAGAAGCTGCATGTTTGTCGATCATTTAATAATTCTAACAAGAAAACCTTTAGTCCTCTCTCTCTTGCCTGATTGACGTCTAATACTTTATGAATCTCTATATGTAATCAATACACGTTAAGTTCTTGGGTTGAAAGAGAAACAAAAGGAGTTTCCTTTCAGTAAGTTTATGTCAGTTACATAAATTATCATTTTTTTTTCATAGTGAGAACCATAACTTTCTGTACTTTATATGCTTGCACATGCCCAACACGTCTTTGTTTATGCATTTATATTTTTTCAGCTATTTTGGTTCATGATAAATGATTCAGTATCATCTAAATTAATTATAAGGCACTAGTTTCTATCACGTGTTGTGCATGTGGTTTGTCCGAAAGAAATGGATCATTTGGCCTTTGGCTGCAATCTTATTAATCAAAATTTTTGGTGTATATTTTGATGAGCGACTCGTAGACATAACGGTCGCTGATAAACAGTGGGAAAATCTTATTATCATGATTATAGTGGCAAATGATTGCTTTATGAAGAAAAGGATAAATCTGAAAAAAGAAAAATAAAAAAACAAAAAATGAAAAAAAAATAAAAGGATGAAAGCACCTTATTGTTCCAATTAATTGCTAGTAGATGTTATTCAAGGTTTAGAATTGAGATACCACCTAAACTGGGATCTTTAACATGATTCAATGTTCAATTGGCACACATGTTGGAACTCAAGATGCTGCAAAGGGAGGGTCCTGCACATCATTCTAGGCATGTGATAAGCTTCAAAGCAAATTCATGGATTTCATTCTGCATGACGTACTGAAAGGCAAAATGAAATTGTAATGGTGAATTAGGGCTTGCTCCAATGGTAACTAGGATTTTTGGATGGTGCATTTCCAAACATCCTGATATGAGTACTTACAGGATTGGAAATGCAAGAAAAGCATGGTAATGTAGAATATATCCTACTCCGAATTCAGTCCCGGATCTTTCTTTGTTTCGTGTGTGGTTTTCCTTACCATGGAGAGTCGCCTCAGCTTGAATAAGATTGCCATGTTACTCCATGATACAGAGGCTCATAAGAAAGAACCGTTATGGCCATGGCATATTAATTATGTCCACCCTAGATGGAAGAAAAAAATTGAAAAATAAAACTGAAAAATGAAAAAAAATCCTTCAAACAAAAGGTTCACTGGATGTAGCTTCGCGCTTGAAGTTTGTGGAAATCTCTGTACCCTATTGAATGGCAAACTTGGTATTGTTGCATCAAATCCTCCAGTGAAACGCGCGTGAACGGTGGAAAGTGAAGGCTTCTTTGGGCTCGCGGAATTTCTCTGCCGTGGGATGGTTGGTTTGGAATGGTTCTTTTGGAGCATCGGTTTAAAACTGGTTCACTAAACAAACAATCCAGGTCCAGTTAGCGAATACACTTTGTCCATCATTCTTACCTAGTCCGGTCTTCCTCTTTCAAGAAAAAAAGAGGGCTGAAAAAATTACATTAAAGTGGTGAAATTATCTCATGACAGGCGTGTGTTTAGTTCTACATCGGTTATTCGCCGAGAAGATCTTGGGTACTTATATAGGACTAAAGAACCCAATAAAATCTTCCAAGTAGCTTTTTTGGATGAGGTCCTAGATTGTGACAAATGGTATCAGTGCAATAAGTTTAATTATGGTTCAAGCTTAAAAGTCTAGTAACAGGCAGAACTTAAGCTTAGGTTTATAATGCCTAAAGTTAGGCATAGGATGAGTAGAGTTGGTTCAGATTAGTGTTCCGCAGCAAAAGTTTGGTGGAATGGAAAAGACTGAGTATCTTTATTTATTAAAGAGTGAAGGTCCATTAAGTTTCAAGGATGAAACTCTTTTAAGGAGGGAAAATATGAAGATTCGGCTAAGCTTGGTCCATTTGACCGGCCGAAGCACGAGTGAAGGTGTGTTAAGTTTCAAGGATGAAACACTTTTAAGGGGGGAAGAATATGAAGGCCCGCCTGGGCCTGGTCCGTTTGACTGGCCCAACTAGTCCTGAGGGGAGGCGAACCGCGTTCGCCCTACGTATCAGTTGTAGGAGTCTTCCTCCTCTCCCTCCGGCAATTTCGGCCAAGATGAGGAGTCCTAGGTTCACGGAGACTGTAGGGGCTCCTCTATAAGAGCGAGCCTCCACCACCGTTGAGTGACACGACCCTCTCTTCCTCTTTTCTCCCTTCCATGGCATCCCGTCATTATGCTTGCCGAAAAATGGGACTGACGGAGGTTGCCAGAGCCGAGGGAATGCCCTAGACTTCTTCCCCTTTCCTTCTTCTTCTTCTTCCCACGACCAGGACATACAGATAGTATTATAGGTGTCATGCCCCGAACCCAAAACTCGGGTTCGGGCATGCGACATGCCCGCACACTCCTTAGGATAAAGCCCTAGAGAATGTGCTATGCCAGAAAATTTGTTACAACCTCAATATCATTGAACAATAATGATCTCAATCAATAACAATATCAAAATTTAATCATCCAACAAGTATCAGTGATGGTCTATCTACTCATTCTTTCACTGGTGATCTCAACTATAGCCAAGTACCAAATGATCTGCAACTTTGATATTAACAAGAAGTTGATCTCCTTCCCTTCTACGCAAGGGCCCAAGTTTCACAAGAAGAAAAAGGTAAATACCCGTCCCTACCTAGTATTCTAAAAAATTTATGCTATAGAAAGGGTAGATGACAGTTGTAAAGGGTGTTAAAAGAGGAAGAATCGGATTTCCAAGCAACTACATTAAGAAAAAAGGTGGCCGGGTTTTCCGGCGCCGGCCCTCCGATGCTTAAGTCAGAGGGGGCAAACTGTGTTTAAAGGAGAAAGGAGAGCAGTATCTTTAGGGCTTTCTGTGTCCAACCCCCCTTTGAGAAAAAAGAATTTTCAACCCAATAAAGAAAAAAGGTGGTGCGAGCTTTACAACCCAATAAGAATTTTCACACATCTACATTAACACAATAATAATATAAGTTTAAAAATTACAAGAAATTATTGCACACATCATGAAATCACAAATCGATTATCAATAATGTTTGCATAATAAGTATAAATATGTACATCAAATATTAATAGAAATCCAGCCACTCAAGAGTGATATATCATACGACATCTCATAAATCTTCAATAGTGTTTTCTATACTTTTTATTTCTCTCCTTTTAAACTTGATCTGGATCCAAGATCAATTATCTTTTTGACTTTGGGCCAAGTCTTGGTCACGTTTTCAGCCTGTGACGGGGCAACCAATAGTATCACATTTTTAGCCAATGATGGGGCAACTAATAGTATCACATTTCCAGCCTATAACGGGGCTTGCCAATGTATCACATTTAAAAGCCTATGATGAGGCTGCCAAAGTATCACATATTCAGTCTGTGATTGGCCCTACTAAAGTATCACATTTTCAACCTATGATGGGGTCTGCCATGATATCACATTTCTAGCCTTAGACGGGGTAATCGATGATAATGAGATAAGCTCAAAGTCCTTGTGCTTTTAATTAAGTTCACATCCACATATCAATTCCTTTTTATTACCAACTTTAGACTAACCATAGTCACATTTTTCACCCGTGACAGGACAATCAATATAACATGGTTAGTTCAGAGCACCACATCCATTAGTTTGATTATACAAGTGTAAGTTATGCTCATATATGCATCCATTATATTATCAATCACAAGCATACATGATCAAAATATGATTTAATACAAAAACATCATAAACTATTTTTGCTTCTTACTTATCTTGATCATTAGCATGTTATACATATATATGTGCAAAAATATCTATATCATGCATGCCCGTGTACAAGTATTCTTATCTTTTTGCTGACAACCCAAACAGACTACTCACCTGCCTACATCCCATCTATGAACCGTGGTGCACAGAACCCTGCTCAATGTCCTCTTACCCAGAAGATTGTTCTCCTACAGAACCAAATCAATATCAAAAATTATCTGAGATATCCGATAATCCAAAATCCTCTACTAGTCTACTAAAGGGTCTACCATCATGTAGTAATCTAGGATTGCCCTCTGAGTCCCTTTAAGCGAGTTTTTCTCAAATCAATTTAGAGAGAGAAAATACCAAGAGAAAGAAACAGAAAGAGAGAGAAACTAGAGCATAAGATCTATTGGGCTTCTTCCTATCTGGATGACCGTAGCTCCATACAAAATTAGGGCTGATTGTGAAAATAGATTTATATAGAAAGATATACGAGGCCAACTAGATAACAGTGCCCAATTGTTTGAATCAGTCAATATATCATAACTCAATCTATCTGATCAAAAAATATATATCCAATAAAAAAAAGTAATAGATCAAGGGTTATCAATTATGGGTCTAATAGTAGCTGATAATAGTCAGGTGCAGAACGTCGACTAAGTAACAGCGTTCAACGGTCCAGGTCAGTCTGTTCTAGCCAAACAAGCCAGTTAAATCATGACATAAAAATCAGACTATGGTACATATAACAGAATAGAGATTCATGATGATAGAGTCCAGCGGTGCTCGGCAGTGGTCAAGATAAGGCTAGCATGACGGGTGGTCATAGTGACATTGGTCTAAGATCCTTTATTGGGTCAACCCAAGTCCACAATGAGAATATATGGGATCCTTCTACTAGGGTGCAGAGTACCCCGATCAGAATCTTCTTGAACGGATCACTTTTTCTCTACAAAATCAAACTCAATTATCAAAAGAAAATAAAACAGTAGACTAGTAACATAGACCGCCTATCGGCGTCCATAAGAGGTCCAACACCAGGTCCCCAGAGTCCCTTCTACCACCTACCCGAGTCTACTAGAGAGAGAGACACCAAGAGAAAGAAAAAGAAGAAGAAGAAAGAGCAACTCTTTCTCTCTCCTCTCTTCACGAACAACCCGCCCTTTCTCTCTTCCTCCTTGCAAATCCAAGAGGGGTGGCGGCCATGCTGGCCTGCCCCCCACTTAACGGCTGCCACGATGGCCGCAGCCTCGGCCAACCAGTGGTCGGTGGTGAGGTTCCCTCTATATCACCTCACCAAATCAGCCAAATCATGGAGGCCACGACAGAGCAAGAGCAAGGCTCATGTTCGCCTAGTGGCCATTTATCCTTCCTTGGGGCACAACCGAGGTTCGGCCAGCCTTGGCAGGCAAAGGTTGGGCCAATGGCAACATCGACAGGGCACGGCAGTGGCACGCCCAAGGCCGCAGACCTTCGGCTGGGGCGCCCCTGCAACCGAGACAGGCATCAGGCCACAAGGACCAAGCGCAAGGCAAATCGAATGGCCGGGAAGGCCAAGCCAAATATCCAGCCGCGCGCAACGTCTGGATGCCTTCGGTCCAGACCAATGCGCGCGCGCACCCACATGCAACCGACAACGGGACAGGCGCAAGCACGGCAAGGCGATCCCAGCACAAGCTAAGGCACGCGCAGGCCAAAGGCAGCCAACGGACAGCAACGACCAACGCGCGCCAAGGCACAGCAGAAGCACAGGCAAGGGGCAGCCAATGGGCGGCAACCGCCGACGCGCGCCAAAGATCAGCCATGCGCGCGGGCCCGTGGCGCCCAAGACCAACGCGCGCACAGGCCAGAAGCAACGGACGGCAACCACCAGCACGCGCGGGCCCTTGGCGCCCAAGACCAACGCGCGCACGCGCCAGAAGCAACGAGAGACAACCGTTGGCACGCGTGGGCCCGTGGCGCCCAAGGCCAGCGCGCGCGTGCCGTGTACAACAGGAGACAACCGCTCGAGCACGCCAACCATCAACCAGCCGAGTCCATGCGCACGCGGGAGCCAACAAGCAGCAACCGCCCAGCGACCAGGCGGCCAGCGCCCAGACGCCCGGCGGCCAGGCCGTCAGCGCCCAAGCAACCAAAGGGTCAAGCCGCAAACCAAGAGGTCAGGCACGGAAAAGCAAGGGCGGTGCCTGGCTTGCCAATGCCAATGCGTAGCCCACTAGACCGCGCATGACACGGGCAGAACCAGTGCACCGGACCATAACCACAAGATCAGCCATCTGCAGAGGCAAGCACAGAAGAGTGCCAACAGCCAAATCCAACCAAACCAAGGCCTCTGCAGTAGCCAAAGCTTGGCCAACAGCAAGAAACCGCCGACAGCCACAACTGTAGGCCAATGCCAGCAACAGCAAGAAACTGCAAGCAACCACCGCCAAGACAAGCAAGCAGCCGAACTAATGTCAGCAACCAAATGGCAACCGAATTAAGACAGCAAACTCTGCAATGGAAGTTCCAAAGGAGTTGCCAAAGCATACCAACAGCCAGCCAAAAAGAAGCCAATGCATGCCAATGTAGGGAGTCTACAAATAGATCCGAATTGAGTGGGGGGAGGGACTTTTGGACATTGTTTAGTTAGCCACTTGTAAAGTGCATTCGGCCATCAGGCTTGGGTAGGCATATTGCCTAATTCGGTCCTAAGGGACTTGGGCCAAGGCAGGGTACATCAACCCCCCTTGGATTAGGCTAAGGCAGGGAACCATCAACCCTCCTTAGATCATTGTATTTCCTTTTCACTTTGAATCAAAGTTGCCTTTGATGCCTCTGCATTCTCATATGAGTTGTCTTCATTGGCCAACAAAGCTTTAGATTCCGAAGAGGAGTGCAAGACTCCATCCATAGCCAAGCATACTTGGAGTTTGGAGGAGCAAAGTGCCGAAATTCCCTTTGGCTGGCGCTATTTATATTCGGTCAAGGCGGCACACCTTGATTTGGCCAACGCCAAGAAGCTAAGAGAGACTCTTTGGTGTGGAAAGTGCATGACCGACACTTGGTCCCCACCAATTTGGTGCTTTCATTGAGAGTCTTCATCAAGAAGAACATCTTGAAGGTAGTGCCATTTATCTGAATTCCCCTACAAGTGAGTCAATCAACCTTCATTTCATTTGCCATTTCCGAGTGGTAAAAGAGGGAAGGGCTACGTGAGGGAACCTTGTGGGTGTTGATAATTCAGGACTAGTTTTCCCCTTTGAATGCCTTTGAAGGATTGTTCTGAATCTGATTAAAAATTTCCATGGATTTCGGGGATAACCAAAGGTTAGAGGCCCTTGAAATTCAGTCCAACCGAGTGAGTAGAATTTTGGAGGAACTCTCCAATTCAATGGCTGAAATGAGGAGAGATACCAATCAAAGTTTGGAGAGGTTGGAAAGGAGGGTTTCAAGTGGAGAAAAAAATGCAAATAGGGAGTCTTGGCCGCATGCTAATGAGCAGGACCAAGGAAGGGGTAGTGAGGAAGAATTGGCAAGTAACCATAGTGGATGTCGGATGAGAGAAAGAAGGAGTGAAAAAATAAGAAGAGGGAATCGAGTGGAAGGATTTGGAGTGTGTGTAGATTGGTTTGGGAAAGGAATAGAATATGAGGAAGTCCTTAGTGTGAGGGAGTCCGAAGAAGAGCCCCGGATCACCACTAGACCGAGGGGAAGAAGAAGAGATGAGAGGGTAAGAATGGCCCAACAAGGTGAGTTAGGAGAAGATGAGGGAGAGCCCAGAAGGGAGATTAGGAAGCCAAGGATTGAATTCCCTAAGTTCAGTGGGGGAGATCCTTTTGAATGGATGGATAAGGTGGAACAATACTTCTATGTTTATGAAGTTCCACATAGGGAGAAAGTAACCCTTGCTAGTTTTCATCTTGAAGACAAGGCAAGTAAATGGTGGATATGGTTGAGAACCATGTATGAAAAAGAAGGAAGGAGATTGGGATGGACTGCATTTGTAAAGGAATTTATGATTCAATGGGGGCCTTCCCCTATTGTAAACTACCATGGACAATTGGCAAAAATTAAGCAAGAAGGAAGAGTGAGGCCTTATGTAGAAGAATTTCGCCACTTGCAAACTTTGGTGACAGGTTGGTCGGAGGAAGCATTGATGGGCACATTCATTGATGGCTTGAAGCCTTGGCTTGCCAAGGAGATTAAGTTAAAGCAACCAACTTCCATGCAAAAGGCCATGTGGATGCTGAAATCCTGGAGGATGGTTTTCAGTCCGAAAGAAGGATGATCAAAGAGACCATCAGCCGTGAAGCCAAAGCCATTCCGCCCAGAATTCCTTGGAAGGGCAAAGATGCAGTCGGCACCAACCCAAGAACCCAGCCACAGCAAGTGAAGAGGCTGTCAAGGGAAGAAGTCCAAGACTTTATCAAGAAGGGATTGTGTTTCAAGTGTGGGGAGAAATGGGGCCGAGATCACAAGTGCAAATCAGGCCAATCATTCCTTATTGAAGTTCTGGATGCAGATTTTGGAGATGCAGAAACCAATCAGTCAAGTGAACATGAAGAGGAGCCAATCCGAAATCAGGAAGATCTTGTGAAGGCTGAAAATAGTGATGCAGAACTTTCACTGAATGCACTAACAGGGGTGCCAAAATCCAGCACCATGAGGCTCCTAGCATGGGTCGGGAGAAATGAAGCGTCTTTATTGGTTGATAGCGGGTCATCACATAATTTCATCAACGCTGCAATTGTGGCCAAGTTGGGACTACATCCGATGGACATTCAGCCATTTAAAGTTAAAGTGGCAAATGGTGAAAAGCTCACATGCAAAGAAGTCATTACAAGAGGTGAAAATGAACATCCAAGGGGTAAGGATCAAGGCTGATTTACATGTGATTCAATTAGTTGATCTTGACATAATCCTTGGAAGTGTATGACTTAAAAGTGTGGGGAAGGTGAACACAAATTATGAAACCATGACAATGGATTTCAAGTTGAACGGCAAGAAGGAAAAATGGACAGCAATACAAGGTCAAGAAGAACCGCAGGCTATAGGCGATCCATGGTTACTTCAAGAGGAAAAAGAGTTTATATGTTCTGCCATCAATGGGATAGAATGGAGAGTTTGGGACCGAATCAAGGAAGCACTCAAGTTGGATGTTCGATCTCAAGAAATTAGGGAAAAGATAGAGGCCACTTCGGGTGGAGTTAAAAATTTTAGCATTCGGGATGATCTTATCTTCTACAAATCTAATGTTTATGTGCCGGATGTTCCAAATCTAAGAAGTGATATTCTTTCCCACTTTCATAATAGTAAGGAGGGTGGACATTTCGGGTGGTTTCGTACCTATGTTCGGATTAAACATTTCTTCTATTGGGAAGGATTGAAGAAGAATGTTAAAACTATGGTGGCTCAATGTGATATTTGCCAAAAAGTAAAGTATGATCCTCGATTACCAATGGGCTTACTCCAACCATTGCCTATTCCAAATCAGATTTGGGAAGACATTTCGATGGATTTCATTGAAGGGCTGCCGTGTAGCAAGGGCTATGAAGTGGTGTTAGTAGTGGTTGATAGACTCAGCAAATATGCTCATTTCATCCCGGTCCAACATCCATTTACCGCCAAGTCCATAGCCCAAACATTTGTGGAGAATATAATCAGATTACATGAAGTCCCTAGAAGCATCATATCTGATAGAGATAAAATCTTTATGAGTTTGTTTTGGAAAGAACTATTCTCACTACAAGGGAGTATGCTGAAAGCGGGATCATCCTATCATCCACAAACCGATGGGCAAACAGAGGTAACCAATCGAATATTGGAGCAATATCTCAGATGTTTTTGTCTTGAACAGCAAAACAGATGGGCTGATTATCTACCATGGGCGGAGTATTGGTACAACACTTCATACCAAGGATCAACCAAGAAAAGTCCTTTTGAATTAGTATATCGTTATGAGTTTGGAACAACTAAAAATTATGAGGTAGAAAAGAGTTGCTGGCCCGAGAAGAAGTATTGAAGGTTGTCAAAAGAGAGTTGAAGAAATCCCAAGAAAGAATGAAGAAATTTCATGATCGGAAGAGAAGAGATGGTGATTTGCAGCCGGGGGACTATGTATACTTGAAGTTGCAACCCACACAACAAAAATCATTGAGGAAAAGGGTCAGCTACAAGTTGGCAAAAAGATATTATGGCCCTTACAAAATTTTGGAACGAATAGGTAAGGTTGCATATAAATTAGAGTTACCTTACAATTCGTTATTGCATCCCGTTTTTCACATATCATGGTTAAAGAAAAGAGTTGGAGATCCATCTACTATTGGGGTAGAGTTACCAAAATTTGATGAGGAAGGACGAATAGTTCTCCAACCTATGAAGGTCCTCCAATATCGAATTTAGAGAAAAGGGAGGAACAAGAGAAAAGTTTGGCAGGTTCTCATGCAATGGAAGGATATGCCGCTTGAGGAAGCCACTTGGGAAGAATATGATGAAGTAGCTAGGAAGTATCCCAGATTCCACCTTGAGGACAAGGAAGTTCTTCAAGAAGGGGGGGATGGTGAGGTTCCCTCTATATCACCTCACCAAATCAGCCAAATCATGGAGGCCACGACAGAGCAAGAGCAAGGCTCATGTCCGCCTAGTGGCCATTTATCCTTCCTTGGGGCACAACCGAGGTTCGGCCAGCCTTGGCAGGCAAAGGCTGGGCCAATGGCAACATCGACAGGGCACGGCAGTGGCACGCCCAAGGCCGCAGACCTTCGGCTGGGGCGCCCCTGCAACCGAGACAAGCATCAGGCCACAAGGACCAAGCGCAAGGCAAACCGAATGGCCGGGAAGGCCAAGCCAAATATCCAGCCGCGCGCAAGGTCTGGATGCCTTCGGTCCAGACCAATGCGCGCGCGCATCCACAGGCAACCGACAACGGGACAGGCGCAAGCACGGCCAAGGCGTTCCCAGCACAAGCCAAGGCACGCGCAGGCCAAAGGCAGCCAACGGACAGCAACGACCAATGCGCGCCAAGGCACAGCAGACGCGCAGGCAAGGGGCAGCCAATGGGCGGCAACCGCCGACGCGCGCCAAAGATCAGCCATGCGTGCGGGCCCGTGGCACCCAAGACCAACGTGCGCACAAGCCAGAAGCAACGGACGGCAACCACCAGCGCGCGCGGGCCCTTGGCACCCAAGACCAACGCGCGCACGCGCCAGAAGCAACGAGAGGCAACCGTCGGCACGCGCGGGCCCGTGGCGCCCAAGGCCAGCGCGCGCGCGTGCCGTGCACAACAGGAGGCAACCGCTCGAGCGTGCCAACCATCAGCCAGCCGAGTCCATGCGCGCACGGGAGCCAACAAGCAGCAACCGCCCAGCGACCAGGCGGCCAGCGCCTAGGCGCCCGGCGGCCAGGCCGTCAGCGCCCAAGCAACCAAAGGGTCAAGCCACAAACCAAGAGGTCAGGCACGGGAAAGCAAGGGCGGCGCCTGGCTTGCCAATGCCAACGCGCAGCCCACCAGACCGTGCGCGACACGGACAGAACCAGTGCACCGGACCATAACCACAAGATCAGCCATCTGCAGAGGCAAGCACAGAAGAGTGCCAACAGTCAAATCCAACCAAACCAAGGCCTCTGCAGTAGCCAAAGCTTGGCCAACAGCAAGAAACCGTCGACAGCCACAACTGCAGGCCAATGCCAGCAACAGCAAGAAACTGCAAGCAACCACCGCCAAGACAAGCAAGCAGCCAAACCAATGTCAGCAACCAAATGGCAACCGAATTAAAACAGCAAACTCTGCAATGGAAGTTCCAAAGGAGTTGCCAAAGCATACCAACAGCCAGCCAAAAAGAAGCCAATGCATGCCATTGTAGGGAGTCTACAAATAGATCCGAATTGAGTGGGGGGAGGAACTTTTGGACATTGTTTAGTTAGCCACTTGTAAAGTGCATTCGGCCATCAGGCTTGGGTAGGCATATTGCCTAATTCGGTCCTAAGGGACTTGGGCCAAGGCAGGGTACATCAACCCCCCTTGGATTAGGCTAAGGCAGGGAACCATCAACCCTCCTTAGATCATTGTATTTCCTTTTCACTTTGAATCAAAGTTGCCTTTGATGCCTCTGCATTCTCATATGAGTTGTCTTCATTGGCCAACAAAGCTTTAGATTCCGAAGAGGAGTGCAAGACTCGATCCATAGCCGAGCATACTTGGAGTTTGGAGGAGCAAAGTGCCGAAATTCCCTTTGGCTGGCGCTATTTATATTCGGTCAAGGCGGCACACCTTGATTTGGCCAACGCCAAGAAGCTAAGAGGGACTCTTTGGTGTGGGAAGTGCATGACCGACACTTGGTCCCCACCAGTCGGCTGCTGGTGACAGTGACACAAGGAGGATGAAGACCGAAATAGGGTACCTTGTTTCTGCGGCAAAACATAGGCTCAAATCAAAGCGAACAAAGGCCAAAACATGTTTAGAAGAAGGAGGACTCGCACCTCGGTCTGGTGAAGATCCGACGACGTTTCCAACAAGGAATCAAGGGAAGAACTCGGAGAGAACAACTTGGAATCGGAGGATTTCTAGCCTATACTTTAATGGATCTGAAGGAGGAGGATGGGTCTTAAATAGGCATGACTCCTTTTTGAATCGCCAGATTTTTCAACGCAATAAGGTTCCGAGACCGGGAGTCTTCTTTTCTAATTTTTCCTCATGTGCAATCGGTGGGTCATGGGTTTGGCCACTCCGGGTTGGCTCACGGACGGTTTGGCTGGCCGAGGCAACTCGGGTCAGGCTGCTCCAAGCTGGTCCAAGCCCAACGAAAAAATAGTCGTGTGCGGATCAAGCCTGGCCACTCCGGGCTGGCCCACAAATCCAAAAATCTGAGTTATTGCAATAGGTCTCTCTCTCTCTCTCATGTGCTGCAAGACACACGATGAGCTATACAAATTGAGATTCCACACATCTATAACATTGAAAATGTCTAAAAACCTAAAATAATTTCTAGTGCCATTGCTTGCCAATTCATTGACTGATCACATATTGGAAATTTGCCGGTGACAAAATAAAGAAGGTTTGATTTGATTTATGGTTCGTAAGTATTCAAACCACTGAATCTCAGTCCAAACAGACTCTGCACAATGCTATGGCCCTACCTCTAGATCGTCCTAACAGAGGGATCAGACACAACACAAAGCATACTTTTAATGGACAAGCAAAACTCGTGCTTCAATTCACAGAGGAAATTTTAGAATATAAGCTCGCAGGAATAATAAGCAAGTAATCACAAGAACATGCCAAGGAATTCCCATCATTCCTCTAACCTTGAGAAAACATTCCAGTCACCACCTCGGGCCAATACCTTCAATGCAGGAATTACTTTGTTCCAAAGAGATGCCAAGTTCTGCCTGGGCAGGTCATCGACATGCGTGGCAGGTGCTGCAGGCCGGTTTAATTATCCTGGAGAGTGACTCGGCTACAATCATTAGGTGGATTTGGGGAGGCCGAGTGGTAAGAGCACGGACCACTCCCTGATCCGAGATATAGGGATAATGATGAGGGATGGGGTGGCTTTCGAGGCCAAATATGTATTCAGAGAAGCCAACGAGGCGGCTGACTGGGTGGCTTCCTACGCGGCCCACCACTCAGAATACACCCTGTAGTCAAGAGAGGGGGAGCTGCCACTAGCACTCTGTGAGCTTGTATTTTTTGATTTTATTGAACATATTCGTACACGTATTGTATGAAGAACTCATCAAAGTAAATAAAAAATAAAAGAAAAAAAAGAGATGCCAAGTTGATATAAATGATTGCCTCACAGTTGCTTCTGACACATCTAGTAAAACAAATCTAGTCATATATACATGTCAGAAGCAGAACTAAAACTAAGCACAAGGGCTAGATCCTCACTTAACAAAAGCCTTTTTGGGCTCGTTTGGTTCGCGGAAAAAGAAGAAAAAGTGTGGTCAACAAAAAAGTAATAAGATGCTTCTTGTTTGGTTGGAGTTTTCAAAAGAGAGATGAAAAAGTTATATTCTCATGGAAATATGATTCTCACATTTCATGAAAAAGTCTTTCCTATGAGAAACATGGAAAACTTATTTTTCAATGAGCTAAAAATCACTCCATTTTTATTTTTTTCAAAAAGATCCTTCAGCATTAAAGAGGCATTAAAAACCTAATTTTTATTAAGAAATTACACATAACTTTTTCAGAAAAGTAGATGGTCAACCAAACATAAGCACTTTGCAAATTTGCTACTTTTCCATGGTCAACCAAACATGCTAAAAGTACTTTCTCAGGCATCCTCTTTTTAGAAATCTGCTTTCCAAAAATTATATTTTTAGAAAAAAAATACTTTCCGCGAACCGAACGAGCCTTTTATATCTACTTTGGAAACAATTCAAAAATTTTACTGGTCTCTCCATCCTTCCCAACAATTCGATGCACATTTGGGAGCCTCTTTTTACCGAGAGATGAATTATTTCATGTTTCTTTCAAATTTATTTGTTTACACTGCCTCCAACCGACGCTACCACCATCATGACAGCCTTCTACCCCAACATTTATCTGTCTTATGTCTTATCTACCCTCATCCCCATCCTCATCCTCCTCAGCTTGCACCTAAAACTATGTGCCTACTTCCTCTACCTCTGTCTCCACCCTCCACCTATCTTATGGGCTTGTTTGGTTTGCGGGAAGCATTTTTTCTTCTAGAAATATGATTTCTGAGAAACAAATTCCTAAGAAGAGGATGCCTAGGAAAGTACTTATGACATGTTTGGTTGACCATGGAAAAATGATAAATTTCCAAAGTACTTATGTTTGGTTGGTCATCCACTTTCCTAGAAAAGTTATGTATAATTTCTATTATGCCCTTAATAAAAATTAGGTCTTTAATACTTCTTTAATGCTGAAGGGCCTTTTTGGAAAAAAATAAAAATGGACTGATTCCTGCCTCATGGGAAAGACTTTCCTATGAGATGTGGGAATCATATTCCCATGGGAATTAAACTTTCCCATCTCTCTCTTTTGAAAACTCCAATGAAATAAGAGGCATCTCATTACTTTTTCGTTGACTACACTTTTTTCTCTGCTTTTTTCGCGAACCAAATGAGCCCTATATATCTTTCATTTGTTGGAGGTCATTGGTAGGGGACGTGGAGTGTTGGAGAGGGGTTGGATGTGCAGGCTATAAGTGGTGAGATAAGTTGTAGGGAGGAGTACGGTTGCTGGTAGGACCCCACCATGGTGACGCAAAGGAGCTAGCTGGAAGTGATTTGTGGTATGGTTAGAAGAGGGAAGGAGGAGAGGGAAGTTGGAAAGAGGAATGCATACACTTCCATCTGCTTTTTTGTGTGTGTGTGTGTGTGTGTGTGTGTGTTGAAGCGAATGATTCATACAATTTTAGTACGGGTACATTTAAGGAGGTCAAAATATAATATATCTCGGAGCGCACAAGGTAACTTCCTCTTTCCGACCCAAATAGTGTCTCCAGTGGTTGGCCCTGTACGAGACCATCCAGTCTGCAGCCCCGTTGGCCTATCTGTAAATATGTTTAGCCTAGAAGACCACCCCGCTAGAGATCAAGGCTCGGATGTCACGGATCAGGAAGTGGTACTTGCCCCTACTGCCGACAATCTGCTAGACCCAGCCAATGACTGTAGCCGAACCAACCAACTTAGTGTGTTCAGAATGTAATGCAGGACGGATGTAAGGGATGGAAGGCAACGTGAAAGAGGAGAAGAAGAGGGGAAGAAGAAGAAAAGAGGAGAGGAGGAGGAAGAAGAAAGAAGACTAATTTTCTTGCATTAATTCATTGAAAAATAAACAAATGCATGCCCTATATATATATAGGGCCACAAAATAACAAATAAGTCCCAACGAAGAAAACAATTCGAAAGAAGGTCCTCAAGTGACAATATGCAAATTAATCTTACCCACATAAAATAAATAAATAATTAAAAAAAACCATTAATCAATCCAGCCACAACGAAAGTGGCTGGACCGTCCTCCTGCGACGACCATGATCCTGCAAAATAATCAGTCCAGTACTCGTGTCCGCACCAACTCCCCCTGGGTAAGAAGAAGTCGACCCCGACGAATGACTCTGGTAGTACTCCAAGAGATCTGGGTCAATGCGCTGGAACTCCGCATGTGTAATCCATGTCGCATCAGACTCCGGGCGTCCTCGCCAGTGAACCAAGAAACGCTGAACACCCCCATCAATGGTAGAAATAGTTTGCTCATCTAAAATGGCATCAATATGTTCTTTTTGTGCTGGTGGTAAAGCTAGATGGGTCGGAAATGGTATGGAATCAAGAATAGGAGGATCATCAAGCTCAAGTGATGGCTGAGTGAAAGGATCAGTAGGAATAGAAAGGGGGCCCTTGTAAGCAACCAAATCCGCAATATTAAAAGTGGAGCTAATACCAAAATCAGAGGAAAGATCAAGAACATAAGCATTAGTGCCCACTCGTTGCAATACCCGAAAGGGCCCAGTAATACGAGCCTGCACTTTCTTGACGGTTCCAGATGGAAACCGCTCAGGCCGAATACGTATCATGACAAAATCCCCAGTTTGAAATTGTTTATCTCGCCTATGAGAATCAGCTTGTAGCTTATATTGAGCATTACTCATATGAATGCGCTTGCTAATTTCCTGATGCAGAGTATGAATGTGTTGTGCAAATGCATGTGCAGACTCAGAAATGCGAATAGGAGGGGACATAGGTAGGAGATCTACAGGTTTGCGAGCTTTATAACCATGGACCACTTCAAATGGACTCATCCCGATGGATCTATTGATCAACGAATTATATGCAAATTGGGCGACAGGCAGAATAGAATCCCAGTTACGATTGTGATCCCCTACTAGACTTCGCAGAAGGTTACCTATACTTCGGTTGACGACTTCGGTTTGGCCATCGGTTTGAGGATGATAAGCAGTAGAAAATTTAAGTTTGGTGCCAACCATATGCCATAAGGTTTTCCAAAAATAGCTCATGAAGCGGACATCCCTATCGGAGATAATGGTTTTTGGTAAACCGTATAACTTAACAATCTCATCAAAGAAAATCTTGGCTACTCGAGAGGCATCAGAAGTTTTGAAACAAGGGAGGAAGTGAGCCATTTTAGAAAAACGATCCACAACCACAAAAATGAAATCATGTTTTCGAAAAGTACGAGAAAGGCCGAGCACGAAGTCGATACTAAGGTCAAGCCAAGGACGATCTGGGACAGGTAACGGAGTGTAGAGGCCAGTATTTTGTTTTTTGTGCTTAGCTAGTTGACACGTGTGACACTGTCCCGCAATTTTAGCAACATCCCGTTTCAAACTTGGCCAAAAAAATTGACGTTCAACTTCTTCTATGGTCTTATCACGCCCAAAATGTCCAACGAGACCGCCGGCTTGCACTTCCCATATCAAGAAATCGCGTACGGAAGTTCGCAGAATATAGAGCTTGGAAGCTTTGAACAAGTACCCGTCTTGAAGATAAACACCATCAATCAAAGGTCCTTGTCCATCAGCAAGGGCATTATAGAGTTGGCCAAAATCTGGGCAAGACAAGTAATGAGCTTAAGTCTGTCAAAATCGGTGATGGAAACAGACATGGCGGACAATAGAGTTACTCGTCGACTTAGCGCATCAGCAGCTTTGTTCACTGCACCTGACATATGTTTGAGGACAAAAGTGTAATCCTAGAGGAATTGAACCCACTTAGCATGGCGATGATTAAGTTTTTTCTGGAAACTAAGAAAACAAAGTGCTTCATGGTCAGAATAGAGAACAAATTCATTTGGAAGGAGATAATGTCGCCAATACCGTAGGGCCTGGACTATTGCATAAAATTCTTTGTCATAGGTGGAATATCTTTGTCTAGCCTCATTCAGCTTTTCACTAAAATAGACTATAGGATGACGTTCTTGACTAAGCACACCACCTATACCTAAGCCAGATGCATCACATTCCACCTCAAAAACTTTGCTAAAATCAGGGAGTCACATAACTGGCGCTTCCGTCATTCTTTTCTAAATGTTACTAAATGCTTTAGCAACTGCGCGTGTCCACTGAAAGTCACCTCGTTTAAGGCAATCTGTGATAGGTGACATAAGTATACTGAACCCCTTTATGAAACGACGGTAAAATGTGGTCAGGCCGTGAAAACTACGGATGTCAGTAATATTCTTAGGTTCAGGCCATTCAACAATTACAGTGATTTTCGCAGGGTCAGCACATAAACCCTTAGAGGAGACTATATACACTAAGAAGTTTACGTAAGGAGTGAAAAATGAACACTTCTTAAGGTTAGCATAGAGGCTCTCGTTGCGTAAAGTCGTACAAACTTGCCTTAAATGGCTTAAATGTTGCTCCTTAGATTGGCTATAAATAAGGATATCGTTAAAGTACACGACTAAAAATTTGCCCATGAAAGGCCGTAGTACTTGAGTCATCACTCGCATGAATGTACTAGGAGCGTTTGAGAGGCCAAAAGGCATTACCAGCCATTCATAGAGGCCATCTTTTATCTTAAAGGCTGTCTTCCATTCATCACCTGGATGAATCCGGATTTGATGGTAGCTACTTTTTAAGTCAATCTAGGAGAAAATCGTGGCACCTGCCATCATATCCAACATATCGTCGAGTCGGGGAATAGGAAAACGGTACTTGACCGTGATTTTATTAATAGCCCGACTGTCTGCACACATTCTCCAAGTCCCATCTTTTTTTGAGTAAGAAGGGCAGGTACGACACAAGGACTTAGACTCTCCCGAATAAATCCCTTTTGTATGAGCTCTTTAATTTGCCTTAGGAGCTCTGCATGCTCAGAAGGGTTCATCCGATAATAGGGCAAGTTAGGAAGAGTAGCTCCCGCGACTAGATCAATGGCGTGCTGAATATCACGCAAAGGGGGTAAATGATCCGGGTGATCCTCAGGAAAAACTTCTTTGAACCCCTCGAGGATAGCGAGGGATTCAGCCGATAATGTGCTTTTAAGATGTGGCTGAAGTTTTTTAACTAGCAGGGCAAACACCGGAGGCTCATTAAATACGTTCCTCTCAAATTCCGTGGGACTAAGGATATGGAGTTCCTTCCCCTTTGATTTACTCTTGTTCGTACTCTTATCTAGTGTTTTGGGCCGTAAAGGATTAAGCTTAATCTTTTTACCCTGGAATACAAAAGAGCAAGAGTTAGTTCGACCGTAGATGGTGACATCGAGGTCGAACAACCAAGGTCTTCCTAATATCAGATGACCTACGTCCATTGGGATACGTCACACCAGACAGTGTCTTTATAAGAAAGGATTTGAATAGGTACCAGACACCTTTCCTCAATGTGAATGGACGACATGTCGATCCAGGAGACCTTATAGGGTTGAGGTTGGGACACAGGAGTCAGACCCAAGCGGGTGACAATGCTGGAAGATATTGCATTAATGCAGCTCCCGCTATCAATGATAACTTTACAATTTTTTTCTCCACATTTAATGTAAGTGTGGAAAATTGAGGTTCGTCTCCAGTCATCAGTTTCCTTAGGCTAGGTAATTGCACACTTTACTACATTCATAGTGGATTGGTCAGATTCGTGGGCAAGTATCTGGGGAGTAGTTCGGATACAGCCTAAAGTGTGTGATTCTTCCTCAGGTTCGTCTTCGACATCTTGAATATCATCTAAATTAGGCTCATAAATTTGTTTCCCCAAATTATCTATGTCATCCTTCTGTTCTTGTGCATCAATAACAAGGGTCTGATTTACATATTGGGAGGCAACATGACCAAACCCTTGGCATTTAAAACACTGAATTCTTGAGCTTGTTTTTGGCGGTTCACTTAAAATTCCTTTGCCTTTAATATCTCAATTTTGGATAGATAGAGAAGAAAAGGGTTTAGGTGGGATAGAACCGACTGGGGGTCTGGGTCCAGATGGTTGGGCACTAGTGGGAACCCGCCTGGTGTCAGGGCGCCTAGCAAACATAGATTTGAAGAATTGCTCATAGTTTTGCACAAATATATAGGCTTGGTCTAAGGTGGCCACTTCACGAAGAACAAGTTCTTTCCTAAGCTCATCATTTAGGCCTCATCGAAACCGGCTCAAGATACATTCATCTTCAGCTACATTACTTCGCATCATAAGTTCGTCAAATTGAGCGATGTAATCAGTAGCTGTGCGGCTACCTTGTCTTAAATTGTTCCATCGATCTAGAAGGTCAACTTGATAACTTAATGGAAGGTATTTTTCTTTTAATTTTTCTTTCATTTCTACCCAATCTGTAATAGCAGGTTGATGTCTCCTGGCTAACAGTTGTTCAGTGTTTTGCCAAAACAACTTAGCTTGACCAAGGAGTTTCATTCTAGTGAATCGGACCTTTTTTTCCTCCGACAGATTGTACCACTCAAAGAAGTGGTCCATTTCGCGTAACCAATCGGAGAAGACCTTCGGATCAAGACGACCATCAAAAGTGGGGGCTTCAACCCTAATGCCTCGCATTACATCTTCATCAGGGTCACGAGGTTCTCTGGGTTCTACGGTATGTCGGTGACCTCTATCAACATGAGGAATGGGACCAGGTCCTCTAGGGCGAGGGAAGGCATGATGGTGACCTGGAACAGACCTATTATCAAAGTTGTCCTGCCGAACCGAGCCTTGTTATTCTAGGATTTGTTCTAGGGTGTCGTCCTCATCAAGACCCGGTAAATGGGGAGTACTAGCTCTTTGGGATTCAATAACCCTCTGAAGTGAAGCCTCAATGGAATTGAGTCGGACATTAACCTGGGTGGACATTGTGGTTAAGTCATAAATTTGGGCATTGTTTGCTTGGACTTGGGCATTGGTATTTTGGACTTGAGCATTAGTTTTTTGAACTTGGGCATTAGTATTTTGGACTTGAGCATTAGTGTCTTGGATAGCTTTTAATAGAGCTTCGATTTTGGAATCCATGTCTAGGTGGGACTTAGAATAAGATGCGACACGACCACTACGTAGATGCATAAAATGAATGCAATATGTATGTTCCTACCAATTATAAAGGTTCCTAAGTAGACCTAATGCATGAAAGTAATTCAAAATTGCAAAGTTTATGCCCAATATAAGCTAAAACTATTTCCAAGTAAATAAATATTGCAAACTGAAAATTACTATAAAGCGCAGGCCAACAAGTATTGCAGTCAAGTAGTACTAAGTTTTCGGACTATGCAAGGTGTCACGGAGCCACGTATGTCTCCCCGATTTGATCTAGCTCCACAGTTAATATTAAAAAAAAGTGCTACTAGGGTTTCTGGTTGTCTTGTGGATGTATGTGGTTGTATGTGTTTGAATTTGTGGAACTAATCACCAAGCACAAAATGCGATAATTAATGCCAATTTAAATGAGCAAATTTAACCTGCAGGGGAGGGAAAAACAGAGCTGACCCAATCTGGATAGAGGCCTGCGCTTGCATAAGATGTACAGGCTGAGATGATGCTGGAGCAACTGATGGCGGCTGCGGTTAGAGCGGTCTGTGATGGTGGCTGTCAGAGTTGACAGTGGTGGTGCAGCAGCCGACGACGGCGACGGCAACGCGGCGGCGCAGCGGCGAGAGCAACATGGCGGCACGGCGGCGACTAGCAGCGGCAAGCGGCGGTACGGAAGGGCGGGGGCGGTGCGTGGCATGGTGGTGCAAGCAGCGGAGATGGCAGCGGCGGTGGGACAAGGGCGGGGGCGCAAATAGCAGTGGAAGGCCGAGGGAGACAGCGGCTGTGGTTGGGGTGGTCTGCGATGGTAGCTGTCAGGGCTGACAGTGGTGGTGCAGCGACCAACGGCGGCGACGGCAACACGGTGGTGCGGCAGCAAGAGCAACGCGGCGGCGCGGCAGCAACTAGCAGCGGCGAGCGGCGGCATGGAAGAGCAGGGGCGGCGCGCGGCGCGGTGGTGCAAGCAGCAGAGATGGCAGTAGCGGTGGGACAAGGGCGGGGGCGCCGATAGCAGTGGACGGCAGGGTGGGCGATGGAGGGGGTGGGCGTGGGAAGTGGAGAGCAGTGGTCGGAAAAAAAAAGGAAGAAAGTCGGGAGAATAAGAAAGGGAAAGAAAAACACTCCCGCACGTGCGTGACTTACGCGTCACGTGCGGTCTTTTTTTTTTTTTTTTGATAACCCAAATAGACTCGGGTTATCGGGTTAACAGACCCAACCCGTTAAGACAGTCCGATCTGCAATATTGAATTTTTGAATTTTGAATTTTTTTTTTGAATTGATTCGGGCTAATGGGTGATGGGCTAACGGGTCTAGATCTTACCCGCACTGTAGATCATCTTTCACCTTCGACCGTCCGTTCGCTTCCGCCGGATCTCGCCTGATTTCGCGGCGGTGGGTGCGGGGAGGCGTTGCACCGGCGGAGGAGAGTGCTGGGGCGGCGTCTCGTGAGGAGGTGGCATCCTTTTCCTAGCTTCGGCCACGGGCGGTGGCCGTAGGGTGCGGCCGAAACTTCCGGGGCGATGCAGTGGCTTCCAATGGTGAATTGGCGGCGCTGCAAGGTGAAGGCAGTGGCCGGAAGGGAAAACGGCGAGGGGGGGCGGCTTATTTGCCTCTTGGGCCACTGTGGGGGTAGCCGGCAACGGGGTCTTCCCCTTCTGTGCAGGAACCGAGAGGGAGGGGAGAGGGAAAGGAGACGGAGACGGTGGTGGTGGGGGACGAAGGCGACGACGGCGTATGGTGAAGAGGGCCGGTGGAGTGGCGACGGGTGGGAAGCGACCGACGGGAGGGTTTTGCCCCTTTTGTCCTCACGGGAGATGAAATGAGGGAGAGGGAAGAAAACAAAGAAGAAAGGGAACACCCCTTCTTCTTCGAAATACGTGCCGTGCAGCGATCCTCCATGCATTCCGGCGTTTGCGGTGCAACTACTCCAGCAAAATGCAGATGAGGGAAAGGCTGAAAAGGAATCGGCGGGGGTCCGTCCATAAACTGGATCCCTTGACTTCAGCAACAGAGGTAAAAAGTCAGCCCTGCTATGATACCAAAGCCGATGCAGGACGGATGTAAGGGATGGAAGGCAACGTGAAAGAGGAGAAGAAGAGGGGAAGAAGAAGAAAAGAGGAGAGGAGGAAGAAGAAGAAGACTAATTTTCTTGCATTAATTCATTGAAAAATAAACAAATGCATGCCCTATATATATATAGGGCCACAAAATAACAAATAAGTCCCAACGAAGAAAACAATTCGAAAGAAGGTCCTCAAGTGACAATATGCAAATTAATCCTACCCACATAAAATAAATAAATAATAAAAAAATAACATCAATCAATCCAGCCACAACGAAAGTGGCTGGACCGTCCTCCTGCGACGACCATGATCCCGCAAAATAATCAGTCCAGTACTCGTGTCCGCACCAGAATGCTGTACCGCTAGAATAAGATACCATCATAGCTACTGGTATAAGTGATATTGTATTACTTTGTCGGGGTATGATTTTATTTTTATCATCACAATTATTAGGCTAAGTTCCTATGCAAGGACACCATGAATAGGGTGAATGTACGTGTACCTGAATGTAAATATTCCTGTTGTTGTTATCATTTATTAATTTGTAATAATTTAATTGTTGCAGGCAGCTGGTTTTATGCAGTCAAGTTGCTGTTGCCTTCTTCACTATTTGTACTGATCGGTGTTGGTGAGGGCTCAAATTGAAGCTTCCGTTAATTTCCAAATATAGTCACTTTTTCAACATTATCAGCTTTTTCACTCGTTCTACTATCCATGCAGGGTTGACATGCTTGTTTAGCCTCTTCAATGTATATGAACAGTGTGAAGAGGAGGTTGACAAACTAGTATCAACTGCATCCGCTGGAATTAAGAACTTGAAAGAAACAGTGTTTGCTAATCTACCTTGTTTCTAGGTGACATATATCTGGAAGAGTTTAAAAAAATTGAGGACGACAGCTTTGAGCCTTAAAATAAGCATCACGAAACACGACTTCCCATATGCTTGCTGCTGGATATCGATTGATCGGCTGTAATAAGTTTTCTTCATATGCAGGCACTCCTGGGTTTATTATTAATTAAGCGTATTGCAGGAGGTACCTGATATTTGGCTATTTGCTTATCATGCATCGTATTTATCTTTGTACACATGTGTTGGGGGAAAACCCAAGTCGCACCAGCCCAGAGGCGCTCGACCAGAAGGCGTCGACCAGAAAGCGCCCGACCAAAAAGGCACCCGACCGGAAAGGCGCCCGACCAGAAGGCGCCCGACCAGAAGGCGCCCGACCAGGAGGCGACTAGAACGCGCCGACCTCGCGACGCTCGAATTAGAGGCACCCCACTGAGCAACTGGCTCGGCTCGGCGCCCGGCCAGGTGCTGAGCCCTAAAATGCCTTGTCCAAATATTCGACCCCAGCCTGATTTCTTAGAGAGAATCTGACAACTAGATATCCAACTCCATCGTACTCTGCTATCGTCGTCAAGCCATTAAGGCACGTGACCTTCGCAGGCATCTGGCACACCCGATCATTAATGCGTGTGGTCTCTGCAGGCCTCCAGTGCACTCAGCCATTAATGAACACGGCTCAAGATGATCTCCGAATCACTGGACCATCAAAACGTATGGCTCTCCCTGATCACCGGTTCACTCAGCAATTAATGCGCTTACTATCTACGAACCCCAGGCCCACCACGGCCGGCGGTTGAACCACTCCACCAGGTCTGGTCAACCATGACAATTCGCTGACTCCGGTCTGATCCGGTCTCATCCTCCACAACGCCATTAATGAGCATGATCGTGCCCAATTATCACGAAGAAGACAATTCCCCCTATCACCTCCCAGGTAATATAATATCCTTCTATAAAAGGAAACCTGGGAAAAAGGAGGGAGGGGACAAGAACAAACATTCTTCTTTTTTACTTCACTCATATACTAGCCCCCTCTGACTTAAGCATCGGAGGGCCGGCGCCGGAGATCCCGGCCACCGGCTTCTTGCAGGTTCTCCAGGAGGGCGCCACCAGCTGACGCACCGCCACCTATCATTCCAGTAGCGGAGCTCCTTCCCTCACAGCCGACGGTCGCCCTCGGGTCCAATTTCTAGCAACAGTTGGCGCTAGAGGAAGGGCCCGAGTCGCAGCCATAAAACTGAGAAGCAAGGGAGCTTCTAATGCTTCTCGACGTCCTCCACCCAGTCCTGGACATTCTGTCCAGAACTCGCCACCTCCGGCCGAGTCAACTCTCCAAGTCCGGCCGGAGCAGTTTGATGCTCTGGTACAACAGGTACAGGCCTTGGCCACTGCTGTACAAAGCTTGCAACCCAGGGGCATCCCAACGGCACCGCTCCCTCCAGCCCCAGTTCAGCCGGTGCCTCCTGCAAGCGGATCCCCCTCCGAGGCCAAGACTCCCAAGTTCAGGCCTCCCTCTGGAGAGAACACCCGGCGAGAGGTCCTGGTGGCTGGCCACAACCATCAGAAGCCGAGTCAGTCCCAGGGCAACCTGCGCCGGAGCGGACCGCCGCGGCGATCCCCCAGAATGGTGAGCTCGACAAGAAGGTCGAGAAGCTGGAGCGCCAGATTGAGGCACTCCATGGAAGGAGGCCGGGACGCGATGGTGACTTCGAGTTCACCACGAGGTCCCCCTTCTCCCAACAGATTGAAGATGAGCCGGTCCCGCCAAGATTCAAGATGCCCCAGGTGGAGCCTTACAACGGCAGGACCGACCCCCTTGACCACCTGGAAAGCTATCGGGCCCTAATGGCCCTGCAGGGAGCCTCGGAGGCTATGCTGTGCAAAGCCTTCCCGGCAACACTCCGAGGACCAGCCCGGCTTTGGTTTACCGGGCTGAAGCCAAGCACCGTTTCCTCCTTCGAGCAGCTCGGCAGACAGCTCGCCAGCAACTTTGCTGCCAGCCAACCCCAGCGGTGGACCTCGGACTCTCTCCTTGATATAAAACAAAAGGAGGGAGAGTCCCTTAGGAAATATTTGGACCGATTTACCGCCGCGACATGGGAAGTCCGGGAGCTTGACCAGTCAATCGCCATGTCAGCACTAAAGACTGGAGCCCGGTCTTACAGATTTCTCTTCTCCATTGAGAAGAACTTTCCTGCTGACCTCACTGAAATGTTGGTTCGGGCGCGGAAGTACGCGAAAGCCGAGGAAGCTGTTGCCATTAGACGGAGCGGGGCCGAGCAGACTTCCAAGAAGCAGAAAAGACGCCGCGAGGAGCGCGGCCATCCTAAAAGCTCGTCCCCGCGCTGAGCCAAGAATCCGTCCACCCCGATTACGGGGACCACCTCGGCAGAGGTCACCGCTCCGCCCGAGGTTTCCACTACGGGCCCGCATATCTGACGGGAGGTACAAAAACTACACTCCCCTTACTGCTCCTCGGGCCGAAATCCTCATGGAGATTGAGGGCCGGGACTATTTTCGGCACCCGCCCCCGAGACGAGATCTCGGAGCCCGGCGCGATCCCCGGAAGTACTGCCGTTTCCACCGAGATCATGGCCATGATACGGAGGACTGCTTCCAGCTCCGAGACGAGATCGAAGCACTCATTCGCCGAGGGATGCTCGATCGGTTTGTACGAGGCCGGCGTGAAGAGAAAAGGCCAGCGGAGAGAGCCACACAGCCTGAAGATCCAAATGCTAATAGGCCCATCACCGGCACCATCAACACCATCCGAGGCGGGGCCTCGGTCGGAGAAGCTCCAGAGGAAGGAACCTCCTCGAAGCGCCTACGCGCCTCGAAAACCATCTCATTCTCAGATGAAGACTTAGAGGGAGTCGAAACTCCCCACGATGATGCTGTGGTCATCTCGATGGTTATGAACAGATTTGATGTAAAACGCATCTTAATTGATAATGGAAGCTCGGCGAATGTTTTGTATTTTGATGCCTATTCTAGAATGAGGATGAAAGGAAAGCAACTATGGAGGATGAATGCCCCGTTGGTCGGATTTACTAGAGACTCAGTTCCAGTAGAGGGCGGGGTCGATCTCCTGATCACGGTCGGGCTCGCCTCCCGGGAAAGTACCGTGAGGATGGGCTTCCTTGTGATACGCCTGTCCTCGGCTTATAATGCCATTCTTGGAAGACCAGGGCTCAACGCTCTTCGAGTCGTGGTCTCAACTCGCCACCTGCTTATGCGATTCCCCACCAGCCAAGGAGTCGGCGAAGTCCGCGGGGACCAAGCGGTAGCGAGACGATGCTATATGGCGACCCATGAGGCGAAGCGACCGGCCGAGGTGCCGGTCCCAACAACAGACCAGCTTTCGGCTGAAACCCTGGAGGCACGGGTCGGCCCTCAGAAGAACCGGGTAGAGCCCGGTGAGCTACTAATTCAAGTTTCTTTGCATGAAAACTTTTCCGAGCTAACCGTGCAGGTCGGTTCCGGCCTCAATGATCGTGAGAGGGATCGCCTCGTCAACTTCTTGCGGAATAACATGGATGTCTTCGCCTAGTCGCCTGCGGACATGCCGGGGATAGATCCGGAGGTCATGGTCCACCGACTTCAAGTAAAACCAACCTGCAAGCCTGTGCGACAAAAAAAGCGAGGTGCCGCTCCTGAACGACAACGAGCAGCAGCCGAGAAAGTTGATAAACTTCTCAAGGCCGGCTTCATCCGGGAGATATCCTATTCAGAGTGGCTCGCCAATGTGGTCCTCGTTAAAAAGGCTAGCGGGAAATGGCGCATGTGCGTGGACTACACCGACTTGAATAAGACCTGCCCAAAGGACAGCTTCCCACTCTCCAGCATCGACCAGCTCGTGGACTCCACCTCGGGACATGAGCTGTTGGCATTTATGGACGCCTTCTCCGGATACAACCAGATCCGGATGGCGCCAGAAGATGAAGAAAAGACGGTCTTCATCACCGACAGGGGTACCTATTGTTACAAAGTAATGCCATTCGGCTTAAAGAATGCTGGAGCAACTTATCAGAGGCTTGTCAGCCGGATCTTCAAAGACCAAATAGGCCGAAACATGGAGGTCTATGTTGATGACATGTTGGAGAAAAGCAAAGTGGCGCAAGATCATGTGACCGACCTCAGTGAAGCATTCTCCACACTCCGAAGGTACCAAATGAAGCTCAACCCGGCCAAATGTGCATTCGGAGTCACCTCAGGCAAATTCCTTGGCTTCGTAATTACGCAGCGGGGAATTGAGGCCAATCCTGAAAAGATCCGAGCACTCCAAGAGATGACACCTCCGAGGACAGTCAAGGAGGTACAACGGCTTACGGGCCGAGTAGCAGCCCTCGGGAGATTCGTCTCTCGATCGGCCGAGCGCTGCCTTCCATTTTTTGCGGCTCTTAAGAAGCCAAAGGACTTTCTATGGTCGGCCGAGTGCCAGCAATCTTTCGAAGAGCTCAAGCACCTTCTTGCTTCTCCTCCTCTGCTCACAAAGCCTCAGCAGGGTGAACTCCTCTACCTTTACTTGGCTGTTTTCCCTGTAGCAGTGAGCTCGGTCCTGGTTCGGGAGGAGAGCAAGCTCCAAAAATCGGTATATTACACCAGCCGGGTCTTGAGGGATGCTGAGACCCGATACTCCAAGCTGGAGAAGACTGTTTATGCCTTGGTAATCTCAGCTCGGAGGCTCCGGCCCTATTTTCAAGCCCACACAATGGCCGTGCTGACCGACCAGCCAGTAAAGCAGATCCTGCAAAGATCAGACCATGCGGGCCGGATTACTAAGTGGGCCATCGAGCTCGGGGAGTTCGACCTCGAGTACCGACCCAGACCGGCGATCAAGGCGCAGGCACTCGCCGACTTTATAGTCGAGTGCACTGTACCGAACGAGGCCGAGCCCGAACCTGAGCCCGCGCCAATAGAGCAGGCCCCGAGCTCGGCATGGGCTCTGCACATCGATGGTTCTTCAAACTCGGGGGGTAGCGGAGCGGGTCTCGTCCTTACCAGCCCGGACGGCGTGGTTGCCGAACAAGCTCTACGCCTCGAGTTTTCCGCTTCCAACAATGTGGCGGAATACGAAGCACTCATCGCCGGGCTCAAGCTAGCCAAAGAGCTAGAAGTGAGGGACCTGAGAGCCTTCAGTGATTCCCAGCTCGTCGTAAACCAAATCCTGGGTGACTTCAAAGCCAGAGACCCCACAATGCAGAAATATCTCCGAAAAGTACAGGACCTCACCTCGACCTTGAATTCTTTCCACATCCAACATGTTGCCAGGTCAGAGAACCTTAGAGCAGACCAGCTGTCAAAGTTGGCATCCTCTCGCATGAGCGAGCTTCCCAAAGCGGCGGCGCTGGAGTATCTCCAAAAACCCAGCACGGAGGAGCTCGAGCAGGCCCTTTGCATTGAGTTCGAGCCAAGCTGGATGGACGAGCTCATCAGCTATCTGCGGGACGAAGTCCTCCCCGGTGATGAACGTGAGGCTCGCCGAGTGAAGCGTTCCGCCGCCTGGTACATATTGTACGAGGGAAAGCTTTATCGAAGATCTTTTACCTCTCCCCTCCTCAGATATCTCCGCCCGACAGAAGCGGATTATGCAATGCGTGAAGTCCATGAAGGGATTTGTGGAAATCATCTGGAGGGACGAGCACTGGCGCATAAGATTTTGCGTCAAGGATACTACTGGCCGACACTCCAGAAGGATGCCTTGGACTTTGTCCGAAGGTGCGACCGATGCCAGAGAAACGCCAATGTCCAACGTCGACCCTCGGCTCCGTTAACCTCCATCAGCTCCCCTTGGCCTTTTGCCCAGTGGGGGATCGACATCTTGGGACCATTCTCTCTGGCGACCGGGCAAAGGAAATTTCTAGTCGTCTCCATCGACTATTTTACTAAGTAGGTGGAAGCCGAGCCAGTCGCCCGGATCACCGAGCAGAAGATGCAGAATTTTGTCTGGAAGTCAATAATCTGTAGATTCGGACTCCCCCGCATCCTCATATCAGACAACGGCCGCCAGTTCGACAACCTTCGCTTTAGAGAATTCTGCTCCGAGCTTGGCATCGACCACCGTTTCACCTCGGTCGCGCACCCTCAGACGAACGGAGAAACCGAGGTAACAAATCGCACTATCTTGCAGGGGCTCAAAGCCAGGCTCGACAAGTCCAAAGGACAGTGGGTCGAAGACCTATATAATGTCCTGTGGGCCTATCGGACCACGTTCCGTGTTCCCACCGGCGAAACTCCTTTCAATCTAACATATGGAACGGAAGCCGTCATCCCGTTGGAGATCGGACTCCCTTCTCCGAGGATAGAGCATTATGACGCCAACTCCAACTCCTCACAGCTCAAAAATAACCTGGACCTAATCGAGGAGACAAGGAAGGCCGCCCGAGTTCGCATGGCGAGGTACCAGCAAAAAACAGCGCAGCACTACAACGCTAGAGTCAAAGTCAGATCCTTCAAAGCAGGGGACCTCGTCCTTAGAAGAGCTGAGGCCTCCCGGCCGACCGAGCAAGGGAAGCTGGCTCCGAACTGGGAGGGACCTTACCGAGTCGTACGTGTCCAACGGCCCGGGGCGTACAAGCTGGAGTCTCTTGATGGGACCCCCATTCCACGAAGTTGGAGTTCCGAAAATTTTCGGGTGTACTACCGGTAGAACCCCGAGGGGTTCTCCATTTTAATCATAAATCTCACTTTTCTACAACAGCTTATGTGCAATTGTTCAAATGTGCCAAAATTCTCCTAATGATTGTCTCATAACTCCCAGACTTGGCCCAGCTCGTCAATCAGCATTGAGCGAAGCTGGGCGCCTTAATGAAACTTCGGAGCGCCGATGTTGAGCTCGGCTCGATCTCCATCGACCATCGAGCTCGGCTCAATCTCCATCAGCCATCGAGCTCGGCTCGATCTCCATCAGCCATCGAGCTCGGCTCGATCTCCATCAAATACCTCGACTACGGTCGGGATGCCCCGATATTTCGGGATGATGGAGCACCCTCGGGGTCTCCCCGAAAATGTTCGTGGTCATCCAACAGTTCGAGATGCGGTCCTCTATCGAGCTCGGCTCGATCTCCATCGGCCATCGAGCTCGGCTCGATCTCCATCGGCCATCGAGCTCGGCTCGATCTCCATCCAATACCTCGACTACAGTCGGGATGCCCCGATACTTCGGGATGATGGAGCACCCTCGTGGTCTTCCCCGAAATAAATGTTCGTGATTAGCAAAATGTTCGTGATTGGCAATGAACATTCCTGATGGCAACTGGTTTCTTCTATTATGCCGGCGTCCCCAGAGAACGGACCCCGAGCAAAAGAGCGTCCTCAAAAGTTCGCCGAGGAGCAAAGCTGACGACCTCGGTGTAAGATGCTCGACCCCAATGGTACAAGGTACCCTTTTTTAATCGATGTTTACATTATTTCATTTACTTCGTTCCTGATTAAACGCCTGAATGAAACCCCGACCAGCGTCGAGGTACTTGGCCGGGCCAATCGTTGCCTGGCCTCGCCCGTCCCGCATGCATTGCTCGACGGCGAACTCTAGCCTGGTTTACACCGGCAGCTCGACGAATTCCCATCCTAAGATTCGGGATATTGGACCTGTTTTAAGTCGGAAGAGGTCCGACAATCCGCCTCGGCAACCCAAGGTCCGAGCTCGCGAAGTCCGAATAAAATTCGAGTCGGGTTAGTGACCTTTGGTCCTAAAGCTCGGCCGAATTTTGAACCAAGCTCGAGAAGGCTTGCCGAGCCTAAGCATCTCTTTGGACCTAAACACTGCAACATCGCTGGTCGAAAGTCCGAGCAACGGAAACCTAGGACCTGAGCTCGGACTCAGCAAGCATGCCGAACCTAAACATGGGTCTACATAGCGAACGAAGTTGGGGCTGCAGAGCCCAAGTCCTTAGAACCTAAAGCGGATTCGATTGAAGAAATCTAGGGTTACTGAAAATCGAAACTTAAATCAATCCTACAAGTTAGAAAACGATATTCATTTAAGGGGGCCCAAAGGCCAAGTACAAAATTTAGGCTCGGCCTTGTAACAATATGAAGGCCATCCCTATTTACAAAAATGATAAAGAATATGAAAAATCCTAAGGCTCGGCCCTGTTGTCTTCGGCAACTTCGGGGACGGCTAGTTCCTCCGCGGCCGAAGTCTCCGCGTGGCCGTCTTCAGTGACCTCGGGAGCAGCCTCGGGCGCCCCAGCCGGGCCCTCCTCGGCGGCCCCGTCGACCGCCGGTGCTTCCGCCTCTGATTCTTCGACCCCCGCTCCTGGTTGAAGCAGATTGAGGTCGAAGTCGGAGAGAAGTCGCCGTAATTGATTACGGAAGTCCTTAAAGCCCTAGATAAGCCCGTTTACGCCCTCCTCCTCCAGCAGGTTGCGAAACTCTTCCGATTCACGGAAGAGCTTAACGGCGTTCTGGGCCTGCTCCCGAGCCTCCTTTTCTCGAGCTTCGTGATACCCGGCCTTCCGTTCTAGGTTCTTCATTTTCCGTTCCCGAGCGACGACCAAGGACTGCGCGTCGAGCATACGAGCCTCGAGCTCCTGGGCCTTGAGATGAGCCTCTCTCACCTCCTGCTCGCGGATAGCGAGCGTCGATTCGGCCTCGGCCAGACGCACCTCTGCGGCGCGCACTTCGGATCTGGCCAGGGCATGTGCGCCCTTCTCCTCTTCGAGCTCGGCGGTCAGAGCCCGAATCTCGTCCTCGGCCGCCCCCATTCTCGTCTGGAGCTCCTATCGCTCGGCCTCGGACACCAGACGCCTTGCCTCGGCCTCCTCGTGCCCTCGCTGATGCCTTCGGGCTCGCTCCCAATAGTCTTGAATTATGTGCATCATGGTCTAAGTCTCGTGCAGATGCTGTAAGAAAGGGATGTGAGAAACGAATCTAACTGAAAATAAACTTGCACAAATATAGAGGTTAACTTACTCGGATGGCAGAGCAAAGGGCCGAGTCCATGAAAGCGTCGTAGTTCATGGACCGGATCTTGGCCTGGTCGGCCGGGAGCAGTGTGACCCGAAGAACCTCACGCGCCGTCTGGGGATTACCGAGAGCCGAATCGCCCTCGAAGACCGCCCAACCAGGAGCATAGGGCACCCTCTCCTGGTGACCCTGACGACCCGACGAGCCCGGTAGACTAGGCTCTGCTGGCCTCAGTGGAGGCGGCCCCATGGCTCCCTGTGTTAGATGTATGCCCTAGAAGCCAATCTGGCTGACACATTGTTAATTCTAGGGACATAATTTTGTACTTGACAATTTATTATTGAATAAATAAAAGGCATATTTTCATTCATATTATTTATGTGTCTATGAATGGTCCAAGAAATTAATAAGATGATGATGCATATTCTCAAAAGTTGAGAATTTGAGCCATGTATCATTGATGATTAATTTCTAAATGCTCCTGATCAATGGATCATCACGAGGACGGTGATCGATCCGATCAGTGCACAGATCACTTTCCTTCTGGATGGACGAGACTTGAGTCCACAGTGTAGGGACACTGAAGTGATAATGCCGGTGCTTGCTAGAGAACAAGGGTACTGAGCGTGACCAAGACAAGAAGTCACTTGGATGTCTATCCACTCGTCAGTGACTTGCTTGATGTTGCAGTAGTATGACTGGTCCTTTGACCTGCGGTGCTTCAGCTACTCACAGTGAGGTTATTGTAGTTTGACTACACGTATACATGGTCTCTAGTCATATGGGTCTTTGTAGTGTAGATTGGCTGCAGTAAGTTCACTGTAGGAGTAGGGTATGTACTTACATGGAATCTATCGACCTTGATAGAAGAGGAGTGATCCTATGTGATTTGTTAGACTGAGTTCTAAGACCTTGGCCAGGGCAGTAATATAAAGTGGAGAAAAAGTTTTCCACTATCGAACTCGAGTCGAATAAATCTTGACATATGACAGACGAAGGGGTTTGACGAGTTATCCATGACCTCCGTCCTGTAGGGATCCACGATAGTAGGACTGTATCATACGATAACTGCACCTAGAGGTTCATCATTCTATTCTACTGGGTAGCCACTAAATGCTGCTAGGTGTCACTGGTGGATGGTGGGACTCACAGGGATTATCTCGATGATCGATAAACCCTAAAGAGTATAGTTGGAATCGTTCCAATCCATTGAAAGGAGTTTTCAATGATTTATTATGATAGAGATCATAATATTTCTCACTACCAGTCAGAATAGAATCTATGGGGTCACACACACTAGAAGTATTGACCGATCCGATGGTTGAATCGTGATTAGGAATCACTAGTAATCAATTCGATTGATATTCAGTTGAAGAAGGAACAAAGGGAATTAATTAATTGGACTTAAACACAAATCCTACTTCGAGTAGGATTCCTAGAGTCCTAATTGGATTAGGACTGGGAATCCTAGTTGGAGTAGGACTGGGATTCCTACTTGGAATAGGATTCCTATAGTCCTAATTAGATTAGGAGTTTTGAATTAAGTTTGGATTCCTACTTGGAGTAGGATTCCTAGAGTCCTAATCGGATTAGGACTCCGAATTCAAATTAGAGTCCTAATTGGATTAGGACTAGAATTAAACAAATTCTAATTGGATTAGGATTCCTCAAGTCCTAATTAATTATTAATCTAATGAATCAACATGACTCCTAATTGGGTTAGGATTGAAGAGTTCAATTGAGTCATGGTTCATTCAAGTTCTAATTAGATTAGGACTAGCATAGATTGAACCCGATTGATTCATGATTTGGTTAATCCTAATTAGATTAGGACTAAACCATGAGAGGGGCACCTAATCCTCTTTTGAAGAGGATTAGGTTAACCAAGTAAGAGGGGCATCAGCCCCTCTCCACTTGGTTAGGGCGACATGAAGAGAGGGGGCCGGCGCCCCCTCTTGGAAATAACTCAAGGGCTCCTAATTGTTAGGAGCCCTTCATACTTATTAAAAGGGAGCTAGGGCCGGCGCCCTAGATAGAGCTTTTCCTCTTCCCTTGGAGCCGTGGCCACCCTCTCCCTCCCTTGGTTCAGCCGCCAGCAAGAAGAAGAAAAGAAGAAGCCATGGCATCCTCCTCTTCCTCCTTTCCTCCTTCCAACGCAGGGAAAAGAAAGTAGGCTGCAGGGGCTTTGCTTCTTCCTCTTCTTCGTCCTTCTTCTTCCTCCTCTCAAGTACATTCAAGAGTTGAAAGAAAGAGAGGAGATCAGCCATCAAAAGTTATCTCTGCAAGGGAGCTAGCACCCCGGTGAGATAGAGAGCTTGGATCGGATCCTGCTTCATGTGGATACCCGTAGAGGCCGGGCACTTGAACAGCTTCAAGCGAACCTTCATCCAAAAATCACGATCATCAGTTTGCGGTGATCATCTACCCGCGCAAGGTGAAGATCTGATCTTCTAATGTTTTAAAAAGTTTTTAATCCTTATCTATCTACGAACAGTTTTTGAACAACGTTCATGCGATGAACGGTTGATCCCGCGCATGCCTCTTCCGCTGCATCTGAATTTTTTAAAATTTCAGCGGCATGATCGGGGTCTACTAACAGTAGTATCAGAGCCTAGGCTTCGTAGATTAAGGTAAGGATTAATTATTAATAGGCTTATTAGATCTGAAAATTGAAAGATTATGCATGCTGAAAATTTTCTGCATGCAGATTTTTTCTAGGGTGCTGATTTTTGTATGCTGATTTTTATGTGATAAGATGATGATTCTAATAGCATTGTTAATGAGATTACAAAGTTTAGAATCATGATTAGCATGATCAGCAACCTATGTCATGAGATAATCAGTTAGTTTTCAGATCTGAAAATTATAATTGCTGCATGTGGTGATGATCATAGGATTCAAACCCTTTTGGTATCAAATGTAATGACCTGCGATGCGATCTGTGATGTCATGTAATTTTTCAGATGCTTGCATGCATCTTATTTGATATTTTGAGAGGCCTGCGTGCCTCCTAAAAGGAAATGTAATTTATTATTATTTTTATTTTACATCTGGTTGTATTTCTGTGATGTGATGTACGTCAACGATCAAGTTGAAGACAAGGCATGAGATGAACAGGGGTCTAAGCGGTTGATGGCGATTGGATCAAGAGTTGGTCAAGGATCGAATCAAGGAGGCTTGGAACCAATTCAAGAGTTGAAGACCAGTTGATCGATTGTCGTGCATGTGCTTGTAATACGACCTAATTAGAATCCATGATTATCACCCATTTAAAGTTTAGCTTTAATTTTTGCTGCGATTATAACTGCCTGCAATGTGCCGTTTGCATGTGATGTGAATGAGAGTCGGGTAGATAGGTTTACATGTGATGTAGCAAACCCAATTGAGACCTAAATTAAAACCTCCTCAATCAAGTCGAGAGTGAACCGACATGAGCAAGTCATATTAGATTAATTGATCTAATTGGTGTCTAGGAAAGCATGAAAGATGGTTACTTAATTAGGACCTTACTCTCTAAGTAAGGGGAGCCTCCCACCTGCTTACCTGGCCAATTGTTCGATTACCTCTTATGAAGAGCTCAAGTTGCAAACACTAAGACCTGATTAACCAATATTAAGTCAATAGGTCTTCCACTGTAGTAGAGCTGCTAAGGCCTTTCTGATGTTGATTTGTCTCGGCTGGATACAGTGGTCAAGTTGCATCGGGGGGCTGAACCTCTCTATAGACATGAGATGTTGTAGGGTAAAGGTGGGGTTGGGCACCAATAACTGTTAGGTGAGGACCCAATGACGACTTTATTCCTACGGTTATACGGTGGATCTGACTTAACTAAGAAATGGGACCAATAACTGTTAGGTGAGGTCTTCATGGCTTAGAGACCAAGCTGCACTGCAACATGCTTGAGAAGCATTGTACAAGAGTTGTACATTCATCAATCTATGTGTCATCAATAACTGTTAGGTGAGGTGGCATGTAAATCGGTGGAACCGCAGTACCCACTAGAAACCCCAGTCGTGTAGGATTTCCGTTTTCCTACCAGGGGAGTGTGAGAAATTCGAGAAAATAGTGGGAGTTACATTTGTTCTAAAAGACCTTAGAACAGATTAGGATCAAGTACAAAAGTCTAACTAGAAATCTTTACTCTCTGCAGATACAATGTCAGCTTCAAACCCTTTGACCCGAACTCTTGAGACCAACTGATTGACTGGAACCAATTACAAGGACTGGCTTAGAAACCTCAAAATTGTTTTGAACTGTGAGAAAATAGGCTACATACTCGAAAATGATATCCCCACATTACCAGCACGTCCGACTACTGATCAGCGTGTGACGCATGAAAAGTGGACAGACGATGATATTTGGGTCAAGTGCTATATCAAGGCATCCATGTCCAATGAACTCCAATGCCAGCATGAGAATCTCAAGACTGCTAGGGACATACTAGCACACCTGCAAGAGTTGTATGGTGAGCAGAGTCGCACAGCTCATTTTGAAGTGTCCAAGAGGCTCTTCAAGACAAAGATGCGCGAAGGGCAGTCTGTCCATGATCACGGTCTGACTATGATCAAGGACCTAGAGGAGCTTGAGAAGCTCGGAATGAACATGCACAAGGAATTGCAAGTGGATTTGATCCTACAGTCACTTCCTGATTCATTTGGTCAGTTTATAGTAAACTACCACATGAATAAGATTGAATGCACTAAGACTGAACTGATAAACATGTTGGTAACTGCTGAGGGAGCCTTGAAAGGTTCAAGGGGCAACTGCTGAGTTGACTTCTGGTTCCAAGAGAAAGTCTACTTGGAAGAAAAAAGAAGCCTGCTAAGAAGCAGAAGAAAGACAAGAAGCCAAAGAAGGAAGTTCAAAAGAAAAAGGCTAACGACAAAGGAAAATATTTCCACTACAATGTCGACGGCCACTGGAAGAGAAACTGTCCTTCATACCTCGAGAGCCTAAGAACAAAAAAGATGACACACCTTCAGAAGGTATAGACTTGCTCATAATTGAAACTAATCTAACGGTTTCTTCTACTTCTAGTTGGGTTATATATTCTGGTTCTAGTGCTCATCTATGCACTACCATGCAGGGTCTAAAGGAAAGTAGAAGGCTGGCGGAAGGTGCGGTAACCCTTCGAGTTGGCAACGGGGCAAAAGTTGCTGCTGTGGCTGTGGGCACCTACCATCTGCGACTACCGTCTGATTTTAGTTTATTGCTTAGAGACTGCTATTATGTACCTGCTGCTAGCAGAAATTTGATTTCTGTTTCATGTCTAGCACAGGAAGGTCATGTTTTTACTTTTGACAAAGACTGATGTTCTATTTATTTCAGAAATAAAATAGTTGCACGTGGTTTTATGATTGACAGTCTCTATCATTTATATATGGATGTATCTGTGAATGTTACCGAGCAAGAAGTGAGTGCCAAAGGATCCAAGAGATCCAGGGATGAGATAAACCAAAAATATTTGTGGCACCTCAGGCTTGGCCATATTGGAGAGGACAGAATGAACAAAATGGATAAAGATGGGCTTCTCGGCTCATTGACTTCCGAGTCATATCCAGTTTGCGAATCCTGTCTTCAAGAAAAAATGGCTAGATTGCCCTTTGTAGGACATGGGGAGAGGACCACTGAAATACTTACCCTAGTACATACAGATGTATGTGGCCCATTCGATGTGCTAGCCAGGGGACGTTATTCGTACTTCATTACCTTTACCGATGATTATTCACGGTATGGGTATGTGTATCTTATGAGACACAAATCTGAATCTTTTGAAAAGTTCAAAGAATTCAGAAATGAAGTGGAAAAACAAACTGCAAACCTCCTTAAGGCTCTTCGATCAGATCGAGGGGGAGAATACCTTAGTGGGGAATTCCGGGACTATCTCAAGGAAAACGTCATAGTCTCACAGTGGACACCTCCGGGTACACCTCAACTCAACGGGGTGTCAGAGAGGAGGAATCGGACCCTATTGGATATGGTCAGGTCCATGATGAGCTTCACTGATTTACCTATGTTTCTTTAGGGAGATGCCTTACTCACAGCGATTTACCTACTGAATAGAGTTTCCTCTAAATTCGTTCCTACCATACCGTATGAGATATGGCATGGTAAGAAACCAAGTCTTGGTCATCTCAAGATTTGGGGATGTCCGGCCCACGTCAAAAGACTACAGGCGGACAAGCTAGAGGCTAGGACCATAAGTGCTCGTTTTATAGGATATCCTAAAGAGTCATTAGGATACAATTTTTACGTCTTAGAGGATCACAATGTGTTTATGAGCCGTCACGCCATCTTCTTGGAAAATCAGTTTATCCTTGATAGAGGCAGTGGGAGGACAATTGAGCTTGAAGAGAAAATCTCTGAAAAGCAACGAGTCATGGATCCTATCGAACCCATTCATACAGAGCCAGTACACGATGTCCCTCAACCACCTCGTAGATCTAGTAGGGTCTCCCATCCTCCCGATAGATACTTAGGTATACTAGAAGAGGATACCGAGGAAATGTTCCTAGTGGGAGATAGGGATCACACGCAGGATCCCAAAACCTACGACGAGGCGATATCTGATATCGATTCCGAGAAATGGTTGGAAGCTATGAAATCAGAGTTAGACTCCATGCATTCCAACCAAGTCTGGATCTTAGTAAATCCACCAGAAGGTATTGTACCTATTGGATGCAAATGGATCTACAAAAGGAAGATAGGTTCGGATGGAGAGGTAGAGACCTATAAGGCAAGGCTTGTGGCGAAAGGGTATAGTCAGCGCGAGGGCATTGACTATCAGGAGACCTTTTCACCTGTAGCCATGCTGAAATCCATCCGAACATTGCTTGCCATTGCAGCATTTCATGATTATGAAATCTGGCAGATGGATGTAAAAACTGCTTTCCTGAATGGATATCTTGATGAAGATATCTATATGGAACAGCCTTTGGGTTTCACTTCCAGTAATGGAGATCACAAGGTCTGCAAGCTGCAAAGGTCCATCTATGGACTAAAGCAAGCATCTCAAAGTTGGAACACTCGTTTCGATGACGCAATCAAAACGTTTGATTTCATCAAAAATGAAGAGGAACCGTGTGTTTACAAAAAGGTTAGTGGGAGTGCTGTCGTATTTCTCGTACTGTACGTGGACGACATTCTCCTGATAGGAAATGATATTCCCATGCTAACCTCGGTCAAGGTCTGGTTGTCAAAAAGGTTCTCCATGAAAGACCTTGGGGAAGCATCCTATATTTTGGGAATAAAGGTCTATAGAGATAGATCTAAAAGGATGCTTGGCCTATCACAGAAGATGTGCATAGAGGAAGTGCTGAAAAGGTTCAGCATGGAAAACTCTAAAAGGGGTCTCTTACCCCTAAGGCATGGAATTAATCTCTCCAAGAAGATGTGCCCCAACACATCTGAAGAGATTCAACGCATGAGCAAGATACCCTATGCATCGGTAATAGGGAGCTTCATGTATGCCATGCTATGTACATAACTTGATATAGTACATGCTGTGAATGTCACGAGCGAATGTCAATCAGATCCAGGCAAAAAGCACTGGATAGCTGTGAAGAACCGTCTTATGTACTTGAGAAAAACTAAGGACATGTTCTTGGTCTTTGGAAGAAGATCAGAATTGAAGGTAGAAGGATGCACACATATTGATGATAGAAAGTCTACATCAGAATATGTGCAATGGTGGTTCAGTAAATTGGAAGAGTTCCAAACAACCGATCATTATAGATTCTACCTTAGAAGCTGAATGTTAAGCCGTATCTAAGGGTGAAGTGGAAACCTTCTGGTTAAAAGTTCATTGCAGAGTTAGGTGTAATGTCATTAGATGCCATAACACTTTACTGCGATAACATTGGCACCATAGCACAAGCTATGGAGCCAAAGTCTCATCAGAAGTCCAAGCACATAGAGCGGCGCTTCTACCTCATACGCGACTATGTTGAGAAGAAATATGTAGAGGTGCAGAGAGTAGACTCCACGGATAACGTGGCAGACCCGTTCACTAAGCAGCTGAGTCAGCAGAAGACTGAAGCCCACCTTGAGAAGATGGGCCTAAGATATATGACCAATTGGCTTTAGTGCAAGTGGGAGATTGTTAGATGTATGCCCTAGAAGCCAATCTGGCTGACACATTGTTAATTCTAGGGACATAATTTTGTACTTGACTATTTATTATTGAATAAATAAAAGGCATATTTTCATTCATATTATTTATGTGTCTATGAATCGTCCAAGAAATTAATAAGATGATAATGCATATTCTCAAAAGTTGAGAATTTGAGCCATGTATCATTGGTGATTAATTTCTAAATGCTCCTGATCAATGGATCATCACGAGAACGGTGATCGATCCGATCAGTGCACAGATCACTTTCCTTCTGGATGGACGAGACTTGAGTCCACAGTGTAGGGACACTGAAGTGATAGTGCAGGTGCTTGCTAGAGAACAAGGGTACTGAGCGTGACCAAGACAAGAAGTCACTTGGATGTCTATCCACTCGTCAGTGACTTGCTTGATGTTGCAGTAGTATGACTGGTCCTTTGACCTGCGGTGCTTCAGCTACTCACAGTGAGGTTATTGTAGTTTGACTACACGTATAAATGGTCTCTAGTCATATGGGTCCTTGTAGTGTAGATTGGCTGCAGTAAGTTCACTGTAGGAGTAGGGTATGCACTTACATGGAATCTATCGACCTTGATAGAAGAGGAGTGATCCTATGTGATTTGTTAGACTGAGTTCTAAAACCTTGGCCAGGGCAGTAATATAAAGTGGAGAAAGAGTTTTCCACTATCGAACTCGAGTCGAATAAATCTTGACATATGACAGACGAAGGGGTTTGACGAGTTATCCATGACCTCCATCCTGTAGGATCCACGATAGTAGGACTGTATCACATGATAACTGCACCTAGAGGTTCATCATTCTATTCTACTGGGTAGCCACTACATGCTGCTAGGTGTCACTGGTGGATGGTGGGACTCACAGGGATTATCTCGATGATCGATAAACCCTAAAGAGTAGAGTTGGAATCGTTCCAATCCATTGAAAGGAGTTTTCAATGATATTATGATAGAGATCATAATATTTCTTACTACCAGTCAGAATAGAACCTATGGGGTCACACACACTAGAAGTATTGACCGATCCGATGGTTGAATCGTGATTAGGAATCACTAGTAATCAATTCGATTGATATTCAGTTGAAGAAGGAACAAAGGGAATTAATTAATTAGACTTAAACACAAATCCTACTTCGAGTAGGATTCCTAGAGTCCTAATTGGATTAGGACTGGGAATCCTAGTTGGAGTAGGACTGGGATTCCTACTTGGAATAGGATTCCTATAGTCCTAATTAGATTAGAAGTTTTGAATTAAGTTTGGATTCCTACTTGGAGTAGGATTCCTAGAGTCCTAATCGGATTAGGACTCCGAATTCAAATTAGAGTCCTAATTGGATTAGGACTAGAATTAAACAAATCCTAATTGGATTAGGATTCCTCAAGTCCTAATTAATTATTAATCTAATGAATCAACATGACTCCTAATTGGGTTAGGATTGAAGAGTTCAATTGAGTCATGGTTCATTCAAGTTCTAATTAGATTAGGACTAGCATAGATTGAACCCGATTGATTCATGATTTGGTTAATCCTAATTAGATTAGGACTAAACCATGAGAGGGGCACCTAATCCTCTTTTGAAGAGGATTAGGTTAACCAAGTAAGAGGGGCATCAGCCCCTCTCCACTTGGTTAGGGCGACATGAAGAGAGGGGGCCGGCGCCCCCTCCTGGAAATAACTCAAGGGCTCCTAATTGTTAGGAGCCCTTCATACTTATTAAAAGGGAGCTAGGGCCGGCGCCCTAGATAGAGCTTTTCCTCTTCCCTTGGAGCCGTGGCCACCCTCTCCCTCCCTTGGTTCAGCCGCCAGCAAGAAGAAAAAAGAAGAAGCCATGGCGTCCTCCTCTTCCTCCTTTCCTTCTTCCAACGCAGGGAAAAGAAAGTAGGCTGCAGGGGCTTTGCTTCTTCCTCTTCTTCATCCTTCTTCTTCCTCCTCTCAAGTACATTCAAGAGTTGAAAGAAAGAGAGGAGATCAGCCATCAAAAGTTATCTCTGCAAGGGAGCTAGCACCCCAGTGAGATAGAGAGCTTGGATCGGATCCTGCTTCGTGTGGATACCCGTAGAGGCCGGGCACTTGAACAGCTTCAAGCGAACCTTCATCTAAAAATCACGATCATCAGTTTGCGGTGATCATCTACCCGCGCAAGGTGAAGATCTGATCTTCTAATGTTTTAAAAAGTTTTTAATCCTTATCTATCTACGAACAGTTTTTGAACAACGTTCATGCGATGAACGGTTGATCCCGCGTATGCCTCTTCCGCTGTATCTGAATTTTTTAAAATTTCAGCGGCATGATCGGGGTCTACTAACACCCTGGCTGTTCTTCGGCTCGGGACTGGAGAATTGAGGTCGGACAGGCAGCCGATCTGATTGCCGCAAGATTGGAGCGGGGCACGCAAGCGCCAAATCCGTCGTAGAACTTATCCCTCCTTGGTCGGTGCTCGGGGCTTCCTGCCGACCAGAAACTTGTGAAATTGGCGCCAGGCATGGGAGCGCCACCGTAGCTCCACCAGAGCTCGCGCCCCTAGAACCTGGGCCCTCCCCCCCGACCAGCCTCGGAGTGCTCGGTACTAGGAGCGCCCTTCTCGGCGACCACGGCAGCCGAGACCTTCGCCTTCTTTTTTGGCTCGGGTGGTTCTCCCGCAAGCTCGGCCGCCCTTTTTTGGAAACGGGCGTACAGGACTTCGCTCTTGGTCACCATTTTCGCGATATCTGCAAGGACGAGCGGGATTAGAACGCAGAATGTTGACAGGAAAAAGAGAACTTTCTATTATTACCCTTACCCTGAGGACGCGCCGAGCTCAGGCCTACATTCACTAGAGTGTCCTCGCTTATGAGGCCACTCAGCAGAATACCGTCCCCGAGACTGCGAACGGCGTCAAGGATCCCCTGCTCGCGCGTAGAAAGCCTAGGAACTTTGTTGACAGTCCTGAGTCAGCTCGGCCTCCATCTGGGGTCAAACCTCCACGTCCGCTCGGAGCCCAGAAAGAAAAATTTCTTCTTTCAGTCGTGAATGGACGACGGAGCGCCCTAGAAGAGTGGCCGACCCGCCCGAAGGGCGACATAGAGCTACTCTCCGTCTCCTGGGTTCGACTTCAATATAAAAAGTCACCGGAAAACATTCACGGAGGTCGGAATCCCGTACGCCAAACACAGCGACAAGAACCCGACGATCGTCCTCCATGCGTTCGGAGCAAGTTGCGCCGGGACCAACTGGTACTCCGCCAGCAACTCGTTCACGAACCCATGAAAGGGAAACCGTAGGCCGGCCCAGAATGCCTCCAGGTACACTCCGATCCGGCCTACTGGGGGATTCGTTACTCGATCCCCCAGTCTGGCGGGCTCCAAATGGAACCCTCGTCGAGGAAAGAACCACTCCTCGACCATCTCAACCTCTAACTCACTCATGGTGGACTCGATGTCACTCGGACCGGGACCCATTAGAAAAAAAAAAGAGAGAAGAAAGGGTTCCGGGCGGATAAAAGAAAAAGACCTGTGAAGTTCGCCGGAGATCGGTAACTTCAGATTGAGAAGAAACTGAAGGTAGAAGAAGACAATAAGAAGGTAGCTGGAGGCCAGGTGGGGGTTTATATAGATCCCTCCAACGACCCAGATCAGCAAGGAAAAACACTGCTCCCCGTTCGGATCATGACGCGTGTTGGCTCGAGAGTCGGAGCGCCGCATTTAATTCAGGCTGATGCTTCGAACACAGAAGCGCCTCGTCGGATCGTGTGGCCCTATCATGAGCCCACGACGCGAGGACGCTTCGAGAAAGGCACCCTAATAATGAAACGCTTCGGGAAAGAAGAGATGCCGCCCATTAAAAGCGCCTTGAAGCGCGCGATAATTCGAAATTTTTCTAACCCATGGTAGCTCGACTAAAACTACTTCCCGCGCTCGAGTTGGTGGCCAGCTTGAGCTCGGAAGTCGGAGGGTGGTGTTGGGGAAAAACCCAAGTCGCGCCAGCCTAGAGGCGCTCGACCAGAAGGCGCCGACCAGAAAGCGCCCGACCAGAAAGGCGCCCGACCGGAAAGGCGCCCGACCAGAAAGGCGCCCGACCGGAAAGGCGCCCGACCAGAAAGCGCCCGACCAGAAAACGCCGACTAGAACGCGCCGACCTCGCGACGCTCGAATTAGAGGCACCCCACTGAGCAACTGGCTCGGCTCGGCACCCGGCCAGGTGCCGAGCCCTAAAATGCCTTGTCCAAATATTCGACCCCAGCCTGATTCCTTAGAGAGAATCTGACAACTAGATATCCAACTCCATCGTACTCTGCTACCGTCGTCAAGCCATTAAGGCACGTGACCTTCGCAGGCATCCGGCACACCCGATCATTAATGCGTGTGGTCTCTGCAGGCCTCCAGTGCACTCAGCCATTAATGAACACGGCTCAAGATGATCTCCGAATCACTGGACCATCAAAACGTATGGCTCTCCCTGATCACCGGTTCACTCAGCAATTAATGCGCTTACTATCTACGAACCCCAGGCCCACCACGGCCGGCGGTTGAACCACTCCACCAGGTCTGGTCAACCATGACAATTCGCTGACTCCGGTCTAATCCGGTCTCATCCTCCACAACGCCATTAATGAGCATGATCGTGCCCAATTATCACGAAGAAGACAATTCCCCCTATCACCTCCCAGGTAATATAATATCCTTCTATAAAAGGGAACCTGGGGAAAAGGAGGGAGGGGACAAGAACAAACATTCTCCTTTTTTACTTCACTCATGTACTAGCCCCCTCTGACTTAAGCATCGGAGGGCCGGCGCCGGAGATCCCGGCCATCGGCTTCTTGCAGGTTCTCCAGGAGGACGCCACCAGCTGACGCACCGCCACCTATCGTTCCAGTAGCGGAGCTCCTCCCCTCTCAGCCGACGGTCGCCTCCGGGTCCAATTTCCAGCAACAACATGATTCATGCTATCAATGAAATTCAACATCGAAAGATCTTTTAACCAGCTTTTATACATATTCTTTGTCAACCATAGGGTTACTGGTTTCTTGTCCTTCCGAGAGTAGTCTTGTTGAGAACCATGATGGTTCATTGGTATCCACAATCCAGTGACTTTATTAACTCGGCCTGTTGGCATCTTTGTCCTTCACAGAGTAGTTATTTGGAGGATTAAAGTTGTTTACACTCCTATACTCCTTTGTTGCAAGCTTTATATGGCTAGAGTCCTTAATTTTACCTATGGCTTGTGCTATTAGTCGTTTTTCCAACATGCTCTTGTAGTGATGATGGTAAACAATGGGAGGCAAATATCTATTATAATAGGTTAAGAGGAGGGCATCTATTAAGGTCTAAAACCACGTGAATAACCGATGTGGGACTAAACACATGTCCTCATATACTCTTCCGTTTAAGCTCTGATGTAGGCTAAGAGTTCAAATCCATTCAAATCTAACCACAAGCATCACGATCGACCTCTAATCAGTCCCAATAGATCTGTGCTGCAGTGTCCCTTAGTTCATATAAGTTATGGGCCGAATCTGCTTTGATATTATTTGTAACAACTCAAAACTTCATCCAAAAAGACCAGCCGAAGATATTATATAGGTTTTTTTGATCTTGTATAAGTATCCAATATCTACTTAACGAATAATCGATGTAGGACTAAATACATACTGGTATAGTCCTCACAACTATGCTCTGCAGCAGCCGGATGAACGGTAGTACTAAAATGCATAGCAACCTTGGAAAATGAAAATGAGTGCATGTTCAGGCCAATGCATGTCGTATGCCCTTTGCGAGGAGTTAATTGAGGGTCTTCTCTATCTTACCAAAAAAAAGTGAGTGTCTATGCAGTGTACAAATATTTACTTTCTTCCCTAATATAAATTATTTGTTTGAACTAATCTATTAATCTAAGATGTCATTAGTACCTTGCTGTCATCTAGATTCAGACAGGAAGGAAAAGCAGAAAATATTTTATTTGTTAACTTGTTTATGTCACATTAGTGGCTGAAATTCATGGTTGAAAGTACACTGCCTATAACATGCGAGAATACGGAAATTCTTATTAGCTTGGGATAAGCTTGCTTCGTTCCTCTGGATCTTATGGAGAACCTCTGCCTGTTAACTATGTACGTGATATTTACACTGCAGCCAAGTAGCAGCCAAGTAGTATGCCAATGTGGTTAATTTTCCCTAAAGATCCTCCTATATTTCTCCAGCCAAATAGACCAATGAACACGCTATGCCAATGTAAGTCATCCGTAATTAATGTAAGTCATTCATAATTAATGCTCCCCATTTTATATATATATATATATATAAAAGGGATTGATAACCTACTCTCTGTTAATTTACCCATTTTTTATTGGATAAAAAATACCCTTACTTTTTATAACTCTTAAGGATATTTATGTCTTTTTACAATCCCACATTTATTCACCCTCTCTCTCTCATACATACATACATACATACATACATACATATATATATATAAACATACATACAAACATACATACATGCACATATATATATATGTGTGTGTGTGTGTGTGTGTGTGTGTATATGTATATATATACATGTATATAAATAGATGTATGTATATATATAGATAGATATATGTATGTATATATACATACGTATATGCATATATATATATATATATACACACACACACACACACATATATGCACATGTATACATATACATATATATATATATATATGTGTGTGTGTGTGTGTGTATATATATGCATACATATACATATATATATATATATATATATATATATATATATATATATATATACATATATACACACACACACACATATATGTATACCGAAGAGAGAGAGAGAGGGAGAGAGTATTAATTGGGGGGTTGAGAGGGTGAATTAATGTGGGAGTGTAAAAAGATATAAAATATTCTTAAGAGTTATATAACCTACCATAACAGAGAGTAGGTTATCAATTCCCTATATATGTATATGTATATGTATATATATATGTATATATATATGTGTATATATATGTATATATATGTATATATATGTATATATGTATATATATGTATATATATATATATATGTATATATATATATATATCTATATATCTATATGTATGTATATATATGTATATATATCTATATGTATGTATATATATGTATGTATATATATATATGTATGTATATATATGTATGTATATATATATGTATGTATATATATATATATATATGTATATATATATATATATATATATTCTATCCAAAATGAAGCTATCTATACAGCGATGAGATGTTGAGTACACTCAAAAAATGTTTCCTGCTGTTCCTTCAAAATCACAGTGGATACCATCGTTTCTTGCTTTATGCTGCATGTAACACATGTAGTGGGTGCCAATTTCTTTTTCTTAAGTTTTCTGCAGGTAAAATCTTATATTTGCAAAGTGATAAGTTAAGGACTTAAGCTTCTCAAGATCAGGAATGTTCTAGATTAGAGATGCCAGTGGAAATAAAGTATACCACCATAATTCAGCTTTCTTGAGATGACTTCCTTTTCTTTCCAAATAAGACTTTTCGAAGTTTATGTATTCTTTTAATCATCCATTAAAGAAGCTTGAGTTTGTACTCACTATTTGGTGCAGCAGGTAATACCGGATAGCCAAATTTAAACTTCCTCCAAATGACAGTAATTCTCCTTTCTATCTACTAATCTGAACTGGTCCTTTCTTCGTAAACTTGCTCCTTGGTTCGTGTTTTCATTCTCAACTGCTGCTGAGATGATCATTAACTTGTTATAGGAATTTAAGAACAACAATTCTGTAACTAAATGAAGTGGAAGCTTTTATTAATACATTACTTTTATATGATTGTTTGCTTATCAATTTGTTCATTGTTCCCGTGCCTTTGCTTTATTAATACATTATGTTTTTAAACACATTACTTTTGGGTTTCTTATTAGAAAAAATAGAGATTTTTTGCATGTATACCCTTCAAAATATATAAAATTATATGAATACTCTCATAAAATTACTATTTGCACATATACCCTCATAAAATACTTATTTTGCATATATATTCTTCTTTTACTTTTTTTTATATATGTACACATACCATCTAACGCTGTTAAAAAATAAATAATTTAAAATTAAAATGACTGAAATATCTTTACGTGTAGACATGCAAAAAGAAAATTTTATATGGATATACATGCAAATAGTAACTTTGCAAGGGTATTCATACAATTACGCATTTAAGAGGATATACATTTAAAAAAATCTAATAAAAATGATCAAAATTCAGTAAAGATAGTTCATTAATAAAAAAAATAATAAAAAGATTAAATCATGTTAATATCAACTCATATAGAATAAATCATGTTGTTTTTATGAAATTCTTTCCTCAAAAACAAATAACAACTCAACATTTATAAATCACTAAAAAATATTTTTCTAATCTAAGCATATATAATTAATTTAAATTCGATATACTTTAATCTTTTAAAAATAATGAAGAATATGTAGATATCATAGATTCAATAATGATAATTATATCAAAATCAAATGGAGAATAGCATTACCAAAACGGTCATCCAATATTCCAACTTGATCGAGTCAAAATCTTAAAATAAAATGACAATGTTACTCGATCTTTTTTTGACTTGTTGATCTAACTGAATCATACAAGACTTAGCAAATTTCAGTCAAATTTTATTTTTTAAATAATTTTTTGAATGTATACTCTTCTAAATATAAAAATTGCATGAATACCTTCGTAAAATTGCTATTTACATATATACCCTTATAACTTTTTTTACATATCTACCCCTAAGGGTATTTGAGTCATTTTAATTTTAAGCCGTATATTTTTTAACAATGTTAAATGATATAGGTGCATATGCAAAAAGAAATAGAGAAAAGAAGAATATACATGCAAATAGTAATTTTACGAGGGTATTCATGTAATTTCGTATATATAGGAGGGTATACATGCAAATAGCAACTTTATGAAGGCATTCATGAAAATAAGACTTCTCTTTGAATTGGATTTTTACTCTAATGAGATAAGGGAAGAGAGGTTATCTCAAACTGCCTTTCTGACTGTCCTATTTCACTGAACACAAAACTTACTAGCGTGATGATCATTGTTTTGCACTTCATGTGTTATGGTTTGTTTTTCTATGATGGCACATATTTAGAATCCTGATATCTATACTTTTGATATTTTCTATCTTCATTGCTTGTCTATAGATGTCTTTGATATCTGATTGTTACGAGGAATATTATATATATGATGGTGATGCAACTCTACCATCTAAAGCTTTCAACATGTGATCATAACTTAAGATATCTTATCCCGTCGAAACCCTAAAGTGATAAATCTTTCATCTTCTCATAAATTGTAAGATTATGAAGTTACATATTCTTGCATTATCACTATCATCTCGCTTTCACACTTCATTAAAAAGAATTTTCAATAATTATGAAGTTACAATCTCTTTCAGATAATCATGCATTGCTTGTCATGGGAAAATTGCTTTTAGTAGAGTAAGCATATAAAACATCTACTTGAAAGGGAGATTCGACCATCAGGTTTCATTGGATCCTCCCGAGCGACTCCATTTGTGAGTAGACTGACATTCTTTCAGCTTCCTTAAATGACATGCAAAATAGGCTGGTGTATGACCTTATGAAATTTGATACAGAAACTAATGGACCAAAAGAATGCATGTTGTAGGGAGATAAGTCCTCTCAACTGCAGGTGCTAACTATACGTTGCATGTCAGAAATGTACACTCTAAGATTTCAAAAAAAAATCTGAAAAAAGAAAAATTTTCTTCGGCATTGAGGGTTACAAATTATCTCCGCCTACCACTTCGTAGGTAGCTATGCCTTGTGCTAAGTAAGACAACTCGTGTTCACAAATCGTATCTAATCACATGCAATTTTATATGATTATATGAAAACCAACTAATTGGTATGCAATGTATTGGAGCCTATTTACTAGAAAATTCTAACAATTGCATAAAAAAAAGTTTATAAATAATTATAAGAATTGAATGATAAGAGGAATTTAGAAGGTATACATGGGACGAGACGTGTGAAGTCACTGTCCTAAAAATGAATCTTATCCCCTCATGCAGGTTGTATGGATAGTCTCTAAGGTACAATAAACTCAGCTCAGCCCAAATCCTTCTATCACAAGTGGAGGCATGATCCAAATACCTCCTTCAGCTGCTCAGAAAGAAAAAGAATAGAGCAAAATTTAGAGCAGAAAAAAAAGGCTTAAAACGAGCGTAGCATTTATATTATATATACAAAGTCAAATATAAATTTAATATGATTTGGGATTGTGGCAAAACATGCTAGCCACAAACAAACTATAGCACACCTCGCCATGCTGAATGTATGATCGACCAAGTTGAGCGAGCGTGTGGTCACCACCCTAACACTCTCAAAGCTTAACAGAGCTTGGAACTACTGGGCTTCAATAGATGCAAGTGTGTTTGCGTTAAAATATCTAATATAAGATTATTAACATAGGTTTAAAAATTCAAACTTTTTTTTTTAAAAGATAAATTTTCCAACATAATGCACCATGGCCATCTTATGCAGCTTGCAAAATTACATTGCTACAAAAAACATCATACCGATCTATCTTAAGGTTTAACACATATACCATGTGCATTAACTCGCATTTTTGGATTAATTCATGCCGAGGTATCCCTACGGGGACTGGACAGGATGGTTCGACCAACCTGGTACCGGACCGGTTCGTTAAACGAACCTTGCGTTGGCCGGCCGACCGTACACAGCATTTATAGTTTCGTAACGCACGCAGAAATACCCATATATAACAAGCACGCGTCTCCCCTGCCCCGTTCCCAGACACTGCCCTCTTTCCTCCTCTGTTATCCTTTCGCCACCTCTCCCTTTGTTCTTCTGCTCGCCGCCCTAGGGTTTCTTCCCCTCTTCTCCTACTCTTCGATCCTCGAATTCGCGGTTCCTTCTCGAAATCACCGGAAAATCCCGTCCTTTCCGTTGTTCTCCGATCCCGATTTCATCCTCCATCTTGCGGATTTCTTGGTCCAAATCTCTTCTGGTTTCCGGCGCCATCGATGCCGTCCAATAAATCGGTAGGCGGGTCGTCGGACCACCACCGACGGCCGCCGTCCAAGGAAGGGGACAGCTATGAGGCTTCGTCGAGCGTTCTCTGGGTTGGGAACATCCCTGCAGACACCGTCGATTCGGTTGTCATGGACGTCTTCTCCAAGTTTGGCGCTTTGGACTGCAACACGATGCACGGGGCCAGGAGCTACTCGTTCGTGTTCTTCCGGAGCATCGACGATGCCAAGGCTGCGAAGGATGCCCTCCAGGGCTCCCCGCTGCACGGGAGTTCCATCAAGATTGAGTTTGCACGACCGGTTTGTCCCTCCCCTTCGTGTAATATGATATGGATTTTACGTAGATTGACCGGAGAATTCGTTTGTTTTTCCTGCTTGTGCGTTACGTATGTGTTAATTCTGTGGGTAGATTGTGAGGATGATTCCAAAAATGAATTTTGTATAAGGTTTTAGTTTATTTCCAATTAGGACATGTTTCTCTATTGGTTTCCTTCTTGTGTTTTTATTTGGAAAAAAAGGGTAAAAGAAAAACGGATTAGAAGATTTGATAAACGAAACAAAACGGTGGGGAAGTTCAATATCTTATCTGATAGAATCATATCGTTGAACTTAATTATTCAAGGATGGTTCCCAAATCTGTTTTTTTTTTTTGTGTGTGTGTTGGGGGGGGGGGGGGGGGGTTTCTATGCCTGATTCTTTTCCCCTCCTGATTAGTCTTTGGTTATTAACAGGGAAGTTCAAAGGGTTTAATGGAATATACAATATGGCAATTTCTGTAATAATTGGTGCCGTCTAATTTAGCAGAAATGTGTTGGAGTCTCTGCCATAAATGATTATTACTGAAAACCATGACCTTTTTTTGTTGGTAATGATTTAACTTTCTTGCTCTGTTAATGGTAGCCATAACATAGGTTTCTATCTGGTTTGACATGCTTTCTGAATTTAATAGTAGGCCCCTCGCTTGCCCCATGTTGTTTACAGGAGGATTTAAGTGCTGTTGGTATGGGGCATGTTGGCTGGCATGTGCTTCTGTCAGTACATGCTATGCGGTATTTGAAACCCTAAAAGGAACTTTTTGCTCAGTATCGAGCAATCATGAGCCATATCACTATGAGTCTATATGCGCCAATATGCCTGGCACCCATACTTACCTAGTACTGGGTGCTGGTACTGACCCTGCATGGGCTGAAACTTGAAACAATGTTACATGTGCATATATATATATATATATATATATATATATATATATATATATATATATATATATATATATCTACACATGCAAAAAGGTGGATGACATGAAATTGATGGTGGTTTGTACAGTATGTGCGCATTCTGATGGATTATACCCTAATACATCATGCTTCTTTGTTAGGATTAAGGATACATAATTGGTCAAATTTAACAAACATTAACAAATGAATGGAAATGCCTTTTGCGTTTGGAATTTTGAATCATGAATGTTCATAGTTGTCAAAAAAGAATTGGAATGCTAGAAGTTGATGGTAAGCTTGCAAAAATGATAGAATTATCTCAGTGAAGCAATCTAGTTTAGGGGTTGTTGTTTTTGATTCTCCCTTTTTTCCTCACTTCATTTGCTCAATAAACTGTTGAGTCAATTTGGAGATGATGTATGACATGGAGTTTGAATACCTTTTAAATTGCTAGACAATGAAATGCATGTTTCTTTGGAATTCTGCAACCATGAAAGTTTTGAGTGGCTTTCTTTTTGCTAATTCTCCAAAAGGATACTCCTTATAATGGGGTAACAAATAACGTGGAAAGTTGCTAATTAAAGTGTGGCTAACTCCACAAATATGTAGAACCTAGTCCATGCACATTTTTTGATAAAGAAGGTTCTAATTATATAGTTTAAAATACCTATAAGGCAAATGGAGGCAAAATCATCCTGTTGTCTATGGATGAATGTAGTTGCTTTATGCTTTCAAAATGATGGAAAAAAATTGCATCTTATCAAGCACATTGAGGATAGTCTATTTATTTTTAAGTGTAAAGTCCAGTTATACATAAATGATGAATATAAAGGATTGAGGGCAGTTCTGCTAGCAAAGAAACTTGAAAAAACAGGCGATGGGCTAGGTGCAGACCACCCAATGGGCCATGAACGTACGCTCCTAGTCATGCATCAGTGTGTGTCTCGCAGGTGCATGCCCAGACTCATGGGTCACCAATATTGAGCTGAACCGCTTCCACCAATAATATAGATTGAAATAGAGGAAATATAGGATGCTGTGTATATGCAAGTTTAGCAAGTATGGGGTTTGATACACTGACTGTTATAGAAACTCTTTTAACTACTGAATTTCAACCAGTTACTTGTGGTGCAGTGGTTTGTTTTGGATTTCTAGTGAGATAGTTTTGTTAAGGTTCTCATGCTGAGCACCATTTCATTTGTACATGCAAAGAGTTCTGCTTTGACTTATTTACCCCCAAATTGGCCACATGTTGGCTTTTTCTGTGATTGAGTGGTGGTTTGTTATGAGCTTGCTAGTGAGATGCTTTTGAATAGTCAAGCTGTTTTGAACAATTGAAATCATTTTTAACTAAGAGCATGGTTTAGGCTGTTAAGCTTATTAACTCTTGTTGTGCTGTTGCTAATAAAAGAATTTCCTTTTTAAGTGCACCTTTTCCTTTTTAAGTGCACCTTCTGAAGTAATTAATGCATGTGGAATAAAACTCTGTTATTGACAACTCAAATTTTTGTCAGCAATTGGAATTCCCCCTCAGAAGTTAATCTTTATGGGATGAAAACTGCATATAGTGTGGAGCTCTTTTTTTATTTAACATATAGATTGTTGTGAGCAATCGGAGTCTTGTGCCTATCTAGTCATTGAGAACATCTTATTTTGAGGCAGTTTTTTCCTACTGGATGGTAGAAAACAACATACCTTATAGGTTAGTGTTTGTTGTGCCTTTTTAATTTAGTTATTGTTTCTAATTTGAAAGAAATTTGGTTGTAGGGTTGTAGATCTCAGCTGCACCCATAAAGTTTGAAGGGATCAAAAAGTTCTAAGCTGTCTGTTGTCTACAACTATTTATCTTTCTTAGCTAAGTTGCAATTAGATGAATTTATGCTTTTTTCTCCTTTCCAGTCTCTATGCTTCAAATGGAACCATATTTCAACATTGCTGGCTGCTTTTGATATGATTATCTTGATAATACCATTAAGAATTGATAGGTTGAGATGAATTAATACAAATGAATAATTGGCACTAAGCGATCTGAGGAGGGCAAATTTGGATTCACTTGATTGCAGTAGTTCAAGGTTATTGAAAATAGTTATCTTGCAAAGGCAAAGAAGATATTATTGTTATTGTTTAACTATGGTATGCTAAGAATGTGCAAGATATTATGTATATCCTGCATGGCTGTGGGGAAAAAAAAACCATTACAACTTTGTTAAAATGCAACAGATTGCGCTAGAAAGATAATTTGTTCATTTGGATGGGTGATTAATTGCATATAGAAAAGACTACATTATTAATCATCGATAAGTGATTAAATTTGCAAGTTCTGTTGGTGATTCCTCTTTGTGTTGTGCTACATTGCCAAAGTGCCTAGATGACCGCTATTGGCACAATGCCTAACTTATAAAGTAGGCAGTTGCGCAAGTGCCTGTCCAATTGCCCAGGCAACTAGCTTAGCATAAAAGTTGCTGAACCATCTATTGCTACTTCAATTTGATTTAATTGTTATGAATTTTTTCCCTATATTTAATAATGCAACAATTAATGTGCTTGTAGTCAAACCCTGTGGACATTTTGTATAGATTATTCATTAACAATAAGGAACACTTGCTAGGGAGCTATGCCTAGCATTCCATGAACCGCTACGACACATGTTTTATTGGTCCACAGCAGCTAGAACGTGGTTTTTTTAGGTGAGGAAAGTAGCTTCTCCGGTTTCTCATGTCACCTTAAGTTGAAGAAAAAAAATAAAAAACCAGGAACCCACAGTACTCTGTAATAAATCTAACCATCATTCAATCTCGCTCTCGCATTTTTCCTCTCTCCATGAACCCTCGTTTCCACTCTGTTTTTCAAATCTTTACGCTTCCATGTCTCCTCTATGTCCTCTCACCATTAATATGAACCCTCAATTCCCCTTGACATTCGCGGACTATTGCAGGAGTGTGGTGCCCATCAGGCCACACACGTCTATAGGGAGGCGAATGGTGCAGCTGATTGGGTTGCTTTCTATGTGGCTCACCATTCGGATGGTTTTATTTGGAGAGAGCATGACACAGTGCCAGGTGCTTTATCTGCTTTGTTGTTTTCGGATTTTGTTGGCTGCATCCACACCTGTAGGGTGTGGGCTGCCATTGTATCAAAAAAAAAAAAAACCCTCAACTCCCTTTTATTTCCCAAAACCCAAATCCCCAAATGAGCTGGTATTTTTTCTCTTTTTTTCCCCCTCAAAAACATCTTGAGATCAGCTAAGAGGGTGTGGTGATGAGAGAAAGTTTGTGATATATTGCTTCAGATTGAACCATGATAATTACTTAAAGCCTAATGGTTGATGTGATGATATATAATATATATGTTTCGTCACAACAGCTTTTGGCTCCATCCATGAAGAAAAATGCAAGGTGAGAACCACAGTCATTTGTTTTCTTAGAGATTCCCATGATTTGATGAAGTAGTTTGTTTATGAGAACAAATACGGTCTTATTTTGACTCGAATCATTGATGGAGGAGAAATCCTCCCGACCATTGTTGGGCGCTTCAAGAAGGAATATGAAACTTTAGATAGAGAGAGATTTTGGTGGGGGGGGGGGGGGGGTGGCGGTGTTTGGGTTCTCCATGGAGAGCTTCGATCATAGAAGAAATGTTTTTTAATCTTTTATTTGGAGGAGCTGGTGTTTGCCAGCTTTTAAGCATGGTATGGTGTGCATGGAATGCTAGGCATGGTTCCCTAACTTTCCTTGTAGGTATAATAATAGTTTTGAAGGTTTTTACTAAGATATTTAAATGTAGCCTGCATATGCAAGTAGTCAATGCATCGCATAGCACATATGCAACATTGGGCGCATAAGCAGGAATCTTCATGGTTGGCATTCTTAGAATATATAAAAATAATGAAATTCAAAAAATTAGATATTAATAAGTGAAAAATCAGTTATTAATATGTAAAAATTCAGGAAAAAGAGAAGATTTATGGATATAACATAATAACTAGGTTTAAAGTTCTGTTCGGTAAATAAAATCTGTAGTATCTAAGCTATTGGTCTTCAACAAGATACCCAAATTTGTCCTTCAGGAAATGATTTACCAAACAAGCCATGTTTATGACAGTTCATATGTGCTGTAGCTGCATACATGAGCCACTTCGGCCTGTATAGCTGCCTGGCAGCTCCCTATGGCCCAACCCCAATGCGATGCTATCACCAAGCTGCATCATATATGCAGGTGCATAGGTGGCTTCCTAGACCGCATTTTAAAATGCTGGCTATTATTAAAAAATAATTAATAACATATATCATTTTTGTTCTATCTTAATGGTAATGTTCCCTTAGCTTTTTTGTTCATCCAACTTAGCAGCAGTTGGTTCTTTGGTCTAGTGTTTTTAACGAATTAAATTTTGGAATGCCTGTGCGAAGTGAAATACATTTATATTCGACTCTAAAAGTATGAATTATGCTACAAACACACTAATAGCATATCAATTATGCATGTTTATGAATTGAGACATATTACACAAATTAACATACATTTATACATAGATAAACACATATGATAGTGGGTGACTGATAAAATTATGGTCTAGATATGCCAACCTGCCTAGCTATGTCCCCAGAACTTGAGTAGCACTCATGCTTGATGGTCTTAGTTATAATTACCTAGTGACCTATGGCCCTTCTATGGCTTAGGCAGTTGTCCAGGCCCCAAGGAGGCCACTCCTAATAAGAATAATGGCCATAGCATCATAACATGTGTCAGTAATTTTTTTACTACATTTGACAACTCCAAATACATCTTCTGTGTTTTGGTGATCCTATCAGAGCATGATGGTTCTACTAATGTTGAGTTTCATGCCTTTTTTTTTCTTCTGACGATCGTAAAAATTAACAAATCATATCTGAAAGGGATAATAGTATTTGATGTTTCTGGAAATAACAGACATGCATTTTTCTCAATCTCAACAAAACAAAGCTGTCCAATATATAAAATCCTTGTGTATTACTAAAGCTTACATTGCTAGGATTGTGTATTTTCCTTGTGCATTTGCACCCAATGTGGGCAGAGCGTGACACAGAATGCTGTGTGGTTTGCTTAACTCATACCAATGGAGACATCATAAGTGATGTAAATCCTTTGTTTTAAATCCACTTTACACTATCTATCCATTGTCAGAAATTTGTTGTCTGATCCTTTTATGTATGTTAGTTATGTGAGACTTTTCTATTTCAATCATAATTCTAGAAACCATGTATGCTGCCAGTCATGTTGCACAAAAGACAAGTCACGGGGATTTCACACGCCATGGGAGTGGATGATGACTGATTCTGTGGGAGTTTTGTTGATCTCAGTAGTAACATATCCAATTCTGACTGCATTAAATAAGTTGTTTGCCTGCTTATCATCAGTTATTTTTTCCACCTTGTGTGCTGGTATTCAGTTAAATTTCATAATCTCACTCCATCCCTACATGGTGAAGTGTTGTTCAGAGGCACAACATGAATTTAAACCTGTATATTATTGATCTTTTAAAACTCAATCATTTCCGAAGCTACAAAAAATAGTATACGGAGTCAAATTGCATATTATTGTTGACCTCATATTGTTATATGCCTGATATGTTTCTTTGCAAACTGGACGATGTTATAATTTTATAGTACATTGAAATATTTTGGCTCCTACTTATATTGTTATTGGGTTCACTTGTGCAGAAGATGTATGTGCAGTCAAAATGCATATGAACTTTATTAAGGCCGTGCTTTACTATTGGACAAGAACCCTGTTCAGTTTTTTTTTTTGCATCATTGCTTTGGACATCAGAGCGATGTGTTAGATATCATGTTGTCTGTTTTTTGCATAATATCTTTGTCTACGTTGATGTTTGGGTATTGTAGCTTGAAAGACGCATTATTGTGAGTGTTGCGACTTTTTATACTGAGCAGGTGATTCGATTACATTATATATTTAGTTCTGTTGAATTCTATTATAATATCATACTTCTGCAATAAGCCTATTGTACTTATAGCTAAACCACATTCATAAGAAAAAGTCATAGTAGTCATGTGAAGCCCAAGCTTATCTGCTTTCACTTGTAATTAAACTTCTAAAAGGTTAAGAATTGACTAAATATGAATTGTTGTAAAGGAAGATCTGCTTTTTGCCGTTCTGTTTTAATTATTTGATTGCTAGTAAGCAAGTGTTTCATCCATTCATTATTATAGTCTGCTACGTTTTAAACTTTTTTAAGTCTGACTTAGTTAGGGCATATTTATATGCTATAGGAAATCAAATTGGAAATAACCAGAACAAAACTATAGGCAGATGAAGTTTTGGATTTCATGTACTAATTGATGATTTCATCCTTTTCATGCCTTCTCCCATTAATCCTTTTTACACAAGAAATGCATAGCTGACCCATATACACGAGACAAGACCTGTCAATTATGGGTTTTTTCCCCCTCTTTGTAAGTTTTAGTTAAGTTAATATGATAATATAGTGATATGTTAAAATACCTATAGATTATGATTGAAGATTTTCTTCCACATGTTGCAGTCATTTGCGGTGGAAAATTACATATGAAAAATGGACTGAGAATTTTCTTTTAATTTTTTGGTTCCAGGCAAAAGCAGCTAAGCATTTATGGATTGGAGGAATCAGTTCATCTGTCACAAAGGAACAACTTGAGGATGAATTTTTGAAGTTTGGGAAGATTGAAGAGCACAGATTCCTCAGGGATCGAAACTCTGCGCTTATTGACTATCACAAGACTGAAGATGCTATTGCTGCTCAGAAAAACATGAATGGAAAGCGTTTAGGTGGTGAACAATTGCGTGTTGATTTTCAGAGATCACAACCTCCTAGAAAGGTGTTGGTTATAGTGTTGGTTTTCCCATATTTTATATTGCTTGCATGCCTGTTATCCAATATTTTTAATTAAAGTTAGTGACTTTTGTTTCTTTGTTTTTTGGTTTACCTTTGTTGTACTGCTGTGGTCCTGATATCATTTTCATCATGACTATAGGATTGGCCTGACCAACGAGACTCAAGAAATGGACAGTTCGGCAGTCGGGGTTTGGGGCTGCAGGAACGGTTGCTGCCACCTGATGGAAGAGGTTTTCATGATTCTTCCTATCATGGGCCCAAGAGGCATATGGTATTCCTTGAACCAGAAAGTCAATTCTTAACATATATTGATTGGCACGTTTTACCCCGTTCTTTTCAGTCGAACTTCAGATTAGAAGTTTTTCCATCTTATAAGCTGTTTCTTGTTTTGCATTTGTTCAAACTTTCTCAGCCTTATGGAGGACGAAGAGACGGCTACCCAACCAATGTTCTTTGGATTGGATACCCCCCTTCAGTACAGATTGATGAGCAGAAGCTCCATAATGCCATGATTCTGTTTGGTGAGATTGAGAGGATCAAGTGCTTTCCATCGAGGAACTATTCTTTTGTTGAATTCAGAAGCATTGATGAAGCTAGGCGTGCCAAGGAAGGTTTGCAAGGGCGCCTTTTTAATGATCCAAGAATACAGATACTGTTTTCAAGCAGTGATCTTGCACCTGGTAAGGATGATACACCGCCATTTCCAGGGTTTAGAGGGCCTAGACCAGAGATGTTTTTTGCTGAAGGGCCTATTGGACCTTTGGAATTGTATGGTCCTGGTCGTGCAATAGCCCCAAATAGTTTTCCTGGAGCCTTGCTTCCGAATAGCATGCCTGGACCTGGTATTTTAATGAGGCCATTTGGACCACAAGGATTTGATCCTTGTCATGGAAGTCCAGAGTTCCATGATTTTGGTGGCACTACCATGCCTTCTAATTGGGGATGGCGATCTCCATTGGCACCTGGTATTCTTCCTTCTCCACCAAGTATGCGCCCTCCTTTCCGACCCGTTCCAGGTTTATGGGATGAATTCGACATTAGGGAACCTAAAAAATTAAGGATGGATGGTTCTTCCACTGATAGCGCTTTCTTTCATGCGACGAGGTTGGACAGTGGGGGTTTTGGAGACCCCTCTGGGTTTTCTCAACCTGATAGAGGTGCCTCCGGTCAAAATTGTCCAAGTCCAGTTGTTCGTGGCTATGGTGAGCTTCATCCTTCTCCTGATAGTGACCATTGTTGGCGTGGTATTCTTGCCAAAGGTGGAACTCCTGTTTGTCACGCTCGGTGCGTGCCAGTAGGAAAGGGCATTGACTCTCCATTGTAAGTTTGAACACTCCCCAGCCCATTCATGAGTAGATTTATAAAAAAAATTGGTTATCTGTTATGATGATTGTCATATGAACCTTTTTTGGCAGCCCTGAAGTTGTTAATTGCTCAGCTAGAACGGGATTGGATATGCTCACAAAGCACTATGCCGATGCCATTGGCTTTGACATTGTCTTCTTCCTACCTGACAGCGAGGATGACTTTGTTTTTTACACTGAATTTCTCCATTACCTGGGCTTAAAAAATCGTGCTGGGGTTGCAAAGCTTGATGATGGGACTACCCTATTTTTGGTGCCCCCATCAGATTTCTTGACCAAGGTATTGAATTTTTCTGGTCCTGAGCGCCTGTATGGTGTTGTTTTGAAATTGCCACAACAATCAACTAATGCCGCGGTACAACAACCACAACTAGCAACTCCTCTCCTGCCATCCCATTACATTGATCAACAAGAGGCATCTAATTCACAGAAGGGTTATCAGTCTGTCCCACAAAATGGAGATCAAGCTTTAAAAGTTGATTACAATAGGTCGGTGTATGGGGAGCCAATGCATCATTCAGGTGTTGGGAAATCACTGTTGATGCTTGCTGATGAACCAAGCACAGCACAATCAGCTTCCCTGGATGATGCTGGCAATTCTACTGCTGTTTCCCAGGTGGGGGTTTCCTTGACTCCTGAACTAATATCTACTTTAGCATCTCTGATTCCCAGAAACAATCAGTCATCGGCTGCTGGGACTGTTCAAATGCCATCAGGCTCTACTAATGGGCCAGCTGCATCTTCTGCTTCTGCGATACATGCTGCATCAATGCCTTTTGAAGGATGGAGACAAGACCAAGCGGTAGTTTCTAATGCTCCCCTAGAGCAAACAAGCTATCTTCCACAGCATTTAGGTCAACAGTTTAATAGCCAGGCACCACTCAGCTCTCACTTTCCAACATATGCTAACATTCCAAGTGGACCAGATCATTCTGCAGAACCTATTGTTGGTAGCACACAAGCTCAAAACCCTGCTTTAAACATGCCAGAGGCTCCATCTATTCTGACCAGACCATCATATAATTATTCAATACCATTCCAAGGTGGACAATTTCCAGGATCTTTCACTTCTCACAGCAACTATGGCATGTTACAGACAACAAATCCTGCTGGTGTATTCAACCAAGCAGTTCAGCAGCAGTTGAAACCCCCTTCCTCTTCTACTCACGATCAAATTGGAAATCTGCCCCAGCCCCAAATTGCCATGCCACCTACTCAAGGGCATCAGCCACAAACTGTTTTGTCTGGTTCAAGTACGTCAGGTAGCGATGCTGATAAGAACCAGCGATACCAGTCAACCCTTCAGTTTGCTGCCAGCTTACTGCTACAACTTCAACAACAGCAGCAAGCTAGTGCTCAAGCTGTGCAAGAGCCCGGGAATCAACATTGAGAAATGTTCTCGTGTGGCAGGTATTCTTATCACCTGCATTTTATTGATTTAATGATATGCTGAAGTTTCTTTCTTAATTTAGTAGTAACTCTTCGATGCCATTGCGAAATTAGTATCTATTAGGTGCATTTAGTTTAGTTATTGGTTCTTTTTTCTTGTCTGTATTCTATGATCTCATTATTTTCAGGTGACATTATTTCTCATCAGTTGTGCTTTCAGAAATACAATTATGACATTATCATAACAGGAACATGTTTTTTTTTCAACAAGTTTCACTGATAAATGAAAAATACTTTTGATGATTGACTACCATTATATTGATAATAAAACTCTCAAAAGTTTTTGTCTTCTACTGAGTATTGATTATAACTTTTATGTGAGTTTGAAATACGGGCTATTGTTGGTTTTCTATGGTATGCTTCTTTTTTCCCCTTTCATGTCTACTACTGGAAATTAGTAGTATTATTATGATTCATAATGAAGTGAGGGGTGTGGGCAATCCAAGTACTTGTTAGGTTTACAAATACCATGATGTTTTCAATCTCATATTTTTTGATTGGTTTTAAAATGAAAAGTGTACTGTGCAAAGTTATCAAAGGAGTCTACAGTATTTTAGGAAAATTTCTGTTCTTAATTAGTTTCATTTGGTTTAATTTGGAGATTAGAGGAAATATTGATCTGAAGTCTAATTTTAGGTGTCTAAAATATGATTATACTGTTAGCAGCATTCTATTGGAGAATGAATCAAATAACTCCTAAGAAAGCCAGCATATAGATTATGTAATGCCTGTCAGTTGTATTTTATGATACTAGGTTATATAATAATTTTCCAATTTTATTTTATGATATGAAGGGGGGAAAAGGAATGGATAATGTCTATATAGCAGGAAGCTAGAGATGCCATCAGTTGGTTTGTGGGAAATTAAGCATTGCTGCTATAAAGTTGATGATAATTTGATATGATGCTTGAATTATTAAATCATAAAGTGTATAAGAGCATAAAATACGTAGTTATTAAATGTTCTATTACTCGTCGTCATCATTATCATCATCCTAAGATTTGAGAAGGAAGCATAGTTACAATGAAACACAACTTAATAAGATTTTTTTATTTACTATATGCTTGAATTAGTTTTCTAAGTACTCTAGAATCTGTTTAATAACTAACAAATATCCGTGGGGTGCAATGACATTAACTCTTGAAAGCTATGTCATGAAAGTATTAATTTATTAGCAATGTAAAATTTAGAATGTTGGTTTCTTGTGTCATCTATATATGCCTATAACGTGCTATGTAATTTGATCTTGAATTAGTTGTTATATATCTGCCTTCAAAAGTTTGGTCTTTGAATTATGTTTCTTCCTTGAGTTATGGTGTTATGATGATTATTTAAAATGCTTGGCACACACACTGAAATTTTTGAAATGCTTGGTTGATATGGCACGAGCCTAATGTTAAGCAATAAGCATATTTCTAGGTGTAGATCAATCATTGTTGAAATGCTGTGTCCCTTTAGGCATGTATACTTTACAAAACTAACTTAAATGTATTTGTGCCAATTGAGATAGAATTTTGGCCAAATACTCAACAATCAGTAATTTGCATGACAGAAAAGAAAAAGCATGGTCAATTTTGACACTGGCTTATGTGTCCTTGGATTACTAAAAACTTGGATGAGAACTTCATTTTTCCTGGGTCTACTTAAAAGTGTTTTAGAATTTTTTTTCTTTATTTTGAGAATGTTGCAATTTTTTTTTTTGTTTTTTATGTGTATAAATGTAAGACAACCCATAAAGCAGTTCAAATGAAAGCGTTGCTGCATAAAATTTTGAACTGTCTTTCATTCTGATTCTTTTTCTTCTATATCATTGTTTCTCTTACCATGCTTCTTTAACCAAATTATTTGGTCACCTCAGTAGAACTTAAAATCTTGTAGAGAAATCAACCTTTTGTTGATGAATGCTCATACAACTTTATATATGATTTCCTCCCAGTCTTGAAGCTTTCTTGCATTCTCAATATGCTTTTCGTAATTTCGTCAAATGGTAAATCAATCTTAATAGAACCATAGGTATTTAAATTGAAAGGAAGCATGATCGATATCCTGCTAGTTCAAGGAACTTCTACCTTCTAATGAATTAGTAACTTAGTGGAGAAGTAGGAGGGATCACTCTATTTTGTACGACTGTCATTTATAGTTGGACTCTTGAGAAAAGGATGCGGTGTTGGGGAGCCTTCAAAGCCTTTCCCTTTTTTTCTTGCCTCGGCTATATCATCGGTGAATCTAAGAGTTCCAAACTCCCTCCAACTGCCCCTCCCCCCTTTTTAAGTGACGTTGTCCTTACTTCCTCTTACATTCATTAGACCTGTGTGATACTAGTAATATACAAATTCCACCATTCAAACAAGATTAATCTAGTTACCATCATTCTCACGTATCAGCTGTCTGAATCGTATTTAGACCTTAATTAATCAACATGGGGAATGAAGGTCTACATTCTTGTTTACTGGGGCCCCACCTCCGTAGAAGAGCTTTATTGGTAGGAGAGCTGATCTGTTAACATGTTTGTGAAGGTAGCATGCTTGTGATGAGCAGCTCTGCCAGCAGTTAGTTTGCTTTGTTCCGTCTCAATTAGTTTCAGTGTGTAGAGATAGCCAGCCAAAGTACTTCATATTCCCATTATTATATCTTCAAGGTTTCCTGCTTATCCTACATAAGTTTGCTACGAATTTTGTATTCACAGCAAGACTTTTGGTGATTGTAGAGCTCCATTATGTTCCCTTATTCCAACAGATACATTGTCTTTTCAATATACTGAAATATTTAGCCCCTAAGGAGGTATATCAACTTAGCATGGATTCCTATATTTTATAGAAACAATGAATTTAAAAATTATGAAAAATTAATGTCAAACAAAATTTTTAAAAACTTTTTATCTGCCTTTGGCTGGAGCAAAACGCGCTAAAAACTTGACCTTGAGTTAATCATAACGTTTTTCGTGAGTTTCCCATGGTGTGAGGATGCAACAAACGATAAAGATTTGAGCACTCCATGTTATGATTGTGGATACTTATTTCGCCGTTCCCTTTTCCGTCAGTAATTCGAAGATGACCCTTTTTTAGCTGTGCCTCTTCCAAGTTCTTACCCTCCCTTCTCGAAATAGACAGGAAGGGTTATAGGTAATAGCCTCTTTGGGTTAAAAATCAAGATTTTGAGGAGTTAGTTGGCGGGTCAAATGGTTTCTTGAGGTAAAGGACTTCAATCTCGCAGGGTATGATGAAAAGCTCTTACCAGGATTGTGTTTCCAGGTCGATTGAATCAACATTTCCCTTTTTGTGATGGAGGGCGAATCGAGTCTCAAATGGGCATCTGGGACCTATTTTTTATGCCACCTTGTTAGATTAACTGTAGGCAACGTTGTTTCAGGTGTAAAGCAGGCATACGGATTCCAAGCCTTATGCATGCAAAAGAGCCATTGGAAAACAGGCATAATGTAGGAATAATTGTGCTGGTCAATGTGCGATGACAGCCATAAGTATTCCAAAGGAGAGCTGTCATAAGCTATTTTTTGGTATAAAGGCATCTTTTATACCTACTTTTTACTTTTTTATGGACAAAAACCCTCTTGTAAAAGTTATTCCAAATATGGCAACCAAATAAAAAATGGAATTTCTGTCATAACTATTCTTATAGGCATAATTTTTGCCATGTCCATCATTCTCGTTCCCCTGAACCAAATGCAGCCTGATAGTTGAATTCAGGATATCGGAAAATGCCTATACAAAAAGTTTTTTAAGAATTAATATGTACATAAACTAGAAAAGCTTCATTAGTTATGTCAAATAGCCATTATTATTATGTTCTTAGCGTACTCATTTTAGTCTAACATAAGGATAAGTTATGATTGCTGGTATTGTTAGGGAATTTTCATTTGATTGGGCTTCAGTCTTGATAATACTTGAATAAAGTGAAATGAAAATGGCATAGAGGCTTGTGATCTGACAGATTTTCTGTGGTCCTCATTCACTTTTCTCGAGTAATTCATTGATCGGTCCTCTTCCTCTTTGTGCATCATGTTATCTTTCAGGCAAGTGTTTTTGTTAATTTTCTACTAACGATTATGTACTTCCTATGGAAACTATTAAGGTTTTATCCATTGTAATTTTCTAGATGTTAATATTTTTCTGGGTACCCCAGTGCATTAGTTCATAATATGTAGTGATGGGAAAGTTGACGAGGATGATGCCTTAAAATATTTTATTGCAAGTGGTTCGCATGCAACTGTCATGTGCTAGCGTGATGGTTGGAGGGCATGATACCATATGGATCACTTCAGGGCAATTAAGATGTATTTGCGCTAACTGATAGTGGCAAAGTGGGTTTATATCAGTTATATAGGAAAATGAGGTTGATTTAGGAGTAACCTAGATCGCTTGGGTGGTTGAAAATGAAGTCATGGGCAGCCATCATTTGGTTTTGTATGATGTGGGCATTAGATTCCAGAGTTGCTTGGTCATGTTAAGCAAAAGATTTTGACTAGTAAGGTTTTGGTACATATAGTATTAGTAGGAAGGGGTAAATTTCCTTTAGAGGCTTCAACTTGTTGCTTGAACTCAAGGCAGCAGATGCAGCTAAGTGAAGGAAAACTATAATTAGTTGTGGATTTGGATGATATAGAAGGACATGAATGTTGTGTTTAGAGGCAAGGAGAGATGTTTCCCCTAAGGTGAACTTGCATGGACTTCCATCAGCATTGTTTTGGGATGGCTCATGCCAAGGCCACTTGAGACTAAAAGGGGAAGTTTTAGGAGGATAGGACTTATAGACTAGTTGAAAGAGGTGAAGTTTAAAGGTGTCGAGATGGTAATCGGCAAACCGTTACCAACTCACATTTGCGATGATATGCATGCATCAAGTTGGGTGCGTTCATTTCTTTGTAAGTAGAAGAATATCTGATGGAAAATGTTAAGTTTGTAGCATCAAATTAGTGGGACAATTGTATTTACAAGTATTCATTTTTGCGTTGCCTAACTTTCTACTAGTTGTTCTTTTGAGCATGAGGAGACTAAGGAAGCATCAATTGTTCTTTTATCCAACTTTGTATTTGACAGTAGACTAGTTGCATGTTGACTATCACATGCTTTTGGAAATTGACAAACTATATGTGGCATTGCTGGTAGTACTTTCAATAAAGGTGTGTTTGGCTCATGGAATCGAAATTGGAATGGAATCAGAATGGTCATATTCTTCGACACATTTGGTTCGTAATTGGGATTGGAGTTGGAATTGGAATGAAATTTGAATACCAGGTAGGAGTCCGGATTGGATTTTGAGGAATTGGGTCGTTCCTATTTTTTCTTGAAATCGGAATAAGAATGGGACTCCTTCCAACCAAACAATTGGAATGAGTCACTTATTTCCATTACCATTTCAAAGTCCAACTCTCCCCACCAGACATGCCCTAAGATTAGTAGTGTTGACCGAGGATTCATGTTTTTGGCATTCTTCTCCCTCTAAAATGTCAAGATAGCGTCAGGACCTAGGATTGATGTTGCAAGCTCTATACAAATTCCGATTTTTGTCAAATAAGAATTCCTTAAACATGCTTTTGCGAATCGGTATTTTCATGTGGATTTGCAATACGATTCATTATATATTGTTTTAAAGAGACGACTTTCCGTGAAGGCATGTATTTCATGCCTTTGCTGGGACTCGGGTTTACCTAAATTACTTGTTCCCATTTTGCAAATTTGTTCGTTTCATACAGATTTGCAATTTGATTTCTTATAAATTGTTTTAATGGGATGGCTTTCCATGGAGAGACGTATTTCATGTCTCTGCTAGGACTCTAGATATATAGGATTGGCAATTGAGTTGGAATCTAATCCTATGATAAGCTAGATGCTTGGGTCTCACTATAGTTTTAATCTTTGCGTCCTTACAAAATTAATGGTTGGAGCTTGAAAGCTCGGAGAGGTTAACATTGTTTGACAAAGTGAGATCGTCGAAGGATCGAGGAGTTCAGATGTATGGATGGGGCTGATGTATTATTTGAAAGGTTGGGAAGAGATCCTAAGGTGTCTCAATTATTTGAAAATTGTTCGGGTCATTAGATAAAATTGTAAAAGGTATGAATTTTTAGTCCATGATTATTGATCAACATCTGTGATTTATCAAAATCAATATTTTAACGAGTTATTATCAAGGATTGTAGTACTCGTTTGCTTGTTAACACATTAATAGTAATTAAAAAAAACGTATTTTCTAGTCATACTGGGGTTCATTATTAAAGTCGGGTTCCCTAGAAAATAGGGTATTTCAATTTTCAAACCTAAAATCAAACAAAGTGAACCAATGGATCAGGTAACGTAGGACGCGCTATAGTGGTGACGCCCTTTTTGCAAGCAATCGGAGATTCCGGGTTTGATGGTGTATTTTTCAACAACCGGAACTACGTAATTATATTGCTGGTGGTGGCCACCCTTCCTTTCCCAGAAAAAAACATGCATTTGAGCACCCGTTTGCTCTTGTACTCTTCGTCCAACCATTCAATATGTGGCATTCTTATTGAAACACATGCACGGCTGCCAAGAGTCCATAAGATCTCCAAAGAGAAGAGAAAGACAAACGTGGCATTGCTATTCCCAGATTTTTTGGAAGGCCTCGAAAGAGAAGCTCTTACTAGAGGCCAATTTTTTTTTTTTTGCCATGGTTAGGATATATTTGTAGCCTCCGTATGCAATTCTTCTTTTGCGCCCTAGCGGATGCGACTAACTAGTACATTTAGCGTAAATTGGCAGGCTAGGGTTAGGAACATTCTTAAGAGTAAACCCTGAGATGAGACGATAGGCATTTGTGCCCTTGTCCGTTATCATCGTTGCCAGTCTCTCAGAGAATAACGTGACGTGGTCTTGCTCTGGAGCTTCACCAAGGTGGCGTTTCCCCTGCCTGCAACACGATCGAAATGTGAACGGTTGAGGGCACCAATTTGAGATGGGACGTCGCTTAAATGCCTCCAAGCTTTATCAGTTGCATGCGTAAGTTGGCACAACGCGACTTTTCATCTCTCGTGCTTATCCAAAATTTTGATCTACGTGCCCCCGTCGGAAGCACGGTTTCATCCGACGTGTTGCATTGCTTCTCCGAAATTATGATCTACGTGCTTGTACGAAATTTTGATCTACTTGCTTATCCGAAATTTTGATCTACGTGCCCAGGTTCTTGTTAAGTGATTCCTGGATTCGAAATTCTGCATGTTTGTGCCCTCGACGTCTAAATGATTCCTGGATTTGTTATTGCGGCATCGAACAAGATTTGAACAACCATAACCGAAGGTGGAAGTTGAGTTCTCGATGGTTGTTTGTTAAATGTTTTCTGGATTCGCTATCGTAGCATCGAACAAGATCCACCACGAATCTTTTTATACAGGAGTGGTGTTAGCACCTACTTGCTTACGCGGGAGTGGATATGGTTTCATGGCATGATGTACTTGAACATAAGCTATTTTGCTCTCATCTAATTCATGTTTATTATAACTTTTGTCCGACCTAGATTCAAATTTGGATTTTAGGTTTTTTTTTGGATTTGGATGAGGATGTTCAGTAAAATTCAAACTTAGGATTCCAGAACTTAGGATGCAATGCTGGCTAGGCTCAGCAAAAGATATAATTGAATTGGTCGGATTTGAGCTTAACCCAGCCTGGACTTCGAGCCTACTTTTCAGGCTTGAGCCTAGTACTTACTTGGGCTTGGGGCTTTGAGTCGGGCCTTGGGTTGGATCGCAGGCTTCCTAGATTTTTCTTTTAGTTAAAAAAATATAAAAATGTATTTGCAAAGATTAAATATTTGAAAGTGATTGATAAGGCCCATGAACTTATGTTTATGGTTGTTATAAGGAGTGTTAGCGAGGCTTATTATTTATTTATTTTTCTTGTGACCAAAACCATATTCCTAAGTAGGGGTGAAAGTGGATCGGATAATTTGCGTCTGATATGTTTTCATATCCGAATCTGTCTAGATATAGATAGAAATTTGATTATCCGATTAATACCCATATTCATATTCACATCCATAAAAAAAAAAAACGGATGTGAATATGAATATGAATAGACAACTATTTGATTGGTATCCGAATATTTTATTATATTTATAATCTTATTTAATTTTATATAGTACTCATGAATTTTTAAGAGAAATATATAACCTAATTAACATGCTATTAACTTGATTTATCATTCATTTAATTTTTTTTGATTTTATGGTTATAAAATTTAGTTATTTTATTTAAATTTATATTTATATCCATATTTTTAGTATCCGATTTGTATCAATATCCGTTTAAAATAAATATGGATATAAATTTTTGCGTTCAACTAATATCCGTATTTGTATTTATATTGTTAAATAAAACAAATATGGATATGGACATACTGGTATTCGATCCGTATCCAATTTGGTTTCAACCATATTTCTAAGACATAAGTATATGTTCTATGTTATATAAAATTTGGGTCAGGTATAGCTAAACTCGAGCTTGGCCGGTTTTAACAGATGGGCTCATATGTTATGCCTGGCCCAACTCGTCGGGTTTAAAATCCATGCCCAAGCCCATCCAAAATGCTTCGAGCTTTGGTGGGCCATCCAGCCCATGAATAAGACTAAACTAGAGACACGTCGAAGAAACAAACCCAACCTCCTAATTTTGTAGGTTGTTCTTATACCTATTGAAAGTATTGATATTGTTAAATAATCATTTAATATATTCAATTTTTTATAAAAAATAAAAAAATATTTTTAGGTATTTTCAAAATTTATTGCTAAAATATTTAGAAATCTTAGTAACTTCTTTGTACAATATATTTATATATACTTTTCTTGCACTCTCTCTATAAAAAATGTAATTGATGATTATTTTTTATTTTTGTTATAATTAAAAAGTAATAATAATATTTGATAAAAATTATTTTTGATATTTTTATATTATAATTTATTTTAAACAATTTTAATACTTATTATTTTAATGAAATTCGGTCGGGCTAATAATTTGGACTCTTTTTTAAGTCAGTCTCCATGCGGTTTTAATAATCATGTTTTAAACTTTTAGTTATCTTTCGTGATATGTAATCTACATAGTGAATTAAGATTCTTTATTATAAAATTAATATTATTTTTCATTATTGAGTTTTACTAAAAATTCGATTTATATTCGACTTATGTTCGTGTTAAGGTAGAAAAATATAGATATAACTAGCTTCCAACTTGTATGTATATGGAGTCAGGATGAATATGTATATGCTTAATATATGATTTATATCTATGTGTATATATGTATATATGTGTGTATGTATACACATATATACATATGTATATATATATATATATATATGTGTATACACACACATATACATATGTATGTATGTATGTAACTATGCATGTGTATATGTATATGTATTTAGGTATGTATGTATATATATGTATGTATATATAGAGACGAAATATGGATATTAATTTTTGATATCTATTTAATATCTATATTCGTATTCATATTCGTAGAATATAGGGATACAAACAGGACTATATCTCTGTTATACGAGGCCGATGCGGAGTACGATGATGGCATATATTGGACTCCCAAGGGGGCACGCTCGTTTAAATTCCATTGCAAGAAATCTTCAATGTTATGTACGTCCGGTGGAATCCCTAGGATTTAGCTCAGCCTGTAGTGGTCATCGAAGTACAATGTTCTTTCTAGTCTAGCGCATGATTAGCATTCACTGTTTCTCTTCCTGACGTTTTTAACATCAAACGTGGAATACTGATGGTGTTGGGAACGATTGCATTCACTTTCAATGTTAAGAGAGCGAGCATTTGTAGCCTTTCCATTCCATTGTTACCGTTGAGAAGAAGGTGATGTATTTCTTCTACGAGATTCTTCCGACAGAAAAATGTTTTACGCTATCTCACTCCTTTGTAGATCTATTTTGCAGCATAAATGCCTCGTGTTTGTCCAGTCGCCGTCAAGCTTACCAATCTATTATTATTTCTCTTTGTAGGTGAAGCTGGACGCCATTTTCACCCTATTTTCCTGCTGATGGAGACGTGGGAGAGCAGTCTTGTATATTCCGCTGCATTAGCATGCAGACCGAGTTTAACGGCAGTGCCATATGGATAGATGCATCATGAATATGTTTTCTTTACCAAAAATATTGGACTAGTAAGTAGGGAAAGCTGTTTTATTAGGATAAAGAGACCTTAGCTGATGATGTGGTTTTAAGTTTTATATGAACCGAACAACAATTTTAGAATCTGGATGCTTGGTCATTGCAGTAACCTATTAGTGCCATTGATGATAACAATTTTGCTTGTTCCATTATTTACGTTTGTTTTTTGATCCCTTTTTCTCTTTTAAATTGAACTCAGATCTCTGGCATAACCGACTAAGTGGTTTTACTAGTAAGATAAGGCTAGCACCTTCTTCTTTTTCACTGTTCATTGAATCATTTATTTGAATTACTACTTAGTTATATGTAATTGAATCTGGAATGACTTGAAAAATGAAGCTTATTTCTCTACAAGTAGTAGGTTCTTATACCTTGATCCAAGTGTGGTTGGTCATAGTGGGACTATCCTTCTGGGTTTCTTGTAGTTGATCTTGTGACCAAGTTCTTGTACAAGGATGCATCTCGGGTTGGGCTCAACTTGTATCCCATTGGCCCAACTTTCCTGTTGGATCGGGTCCAACGAAACTTTTGTGAACTTGGGCTAAGTCCGACTTGCTGGTTCCAACCCAGCCCAAATTCAATACGAACGTATCTCGAGCCCTTGAACCAAAACATCAAAAGTGTTCGACTAAATATTTCATATGAGATGCTTATATGCTCGATGTAATTATATTACTAGTTCTGTTGAACTAAAGAACTGTACAACCATCACTGCTTATGGTGCCTCCCACATTTCCTTCTTTCAATTCAACCAAACTTTAGAAGCGTTGCAAACTTTCTCTACGTTAAAATCCTCAATCAACCTAAAGCAACTGGATTAATAGGACTCGATCCAATCCAATACCAACCCAACGCAGCTTGAATGGTATCAAGTTGGATATATCCGGATTCCCACCCTAGGGCCGGGTTGTGTTTTGTCTGGCTTGAGATCTATAGAGCTTTGGTTGGATTTTAACCATGTACAACCCAGTCTGTTTGACTTGCACCTTTAGTTGTCTATAAATTCTTTCACCAAAGAGAGAAAAAAGGGAGAGTGAAGACTTCTTGGTCAACGGTGACTGCTAATGCCGCGTGGCCCATGTAATTGATAGGATGGTTGAAGTTTTTAAGACTGTTGATTCTTAGGAGACATTCAAGTGTAGTTTGACTTGATTTTGATTACCAGCTATCAATCAAATACCATCCCTTAGTTTTCTAATATGACCATTGAACTAGTATCGACAACCTTAAAATATCAACCGGCATAACATTTATGATGTGTATATGAAAAAATGATATTGTACTCCATAAGGTTTTTCATGGCAATGAAGGGGGCAATTCTGACTCCACATGTGTGATGGCGCATATTTATAGCTTGTAGCTTATTTTTTCAACCGTGCAACTTTAATAAATTTAGCCTTTTATTTAATATTCATAATAAATTGAACTCTTTTTCCTATTTTACCAGAATTATTTAATGTGGAACAGAACATTCGCTTTTCATGCTGGGATAGGTGGACTGATGGTTTAGTATAAAGATGCATGACAATTTTGATGTATTTAATTGTGGTCTTCATGTAATATGAATTGTTTCACTAATTGAGGGCAATAAAAGATGTAAAAATGTGAAAATGAAAGTTGAAGTTACTTGTCACACTATGCTTCTCCTATATTGTTCCAATATACTAATATATCTTTAGAGAGATGCCAAAAATGCTCGATCCTTCTACAAGATACTTCTCAAAATAAGATAAATGTAGAGTTGCATATGCTTAATTTGTTGTTTCAAATCTAGTTTGTCTAAGATGAATTGTTTATCTAATAGTTACTCATCAAGGAAAAACAAAACTTCTACCATATTAGTCGAATTATCCATGACATGTTTATTTTATTTTATTAATTTTTTTGAATGACATGTTTATTGCTAGTGAGTTGCATATGTGGGATGGACATATAAATAAACTTATTGATTACAATCATATGATTATGAAACCAAATGTTTGTCGAAAGCAATCAATTCTCCTTTGGAAATCCTAGTCGAGTTGATCAAGTACTATTAAAAACATTATCATTTGTCAAAATAAAATTTGAAACCAGAGGAAATCACTGAAATACGAAAATAAAAAATCATACTCATTACGAATAGAAAATAATAAAAAAATGGGCACTCCCAAAGGTCCCTCTTCTTAGTGGGGAGATCTCTAAGTTGGACTGAAGGTAGTAACTAGTCCATATTTCTTATGGAAAAAAGGGAAATCAAAAGTTAGACAATAATATGTGTTTCTAATTTGTAACAGTAAAATTCTTATTGTCTAGAAGTTTCCGACACCACATTTCTCACTATAAAATATTTTGAATGTTCTACTATAACTTCAATTTTCACCAAAAGCACTCCAATTGTGAGAAAAAATAACACTAGATAGAATGAAAGTAGTTTGAAGTCTAAAATCCAATTGCAATAGCTTTGATGAAGTTTACAATTAGTTTGTTTGCACAGTGTTGGTCATTAAAAGTCTAGCTTATCTTTTGGAAAAAAGTTTATAGTATGTAGTAACTTATATACTATTAGGGGGTGCAAATGAGATGCGAGCTACTCGAGCTTGACTCAAAATCAAGCTTGACTCAACTCGATTGTTACTGGGATTGAGTAGCCCAAACAGCTTTTCGAGTCAAGCACAAGCAATAAAATACTCAGCTCGAACGTTCACAAGCTTAGTCGAGTATATATATTTTTAATAATATTATATTTTATTTATAATATATATATATATATTATTAATTTAATTTTTAAAATATAATATTATGTCATATTTTATTATAATTATATTCTTTTAATTATGACGAAGGCTTGAATTTGAGCTCAAACTCGAGCTCGAGCATGGCCCAATTGATATTCAAGTCAAATCGAGTCGAACTCGAGTATTGTTTTTTTTCTATCGAGTTGAGTTCGAGTTTAGATATTAAGGCTTGATCAATTTTAAGTTAGGTTTCGAGTCTGAGTATTTTGAATCGAGTTAAGCTCAAGTCTCTAGCTCGATTGAATCTCTATGTACTTTATGACCTTTAGGTTAGCAAGCACGTGACTAACCATCCATTATATTCTTAAATACTTTTGCCAAAAAGCATTCACCCCATCTTTCCTTCAAGTTTAGGTGAAACGGACAAAAGCATTAAAATCATTTTTCAATACAACCATACCCTTGAAAATTGCTCTTTCAATATGTATTAAGTAATTATCTCAATCTAACATAAACACAAGGCTTAGGTACTATATAACCTTAATAAGAGTATGATTAAGTCTTTATTCTTAATCACTTGTACTAGAAAGCATTTGTCCTTGTTTTTATATGGGTTTGGTTGGGATGGAGAAGAGCAATAAAAGTTATTCTAACAGCAAACTACCCCATTAAAAAATATCATGCCATTTATTCTCTCGTTGCAGTAATTACTAATATCTGTTCTTCGAAAGGTAAAACTGTTAAATAGCTAATATTTGTCAAACAAGGCTCATCTCAAGGGTCACATCCTCCTATTATCAACTATACTTTTTGGATTAGAGTCTTGGATGGTGTATTTTGAAATATTTGGGCCTAATAATTATAGTGTAGATGGTTCTCCTTTTCTTTCTCTTTAAAACAAATTGAATGTTTAAAATGTGACAATGTTGCTCTCTTTCTCTCTATACAGAGGCCTTTACTTTTGTCTCTACAAGGTGAAGGGATACTAAATTGAATTTGCTACATCCTGGTACATCATCTGAAGGAAGGTCCATTACCATGATATCCTAGCCTCTACATTATTAACATCTTGTTTCATTCATAATAGTTATTTATTTTTTATCAAGTTTCACATCTTCTTCTTGAATCGAGTTTGTACTTTAGTTTCTAATTGACAATCATGTTATAAAATTTTGTTGATTGCTTTTAGCATAAAATGTGAATGCAATATTCAAAAGATACTTACAAAATAAAAATTGAAGGAGGAAAAACAAAGAAGAAACTCTAGAATAGCATACACCACTATTTAGCTGCAATAGATACATAATAGAAGAAAAATGAAAAGATGCAATCACAAGGAAGATAAAAGGATTTGGTTAGGGCATCTCTACATTGATATGGGCATAAATGTGCATGTGTGTTATTTAATGTTTTAATGTTAAGTGAATTGGTTCTTCCTTCATGTCCCTATCATTTAAATTTCTAATATTTAGAATTAATCGTTTAACTTTGGAAGATCAAGATTTGAAATCAAAGACTACACTCAAAATTTGGCAAAGGACATCTATTGTCCATGTGAAAGTTCAAGCAAAGATATTCGTATTGAAGGCTTTTAAATTATCAAAATAATTACCTTCAGTTGCTTTATAAGACAAGCTTCAAGTATTACATAAAATGATGAAATATGTTGCACTCTGGTAAGCTATGCTTACCAATGTGGATCCTTCATGTTGGTTTAGTCAAACACTATAAGATAATCATTTCCATTGCTTCAATTTTTAATCTTCCAATTAAAGAGGATTTAGTATTTGTTAAGTTTGTACTCTTCTCCATGTGTCAATAGGTCAAAATTAAGTTTGGGCGGCCCCAAATCTTAATGTTGAGTCCTAAGCCTGTCCAGGCCCCAGCCCTACTTTGGACATTCAAATATAGGTCCTAGATCAACTCATGTCTGGATTGCTTTAATTGGCATTGCATTGATAACCGAGAATTAAAGTAACACTATTGAAATCTATATTGTTATTTTATTAATACGGATTCTGTACTAATATGCAATGTACCTCTTAGTGTTAACATAGTAAAATAGAGATGAAATACAGTATGATAGAGATGGCACAATACTAATGTGGTGAACATACTAGTACCAATCTTTCAAAATTGTTTTGTGAGATTGATATGGATCAATATGCATTAAATCCTTGCTAATAACACCAACAGAAGGCTTTAGTGAAGTTTGCAAATTTTATTCTACTGTTTATCTGTTTATTTATGCAGTCCTATTATTCTCTCTCTTCAAAAATATCTGCTTTGGATAAAACAAATGGTATAATAATTTCCAAAAATATATGTGTATGGATGTATTGCCGAAGATCATCTTTTATCTTTTTTTGTATATGATAATTTATATAACTATTACATTTTAAGTTAATACCCTCATGGCCCTCAAGCCTAATAGGCAAGTCCAAGCGCCACCTGGTCCACAGGCTGTTATAAAATAGAGCCTGATCCAAAATAAGCCAATATACATGCTCAAGCTATGTTAAGAAAAAGGATTTATCCTCAAAATAGTACAAGCATGCATGCCTGCATGAATTCATGTTGTTTCAAGCTAAATTTAGCACCCAAGTGATCAAGCTCGTTGTAAATCACTAAGCTAGATCAGCACTTGCTTGCTCAGTTTAAATCCGATACAAGCGATATCTTTTAAACCGTGCTTTTTAATCAAAACAAAAACTATCTTTCTAAAAAGGCATTAATCAAGTCCTTATTCTACCATTCGATGATCCTCCACATTATGGCTCAAACATCTTCGATCGACTCATCTGTAGCACTAAGCTTTGACATCAATTTTTGGCTGCACAAAATTCTTAAAGAGAAAATTTATCATCCTGAACTAATACATTTCGATGGAGAAATATGACTGTCATTCAAGAATAGGAAGAGATCATGCATCCATGCAATGACATAGATGATATCATGCTTATAAGTATCACTGTCTTTCATGCATGAAAAAATATCTTAGGAGATTACATTTGTCATAGTAAGTAATTGCAATATTATTGAATTTATCCAAGAACGTAGGAACCCCAGATTGGTGTCACACGGTCCAATAGAAAGAGATGCTTGAAGCTGATTCTTGGTAAAATTATATGTTACCAAAAACTTAGGAAAAGAAGCATTAGAACCATGCTTATCTCCCTCCATGGCCCCCTACATAGCAATTCGAAACTCGAGAGATCATTTCGTCGTCGTGTCCCGTTGCTTTAAAGCTTATGCTCGTTCTCGCCCGCCCGCTCGCCCGCCCGCTCCTCCATTTCTGGTCTTTCGCGTCTTCCAATATCTCTCCAATCCCTTGGCACTCCGAGGCCGATCGAGCGAAATCCCGCCGTTGTTCGGAGATCTCATCACTCTGCGGCAATGGCCCGCTCTTCAGGTCTCAGCTCTCTCGCTTCTTCTGAAAGATCGGATTTTTCTAATCTCTGGATGCCCGGCTCCCCGCATATCTAAGGTTTGGATCGGAGGCACGGGAAAAGGAGCTCCTTTTTGGTATGGTTCATTCTTGATCCTCGGGTTCCCTCTTTAGTTTTTCTCTCTTTTTTCTCGGATTTTGAGGAGTTTCCTATCGTCGTGATGCCAAATAGGAAAGATTCTGATAGTTTTCTTGAATCGTAGATACCTTTTTTCTGGGCCTTCTCAGTTTCCTTTCTAGCAGTCTAGAATATTGGAGCGATTTTTTTTATAAAAGGAAGCACCTTTCGTTGCCTCCGAAGACTTGTGGATCGTTTTCTTTCCAGGGCTCCGTCTCTGGTTCAGATCCCCACTTAGTTCCAGGATTCCCATTGGTTTCTCTTGCAAAGTTGATTCCTTTGAGATAATTAGTCTTGGAAATCTAAATCATGGACAAGGACAAGGCCCCAGTCCATGGCGGAGGTGATAGTTTCCCAACCCATTCTTCTCGCTTCTCTGCTTTTGCTGCATCCTCGAGCAAAGTCCCGTTTATGGGTGATCCCTCGCCTTCATCCTCCTCGCATTCCAATCCAGAATCCAGCCGTTCCGGCCAGCTTAGCCACGACATCAGCCGCAGTCCGGATTTCCCACCGAGAAACCCCGGCCATCGACGGGCCTACTCGGAGATCCTCAGATTCCCAGATGACACCAGCTTCTATAGCGACCTCGGTATCGTTGGCCCATCATTGTCTGATGACACTGATGAGGACTTGCTCTCTGCCTACCTTAATATAAAAAAGTTGAATTATTCTTCGGTCCTGTCGGGCGGTCAGCCTTTTGGGCCGGCTGCAGCTCCCCTTTTGAATGAGAGGCCGAGGGCTAGGCACCAGCATAGCTGGTCCATGGATGGGTCCTCCTCGGTTCTGCTGGGGTCGAGCAGTGAGGGACCGACATCAGCTGAGATGAAGAAGGCTATATCAGCTGCAAAGCTTGCTGATCTTGCTCTCGTTGATCCAAAGCGAGCAAAGAGGTTTGGCTGATCCATCACAATTTTTTTTTTATTGTGTTGAAGAATATACCTCCTGCATTGCACATAGGTCTTGAAGGTTTATGTTGAAATTAAAAGCAATTACACTTTAAGATATGTGTAGCATTGGATTCTAATCCATGTCAAACAGGTGATAAGAGGTCAGCCTCAATCTTGCCTAGGATATGAGGAAGAAACTATGGGGTATTCAATATTAAGTATAAATTTGGCATGAACTTAAAAGACAAAGTGTAGAGGGCTTTGGAAATATCCATGCTTTCATGCTCCTACTCTTGAATCTACTTGCACACCCTCACAGTGATCTTTAAGCAACAAGAATCATAAATGCATCTGTCTTTATAAAACAAGATCCTTATGCAACATAGTCGCATTTGCTACCCCGTACTATTTAATATTCCTTTATTCCAGCACCTACTGATTGCACCTGCCCAAGTTAAGAATTTTCAGAGTTTGCGTTTTCTCCATAGTAGGTTTTTCATCAGCATTTTCTTCATATCAAGTTTTCAATCAGCATCTCTAACTACTAGAGTACCTGTGAGTGCGTTCAGTTATGAGAATCGCTGCTTCTAGCATATCAGAGGCCCAGTGATGGCAACTGTCAGTGGCATCTTATTAGATACCAATCTTGTTCTGTCTCATGCTTAATTGTTGCACAAATTTCTTCTTTCATGACCTTTTTCTGTAGGCAAATGCAGCTTAAGCATATACATGGGTAGAATTACAACTTTTGGAACTTCCCCTTCCATGATATAGCTGCTCTTTATATTCTTCATCCCTAAGCTTGTAACTTTGGCCCTTAATCCAAAAGCCCTAGATTAAACTCTGGGGTCGTAACTAATAAAATTGAGACAAAATTGCTGCTAGGTTACACTTTACTGTCATCTCACAGAAGATCATTGTTTTTCTTAGATTTTTGTTGTTAATTTAGTTTTATTATTTTCACATAAACATATCATTGTTTGTGACACTATGAACTAGTTTTGAGTGCTATTTAAGCAGCAAGGAAACATAAAATCCACCCATTTCATATAATGTAATCTATCAGGAAACATAAAATCCACCCATTTTCATAAAATGTGACCTATCATTCCACAAGTGAAATTGTAAATCATCCTTGACCATGCATCTCGCCATTACTTATGTATTCAAGTAGCATCGAATTCAACCCCGATCAGACACCATTCAGAAAGCTCTTCATCATTAGCTGTAACATTATTTTGACTGTACATTTTGTTCATTTATAATGGTTCATGCTCTTTCATATAATTCATACATGTTAATAAGAAAATGTATCATCTTAAAGTAAAATTTAGGTACCAATTTCAGGTGTGTAACAACAAACTTTTATTCTCTTACACCCAAATCATGTATATATCTCTTATGCTACAGCATCTCTTTGCATGTGTTTCTAGTTGACATGCTCTGTGTTTTGTTTGGGGATAGTTACAACTTTTGGAACTTTGTTTTTAATTTAAAAACTATAACATAAATGAATCTTTGGGCATGCTCATTTTAGTTTCAACTCTGTTGATAGATTCATGAAAACTTACCATGCACATCACACACACCATACCTTATACACAAGATTTTTGTCGTCGAATCACATGCTTAAAAACAAAGTTCTTAGGGATCATGATATGTAGTTGCCACCATTGTTTATGCACAGCACTTCAAGAGCATCTGATTTTTGAATTCAACCATAATAAACAGTGCCCTCTAGATGGAGAATGTTAGATCATTTTTAATTTGATGATCTTGGTAATTATTTTACCACATCAAGTGTAACAATCTATAATTTTGAATTATAAGAAAAACAGAAAAAGGAAAAGAACAAGGAATGACATTGGTCTTGTATGGTGTCAACCAAGTAATTTTCCCATGTGCATTGTGTGCCAACACTTCATTTACCAAACTCTTCTTCTATTCGACTACAGTTATCCTGTGTGTTTGGGTCCTCAATATAAGATGTTTAGATACATAATGTTATATGTTGTTGCCTCAACCTATGTATTGATTTAAAACAAAGATACTGTTAAATCTTCAAACATGTTTATCCCTGTTCTTAATTTCTATATTGATGATGACCTTGGCGGGATGGATAGGATTTGGGCAAACAGGCAATCAGCTGCAAGATCAAAAGAAAGGAAAACGCGATATATTGCTGAGCTTGAGCAAAAGGTGCAGAGTCTCCAAACAGAGGCAGCAACATTGTCAGCTCGATTAACATTGGTACAGGTATATATCTCAGTAGTTGTTTCATCATTGTACATATGTTAAATTTGAAAGACTGGAAAATCCTAGAAAATAAACTAGGACAACACTCCAACTTGCTTCATCCGACACCACTATTATTATTACTTTAAGATTGAACTAAGAACCATTAATTAATCATATTGGCTGTTTGAATATCAGATCTACTTATGTATATACCTGCATTGGCAGATGAGAATGCAAGATGTTAAAGTTTCATATTATTTGATCTTATGTACTTGTTACAAGTCTTAAGAGTTTAATTAGACCTAATTCTGCCATGCTGCTAAACAATACTTCTTGCAAGCCCTCAAACCCCCCACCCCACTGAAAAGATAAATAATAAAATAAATATACAAAATATTTTCCTTTAAGTTGGTATAACTATTCCGTACTAATGAGAAGTTATTGCGGATATGGGAAGTGAGCTTAGATTTGGGAATAGGGAATGCCAGTTTAAAGATATGTAGGAAAACATGGGATATAAAAATCTTTGCCTTTCTTACTTCTCTACTATGAATTTCAATTTTTTCCTTTGGCACTTGTTTCATTATTCTTTTCAAGTTTTCTTCAGGGACAGCTATATACTCCAACAGCTTTTAGAAAACTAAAATTATTTTATTTCCCAGGCATCTTTACCAAGAAATAGATAAGCACTTGGATATTTGTGTAATATAAATCAATGTTCAGAGGTTGATATGGTAGACCTATATCCTTTATCGAGTTGAGTAATTATTAGCATGAGGATCTTATATATTCTTGAGCAGGACCAAAATTACACTATATACATGCATGGATTGAATGATATTCATATTGGCTTGTAATTACAGAGAGATACCAATGGTTTGACAGCTGAAAATAGCGAGCTGAAGCTGCGATTGCAGACCATGGAACAACAGGTTCACTTGCAGGATGGTAAGGTTCTTTTATGAAATTTGGTACTGTGCACCTCTTCCTATTATCTCACCACACGGTTTTCCTTGGTATGTTCATTTAGACCTTAGGTTTTCAACATGATTGTAGAATGTGTTTTCCCCTCAGAAAAGGGAATGCAGAATGTGGTGGTAAAGCACTTACTTTTCATTTAATCTGTCAAATTTCAATTGGTTATTCACTAGCATGAAGGAAGCAACAATTAAAAAAAAAATAGTGGCGGTTTAAAAGCTACTGTAGGTGTTGAGGAATTTTCATTTTTGTTTATCGAGGAACGTGAGACCATTTGGTGTTTTCAACATCCATACTTTGTTTGCTTAGATATTTTATTCATCCTTTCCAAAGTTTATGCTCTTTTCTTACCATAAAAAAAAAGAAAAAAAGCTTATGTTCTTTATTTGTGTAGCTTTAAATGATGCACTGAGAGAGGAGGTTCAGCGGCTGAAGTTGGCAACAGGCCAGCTGATGCCAAATGGCGGTCCATTGATGAATTTTGGACCACCATTATTTGGATCAAGTCAACAATTCTACCACCACAACCAAGCGATGCAATCGCTCCTGGCAGCCCACCAATTTCAGCAGCTCCCGATCCATCCTCAGCATCAACAGCAGCTGCACCCACTTCAGCCTCTGCAGCAACAGCAGCTGCACCTTCCCCAGCCTCAGCCACCTGCAGACCTGAGGATGAAGTGTCCAATGACTTCTTGGAACAAAAGGGGAAAGGGAACATCAGATAACAGCAATTGAAATGAGTGAGGACAATTTTTGTGGAGTCAGTAGCTGTCCAACTCATATCTATACTATGTGACCTGCGTTTTTGTTGTTTATATTCTTTGCGCCATTAATATATGAAGTTTAGAAAGTTCGATTACCTAGTTTGATCTGCTTCCTGGATCATTTAGATGTTGGTGATCTTCCAAGATAACATCTGCCAGTTTCTTCTCGTCGTAGCTCACCATTTTGGTAAATGTGATGTTTCACACGATAATTTGTTGGTTTATGAATTCAGAAGTCGATTAAGGATGTTTATGAATTCACTTTGCTAAGCACCTGAGTGACATTGGAAGTTGGTGATTCAATTTGGAGCTCGTCTTATAAATGATTGTGTTACTTCTTCTCTTGTTTGATATGCTGCAGTGATTTTTTTTTTCTTTTTTGAAAAGCCAGTTGTTTGTGCTCTATCTTAGAGGTGCTTGAGGCTGTTTCAATTTAATGGAGTAGATGCTGAAACAAGTCCCTTCTGACTAACAATTGCAGCCCTCATCATTGTTTCTGATAAAAATACAGGGGAGAGCTGGACATGTTCTAGGGCTTGTTCAGCGGCAGAGTTGACATAAATTTCAGTGGCACTTGCTGCGAATCAGATGCCCAACAACATATCCCCTCAAGCTTCCTTCTCTTCATGTCTCAACAAGGTTAGAACGCCCTGCGTGATATGCGGCGACTCCGCATACCGCTGAGTTAACAAGTATAGGTTGGATAGAAATGTTTCTAGCAATCTGTTTAACATCTTGTACTCTGAGATACTAGAAGGATGCATTGAACAAGACTTGAAACCAGTATCTCTGTTTAGGTGGAGTGTGCCTAGTGTTATCCACTTATTATTCCAAATCTTGAATATTTTGACATACTAGATACTTGATGCTTGGGACCATCCATAACACTCAACAGTACACATGGTTAATTTATTGCATCATTGTCATCATATGTCTACTGTTGATATTTCTAGAGGAATAAAATTATTAAACTAACAAATAAATTAGGAAACCTTTTATTGATTTTGTGAACTAAAAAAGCAATATATCCATTTCATTATTAATGGACACATAAATGGACTGTATTTAGACAAATATATGTAAGATATAAATGTGTCCCATGTCTGATTTTTGAAAGACTCTTGGATTCTTCTGAACATTCTGATACTTGACACTTGTGTTACTTATCTTAGTAATGTTGTGTATGGCAATTGTAGCAAAATCTAGTTTAAACCTTTCTATATTTTTCACTGCAGCCCTTTAGCCAATCCAGAAACACTTCCAACTTTCCAAGTCAGATTCGATTCAAATGCTTCGACATCCTTCTGTTTAAAGAGCTATGTAAGGACTTTAGGATAGCAAACAAACTGATTAGTGTGATCGATTGCGATCCACTTACCAACTGCCAATGGATGTATCTCACTACATCCCTAAAAAACATTGCAATCGGATCCTCACCTTTCTGCTTTTACACTTTAGATCCACTTATTTTGATCCTGATGAAACCAAAGGGACAGAAATATAGCCCATATTTCGTTAATCCATTTCCATGGAAGTCAAATTTTACGGGTGCGAACAAAGGTTTGTTCTTATAGTTCCATCTGTTTGATCGGCAGGCAACCGTAGGCTGCGGTCCTCGGAGGTTCATTCCAAGTATTTACACCCAAGTGATTATAGTACAAGTGGAACACCCTCTCATTTTCTTAAAACAAGAGGTGCAAACATATTGGAATTGGATTCTTATTAGATCCAAGCAACATCCAAATCCAAACCTAATAACATAATTGAGTTTGGATTTTTCTCATCATTCGAATTCAGATCCATAATTGAATAGCCAATAAATATGATAAATTTCAAAAAATCACTGTTTCGGTGGGACAAGAAGAGAGAAACAAGTAGAATCTCTATCCAGAATGGGAATAAAACGAGAAAAGAAAAGCAATGGACTCTTGATCCTTGATACAGTTAAAAAGGTGGATATATATATATATATATATATATATATAATTGTTCTTTCTATATATATATAATTGTTCTTTCTAAGTTTCCCCCTTATGAAAGAGGAGGAAAAGATTGGAGCCGAAAGAATGTCAAGCCCAATCGGAGTGGAACTAGAGGACAGAGGTGCATCATACCGTAGCTTAGATAAATATCCTTAACCAATGATCATAGACTTCATGAATTATAGATTCTAATTATCTTTAAATCTATAGTTTGTATATGAAGCCAAGATATGACTAAAAAGTTCACATGCAAATTGCAAATACGAGTTTTTCCTGAGAAATGAAGTGCATATGTTTGATATATATTAGATATTCGTTAATATGTAATACATATCTAGACATACAAGAATACATTGCCAGATAATTTATATGCTATCAGTTAGATGTAGGTCGCATCCAACCCAAGTACCTGATCCAATAAACTGTTAATTATTGGACTATCAGAAATATTTGATCCAATTTGGTGATCGAATTATTGGGTATTACCGCCCCCCTCAATTTTGAACTAATCCATAGAGATCACAAAGGTCGGAAGGGCAAAGATAGATGTCACAGATTGACATTGAGGAAGGAGATCATAATTAATTGTGCAATAAGTTTTTAAAGAGCTCTCTTTTCCGATTTTAAGAAATTCTGGAGGACAATATGATGGAAATAACCTCAGTTTTCCATCAACCTTCTTAGCCCATGAAATATTGTTGTAGCCCCACCTTATTGTGCCTCTAAACAGCTTTGAGACTGATGGTTTGGTGCTCAAATACCTTGCTTGGAAAAAACCTCATGCTACTCCATCTCAGGCTTCTCTGATAAAAATCCTTGCATAATTATCTAGCCTTTATAGAACAGGAGGTTCCAAATAGTGCAAAGGATGGGGGTTGAATAAAGAAATGGCAAACAGAAGCATGAGGAAACACACAATAAGCATCCAATTTCTGATACCCTGTAAGTCATCCCCCTTGCTGCTGCTTTCCATTAGATTGAGTTAGGTTTCTCACTGTGCGCCAAATTACGAGGATAAAAAGAAATTTATAGGATCCCCAGATACCTCTATTCAAAGAACTAATGCCACACACTCCAATGGGGAACTCCATATTGTTTGATTGGCTTGTGATCAACTAGGAAAGAATGAAAGTGACTCGTCGACGAGCAAAACTTCTGATCACCTAAACTATAGATTCACTGAATTTGCCAGAAAATAATTATAATTTTATGATTATAGATCATCTATTACAACCATGAGTATGTAATACTGAGTTAGACTAATAAATGACCAATAATTGGAAAATGTTTGCTTGTTCATAGCTACATATTTACCAAACCAGAAACCAGGGATACCATGGAGCCACTTAACTGTAAGTATGCATCTTATTATATTTAATAGTATCATCATGACAGCCACAGCAGTGTGTTGAATTGGTGCTATCTCATTGCTTGAGTCTAGATTGTCTTTTGGATCTATATATGTTGAAAATCATGTTTGCCTGTTCGTTTACAATATATCATGGAATTTCATACTCGAAAACAAGTGGTATAGTTGGTTGGAGAAAATTAGGGAGAAAAATGACAATAGGGAAAAATCATGAGACGAGAGAACGTTTAGTCTGGAGTAGAACTTTATAATTTCATAATTCTAGGACTACTTGAATTCTCAAAGCATCAAAAGAGTACGTATGTGGAATCAAAACTCTTTTCCAAAAACCTAAGGATCACAGTTCAATCTAAAGTTATAATAGCAACTTGGTAGTGGTGTATCCAAATGAAGAAATAATGTGACCCCGGCAATATTGATCTAGTGGCCAAAAAAGAAGTTTGCTCAAGCAATAAAAATGTAGACCCATACATCTGCTTAATAATGCCAATAAGATCATCAACAATATTCTTAATGAAGCAAAATTGAGGTCTTTCAGTTCCCCTATCCCATAAGCTTTCAGTAGAAAGAGGTTTACCTAAGACAGCAAATGGATGCAGCAGCGCTTACCACAAAAAGCAGAAGGCAACCTTGACAAAGTTTATGGGAATGTTAAAATGACACTGTTCTGTCATACCTTCAGAAGGATGGGACTAGGCTTAAATTAAATACACGGATGTCATATGGTGTCAGCATTTGGTAAATCATACCCCCATGGGTATCTTCAGTTATTATAAAGGTTTATACCCAAGATTCTTAGGTCACAGACTCATTCAAAAAATAATTATGAAGGCATTTATACAAAGTGTCTTAAGGCAGAGACGGACAGACTTAAATGCTTTTACTCAAATTTATTAGTAGCTACTTCAACATGCTAAGAATAATCTTTTCATTTTTCCCATTAGAATGATATGGGTAAGAAGTCCTATCTTAAGACTTAGTACTTAATATAAGTGAATATTTGGTTCCAGGTTAAACTATCATAATTTTTTTTAAGTAGAGATGCATCTCAATGGAGGAAAGCTAGGACATGGCTACAGATTTTCACCAGCGAAACTGATGCCCCTGTGAGTGAGGCAAACCAAGGAAGAATGACAAAAATGCTGTCCCTAAAAATATGGAGAAGACTAGTAAGCTACAACAAGGACAAGATCAATTAAACTAATCCTTTCAAAACTGTATTTTATCCGTCCTTCAAGTTTGTACTGCCATACAGCTTAAGTTGCCCCGCATTTAGATATTAAAATTGAGGAGTAGATGCAATAACAATAGAAGGATTTTATTTGATGGCCGCTAAAGGCTCTTTTGAGCAATTGGCTACGGAAAACAATGAGTAAAGATTCTAGGTAACTGCGAGTTATAAGCAACAATGAAGGTACTGATGGGTTGGTTAATGGAATGCAAATACCCCAACCTTTGGTGGGATATGCCTCGAGTGCATGCTGTTTTTTCTATACAGTTAGATTTAAGGTTGGTGTTTATGACCACAATGGATTTCAGAAGAATAAGTTAGCTGCAGAGGGTGAGCTATTCCTGATAAGGGATAGTCTCCTTCCTTTAAAGAACTACATGATGGGGAAATGAAAAGGATAATGGATTAATCTGAAGAAGCGCTCCAAAATCCCTTAATTATTCTAGCTACCTGCTTGCAAGGAGTGAGACTAAACACAATTGGATAAGAAAGTTCAATCTTCAAAAGCTGCTACTGGAGTTCAAAATTTTACCTGGCTATAAAATTGAATCTTATTTGAGGAAACCTTTTAACAGGGGAGAGGGGGTTGACTCAGTATGTATCGTGAGATGAAGGGAAACTATTGCGCAACTTCATTTTTTTCTTTTAAGATACATCTTCCAGTACATATTGTCCTATCCTGTGAAATATTTTGGGAGAATGCCCATTCAATGTTAGCCTTCCATAACTTTCATGCAGGGCCTTGAAGAGTTATTCATGGCTTAGCATAACAAGTATTTTGGTAGAAGATGAGTGAAGATTTTCAGAGGTTCTGTTTTATATAATATCATTGTTCAAGAGTCCTAGTCCCTTAGAAAAAGGCTATTTAAGCTTGTTTTAAGATGCAAGAGGAGCCTCAAGCCCTGAATTTTCACTCGCTGTATTTGATATTCCTTCAGCCAACAAGAGTGTAGGAGATGGCAGAACTTCAACGCATGATGAAAATTTCGGTTCATTCTATATAAGATAAGAAAGCTTTCTTCTTACTATGTTTTCATGCATTGAAGTTATGAACACTTCAAACTCGGTATTTAAGTGGTAAACTCCGCCTTACTTTTATTTTTTTATTCCCTACTTCCGAACACTTCAAACCAAGGACTGTTGTGCTGATACCGGGCCTTGGATCGGTTGCCCGCGGCATGGGTCGGTACGTCCCAATGCCATGCCGGGCCTAACCTGTATCGACACGGTAGAGGAGACGAGAGAGAGGGAGAATGGGAGAGAGAAAAAGAGAGAGAAAAGGGAGGCCAAAGGAGGCCGGCGGAGAGTCGGAGAGCCACCGCACGAAGGAGGTGGAGACTGGGCAGCCGCTGTGCGAAGGAGGTGGAAGAGAGGTTCCGCCTCCGGTCCCCTGTTTCGTTCGAAACAGGGGCCCGAAGGGGGCCTCTTTTATTTTGAAAATCTTTTAGTGAAAGTCGACAAACCCATTGCCGACTTCATTAATTTTTTTTAAAATTCTAAAAATAAAAAAGGCCTCCTTCGGGCTCCTGTTTCGAACGAAATTGGGGACCAAAGGCGAAGCCTCTCTTCCGCCTCTTCTGCGCGGCAACTCTCTGGCCTTCGCCTCCTCCACATGGCGGCTCCCCAGCCAGTCTCCGCCAGCTGACCTCTCTTTTCCTTCCTCTCTCTCTCTCCCTCTCTCCCCCGCTCTTTCTTTCTCTCTCTCTCTTTTCCTCTTTTTCCTTCTCCTTCTCCTTCTCCTCCTCTGTCGCCGAGTCTCGTTTTCGTTGCCGGAACCGTTCCGGTCCGCCATTGGTACAGCTCGGGACGCTCCGAACTGAGCGATTCGAGACGATTCTGCCGACCATGCTTCAAACTCATTATTCGAAGTTTCAGACACTTCAAATATACGACATTAGTCCTTTCAAAATCTATAAAATCATAAGCCCATGCATTCCAGCCTCAAATGCACTTTCCTACATATTGCCTTCTTTTCAACCTCAATATGCCGTCCCCAAGCAACATTTAGGTTTGCCATGAAATTTCAGCCTACAAAACATCTGATTGCTCCTTCATAACAGCACAATTGCAATCTAAGTACACAATTCAAATCTACCACTTACACTTAGTTCTAATCATCAATCACTTAAGTTTCCATATGGCAACATTCTGTCTAGTTCACTTTTATTCCATATTCACATCTAGTTCTCAACACTAAGCAATATTTTGCAGCTGTTCTTATCCTATACCGGTCAATATTTGAAGATATTTACATCCATAAATTCCTAAACCAATCAAAGTAATGCTGCAATGACATCTTTCCGCAACAAGTTGCATACCATTTAAGTTGCTTCTCAAAGATCAGTAGAAGCTGGTGCTCGTAACTTGTTAAGTACCCTATTTGCACAGATTCTATAAACCTTATGTGCATGGTGATTACCAACCCTCAAATAAGCTAGAGTCAATAAGTACAAATTTTTGTTAAAGAGCTTATAGAGTACTCTGAGTATCATTTTGCTGGTGCTCAATGTCCTTAAACTAGTTTCTAGAATAGTAACTTGACTCTAAAACATTGCATGTAATTATGATTCAGCTTTTTCTTTTGGTACCCTATAAGCAAACCAGCAACATCCAGATGAGTCATCAAACAATGGCCTTTGATCTCTCACAACAGGTTGTCCAGCAAATCAAAACATTTGGTCGGTGAAGCTCACCCATTTTAATTGACATTCAGAAAGGAAAAGGAGCATCCTTCAGCATTTATTATATATCTGTCATGTTGATTACAACCTAGAGTTGGAATGTCATTGGAATTTGAAGCCCGTTAACAAAATTATCCATAAAAGGCTTTATCAGCATATTTCACAAAAGCAATTTGATCAAATAGTTGAACTTTAGATAACACCACCAGCGGATGTAGTCCACATAGGGACAAAATGAAGGCTCATTCTCTACGTCCTATTAGTTCTTTTGTTTCTTTCTTCTCTTTGTTTTTATGCTTGATTCAATATGAAAACTTTAGTTATCACAAGAATAGATGTCTTCATAACTCAGTTAGAAAGTAGCTGGCCAATATTAAGTGATATTTCTAGAAACTCTTAATTAGTTATCTCAATGCTCTTTCCACATCAAATTTTCAATCGCACCTGCATGATACACTTAGTCAAGAGAATTGATGATCCCGGATTCCAGCTATGGAGAAAGAGTCAGTATATATACTATTTGTGCAGATTCTAATATATATGTTGATTCAAGTGTACCATCCACATCAAATCTTCAATCTAGCCTACAATAAAGTGGTCAACACAATCTATTGGGCTAACCTGGGAACACTAATACCTAGCATTTCCCTCTTTTAGGAAATGTAATAAACACAATATCTTCAATCTAGCCTTAAATAAAGTGATCAACATAATCTAATGGGTTGACCTGGAAACTCCTATACCTAGAATTTCCCTCTTTTTGGAAATGAAATATAAGCAGCAGTAACAAGGTGCTCCAGTAACTTTACATACAACAATTAAGGCTCCAAGACTCAGCAGTTAATGTAATGATATATATCACCAAGTGGCAAACACTAAGTGAGATTTTTAGCAACTCTTAACTAGGTGTCATCTCAGTGCTATTTCCACATCAAATTTTCAATCCCACCTGCATGATTCGCTTTTGGCAATAGACCGCATGATTCCAGATTCCAACTATGGAGTATGCATAATATTTGTGCAGATTCTAAAATATGTGTTGGTTAAGTGTACTATCTACATCAAATTTTGAATCTAGCCTGCAATAAAGTGATTGACACAATCTAATGAGCTGACCTGGAAACTCTTACGCCTCACATTGCCCTCTTTTAGGAAATGAAAAAAGCAGTGTCAAGATGCTCCAGGAACTCAAGATACAATAATTAAGGCTAATAGACTCAGCAGTTAAGGGGGAATAGTTACACCATAATTAGCTAAAGCTTATGTTAGTTCTTCTGAAACTCTTTAAGTATCAGCTAAAAGATGATAATGTGCATGCACAAGAAATATCATTTGAATGTTGGATGCAGCAAAAGAAACTCTATGATGTCGCTTTGACCATCCCATACATGATCAAATCATGGTATTTGGAAACAGATAAAAGTACTGAATAATCATGTCAACAAAGTATAGCATGGAAATTTTTATTGATGATGGCTGCTGAAGAAACTCTCTTTAACTAATTTTCCTCAAACTTTTACACAAGAATATTGCATAGGCATGGTTACTGGAGTTTAACAACATGCATGCATTCTACCTGAAGAAGTTGTCTATCGGATGGAGGGGGTAAATATAAAACAACTTCCAGCATGCAAGTATATGACCTATATGTAAATTATAAATCTATAAAAAAGGCATGTTTCATGATGAGTGCAACACCAAGAACAAGATATTTTAGTTCAATTAAAAATGTGACTCGATAAACTATACTCTACACTTCAGAGTAACCCTAGGCTCCAAAATAATTTTTCACCTGGAACACAAACCAACTGAAAGATGCAGAATGCCTGTCTTTTAGAGCCCATGTTCTGACCAAGCATGGTGCTTACAATCTTAAGGCCCTCGTGGAACTTCGACAGAGAACGAGCTTGTGTAATAATTTCGGATCCAGAAAAGAATTATATGGGGTGATTACCAATTCTAGCATATGCATGAGCAGACAATGTTGTATGACAGACCAATCACCTACGGAGCAACCACATGGTGTCATCTGTAGGCTACACAAGTTAAGCAACTCTGCCAGGAAGAATATCCATCTGCAGAGTTCTACCATTTCCAAAACCAAGAAAGCCAACAGTAGGTAGTGAAGAATCTGTAACCAGCTCAATCTCAATAAAATTCAAGTCAGAAGCTCCACTACGCTTAAGGCTCAAGAAAAACACAAGAATAATCCATCCAAGCATCGAAATGGCCCAGTAATTACTCATTCCATGGATCAGACCCCAAGCTATGGAATAACCGACAACAATTCCAGACAAGTGGCCAATAAAACTTGCTTGTGGAACAATTATGGACGTGAAAATTAATGATTCAAATGGTGCAAAGCTGATTGGCAGAGAAAGAAACCCAAATAGATTCAGCTTTGAAGATGGTTGTTTCGCGGCAAGGATTGTCATCCACCCGAACACAACACATGAGTAACCAACCGCTGTCACTCTCCTGAAATACTCCAGCTTAAACTTCTGAATCAGAATATGATACACCCCCAGGACCAGCAATCCTGATAAAACTACCAGAACTAGAGTATAATGGAGATAAAACTCGACACCAAGACCCATGTAGCCCAACTGCTCAACCACGCCAAGGCTCCAAAGAGCACTCATGTTAAAAACCAGATGAACCACACTGACATGGGAGAATGCAGACGTAATTATTCTCCAGTAATGCCCTTCAATTGCTGTTTCATAACTCAAGCCAACATTGGCATAGCCGATGTTTTTCTTCTGAATATAGAACCAAATCGCACTGCATATTCCTATGATACAGCTACTTGCAGGTTTTTGCCAAATCTCGTACAAGAGTGGCTTCCCCATCTCTTTCTATCAATAAAATAATTGCGCACAAGGGCTCCACAGATCTTCAGTCTTTTCAAAGCCACAATCTACACCTTACAGAAGGAGAAATGAAATCTTTGCACCCTTCCCAACCATTACAACAAAATAATACTTATGAAGTTGCTGACTTCTGCTCCATCCCACTAACCAATATAATTCGAACTTGGATCACTTGATATCTTGCCAATTAGTCAGTCTGGGTTACAGCTCCCAGTTTACCTCAATTAATGTAGCACCCCACAATTCTCAAAGATGTTATCGATAAGGAAATAAAAAATCTCCAAGGTTCAAATCTTCAACATGAACAGAACCAGACCGAAGGTTAACATCCAACGATTCAAATCGATAACCACACTCCAGATTAATAAACAAAGCTCCAAGGCAGGCTCAGAATCCTAGAATTTCAGAATTCAAAATTGTGATCAGCAGTCACAAAAACATGACATCCAACCCCAGCATAAAACATTAGTATTCATGCTCTATATTCTATGTTTCCATGGCTCAAAGAGTCTCTTTACCTGAAAATTTTTAAAACCAAGGCAACGTAGAAGCAACAGAACAGGTTGCTGACCTGGCAAAAAAAAAAAAAAAACAGCTTTCACATTCTTGTCTTCCAGATAACAAACTGAATTGTCTGATAAGGGAATTAAACAGTTCAATTTTGTGACATATTTATACAAGTAAGCTGCAGAGAGAGCGTAGCTTTCATTGGATGGATGGATCACAAGAACTGAAGGCAGATCGCATCGCCTACCGTAGGTTTCTAGTGATACAAGTCTACGGAGCGTGCAAAGAGAGAAATAGGGAACGGAGACAAGGCATCGGGGAAGGGGATTACAGAATCTAGGGTTTCTGGACTTGAGAGATGGATTAAAGGAAGAGGAGGGATTTGATCTTTGCCGTACCTTGGGTCGGACGTCCGCTGCTCGAGAACTGCGCTGCCCTAGATCTCTGGCTCCTTTTTCTCCTGTATTTTTTTTTCTTCTTCTCGAATTTTTCGATGGAGCACCTTTCCCGTTTGATCATGATCATTCGGTCCACCGCCGGTCCACCGCCGGTCCACCATCTAGCCAGTCAGGGTTCGAGCTAAAAAAACCTTCATTCAAACCTGTGAACTCATGCTACAGTAATTTCGAATCCATATAGGCTATGGGCTATATGCTATAGACCGAATCTATCCGGATACTATTTTATAACCATACAAATACTTAAGATCTATCTAGTGCATAAGTGTTGGGACTTAATAAGAGAAATATTGGATGCCTCGACTTTGGACCGGATTGACCTCCTTGACCTCGGTATAAACCAAGGTGAGTGACTTCGGCGAAAGCTGAGTAACCAATCAACCGAGGAGTCAACCGGCACATGTTGATAAAGACTGTTGTTCTAACAATCGACAGTTGTGGCAGTCCATATAACGCACGTCGCATCAACTCATGTAACGATAAAATAGACTACACTATATAAAGAGGCAGTTCGAGGGTCCTCAGGTATGTGATATTATATTATGTTCATTAAAAAAGAACTCTGCTCTGCTAAAACTTTTTCCTTCCATATTATTGTCTCTCTACTTAACGTAGGCATTGGAAGGTCCCTGTTTCTGACAAGCGGACTTCTTACAGGCCATCTCTAGAGGAGATCCACTCCCATGCACCTCGGACGCCTCGTGCAACTCGATTTCCGCCGACCACAAGATCAGCCGAGCTGCTCGGTCTGGAATTCTGTGGCAACAATTTGGCGCTAGAGAAAGGGCCCCAGCTACACCGGTATCAAGCGAAGGGAGAAATCGCCAATATGAGGTTGCGAGGAGCTTGCGGTGCATCTCATGCCTCGCAACACCGCATTCCAACCTCACGAGGGTCATTGCAAAGCCCAGAACAAGTTCTGCCAGGACAACCCACTGAGCCTATGGATAATAAACAGTTCAACCTGCTCATTCAATAGGTGTTGGCTTTGACCACGGCGGTCAAGGCTTGCAGCAAGCAGTAGTACGGACGGAACTAGTCTGGCTAGAATTTGTTCAGCCCAGCTATCACTCTAAGCCTCCATTCTGACAAGGACTCTACTCCGAACCTCTTACCTCCTCGCCATGCAAAGCCCTCACCTCAGTGGGATGCTGACCTCAATAGAAAAATAGAGTAGATGAGCCAACAGATTTAGGCCCTTAGGGGACAGGCTCCAAAGAAAAACAATGAACTCAATTTTTCCTTAGAATCTCCCTTCTTTCGAGAGATCATGAAGGAACTCATCCCACTTTAGTTCAAAATGCCCCAAGTAGAGTCGTCTGACGGCACATCGGATCCTCTGAAGAGCTTCAAAGTTCTCATGATGCTGCATAGAGCTACCGACGTCGTGCTTTGTAAGGCCTTTCCTGCAACTCTTTGCAAAGTAGCTTGATTTTGGTTCTCAAGGCTTCGGCCCGAATTCGTCTACTCCTTCGAGCAGCTCGAACGTCTCTTCGCAGCACACTTCATCTCCAGTCGAAGATGGTGTCGTGGTTCCGATGCATTGCTCGACATCAAATAGAGGAAAAAAGAGTCCTTCGGAGATTATGTCAACCTCTTCAATGCGACAATGCCGAGAATATGATCGATGCGTTCGCGAAGGGCTTTGAGGAATGTCAAACTTAGGCCCAGCAACTCTTTCTGGGGGTGGACTTCTCCGGCCTTCAACCCGACCTCGATGAGGGCGACGACGATGACGAAGACGGCGAAGGCGGTGACGACGAAGAATAGAGTTTTTTCTTTTTTCCTTTTGCTTTTTGCTCAAATAGACCGAGCTTGATGTCTTTGGCTTTTTGCTCGGCTTTTTTCTGATGTCATTGTACAAACTTGAAAGTATGAATTTTTTAAAGTACCTATCTTCAGTTCTTGCTTGCATCATTTTTTTTTGTATTTGAGTTCGACTCATTGCACCAAAACTTCCTTTGATGCCTCTTCTTAGGTTTAATTTCAACTAGAGGATCAGCAAGGATATCCAACCAATCTTGGGCTCCTTGGTTGATTTTCTGATGATTCTGACAAAGGATTAGCAAGGATATCCAACCAATCTTGAGCTCCTCGGTTAATTTTTTGATAAAATCGATCAGAGGATCGACGAGGATTTCCAGCCAATATTGGGCTCCTCGGTTGATTTTTTGAAGTTCGTCTCTAGATTTGCTTCAAATTCCGAGCTTAAGGAGGCCCTGGACAGGTCCAAGGTGTCTCCATGAGAATAGTCGATTTTGTTACCAAATAGTTGTTGACCTTGGAGGTCTTAGGTCGGGACCTAGGCAATTCTAGAGTGTCCCTTAGGTCGGGGCCTAGGCATTTCTAGGGTGTTTCTTATTTTGTCTGAGTCGAATATGCTTGTCATAATTGTCTGATCTGAAAGACAAAAACACGATGAGAAGAGTTTTATTAGAAATAAGTTCAAAATACAACGAACCCTATTGGTAATAGATACGATGGTTGTCAAAATTTCAAGTCCGTGGGATCAGAGCGTTGTTGAGATGCTCTAGCCTATACGTTTTTGGTCGTATTGCTTCGGCTATTTGGTATGGGCCTTCCTAATTTAGGTCAGCTTTCTGAGTTTTTCTCGTTGTGATGCTTCAGTCTTTCTCAAGATGAGGTCACCAGGTCGGAAGAGCTTACTCTTGACCCTTGAATTATAGTACTGAGCCGCTTTCTGTTGATATATCACCATACGGATTTTAGCTCGTTCTCTATTTTCTTCTAGTAGATCAAGGTTAGTTCGGAGCTAATCTGAGGATGTCCAGAAAATCAGGAAATTGGGCTTCCACCGCGTCGGGTAGAAAGCTTCGACAATCAAATAATCTCAGATCAGCTACGAACTAACCTTGATCTACTAGAAAAAACCAGAGAATGAGCTTAAATCTGCATGGTGATTATCAATAAAAAGCGGCTCGGTACTACAATTCAAGTGTCAAGGGAAAGCTCTTCCAACCTAGTGACCTCGTCTTGAGAAAGACCAAAGTATCACAACTAGGGAAACTCGAGAAGTTGAACAAAAATTGGGAAGGTCCATACTGAGTAGCCAAAGCAATACAACCAGGAATGTATAGGGTGGATGTGGAGTGATTGATTAAAACCCTATTTGATTTTGATGAGCTCAAACAATTGAGTATATCTTTTGTTTACTAATGAATTCAATTGAGTGTTTCAGTGAAAATCTTGTCTAAGTATTTCTAGACTTGGTTCAAGATATTTTGGATAAGTTAAGAAGTCAGTTTGAACCAAAGTCTGAGACTCGAGTCGACTCCGGGATATTACGAGTCGACTTTAAGCGTATCAGAATCACTGGCACGGGCTCGAGTCGACTCCGGATCATTACGAGTCGACTCCGACTGAGAACTGACAGACGAACAGAAAGACTCAACTCAAAACCTGTCAGCAAGTCGACTCCTGAAGTGTGCGAGTCGACTCCGATGATTACCGAGTCGACTCCGGAGTAGTATGAGTCGACTCCAAGGAGTTACAGACAGAAAAGTCAGAGAGCGATTTTCGACCCTGAGATTCGAGTCGACTCCTGTGGAACGCGAGTCGACTCCGATGGTTGGCAGGTCGACTCTAAAGAAAGCGAGAGTCGACTCTCAGTGGTACACAAGGCAAAAGTCAGAGAGCAGTTTTCGGACTCTGAGATCCGAGTCGACTCCCGCAATGCGCGAGTCGACTCCGAGACAGCGCGACCCCAAAAAGACAGAAGACCGAATTATTGTCTCTGAGAGCCGAGTCGACTCCCAGACAGCTCGAGTCGACTCCAAGGCAGCGCTACATCAAAAAGGCAGAAGGCTGTGTTTCGGAAACTGAGAGCCGATCGACTCCGGAACAGTTCGAGTCGACTCCAAGACTGGACGAGCCAAAAGACAGAAGATCGGGAGTTCGGGCTCTGAGCGCCGAGTCGACTCCCAGGATTGTCGAGTCGACTCGAGTAATTAGCTCCATGGACTTCATGGGATGAGCCGACTCCGAAAATGGCAAGTCAGCTCCAGAAGTTGGCGAGTCGACTCCGAGTTAAGTCGAGTCGACTCCCAGTCGCGGAGGTCACTTTAATTCAAATCCGGAACAGTTGCCGAGCCGACTCCAGAAAAGCATGAGTCAACTCCCGCTACAGCCGAGTCGACTCCAGATCGCACGAGTCGACTCCGACCCCAACGGACATATTGTCAGGATGTGCAGAGTGTGCAGAACGGGCAGAAAAAGGTGTCTAACGGCTAGTTTCCGTGGGGGATGGCTTAAATAGCCACAGAGGACTGTAGCAAGGCAGAGAAGCACTATTCCACTCAAAGAAATCAAGCATCCTATCTCTGCCAACTAGTTTTCAACAGAAAAGAAGGAAGAGCGCCATTAACTCCATCCAGCTACCTCTTCCCAGCATTTAAAGAAGTCTCCTCCTGCCTTCAAGTCGACCAGACATTCAAGAGGAGACTCACAGTTCAAGAAGCCCTACTCTACTCCAACTCAAACGTGTTTGAGGGCTCTTAACTTCTCTCTAGTTTATATTGCTGTATATCTGTTTTTTAGAAACTCTGTTTTTCTGTTTGTCCTTGTTCTTTCCATCTTGTCTTTGCTTGATTCAATCAGGGGATTGAATCAAGAGTGTAGAGGTTGGTTGGTGAGCCGAGGGTAAAACCAACGTGTAAGGGTTCGATTGTGATCCCGGAAAAACAATCGGGGTGGTTCTAGTCGGTGAGCCTAGGAAAACCGACCGAGTTCGTTGTGAGCTCGTAAAACAACAAGTTGGGTTGTGAGCTTGTAAAACAACCGGCTATAATCCAAGGGGTTATAGTGAATTCCCAAGTGAGACTTGGAGAGTGGACGTAGGAGCAAGGGTTAGCTCCGAACCACTATAAACATTGTGTTTGTGATTGCTTGTGTCTCTCTCTCTCACTCTCATTTCACTCACAGCACACAGCAACTAATTAATCATCTTGCAAAAGTATTAATTAGTCATCCTCAAATGTTTTAATTGCAAAATTATTTTAAAACCCAATTCACCCCTCCTCTTGGGTTGTCTATCTGGGCAACAGTGGAGCATCTTGATAGTGCTCCAATCCTACAAACTTGAAATTCTGACAACCTTCGTATCCATTACCAATAAGGTTCATTGTATTTTGAGTTTATTTCTAATTAAAATCTTCTCATTGTGTTTCTATCTTTCAGATCGGATAATTATGACAAACATATTTGACTCGGACAAAATAACAAACACCCCAGAAATGCCTAGGCCGCGACCTAAGGGACACTCTAGAATTGCCTAGGTCTCGACCTAAGACCTCCGAGAGCAACAACTATTCGGTAACAAACCGACTATTCTTGTGGAGACACTTTGGACCCATTTGGGACCTCCTTAAGCTGAGTTCACTCAAAATTCGAAGCAAATCTAGAGATGAAGTACAGAAAATCAATCGAGGATCCCAAGATCGACTGGAAATCCTTGCCGATCCTCTAATCAAAATTATTAGAAAATTAACTGAGGAGCCCAAGATTGGCTGGACATCCTCGCCAATCCTTTGGTTGGAATCATCTAAAAATCAACTGAGGAGCCCAAGATTGCCTAGAAATCCTCGCCAATCCTCTAATTGAAATTAAACCTAAGAAGAGGCATCAAATGAAGATTTGGCGCAATGAGCCAAGCTCAAACACAAAAGTAAATGATGCAAGCAAGAACTAAAGATGAGTATTTTGATAAATTCTTGCTTTCCTTGCTTTCAAGTTTGTACAATGACCTCAGAAAAAAGCCAAGCAAAAAGCAAAAGATATCAAGCTCAGTCTATCCTAGCAAAAAGCAGAAAGACAAAAGGAAAAAACTCTATTTTTCGCCCCCACTCCCTTCGCCATCTTTATCATCGTCATCATCGCCCTTGCCGAAGTCAGGTTGAATGATGGAGAAGTCCACCCCCGGAAAGAGTCATTGGGCCTAAACTCGGCATTCATCAAAGCTCTTCATAAATGATCGGTCGCGTTCTCGGCAAACTCGTCCTTGAACTAGTCCTAGGAGAGGTATTCCTTGACCGCTTTGGCGGCCTTCTCCTTGCCACAGGTGACCTGCTCCTTGGCCCCAACAGCCTCCTCCTCCACCTTGGCAGCTAGCACCTTGGCCCTAGTGGTCTCTTGCTCGGCTTAAGCAAGATTTGCGAAAAACTCCTGACCTTCTGCTCGGCAGCCAGGAAGGCTTCCCAGGCCGTAGATAGACAATTGTCCGAGATTGTCTTCTGGGTCCGCATGGTCGAGGCTTCAGCTTTCGCCAACTTGATTTTGTCTTGGGCCACCTTTGCCCTCTCCTTGGCAGCCTCCGGCTTCGCCTCAAGCTTCGAGCCATGCATCCTAAGCACCGAGATCGACTCGTAGATATAGATGACCTCGTAAGCATGCTGAAAAGAAGAAAAGGGATTAGTAACTAAAGTGAATGACTTGGCAAAAATTCGCAATGAAATAGAATCTTACTCGGATGACCGAAGAGAAGGCCCCATCGATCAGCTCGTGCACATTGAAGGAGCGCATGAGCTTCTTGTCAGCTTTGAGCTACATAGCTTGGACCACCTCCCTCGCCACCCCAAGGGTCGTTAAGGCCGAGTCAGACTCCTTGACCGACCATCTTGGAGGGTAGACCTTGGAGGCACGGGCCGAGGCTGAAAGGTTGTCCTCGGCAAGGATGGACGAACTCGAACCGATCCGGGCCGAGGCCGAAAGGTTGTCCTCAGCTGGGATGGACGAACTCGAACCAGTTCGGGCCGAGGTGTGAATCACCGACGATGATGGGTGCAAAGGCATAGCAGCAGATGGCTGAACCAAGTCTATCCCCTCTAGAAGGGCCGACTTGATTGGTGATATGATCTCGACCTCGGGGTCGAGATCCACATTCTCTACCTGATTTATCGACACCTTGGGGGAGACCTCGAGAACCAAGGCATCGAAGGAAGCTTCAACAACAGGGGCCGAGGAGGACTCTCCCCTCGACTTCTTCTTCCTTTAGGGGGTTTCACTCCTGGACACCGCGGTTAACCTCTTCCGTATCTTCTTGCGTATTAGCGCTAGGTCGGTCTTCATTGTTGCAACAACTGCAAGGCCGAAGATAAGGTTAAAGAAGAATATGATGAAGTGAAAAGATAGAGAAAATTCAGAAGAAGGTTACCTTGAGGGTTGGCCAGGCTCATACCAATGTTGATCGGCATCTCCTCGGACAACAATTCTTGCAATACAAAAATTTTGGATCAATATTTAAGAAGTGTGTCTAAGGATCCTTGATCATCGCCAAAAACCTCGGGGAGATTCAAAGATCTTCGAGGTGTCCTCCACAAGATTTAAAACCACCATGGCTACTCAGAGGAATGAAGAAGAATCTCTCTTTCCATCCATAGATAGAAGTGAGAGTACCTAAGTCAACTGGTGGCCTTTTCAAGGAGAAAAGTACTGCCAGTTGTTGTCCCGAGAATGCCTCTTCAGAGTGAATCATCCCCGAAGAGAAAATTCGAGGCTTGGATGTTCCATAGAAGCTAAAGAGAAAGAAAATCGACGAGGACCTGCCAGGAGTTTAAGACCATCTAGGTTGGGACGAGGCTGTAAATCCTCCTCAGCTGAACAAAGAAGGGGTGAAGGGGGTTCCAAAGTACCAAGGAGCATTGCAAATGGGGCTAGCCTGGACGAGACCAGCTAGGTTGGGACGAGGCTATAAATCCTCATCAGCTGAACAAAGAAGAGGTGGAGGGGGTTCCAAAGTACCGAGGAGCATTGCAAATGGGGCCAGCCTGGACATGCATCCCGTGCGCACAGATCGTGTGTCCTGTACCGCGTGGAAGGCCGCCCAACGAGCTCAGGACTTGCATCCTGGCCTACACGGGTCGCGCATCTCGGGAGGGCGGATAGAGCCCACTGAAGTGTCGCGCACGGCCACCGCAAGGGTCCGACGATGCCCGAGCGGTGCAGCAGCATGGGGCACCGGCTGGCTTCGTCGAGGCAGAAGAGCGTGGCACGTCTGCCGCAAGCAAAGGACGTCCTACATCCCATGTGCGGAGCCTGCAGTCCGGGCCGACGCGTAGGGCCAGCCTGCGCTCTTGGGACTCGTATCCCTATCCGCCATCCTCGCGTACCATGCCGGCGGGCCAAGGCCATCGACGCGTTGCCCCTGACCTCTGCTTGGGTCCGACGGGGCACTTGCTGATCCGAACGAGGGAGGTAACCTTATCCGAACAAGAGCCTTCATCGTGATCGTGAAACAAGAGAAAGGAGATTGAAGGACAGTGGGATTTAATGGGAAGAACCCTCTAAAAATCTGGTGGACTCTCTATTACAGAAACTATTTCTTTGCCATAGAAGCTAACATTCCCCTCTAAAACTCCAAAACTCCCCCCTCCCTTTATCCCTCCAGACTCCAGCCTTTATTTGTCTTCCCCTCTTACATGGGACTCTGGCACGGCGTTCTTCCTCTCACATGGGACTTGGGCACGGCGCCCTCTAACTATCCAAGACTCTCTCTTGAGTGTTGGAGATTGTCTCAGATCACTTGCGGAACAACAACACACGCCGAAGGCTCGCGCTGTAGCAACCCCCCTACCACCCCAGCGGGGCATCTGCACAAAACCCACCCCAAAGGTTTTGAAGTACTAAGGAGCATTGCAAATGTGGCTGGCGGGGCGCGCGCTCCGGGCGCACGGTCGCGCATCTTGCACTGCACGGAAGGTCATCCGACGTGCCCAGGACTCACGTCCCTGCCCACATGGGATACGCGTCCCTGTTCGCATGGGATGCGTGTCCCAGGCGGGCGGATAGAGCAGGCCGAAGTGCCGGACATGGCCGCCGCGAGGGGCCGACGGCGGCACCCGAGCGCCATGCCTTTAAAGTCTCCTCGTACAAGTCGAGCCGAGAAGGAGGGGGATTAGTTACCCAATCATCGAGATCGGTGAGCTCAAAGGTGAACTCAAGACGTATAAAATGTTAGGCTCAGACGAGGTCCATTTTCTCTTGGGTGAGAACGGATACCTCGTACTCTGGCCCAATCAGACCTCGGGCTCAACCGAGCGCCACCTGGGAGCCTGAGCACTTGGGCAACTTTGCAAATAAAGCAAGAGTACAAATTGAGGGGGGTTACCCTTATATAGAGACACGGACAACCCTAATCAAAGTAATGGTCCGGCTACCCAAGCAGATTCAGCCATGTATCAGCTCGGAATATGATGGAAGTGATTTACTAGGATCGCTGCATTAATAGTACCTCAAAATAACCCCATAGTAATGATGCCTCGGGATAGCCCGGATATAGTGACGATTCAAGAAGATCAACCGACACATTTAATACTCCCTGACAATAGCCTTATTTTCGATCGTGATGACGACATAACTTCCGTCGCCTGAACTGGATGCAGCTTAGCCTCAAAAATGGGGGGTAAGTGATGGAGAAAATGTGGGACGCCTCGACCTCGGACCAGATAAACCTCCTTGACCTCGGTGTAAATCGAGGTGAGTGACTTCAGCAAAAGGCGAGTAGCCAATCAGCTGAGGAGCCAACTGGCATGTGTTGATAAAGACTATTATTTTGGCAATCGACAGTTGTGGCGGTACTATTGTTGGCATAGGATCAGCATCGTATGCCACCCATGCAGAATGATGCCCACACCGTAAATGTACGACTAGCGATTAACACATGTCGCATCAGCTCAGGTAACGACAAAATAGACTGTCCTTTATAAAGGGGCAGTCCAGGGGTCCTCATGTATGTGATATTATGTTATATTCATCCAGAGAGAACTCAATTTTACTCAAATTTCTCCCTTCTATACTATTGCCCCTCTCTCTCTCCTAACTTAGACATCGAAGAATCTCCCATCAGAAACTTTCCGGCAAGCAGACTTCTTGTAGGCCATCTCTGGAGGAGATCCACTTCCCCGCACCTCGGATGCCTCATGCAGCTCAGTTTCCACTGATCTCAGGGTCAACTGAGCTGCGCTTCGACCTCGATCCAAAATTTTGCGGCAATAGGACTAAATATAAACCAGCACGGATCCTCATAATTATGGATTCATATAATCAATTTATCGTTTAGATTCAAGGTTGTATCTTAAATTCCACATTAACTGTGCTGATTAACAACCGACCAGTTTTTCTCCTCAATTGAACTAAGACGAGGGTATTCCCCGTCTCCATTCGTCTTCACTTTCCATATTAATATCTTATCTAGATCCGTATATACAAGCTATAGTTATTGATGGAGCTTTGAACGATCTGCTCTTTGTGGTGAATTCTATATTACGTAACGCTAAAGCTGTAAAATATTATGATTGCTTATTGCCAACAATCTGGGCGAAGTATGATCTTGGAGAAGTCAATATGCTTCAGCCCAAAGACTCATGACAAGCTTGACAATCAAATTATTTATCTGCTAGGAATACAACAAAAGAGTAGCATTTGGAATTGTCTCTGATCTTCTCTATCTGGTTTACGACTCGATGTCTGATCTTAATCCCTCGTCTGATAAGCTTAATGCCCGGTTGGAAGGTTGGAAGTGGAAGTCTTTATCACGGGCCAGAAGGTTAACTTTGATTGAATCAGTACCATCACCCACTCTTATCTACTTAATGTCTAATTGTTCAATTCCTGTGGCTGCAGTTGTACTATAAATCCACTGTAGACTCCAAACTTGTTATACTGTGCGACCTGTGCGTCGACAAAGAGGATCAGGATGTGCAACACGTAACGGTAGATTGCAAATTAGCAGCAGAAGTTTGGAATCTATTTGCTATTAAGCTTCCCATTCTACTTGACTTTAGTTCTCCAAAGGACCTTGGAATACAGGAATTTAAATCAGGAGACCAGGAGTCATATATTTTGCTAGATTGCTCCTCTGGAATGCAAGAAATGAAAGAGTGTTCCAACCAGCAATCTTAAATGAGAATTAATGACGACTTCAGCACACACAGTGGAAACTCTTCAACATGAAGTCTCCGGCGACTTCAAGGCAGCAGCACAAGATGTGTCCCTCCTGATTTGTTCTGCGGGTTCCATCTCATCCGCCAATCAGTGCATGACATGTCAGCCACTTCACCCGAGTATCCCAGTGACAGGTCTAAAACTAATTCATGCTAGGTTTGATATAAATAGTAGCCAGTAGTTGGAATATATATGTATATAGCAACGGATGGAGTTCTACTAGAGTGGGTGCAGCTTGGGTGCAACGGTGGGCACCAACCGCTTTATTTTTATCAAATATGGTTCAACCACTGACCCTATCGTTCTACAATGATCTCTCTTGTGTTTATATATGATGAATGCAGACACTCATCGTTCTCACCATGCTCTCTCTTTTCTCGCCATGCCGGCAGCAAGAAGAAGAGTTCGTCCAATGATGGAGTTCAGTTTGGCAGACTCCACCTTCGACGCCATCCATCTACTTCCTCGATCACCAATTCTGGCTACGAATGCTGTCTACTTGCCCAGAGCACGCCAAGATTACACAATGAGGCAAGCTTTTCTTCGCAGCTACCAATTTACTGTCAGAGAGAGCTTCGGCGAAAGGCTCTGGCGGAGTCTGAAGGAGGTTGGTCGGACGGGGAAGACGGTTCTTTCGGAGGTTTTTGATGGGGTGTTCCACGGAAGGTTTGGAGTGAGGGTGTTTCGAGCTTTTCGTTTGAGACTGCCTCGCTCAGCAGTGGATCCACTAAGATGCTTCAAGCCAAGGAAGCATGGCTACTTGGAGGATCTTGTTTGATCTTAGGTATCTAATGTACAAATTTGATGTTTTAAGGGCAGTGCTTGCAATTTTTTTCGTAGTATGCATGTATTTTATATGTTGGTATGGAAATGGGCACCCTGTTTCACTTGTGTATAAAATATGTGTATACATATACATGCATTACATACATATGTATGTATGTATAAACAAATCAGGAGAAAACTAAACAAAGATTAGCAGAGAGGTGTTCTAGAGAGAGAGCTCTTAATGCGTGAGGGGATCTAATAGGTTATTTATAGCCCTCTCTAGGATCAAATGTTGCGGGTAGTTACACCCGTGAAGAGTCACCCTCCATTAAGATAACCTTTCACTACTACGAAATTACCTTAATGCCCTTAAGATCATGTGAACTTACGAAATTAAGGGATACTTGTCAAATGTGGATTCTAATTAAATGAGATCAGGGTTTAATTAAAGGGGATCCAACACATAATAGGCTACATCCGGGGAAAACAAGTAGAAGACAACCTTCTGCTTGAACTTATTATCAAACATCTTAAAGCCAGCATTAGCTATTCGTGGCTCAATTATTGTTGATGAGAATTGGAGGCTTGGTTATGAGCAAGCTAAGGTGCCTTTTTTTTTTGGGGGGGGGGGGGGGGGTCCAAAAAGACTAACTGAAAAATATTATTTAAATTTCTTAGTCCAATATAAGTACCCAATATCTATCTAATACATCATATTTAAGCTCTAGAAAATGTACCCATGCTATAATATCTTCCAATCTATATAGACCATGGAGTGGGCTTGCTCTAATATCATTTATAACAACCTAGAGCTAAAAGATATTATTTGAGTTTTTTAGTCCTATATAAATACCTAAGATCTATCTAGTACATCGCAAATGTGAAACTAAATACATGCCCACGAGTCCTCGCATATTGTAAGCCTGATTAACCAAATATAATATGATAGCTTCTGTTGGTGGTTGAGCCCAAACAGAATGAGTGCATTTTCTTGGGGTAACTAAATAATGGACTAGTTAAGCCAGTAGAAAAGGTGACGATAGTAACAGTTAAAACAAGTCTACCATTTCCCGTTCCCCCACTCTCAATGAAAGAAGTGTGGCATAGTTTTTCAGAAAAATGGATATAAATAAAAGAAGCGCGAGCTATTAGGCTTACAATTGTTTAAGGATACATTATGTACTCAAAAAAAAAAAAAGTATAAAGATAGACTGATTGACTGGCAGCTGAGGAATGAAAGTTGGAGATCGCACACCAGATTTCTTTTGACGTCGGATAAATGATGGACCCCGTGATTATGATTGCATTCACCATTAACCCTCAATTTCTTGGACTTTGGAATTAGCTAATAAATAATACCTAAATGGAACTTAGAAATTGATACATGATTTATATGATCTTTAATTCACTCCAACAAAATGTTGCAAATAACTGGTAGCTTAGATGGATAGCTTACTACAACAAATAATACACCATAATGCTATACCTAAATTGCAATATCCTTTCTAGGTATAAGAGATCGAGTTCAAGGCTAGTCATGTTACTTTAAGATTTGAAAGTTGGTTGGGGCGCATGAGCCACCACTCACTACTGACCGTTTGGACTGACCGTTAGCTAAACCTAGAAATACGAAACTGGCGCGGGGAATTTTGAAGTAAAGAAATGAGCAACGAAAGGAAGAAAAACCATTCAGTCTTAGAAGGAGAAAACCCAACAAGATGAAGGTTGAGTGCCCTCTCCAACTAATGAACCCTGAATTGGCCTCCTCATCTTCCTCTTCTCCTCCAACGCCACCATCTCCTCTCCCTGTAAGTGTCGGACCAGGCAATCGCAAGTATCCATTCTCTCCTTCGTCGACGCCATCGCCGCCATTCTCACCACCCGATCGCTCATCACCGGAGACCTCACCTCTCTTGCACGAGCAATCAGCAGAGCAGCACCAAGAACCTTCCGCTTTCTCTTTGGACAAACTCCTTGAAGAATCTGGTCCTTCAAGAAGCTGGTGCCATTTTAGAAATTTGTAAGTTGGAGAAATTTTCGATTTTTTTTGAGCTTATAAATGAAAACCATGATCATGGAGTATGAATATTTTGGTGTCATACCAATGAAATGTAGATATGGTCTAATGTAGTTAGCTTGAGCAATTTGATCTTTAGCATTTGCATTAATATTTTATGCTATGTAACACAAGTCATAAATTTCAATTATCAAATAAAATCACAAAAGGCTGCTTAATTTGGTTTGTGCATTACCAACTAAATCATTGAATTGTCATAAAAGATTAGCATAACCACTGGCCCACTGCCACTAGATTAGCCTATAAAACTCGCGTTATGATTTTTGCTTCCTTTTATGACTTGCTGCCAAATGGTGCTAAGCCTTGGGACCCTTTTTTTTTTTAGGCTTATTTTGAGGTCGACATCAAACATTTGAGATGCAATTTTAGAATCTCTAATCTCTCTTTCTTTCATCTTCTGATTAATCTACTCAACCCAGAGCTCCGAGTTTGACCCAAAAACTTGAACAAGTTATTGCAATACCGCACTTTGGATCTCCGTTTAGTACTACGGAAATAGGAAATAAAGCCAGAGCTAATGGGACGTATCTACTTGCAGTTTGGAATGGCTGATGCTGAGATGTTGCTGCTGCTGCTGCTCCTCATTGTGATAGGCAGTAAATTCTTCAACTCCAATTCTAGAAAGATTTGGTGTCAAGCTGACCTGCAACTGTTGGGAGATTAATAAAAGGGAAGGTTCATGTTTGATCATGCTGTTATGGATGCTAGCCTACCAGAATTTTTTCTCTCCAGTTAATTGTTTATGACGATGGAAGCTTGATGAATGGCTGTGACCATGAAATTTCATTTTCCGTACGGATGATTGAGCTAACCGGAGCCATCAGTGGTTTAAGATGGTGGATGGTTTATAAATGGCTGTGACTATGATCATGTTCGTCTTGAAACATTCAGAAGTGGAGGGTTTTTGAGGTTCCAAGATTTCCATATAATTGCATTGTATAAAATAATTGATAGTTTACAATAACCTTAAGTAACATAATTTTCATAAAGATTGTTTTGCCACCTTGCTAAAATAATTGAGATCCGTGTAACAATTTTTTTTTAAGCTAAAATCAGATTTATTATAAATACGTTGATGAAAATCAGAAAATAAAATATACAAAAAAATCAAAAGAAATATCCGTTACAGCAGTAACAAATTCTTTTCTAATACTAAATGTTAATCTCGAGTTTTAAGAAGTGACCCAATTTCTACAAACAAAATGAATATCAAGCTTGCTTATGCAAAGAAATAGCAAAGTGTCCCCCGGTTTCAAAGCAATCTCCTTATATGTGTGAGACCCTGGAACTGGGCCCGGTCCATTTGACCGGCCCAGTCCCAAACCTTGGCCTCACGTGCAACGCACGTGAGGCAACGGGATGGAATTCTTTCCATCCCGAAGAAGAAGGAAGCCCTGTTTTTAGGGCATCCTCTCCTTCTCCTTGAGGCCACCGAGGAGAGCCGCCACACCAAGAAGAGGAAAAAGGGGGGGATCCTTCTTCCTTGGGCTGCCGGCCGAGAGAGAGGGAGAGAGAGAGAGAGAGAGAGTCGAGCAGCCACAGCACGGACGACCCTTTCCTCCTCCGTTTGCCGCCGGAGAAGAAGAAAGCCACCGGATCTTCGCCGGGGCTGAGGTAAGGTTCTTAACTTCATCTCTCTGTTAAACCATTTGAAAAGAAAGAAAGAAAGAAAGAAAGAAAGAAAGAAGAAGAGAGGGAAGAGGGGACTTACCCGTGTGCGGCCGCGAGCACCGCCGATGCTGCGGGTCCCCGCCGCGAGCTCTTCCTCTCTTGAGCTCTCTCTCTCCTCCATGGGAAGAAGAGAGGGTCAGTCGCCGCCCTTCCGAGCCCTCTCTTCTCCACGGGACGGAGAGAAGGCCGACCACCGCAAGTCGCGGGCACCGCCGACCAGCCGCAGGCGCCACCGGCGCCGCCGGCACCGCCGGCCTCTGGCCGCCACCCCTTTCGAGCCTCGGCATGGGGTCGCGTCTTCCCCTCCATGGTCGCGGGAGAAGAGGGGAAGAGAAAAAGAAGAAGAAGAAAAAAAAAAAAGGAAGGAGAGGAAGCTTCGGGAGGAGAAGGAAAAAGAAAAGGAAAGGAAAGAAAAGAAAAGAGAAGAAAAAAGAAAAGAAAGAAAGAAAGAAAATAATAATAATAAAATAAAAGGAGGAGGGTGGTTTACGGGTATGAACCCGAATTCGAACCCGAACCCAGGGTGCTAGACACTTCTGCAAGGTCGGCCCTGGAAGAATGTTAAAATTTAAGTTTTATATATATTGTGATTAATTTTAAAAGAAAATATAATCTTTGGATATTAGGTTCTGCGAGGAATTTGTGAGATTAATTGGATTTGTTGTAGATCGCGTACAATTTAAGTAATGAACTGCCTTCTCTAGACTCTTCATTTATATAATATTATTTTTGCATCGAATAAATTGTTAATGAATTTATATGTGATTTATGAATTTTACGAGATGATGCTTTGAATGAAAAATGGATATGTAAATTGGAATAATATTTTTCGGACTATTGTTATATTACTGTTTTTGCATCGTATATGCATATTTAGATCGGATTATGATATATCTATTATGTTACAAAAGAATTTTGATGTGCATCAGATTTAGAACTCTCAGCCTGGCTATGTTCTGGACCCTGCTAATAGGGGGTTATGCATTGGCAATTCTGGCCCCACCACAGGGTATAAGTGTGGTATTCTGGCCCACTCCGCAGGGTATAAGTGCGGTATTTTGGCTCACTCCGCAGGATATAAGTGCGGTTCTGTTTCTGGCCTAGCCACAGGGTATAAGTGTGGTCGTAGCTAAAGGCTGATGAGATGAATATGATTTGTTTCGAATCAGATTTATGATTATGTATATAGATATTTGAAAAATACGAATTTTAATGAATTTGTGCTTGAAAAGGAATTGATTATGTTATTATGTTGATTCATCGTAATTTGTATTTATATTTTATGTTATTATATGAATTGACTAGTTAAGGTGTTTATTACTTACTGGGCTGTTTAGCTCATTATACAATTTCTTGTTGTTTTACAGATTCTGAGAACTAACCTATCGGGGATTTAAAATGGGAGAGCGACTAGAAGAACTGAAGCACAAGTTATCCTAGATTAGGCTTATTTAAATTGATGTTTTATCTTTATTGTTCCGCTACGTATTTAGAACTGTGAGACTATATAATTTGGATCAGTCAATGGAGTAAGATTGCATTTATTTCAGTTGAATTATTTTAGATATATATATATATATATAATTGAGATGTTTGGTTAAGATGCCTTGCATGCTCGTGGGGAGAGTTTCCTACGGGTGTGCGGCGGTTGGCGCGGACCCCCGGCTCGCGATCTCGGGCCGGGGGCGTGACAACTTTTATGGTATCATAGCATAATTGGATAAATTATGAGATAAGAAAATCTGACATGACATGAGTGTAGGTGGGTAGACACTAGGGACATTGGGATGTTAGTTTATGATGATTGTAGCAACCATTCTATGTACTTGTAATGAACTGGTAAGCTTATTATTGGCATGTTGCTATCTGATAGACATAGATCAGGATGCCTCCATGTCGGACGAGAAAGACTACTCGCAGAGCTACTAATAAGGCACCCAACCCGCAAAATGACAGCACGCCCCAACAAGTTGGTAACACCCCTCAACAGGAGAGAGTCGTCAATCCTGCTAGTGATACTCAGACAGGACAACAAGAATCGGGCCTAGGCCAGGTTATGCAGACCATAGTGGGCCTTATGCAGATGCAATAGCAGGTGCAACAGCAGTTGCTCCAACAACAAGCGCAGTTGCCCCAGACACAACCACAGCAAGGACGAGAGGAACAGTGTGAACAGCGTAGCAGTATAGCTGAATTTAAGAGGCTGGCTCCTCCAGCTTTCAAGGGGACTACAGAACTGTTGGAAGCAGACAATTAGCTTACAGAGATGGAAAAAGCATTTGCTGTCTTGAGATGCCAGGATGATGAAAAGATTTTGTTTGCATCATACATGATGCAAGGTGAGGCATTCAACTGGTGGCTGATGTTGGAACATAAATATGAGCAGGATAGGGAGCCACTCACTTGGAAAAGATTTTGAGGAGCATTTATGATAAATATTTTTCTCGGAGTGTAAGAACGCAGAAAGAGCAGGAGTTTATTCACCTAAAGCAAAGAAATATGACTGTTGCAAAATATGAAGCCAAATTTACCGAGCTAGCCAAATTTGTTCCAAAGTTAGTCGAAGATGAACTAGATCGAACGCATAAATTTGAGATGGGACTAAAGACTGAAATTAGAAAACAAATGGTACCTTATGAATTGACTACCTATGCAGCTGTGGTAAATAAGGCTTTAATAATTGAAAGGGAAGTTATTGATGAACGGTTGGAAAGGGAAAGGAATCAAAAGAAGAGAAATAGGTCAAATGAATTTCAGGGGCAGAGCAATGAAAACGCCGAAAGTTCAAACAAGAAATCCACGAGTGACAACCTTAAGCAGATGAATATCAAATGTTCCAGATGTGGTAAGGCTCATGCTGACAAGGATTGCCATTGGAACACCGGTGCCTGTTTTAGATGTGGTAAGATAGGTCATAAAATTGCAGACTGCCCACAAAGAAACGAGAATAGATCTACTCAGGCAATGGAAGGAAGCCAGGGGCCAAAGACTCAAGGAAGAGTATTTGCACTTACACAGCAAGATGCATAGGCTTCTGATGTGTTGACGACAGGTATTAATCTAGTTCCAATATTTATTTCTATTTATTGTCTAACTATACCCACTGCTCTTTGTTAGATAACTCATTATGCTGCTAGAAAAGATTAAATAGTTACATAACATTTTTTTTGATTTATTGTCAAAAGAAGAATATAAACTTTTAAATTTCGAAAGTGTTCACACGGATTAAGACATAATAATGAATGTACCAATAAATAAGTAATTCAAAAAAAAAATCTAGACTTGACATGGGTATGTTGAGGTTTAAATCAGTGTGTGCAGAGGAAGTGTGGTGAATGGAATTATTTGACATTGGTCAGACAAGATGACTTTGATTTGAAAAGTGTTATGACTTGATTTGAAAGAAGTATTTCCTACTCTTGAATTGCATGTACAAAAATTTCGTGGACGAAATTTTTTTTAGGAGGGGAGAATGTGAGACCTTGGAACTGGGCCCGGTCCATTTGACCGGCCCAGTCCCAAACCTTGGCCTCACGTGCAACGCACGTGAGGCAACGGGATGGAATTCCTTCCATCCCGAAGAAGAAGGAAGCCCTGTTTTTAGGGCTTCCTCTCCTTCTCCTTGAGGCCACCGAGGAGAGCCGCCCCACCAAGAAGAGGGAGAAGGGGGGGATCCTTCTTCCTTGGGCTGTCAATTGAGAGAGAGGGAGAGAGGGAGAGGGAGAGAGAGAGAGAGAGAGAGAGAGAGCCGAGCAGCCACAGCACGGACGACCCTTTCCTCCTCTGTTTGCCGCCGGAGAAGAAGAAAGCCGCCGGATCTTCGCCGAGGCTGAGGTAAGGTTCCTAACTTCATCTCTCTGTTAAACCATTTGAAAAGAAAGAAAGAAAGAAAGAAAGAAGAAGAGAGGAAAGAGGGGACTTACCCGTGTGCGGCCGCGAGCACCGCCGACGCTGCAGGTCCCCGCCGCGAGCTCTTCCTCTCTTGAGCTCTCTCTCTCCTCCATGGGAAGAAGAGAGGGTCAGTCGCCGCCCTTCCGAGCCCTCTCTTCTCCACGGGACGGAGAGAAGGCCGACCACCGCAAGTCGCGAGCACCGCCGACCGGCCGCAGGCGCGGCCGGCACCGCCGACCGGCCGCAGGCGCGGCCGGCACCGCCGGCCTCTGGCCGCCACCCCTTCCGAGCCTCGGCATGGGGTCGCGTCTTCCCCTCCATGGTCGCGGGAGAAGAGGGGAAGAGAAAAAGAAGAAGAAGAAAAAAAAGGAAGGAGAGGAAGCTTCGGGAGGAGAAGGAAAAAGAAAAGGAAAGGAAAGAAAAGAAAAGAGAAGGAAAAAGAAAAGAAAGAAAGAAAGAAAATAATAATAATAAAATAAAAGGAGGAGGGTGGTTTACGGGTATGAACCCGAACCCGGGGTGCTAGACACTTCTGCAGGGTCGGCCCTGGAAGAATGTTAAAATTTAAGTTTTATATATATTGTGATTAATTTTAACAGAAAATATGATTTTTGCATATTAGGTTCTGCGAGGAATTTGTTAGATTAATTGGATTTGTTGTGGATCGCGTACAATGTAAGTAATGAACTGCCTTCTCTAGACTCTTCATTTATATAATATTATTTTTGCATCGAATAAATTGTTAATGAATTTATATGTGATTTATGAATTTTACGAGATGATGCTTTGAATGAAAAATGGATATGTGAATTAGAATAATATTTTTCGGACTATTGTTATATTACTGTTTTTGCATCGTATATGCATATTTAGATCGGATTATGATATATCTATTATATTACAAAAGAATTTTGATGTACATCAGATTTAGAACTCTCAGCCTGGCTATGTTCTGGACCCTGCCAATAGGGGGTTATGCATTGGCAATTCTGGCCCCACCACTGGGTATAAGTGTGGTATTCTGGCCCACTCCGCAGGGTATAAGTGCAGTTCTGTTTCTAGCCTAGCCACAAGGTATAAGTGTGGTCGTAGCTAAAGGCTGATGAGATGAATATGATTTGTTTCGAATTAGATTTATGATTATGTATATAGATATTTGAAAAATACGAATTTTAATGAATTTGTGCTTGAAAAGGAATTGATTATGTTATTATGTTGATTCATTGTAATTTGTATTTATATTTTATGTTATTATATGAATTGACTAGTTAAGGTGTTTATTACTTACTGGGCTGTCTAGCTCATTATATAATTTCTTGTTGTTTTACAGATTCTGAGAACTAACCTATCAGAGATTTAAAATGGAAGAGCAACTAGAAGAACTGAAGCACAAGTTATCCTAGATTAGGCTTTATTTAAATTAATGTTTTATCTTTATTGTTCCGCTGCGTATTTAGAACTGTAAGACTATATAATTTGGGTCAGTCAATAGAGTAAGATTGCATTTATTTCAGTTGAATTATTTTAGATAGATATATATATATATATATATATATATATATATATATATATATATATATATATATATATATAATTGAGATGTTTGGTTAAGATGCCTTGCATGCTCGTGGGGAGAGTTTTCTATGGGTGTGCGGCGGTTGGTGCGGACCCCCGGCTCGCGATCTCGGGCCGGGGGCGTGACAATATGTCTAATTTATGTAGAAGAGTCAGCCCTTCCGATATGTTTCACCTCACCAAAAACTCTCTCTCTCTCTCTCTCTCTCTCTCTCTCTCTCTCACCAACCAAAAGGAATTCTCTCCAACTCTTCGTACATGTGTCTTTCCCCTTATTTATAAAGCCACATTCTCTCCTAAAAAGGCAAAAACATCAACATCTTATACTAAAAGGCAAAAACATCTTATACTGATGTATTCCGCTCTAACTAAAAAATAAACTTAAATATATTAAGCCTAAGGGTCAACCTAACACTAGAATAAGCTAGCACAAAAAGAACAAACTATTCTAACTATGTTAGACCCTAGGTTACTAATATCCAACATCCAATGACTTGTTTTCATCTACTTCTTAGACATCAGTCTTGACCATTAGATATCCTCAGTCCGGCTGAAATAGACCTCCAAGAGAAGATGCTGGAGAAGCGTATGAGAGTTGGGGGAGGCAATGGTTGTCCATGGTTCTTGCAATTCCAATGTTTTCAGGGTCTGAAAAGTTTGGGGTCGGGGTACCGACTGGCATTCATAGTCCTAGTCTCCCAATAAACATCTTTGCTCTGCAACTGGCAAATTAATGGAGAACGAAATGGAATAGCCAATGGCTTCAGAAATCCAAAGACCCTTAGAACATAATTAAGCAGCAGATTTGCCCTTCATGTTTGTGTTTAATTCATGTTGGCATCGCACATAGGCATTACATTAACTTGGGTACAGGTGTAGAATGATTTCACCTTGGTATGCCTTGGCTGGATAATTGCATGCTATCTTCACTGCAGAAAATATTCAAGAAAATAAGGTTAAGAAAGCACAAGAAAACATCCTTCAGACGGCAACCACATGCTCAACATCCTTCAGACGGCAACCACATGCTCAACACCTTTGATAGCTCGGGACATCTGGGGATCCCATAGTGCTTCGGCAGCTCCACACAGGGTATTCTTTACCTGGGAGCCCCCACCCCCGAGTTTCCTCAAGGTTAATTTTGATGGTTCAGTCTTGGACGGTGGTAGGAGGGGAGGGGCCGGTTTTGTTGTTAGGGGCCCGAGGTCGGATGTGGTGGCAGCAGGGGGCCGTCAGATTTTTGATATCTCTGTCCCAGGGGCAGAGTTGCGAGCGGCTTGGATGGGCTTGTCCTATGTGCGGCGAGTTCTTCGGGCGAGTTCGGTCCTTCTGGAGGGCGACTCGGCTACGGTGATTAGCTGGATTTGTAGGGGCCCGGTCGGTCACGGAGATGCTCATCCTTTGCTTCGTGACATTTGGATGATGGTGAGGGAGGGTGTTACGCTACAGGCTATGCATGTATATCGTGAGGCCAATGGGGCGGCCGATTGGGTGGCCGCGTTTGTTGCGAGCCACTCTGGAGGCACCCTATGGGCTGGGGAGAGAGAGATGCCCGGAGTTCTTCGGGACATTTTGTATTCTGACTCTTTAGGGTGTATTCGTACCCGTGATGTATGAAAAGCCCGCTTAAGCAAAAAAAAAAAAAAAAACATCTTCCATCTAATGCACAGACACCAGTGTGTCCTTTAGGAATTCAAACTTGATTCATAACTGGTAACATCAAACTGAAACCCAGTTATAACATGTCAGAAGCTCTGCAGATCTTTTTCCATTATATTTAAAATGTCTATGAAGATAGGATGAAGCTAAAAAAGTTAAAACGGCTTTTTCAGAGGATCATCAACTTCTCAAGAATCCACACTACTATGGTAATTGGACTGTTTTGCTATGAGGCAGTTTTCTTTCTTTTTTGCCCTTTTTTTTAGAAGAATACTATGATGCAGTCTTTTAAGTGCTTTTCTATGCCTGAATGATTGTTGAATACAGAACAGCTTTAAAGCCCTCATATACTATGATGGAAATAATATGGTAAACAAGGTGGCACCCCTCATGAATCGTAGTGTTTTCGCATGAACAACAATGTCTAGCACATGGTTTTTATATATAATTTGCTAAAATCTGACCTGACAAAGCACCAAAATCTGACTTAAAGAGCTGGATGAATTGGTTGAAATGATGAGCGGCGGTTGGTAGATTTTTGGTTTGCTCGGACTGAATGGTCGGCTCAGGGTAGAAAATTCGATTTGCGAACTGAAGGTTGCTGAACTTGATCCAATGAGGGATTCTCCGATGACTAAGTCAAACTAAGCTCTAATAGAACAATGCAGATCTCAGAGTACGAATTGTACAATGTGGAGCGGAGTGTAGAATAAGTATACTCGGAGATTCTCCAGGTTATGTATATATAGAAGCGAGGGCAAGGAGCCATTGCCCGAAAAGAGCGGAGGAGTTGAAACGGATGGATGTGTTGTAACTATCCAAATATGCGAGACGAGCTATAACCATCCTGCAACGTGCCTCTTAAGTGTGCGCAGCTATAATCGCCCTCCTTAAGGGAGCTTTAACTGCTTTTAACATCCTTTGATTTAGGGATATATGTCAAGGTCGGCTGGCAACGGATATAAGCGACAAATCCAGACGACATTAGTGATCCAAGCTAACACAGACACCTTCCACGTAGGGATGCCAACTTTAATTTCTAGCCCTTAAAAGGAGTAGATTTCTATGTTGAGAACAGTACCCATGAATCGTAATATGTTGCGAAAAAGCAATAAATCTTTGCCCCCCGGAAAACCATTTTCAGACAGAAGCAGGGATCGGCAACAAAGACACAACCAAACACAAAGCACTATCGAGTAGTAATTGATCCCTGGCCAAGAATTGATGACAAGGAAAAGCGCCCATAAGCTTTACAATGAGAAGCACGCAACAAGAAATATGGCATGTCAGACAAGGAAAGACATGCAAGAGTATGGCTCACTGTCAGCCATTTGTGGATAGATTTTGTTGTGAAACAAAAGCACGATAGATATTAGGAAAATGCCAGTTTATCAGATTATTAAAGTTTATTTTTGGGTGATTATATAAGAGATCGAGGTTCAAGTTCTACCTTTATTACAAGTAACCAGGGAAAGCCTCTATTAATGGTCTATCTCCTTTTGTCTAGTCTATTATTTATGAACCTCTCTTTGAGCAACCCCAAAAAAAACTGTAACTTAAAATAAAAATAATAAAATCAGAGTTATATCGCTCTAAAATATGGTATTTGATTTTAATATACTGATATTTTTTGGGGAATTATGCATACTGAATATTGGGATGATCAGAAAGCATGTTTGTATGTCATATCCTGTTATAGAAGCTAAAAACCATTATTATCATATGAAGCAGAAATTATTTTATTTCTACCAAGTGAAAGAGTTGATCAGACTAATAAATAATCAAAAATGGAGTAATCAAGGTCATTGAAGAAGTTCACTTTGCCTTCTTCATCTTTTAAATATCCTAGGTTGAAAATAACAGGAGAAGAAAATAGTGATTCACTTAATTTCCGAAACACCCTTGCACCCAATACCAGAGCTAAAGATGATGTGGTTCTCATATGCAAGGTTCAGTAATATTGGTCTTCTGGCCATCTTGACAGGCAACAAAAACCAACGCGAACTAAGATACTAGTTCATCTAAATCGAGATGGAAGGCTGATTAACGTGTTTTTGACGCATTGATTTAGTATTTAATTTTCAAAAGTTAATAACGTAATAACACAATCTCACCTGTTTGAAAATATAAGAGCTTGAAGTGGATCAGGCAGCAGACTCACCCAGAAAGCCTAATTATAAAATTCGTGTGCAGAACATTAAGATGCTAGGAAGTTGAAAAAGGATAATATATAATCTTAGGCAATGTTTACTAGAGGGAATAAGTTTTTGGAGTGATATCCCTTGTACTGTAGAAGGAATAGGCTATTCTGTAGGGTAAGTATTCTTTTAGAGTTTGGTTGGAAGTATAAGCGCAGGAGATTAACAATGGCATCGACTTTTGTTATGATTTAGAATTATCTAATGACAAAATTGCTCTCTCACCTTCTGGTGCGCTTAAAGAATGGATAGGAACAAAAAATAGTAATTGGAGGGGATAAGTTCTCCTATTTCGTGGGATATGGTGGAATAAAATTATCCCTTCTCTGTCTTACTCTTTGCACCTATCCTGATGGACCTTTATTCTGAGACATTTTTAAGGTGCTTGGCAGGATATCCCTCCATTAAGGAGATATTCTCCCGTTTATCCTCTCTCTCACACAGCCTTAGATAGCAATAGAGTCGAAGTCAAGAGGGAGCTTATCTTAAAAGTCACATGTTGCTTCTAAATTCTGAATAAAAGTGTCATGAGAATCAAAGATTGGACTTCAGGCATTTTAATATTTATTTATTTATTATTGACAATTGTAAAAGGCTTGACCCAGACCTAGCCCATTGCCAACCCTATTTATGCCTCTGTCATTTGGCTATGTGCCAACCACCAAGATCATTTTACTTTTAAGTGAGAGCACCTACAGCTGCCATCCAAATGTTTCATCCATGTCATTCAAATTTGGCCTGCTTGAATCTTTGTAATACTCCGTATTAAATAAGCTAAATCTTTGCAGCATCTGCTAGTCATCTAGATAATCTCACCGGTCTCAATAGAACAATGCATCTGATTCTTCAATCCTAATCAGCTCTCTGATACTACCTAGAGCCAAGTGGATTCACATGTACCCCGTTGTGTTAAAAGGTATACAACATCTCTACAAAGAGAATGCTGCAAAAATAAATTCAATAGATGCCCTCTGTTGGAGTTTTTTATGCGTTAGGGCAAGCTAAATAACCCGAAATAAGGGGTCTTGGATTTAACCTGAAGGCTGAAATAAATAAAAATATCTAAAGAATATTTGTATAAAAAAAGTGAGAAGAACATCTGAGAATTGATTTCGAAGGAGCTGGTCCTGAAACGAACATTTTAGGGAACTAAATATGCACAAAGATGATAACAAACATTGATGGGGAAAAGGCTTGCTTCATGTTCTTAAGTTTTCGGGATAACAAATCATCCCAGATCAATATAATTAAATTGCGGTAAGGTGCATTGATAAAAACGAACAAAGCTAGGTCAAACTCAAGGTGTGTAACAATGCTGTCCACCGTAATATCCGTCAATGCCATGTTAACAATGTATTGTAACTACAATCAGAGGAGAAGGAAAACTATAAAGTTACAAGCTGCCGATTTAAATTACACCATGCCCATTCTCATAGATTTCACAAAGTCTTCCAACTCGAGCAGTAGAATTATAGAAATAATGGGCTTTACAGAATTCACAAGCGAGCACTTTGAGGAATCAGCTGGTGACTGAAGGTTTATCACACTTTCTTTTCAGGCATGGCATTAGCTTTTTCTTACTGGCACCGTCTGTGATGTTGACTAGTTGATAGAAATGCTATTGCTCATTCAATGGTAGAGCTACTAGAACCAAATGCAGCTTCAGTAAGGCCGAAACTTCCTAGTAGCCCTCAACTGCTGTATCCTTTTCTTGTCCTGCTCGAACTTGCTCTGCAGCATCATGACCTCTGCGAGACAAGTTATAGATTGAAAATGAACGAATGAATGAAAGAGCAAAACCACAGTACAGGCTTCCAGAGAGTAGTACAAGCAACTTAATCTGTGAAGGCAGAAATCACTTAAGGAACCATGAGCAGGACACTTTTATTATTGGACAAATGTCAAAACATATTTGCAGATTTCTGCTCCAGATCCACTCACTCAATTCAGAAATTATGTTTAGACCATAGGCAACTGATCGAGCAAAAGAGTAGATAGTGAGTATGGATAACATTTATATAAATTATGTATCTTCCCACTCCCCTTGACCTACTAAGAGATCACAATCACATCATGAATTAAGTCTATATGTCTGTAAGGCTAACAAATACCTAAAGATACAACAGCAGGTCAAAAAAGAGAAGAAAAAAATTAAAATAAATTTTCTTCATTTGATACTTGTGCAACTATGAAATTAAAATAATATATAACTAGGAAAAGAGACAAGCCTCATCCAAGTTTCTAACTACACTTCCTATCAGAACTTTGCAGCTCTAACACCTGTCATTTGAGCTCTCTTGTCCACCTTTTTCTTCCTCCTCTCGTTTGAGATAGAATTAAGCACTCGAGCACATCTATTAACCCTTGGAATTCATTGAAACCTCCTTTCCGTATGGAATTAACAAGACAATAAACATTTAAATGTGTCTGGTTGCAAATATATTATGACATTTATAAGTGCATGTGCATATATTATGACAAATAGTAATATCACTTATACAGTTTTAAGCAAATAAAATTGCAAAATGCAGATGTTTTCAGTGAAATTGACGTACCATTCCTCTGGGCTTCCCGTCTTTGGAATCTGTAAAAATCCAGAGCAACTTCTTTTTTCTTTTTGGCCATTTTATCCATCACAGCAGCTTGGGCAACAGAACCCACAGTTATTCCAGTTTCAGAATCAGTTGTTTTCTTTCTACCTTTATGATGCACCACAACTGTCCATCCTCCTCCTGCAGCACATGCTCCTCTTTCTTTCCTTTCCTGTAGACACCAGTTCAGGAATTATAAGATGTAACAATTCTTAAAAGGCAAGCTATGGAAGACATAGAAAACTTCACTTATTTGATCATTGACATGACATTTATGAATCAGAAAGCATAGAATTTCTTTCTTTAAGACTGAAATTGAAGAAACTGATGACAATGTGTATATGATTATTCAAAGAACACGTTTCCATTACGATTGTTTCAGTTCGAAGATGTCTAAAAGAATCATGTATAGAATAAAAAAAATGCATAATATGTACCTGTTCTTGTTGCACCTCATAAGCAGTTATAAACTCATCTATTCTTTGTTGCAGTACCTTCAAGCCCGGTCTGCTCTCCTGGTAACTAATAAGCCATTCTGTTAAGAGGATCCATGTCAGTCTTACTCCATAAAAATGAATGAATTGTTTTCAGGATAAAATGTACTGTATTTGATAAATGAATAAAATGGATTGGAACACATAAGTATGAATATTTTGAATCAAATGGATGTCATAACCCTTACCAACAAGCTATATCGACAAATTGGCTAGCATTTATTGTTTAGAAATAAATGAACAGATGGTCCATCAACACTGCACTCTACTTTTCAGAAACCCAACAAAAAATTATCAAGAGATAGTAACAGATTTGCAAAATTGAAATCAGAACCTCTAAGTCATTGGAGGAATTGAGCTATCTTATCCTTCAAATAGCAAAAACAATAGGTTTATTCAACCACATAAGTCAGCAAGGAGCACCAATTCTAAAGTAAAGACTACTGAGAACTTGATACACCAAATGCCAAAAACTGTTTATAAAACTGGCAGAACCAATGCGTATCAAGACAAAACAGCTTGTCAATAATCAATAAATGACTAATGATTTTGTACTAAAAAAACAGAAAGAAGAAGAAGAAGAAGATCGATGTGGTTACCTTACATGGTTATTAATCATGGATATTAACTTATTATCATGTCTTAATCGGTCATTAAGCTGAAAGAGTAGTCACAAGAATTTCAAGGATAGAACTACCTAAATCATGAAAGCATGGAAAAATGAGAAAAAGGAATACAATTGGTTGATAGCACATGATAAGTACAACAGTACAGATTGATCAATAGGATATGCCTGGAAAATAATTATATATATATATAGATATTTATATTATCTGTGTGTGTGAGTGCGTGTGCATGTGTGCACGCAAGTGAACTTTTGTGCACACGTGTGTGCATGTTTTGGGGACGTGGACTACACAAATTTCATTAACTCCTAAGGTAGAGTAACAATATTTGGCCAAAACATGCATCCATATAAGTGCCTACGTTACTTTTTGTAAATTGCTGCAAAAGTTACTGGTGGTTCAAGAATTGGCCTAATCATTATGGTTGTTGATATTAAAATTAGGGAGCAGTAGTTTAAATAAATCATTGCTTAATTGATCTGATAATTTGATATATCAATACAAGCTTTTTGCATTCTTAAACAGCATAGTAGATGAAAGTTTTTATCCACCTATACAGAAATAACAATATAGGTATTCAGACATATTTATGTATGGCAGTTAAGCCTTAATGCCTTGCCATTCCATAATTCTCAGAAAGAGATCATCTAGGAAGTTTGACAATCTTGGGCTCAAAGCTTATATATTAGATAGAGGGATATCACTGAGCTTTTCTATTGTCTGCTAAAATGGATGACAAAAACTATTGCATATTAGCTTGGTATAATTGCACTGTTACTTGGTTTGAGAATTTGATTGGCACATGGATCACCATGCATATTGGCATATTAGAAACCTGCTAAACAATGAAAAAGTTTTCAAATCTTTTTGTAATTCCCTTCAAACAAATAGCTTAACATTTGGGAGTCCACATATCTTAAGGGCATTTCTTTATATAAAATATGTTATGTTGTTACTAATGTATATGTCTTAACCTGATATCCATGTTTAAATGGGACCATAAAGCACAACTAGCATAGATATGGCAGAGTATGGTTCAATTGTAATGGTAAAAAGAATAGCAGTCTTATACTTTTCATGCCTCTCGAACAATCTTCCAATTTGCTCTCGTCTAAAAGTACACGGAGATCTTTCTTTTTACTCTCCCCAGCTTTTTTCACCTTCTCTGCAAGGAGTCAGAGATCAAAAGTACATTCTTGTGGCACAATCAAGTTATCAATATTCAAGAATCAAGATTGTACAGGACAATAACGAAGATTGACTACTAAAGTAAAAGGTCAATTTACAACTTTGTTACCTACTATTTAAGCTTATTTCCATATGATGTCTTATTTTATTAATGGAATATTTACATATGATGTCAAACTCCAAAAGTCGTCTGTCTTAGTTTATCCACAACTCAGGCAGGCAAAGATATAAATTAGATACAAAGTAGCTTTCACACATAACAGCAATGAACAAAAGCTCAAGGGAGAATTTCAGATGAAATGTAATCTACCATAATAAGCATATCCTCCTTCAGCCCAGATGAATAAAGCACAACACTAGATGCATCGAATTTACCAAGTTGAAATTAACAAGCCAAGTAGCACAGCAGGCTATTGCCCCAAAGGTTGTATCTTTCATTCATTTCTAGGCAGTTCCAGGTTTGAACCTTGGGAGCTGTTTTCCCAGGTGTTTGACCTGAGAAATCCTAACTTTATTTCTTTGAAATATGGGTGGTGCCCCATATAAACACTTGTGGATGCTTAAGCACCTGGCAACCATGCAGCGTCCGGGTAATATTGCTATAGTCTCTTGTCACTAAGAGGTTTGGTTCCCAAATAGAAGAGTCCTTGACCAAGAAATCTCTTGAAAGTTATAACCAATTCAGATTTTCTAATTTTGCTCCCATAGAGTCAAGGAATAGTAGCACTTCTTATTGTAAATTTTTTGACCAAGGAACAGAGTCATCATGGAGATTGCCAAGGGCACGTGGACAAGTTTTCTACTAGTGGAGATATGCGGATCATTACACTTGTCAAAGTCCTTCAGTAAGAAGCCCCTGTGTCAAGATTAAAAAGGATGATTTGAGCAAAGATTTGATGGGGAAGAGTTAGTTCACGAATGTGAGAAAGGAAAATGTGATAAAATGCTCCTAAATTGAGTGCATGGCCCTCTAAAATGAATATGCTTAGGCAAATGATTTCGTAGCCTAAGCCTGAGGGGGATTGAAGGAGAAACACTATCTTCCAAGCACACAATGAGTGCATGGAATAACGAGGAGAAACTAGAAAGTAATCACTTATAGTAGAAGTTGCATGAAACATCATCTTTCAAGCCATCTTCACAATATTGAACCTTGAGATGCAATCTAATGCTATTTAGGTGGCATGTATCAATCAACCACCACTAAGGTCAATTAGAGATCTTTGGATTGCTTGTAGTTTTCAAAATTTAAGAAACTCATTTGGTGCAACATTCTTCTTGTGATGCTCACGGATGGCTATGGAGCCTTTAGGCTGTCTGAACTCCATGCGTTCCATTTTGGGCAATCAAACATCTAAGCTCAATAACTCCCAACCCCAAGAAGTATATAAGAGTTAGGAGAAGGCATCCATATCTTCAACTATATGGCCAGCCATGAATGAGAGGGCTGGCCACATAATTTTAGTTTACCTCTCTATAACTCCCATGAGAACTCTGTTGACTTCCCTAGAGTTGAAGGGTTGCTAAGAAATGAAATGCTTAATATCTTTCCAAATATTGCTTGACTTCTCCAAGTAGTAATAATTGTAAACTAAAAGACAACCTTTACTCATAGTCATAAATTCAGTGTTCAGGAATATTCCTGCAGGATGCAGGATTCAGAAAAAAATCCAGAAAATCCGTCAAACGGTCAGATAACAAAGAATTAAAAAATAATAAAATAAAATAAATATAGTCTTTCTAAAGTAGTTTATTTTTACTTAAGTAAAAAATGAGTATATGATAGACAAAAATAACAAATGATAGCAAAAAATATCCCCCCAGCAATGATATATGGTATCATTAATTTGCAACTCAAAAAATTCTTAAATCAGTCATGAATAATACATGAATTAAACATTAAACTTGTGTATAATTTGAGAATAATTCAATAGCTCTGGATCAATTCATTTTTGGAGAATAATTTAAAGAATCATTCATTCAAGAGAAAACCATAAATAATTCAAGAATTTTCAATAAATTGGAGAATATTGTAACTATGCTCAGCATAAGATAAATAACAAAGCATAAATTTTGTTGATACAAAAACCATAGTCATAGAACCTGTAAAAAACCCAAAAGAAGTGAACAAAAATCATTGAAGCACTTAAATCCACAAATAACCACTCATAACTAAGAAAAAGCAATACTTCAACCCTAGAACAAATTCCAGAAATTCCTAATCTTTAGGTGTGTTCATGTAGCATTTGTGCTATTTAAAGCTCCTAGAAATTAACAACTATTTTTCCTTTCAAGATTCTCAAGTTGTGTTTCAGGAAAAACACTTCAGTTGTTTCACCGGAATATCCTCTCTCTTTTAACTTGCTCTTTTTCAAATTAACCGTGTCCTTTTGCAACAGTTTGCTGCACTTGCATCTTTTTTGTCTAGAGCAGGAAGGAAAGGCAATGGTCATTATTCAGAATACTTCATAATATTTCAGAAGCAATATCTATCGACTATGATATCGTATGATGATAAGAAAAGAAGATAGAAAGAGAATCTATATCTGTAAACAAATGGAAAAGGCGGAAAAAGGTGCACCATCAAGTTCAATTTTGAGATGGCATAAGTCAAGTTACTCTCATCTACCAAATTGACCAAGACCAAGCATGAGAAGGCATAGGCCCTAATCTAAAAGTTATTTCCAAAGAAAAAAAATGAAATATTAATCACCGAAGAAATATATGACAACACTTATAACAAAAAGGCAATCTGTATTCAGAACCACAAGATATGTACAAAATGCTAACCACAGAAGAAGCATATGAAACATTTGTCAAAGAAAAAATCAATAGGACAACCTAACTCCACATATATAGATGGAAAGTAAGGTGGCAGGAACAGAGATTGCAAACTAAGCAGCTGCATAAGGAAAAAAAGGAAGCAAATACTCGATTCAAACACTTATACAAACCTTTAGCCATCAGACAATACTTAAGCTTGTTATAAGAAAAACTCAATCCAGCAAGCCAGCAATAGCTATCAAGATTCTTCTAAGTGCCAAGATTCTTCCTCTCGCAGGCAATTCAAAATATACTCGAATATGCTATCTTTCTTTTAGTTAATCACCTGTACAACACATACAAAAGTTTAAGAGATTTTTGGTTCAGAAAACATATGTTACATATTTCTAATGGGGATTAATCTAGCAAGCAATTGCTTGGCTCCCACTATATTGTCCTTCTATTAACAAAGATGGAAGATGAATAGACATCACACGAATAGCGGAAGTAATTTACAGTTGAGCAACAAAAACAGCTCACGAAAAACACTTGTTTATGCCTTTATACTTCATACCATCAAACTAATTATCTCGCAGACTCGCACTCTCACATTATTTATTAAACTCAGAAAACTAACATCTGCATCAGAAACCGCCAAAGAAATTCATAAGTAGTATCCTAAAATCTTAAAGCCCACGGTCATGTGGAACCAAAGCAAAAGAAAAGGACATGCATAGATTAACAAGTTGGTAAAAAGAAAATGTGAAAACTAAAAAAATTAAATAAAATAAAAAATAGATAATAAATCTTCCAATAGATGGATTCTACACAATTCCTTTTGGCTGAATAAAGGGCTGCGTTATTAGAATTCTTCTGCATCAAAAACAGCTTCAAGAAGTGACAAATCATGGTTTCAAGATTAACTCGAAATTGATGCAAGTTAATTTCAAGATATTCTAGTCAAAATAATGATCGAAAATCCCAATTATAAAAAAAAAATCCAGAATTCGGGAATTTATATGCATAGTCCGAAGGAGAAAGAAGAAAAGAAAGGGGTAGAGTTTTCATTAAGTCTATAAGATTTAAGACAACACCATTGCCATCTAGCTATAAATGCGTTCTCAATATCTTAACATTTAAGTTTTTGGCAAATTTTGATAATAATCTAAATTTTAGATGTTTAGAAAACATAGTATAGATCACCGAGAAGAGAATTTTGTTGTTAACTTATAATATATAAAGCATTTTGAAATTATAAAATCATACAGAATGTGATGTTTATTTCATGCAAAGTTGATGATTCTTTTTCCAAAGATTCCATCTTATATATCATTGTAAATCAAACAATTGCTTGGCACATACATTCATCAAATTAGTGCCTGTTGTGCCGGTACCGGGCCCTAGACCAATTGCCCGGCGGCACAGGTCGGTACAGGCTCGCGTTGTGCCGTGTCGGGCCTGTATCGACATAGTAGAAGAGGCGGGAGAGAGGGCAAATGGGAAAGAAAAAGAGAAAAAAGGGGGAGAGAGGAAGGTAGCGAAGGCCGGCACCCCAGGCCGGACTTCACATAAATATCGTGAAATTAAAAAAACGGTCGGACCCCTGTTTCGAACGAAATAGCTGCGGAGCCTGGAGGAGCCTCCTCCATGAGGCTCGCCAGCCTCCGTCGGCGGGCCTCCATCTCCCTCTCCCTTCCTTCCTCTCCCTCTCCCTCCATCCCCCGCTCGCTCTTTCTTTTCCTCTCTTTTCTTCTCATTCTTCCCCTTCAGCGAAGGGTTTCGTTTTCGTTGCTGAAACCGTCCAGGTCTGCTGGCAGGACAGCTCGATATGACCGGAACCATCCGATTCGGAACAGTTCCACCGAACTTGCATCTAATCTATTATTTATAGTATTTTTTCTATTTCAATATGGAAACCAAACACTTAGTCCTTTGCCTAAAGCCCCATTCTATATCTTCAATGAGTTCACTAATGTCGCAATAGAAACGCTCACCTCTGTCCCCTCTTGCTCGCACCTTCCTCTCGCCGCAAAGAGGCGCGCAGGTCCTTTCTATTCTAGGGCATCGAATACTGATCCGAGCTTTTACAGATCCAATGAGTAGGGATGGATGGCAATAGGAGTGAGTACCCTGCTAACCCAATGCAAAATTATAAATTAGGCCATTTGGGTCCCGACTCCTGAGCACCTATTCAATCGGGTCGGTGCCCTCGCTTCGAATACCCATTAAGGATTGTTTTTTGATGGGTCAGCTTTCTTATTGACCAACTTATCTATATTCTTATGCTTCTTTAGATGAATAAGTTATTTTCTCATAGATAGCATTTATTTATGAAATAGAGAAAAAATATTACTCACCTAAAAGATGGGTAATCATTTTCTTATCGGCAGAAAAAATAACTTTTATTTTGTTCCTAAATTCCCCTTAAACTATAATAATACAATAATATAATAATATACTATATCATATTATTACTATATTATAGAATAAAATATAATATGATATATAATAATATTATATAATATATAATAATATTATATAATATATAATATATTCTATATATTATATTATGTTATGTATTATACTGTACATAAATATATTTTACAATAATATAATATAATATAATATATTGAATTTTGCATGTATACCCTCGTAAAATACTTGTTTTACTATTCTACCCTTTTTATCCTTGTTTTTGTATATGTATCCACGCCATCTAACGACGTTAAAAAATTAACAAATTCAAATCAAAATGACTAAAATACTCTTACTGAGCAGATGTGCAAAAAGAAACAAGGCGATCACGATGGTGGACAAAAAAATAATTTCAAAATTTTATTTTATATTAAATTAAAATAAATATGGTTTTTATTAACGGTGTTAGAGGAACCGTTATATTAGGGGCATTTATACAAAAACAATATTTTATGAGGGTACAAAAATAAATATAAATTTTAAGAAAGTATTCACGCAAATTTGAATTTTTAGAAGGGTATTCATTAATATCTTTATTATATAATATTTAATAAAATATATGATTATTATTATAATATCATATATTCTAATATATTATATTATATTGTATTATACATTATAATATAATAATATAATATATTATCGATATTATATTACATATAATATAATGTAATATAATATTATTATATATAATAAAATTTTTATGATAAAGGGTATTACAGGAAATATGGATAGATCTTAGCAAGTCACTCGAAAAAGTAGTAATGCAAAAGAATATGGATAATAGATTTTGGAGCCAATTTCCAATACATAAAAGAATATGGGTATATTATTTTCATGTCTAAATGTTGCTTGGAAAATACTTACTCAAAAAAATACAAATTTCCGAGGTCACGCCCCGAACCCAACACCCAGGTCCAGGCACATAACACGGCCGTACACTCCCTAAGGCCGAGCCTTAGAGAACATGCTAGGCCTGAGATGAACAAAATTCATACAATGCCAACAATTATAATTAAATATATCCACTAACATTAAATCATCAACTAGTTCAATTACAAATTTTTCGATGTCCATCGGTATTAGCAAAATAAGAAAAATAATTAACTACCTAATGACTATTTGCACGAACTCTAACGAACTCTACATCCCTCCATTCGAAACTATGCCTCCTGTGACTCTAAAAGAAATAGAAAAATATGAGTTTTTACAACTCAGTAAGAATCCCAAACTGCTACACCATAAGTAATAAAAAATAATCGATGAGTAATACCAGATAACATGAATATCGCATCAATACTTAGAAAGCTCATACAATAATAGGCACATTATCATTTTATCATAAGGCATATATATATATATCAATGTATCCAATTGTTCAACAACAATTTCTTATGTCATTTTATCTGTTTCTCATTAAACTTGATTTCCATATTTCTCTTTAATTAACCTCCAGCTATGGACTAACCAAGATCATGACTCAATTCAGAACTGATACAAACCGACGCGTCAACCCATGGTCGTTAGCCCACGCATAAGCTCGTGGAGGCCCCATGCGTTAGCTCATGGTCGCTATACCATGCTTAAGTCTGTAGAGGCTATCCTACGCATAAGCTGGTGGAGGTCATCCTCATGCGTCAGCCCATGGTCGCTATACCACGCTTAAGCCCATAGAGGTTGTCCCATGCATAAGCTCATGGAAGCTATCCCCATGCATCAGCCTATGGGCGCTATGACAAAATTAGTCCACACCATATCTTATTAGTCTAATTTACATGCTACTTTTGTCAAATCAGTTTTCACTTATATAATGAATTTCTCTCAAACTCAGGGTATCTTCGTTCGCATAATCATATTTTCAATATCTAATATGTATATAACCATCCGAATATATTGGTATGAGAAATCATTTAAAACATACCATCACATGCCAAACCAAATTTATCAATGTAAATCTCACGATGCAAATCCAGTGGTCCAAACCAATAAGAGAAAGAAGAAGAAGAGGAAGAAGAATTAATAAACAAATTGCTAAAAACGCAATAAATTAACCACCTCAGCTTTAGAACCTTTGTTGAAATTGAACATCCGCTAAAACTCCATGAACATGCAATGGCACTGATAGGAATAATGTTTTGGTTATCACTAATCTTTGTATACCCATAGAAGACTAATGTTTTTGCTAAGGACTCGTTCGGCTTGCGGGAAGAGGAAGTGAGAAAGTGTGGCCAACGATAAAATAAACAAATATCTCATGTTTGATTGAAATTTTCAAAGGAAGAGAGATGAAAAGGTAGCTTTATCATAGGAATAAAATTTTCGCATTTTATAGGAAAGAAAAACCCATGGAGGATATGGAAAAGTCTAATTCCCATCGGCTAGAAATTGGAATAATTTTTTAAAAAAAAAAATATCCTTAAGCTTTTAGATAGGATGGGGTATAATCTTTTCGTTTATTAAGGACAACGAAAATTTTACATAACTTTTTCAGAAAAGTAGATGTTTAACCAACTATAATCCATTCTAGAATATGTCTTAACCAAATATGCAGAAACTACTTTTCCAAGCATCATATATCCAGACTAGAGCCGATCAAAACCCGGGCCGGGCTCGAGCTGGGCTCTATAACAGAAGTTAGGCCCGATGGCTATGCCCAAGCCTGGCCCAGCCCGACCATCGGGCTTAAATTTTTGTCTAGACCTAACCCGATTTTGTAGAGCTAGTCCTAGGCCCACCCACCAGGCCTGATTTTTTCTTTGCTTGGAACTTGGAAGTGGAACCAGCAATGGCCCAACAGCTTACTCAAGAAACGAACATCAAGCTCCTGAGCCCTGAACCATGCATCCTAAGAATAAAACTTAGGATCCCGTGTTACTGGTTCTCTCGTTTTCATCCTATTTGGAGCAAAAGCCTAATGTCTCCAACCATTAAAATGGGAACAACGGATTGCCTCAAAATAGAGGTTTAAAAAAAAAAAAAGATATCCAAGAGAAAAGAAAATCAAGCTGAAACATATCTCAAAACGGGCCAAGAAAACAAACTTTTTTAGGAAAAAATGACAGAGAAATAAGCTCGGGGTTTAAATAGCAAGCTCAGGAAAACAAGTGAAATCACATACGATTAAGCCAAAAAAATTAGATTTTCTTACAAATGTATCTAATCTCAAATTCCAAATAATCTGAAAAAAAATCAAAACCAAGAAGCAATAGTCCCTTACCAGTTACCAAGCACAAGAACTCAAAGAAAGAGCGGAGACGAGTGAAATAAGCCAAGGAAGAAAGAAAGATGGCTGCGGAGAGGCACCGGTGGTTGAACGATCGAGAGAGTAGACCCAGGAGAGGAGGCAGCGGCTACCAAGAGGAGAGATTAGTCATTAGGGTTAGATTTCTTTCTCTGGTCTTATATCTACTATATAAACGTGCCGGGCCGGGCCGGGCCGGGTCGAGCCGGGTAGGGTTGTTTTAAAAGTTTTCAGATCTGGCCCAATTGTTTGGTCGAGCCTTTATTTTGCCCAGGCCCGTCCCATGGTCCTATTTTTAGTACCCAAGCCCGACAAATTTCGGACTGGTCTGGGCGGGCCTTCTAGCCCGTGATCAGCTCTAATTCAGGCCAAACCAAAGCAAGAAGAATAAATTTATGAACCAAACCAATCCTAAGCACCACCGTAAGGGGCGTTTGGTATGGGGTGATCGTCCTAGGATTAAGGATGATATGGTTGGAAGTGATGAGATTACCGCATTTGGTTGTACCACGATGTAGCGGTGATCCTAAATCACCTTCACTTCTCAAATCACCGCCCAACCCAGTGATGGGATACCCATCCTTGAGGTCGGAAATCCAAGATCACCCGAAGGCAGTGATCCTGGGTTGAAAGTTAAAGATAAAAATATCTCTCAATTTAGCAGAAAAATTGATATATCAATATACCATCAATATATTATGTCGGTGTTATATATATATATATATATATATATATATATATATATATATATATATATATATATATATATATATATATATATATATATATATATATATATATATATATATATATATATATATATATATATATATATATATATATATATATATATATATATATATATATATTGTATATTATATTAATGATATATATTATATTATAATATATTACTAATCATATTATTATCATATTATTATTGAAGGATAATTTTAAATTATAGTAGAAATATATTATTATATTTTATATTTATATAATGAAAATATTTAATATATTACTCCTATTTACCTTATTTTTCTAATCAAAATAATTATTAGTATTAAAAAATCTATTATAAGTATAAATAAAAATATTAATTCTATAATGAAAAATAACATATTTTTATAAGATTAATAATTTATAAGAGTAATAAATATATTTTTAAAGAATATATTAATAATTAATATATTGATAAATATATTAATATTTTATTATAATATATTTTATATGATTAATAAATATATGATAAGGGCTACTAAAAGTAGAATATATGACAAAATTATGGAGCTATTATAAGAATTATCATATTGACTTACATTTTTGATTCATGAGAATTAAAAATACATAAAAAATCTATCTAAGATATATCAGGTGTATTTGTGGTATTATGTAGTCGGTAATCTTGGATCCCCGTACATACTAAACAAGTTATTCATGGATACCTGAGGATCAAATCATCTCAGCATTCGGATCATCGGAGATCTTAGATCACTGTGGTGATCCTGTTGGGGTTGCCAAACGCCCCCTAAGATAATACAGGCCAAAAAATAGCCGGGCAACTTTTTTGGTTGCTATTGCATGCAACTCCTGCAAGGCCAGAACTGCCAAAAAAAACAGGACAAGAAGAATGGTGGATGGCGACTATCGATTTCAAAACAATCTAAAGCTAAGAACCAAACTTTCAATAGCATTCTAGCTTGCAACGATGCACTCTGTGACTAAAGACAATGAAGATGACCTTAAAGGAAGGAAAAATGCCATTTCGCCAACTTCTATATACAGTGAGCAATGGTCAGACAGATGGCTACTTTCATCATTTCATTATTCCTGCCACGTTTTGGTAATACCCAGTGGGGGTTCATGCCTTGTCCAGGGCTCCATCGCAACTCCAAAATAAACCACTCTTCTTAGTCAGGCTTGATTCTGTTTTGGTATCTTTTTTCTTATCAAATAAACCAGTAGTACAATAAAGTAATTAAATTGAATATACATATCATACAACAAATAGATTTAAAGTACAAAATGCACACTGATAACCAAAATTTTCCTAAGTATCTATATTCCTCATAGACGTCATGATCATAGCCCGAGCCTCATCTATTACTCTAAGTTTCTATATAATCTACCACATATTTCTTTATTCTATAACTTATGCTCACAAGGAAAGTCGTCTCAATACTTCATTGGTTATTTGAAGATTATTATAGCAAAATCCGACTCATAAGCTGCTTAAGGTTGTGGATGATGGTACTCATTCGATACAACATCTCAAATGAAGGATATCCATACAATCTTTTTTTGGTTGCATCAAACAGGATCAAATATATGACTCGGACCAAATACGTCTAAGAATTCTACTCTATGTATGAGATCATTTGTGGCATCAGCACCATATCTCGAATGCCGATCTCGAGCGATCCATCTTCTGTATGCAATGGCATCCTCATAGCTCTACCAAGTCATACACCGTGGTCTCTATTTTGTGGAGCATGATTAAATGAGAACTTACTAGTAAATCGAAGACCTTAGGGCTCTAAGTTATATATAGCCATGCCATGTCTACCATTACCTCCCTGGTTACCAAATGCATCGTCGCTTGAACCAACATTATCATCATTGCTGGTATCGTAAGACGATCTAGGCAGGTCATGTTAGATTTTTATTAAATAATGATTAAAAGTTTTCATACTTAAAATATATATATTATACATATATGTTAATAAGGGAGTTTGGCTTGGTGGTTGGTGTGTTGTTTGGGTGGGGATGAGATAACAGGTTCGATTCCCATTCCCTCCTTTTTATTTCTATTACGTAAAGCTTGGTTTTCTTGTGCTCGTTGGGATGTTCCCTCCTTGTCCGAGCTGAGCTCGGTTCTCTTGTGCTCGTTGGGCCTGTGCTTGTCCGAGCTGAGGTTCCCTGTGCCTGTGCTTGTCCGAGCCGAGGTTCTCTGCAGCCGAGCTGGGCATGTGCTTGTCCGAACCGAGGTTCTCTGCAGCCGAGCTGTGCATGTGCTTGTCCGAGCCGAGGTTCTCTGCAGCCGAGCTTGTCCGAGCCGAGGTCGGACAACGGGTACGATGAGCCAAGAGGTGCGTGGGCCGTGCCTCGCACCCATAGCACGAGGAGCCACGTCGCTTCCTCGTTAACACCTCTTCGCAACCGACCTCGCATCCGCTGGCAATACTCCCAGTGTTTTTTTTTCAAACTTTCTTACCGGTTTCGACCGTTGGATCGTTTTTGGGTCGCGTCTGTCCCGAAGAAGTCTATAAATAGACCTCTTCGGATTAGACAGGATATATAGAAAATTGAAAACGGAGAACTTCTATTCTTCCTGTTTGCTGTTTTTCTTTCAATCAACGGGCTTGCTGCATACTGATTCTGGGTTCGAAAGCTTCTTTGATCCGTGCAAATCATTGAGGCAGAAGGAACAGTGCGAGAGGCTGTTGTATCTCAGGAGTAGAACGCCATCCAAGCCTAGTGCACTGTAAGGCGGCGAAATCTACTTCAAGGAAAGTGACCAACATACCACGCCTCAGCATCTCGGGTTCCAATTTTCCACCTTCTCTATTTATTTTCTATAAGCCTATTTCTGCCTATTATTTGTTGAAGTAGAGTATTATAGATTTAAAATTTTCTGGGACAGTATATTCCCAACATTCTTGAAGTAGATTTCTTCCTACATATAATAGGCTAGTACTTAGAGTTACCCCAATGGCCAATGCAAGTGACCCGGTTCCTCCTGAAAAATTTAATGGAAATAACTTTAAGCGTTGGAGACAGAAGATGGAAATCTTCTTAACCACACTTGGGTTATTTTCCATAATCTTTGACTCTCCTCCAAATGAGGAAGAGAATGAACCAGCTAGAACTTGTAATTTGGAGGAATTTAAGAAGAAAGACTACCTGTGTAGGGGAAGGATTCTGTCCTATCTTACTGATTCCCTTTTTTGATGTCTACTGCACTTTTAAAACCTCCAAGGAGATTTGGAATGATCTTAATAAGAAATATAGTATTCAAGATGCCGGAATGGACAAGTATGCTGCTAGTCAATTCCTGTCTTATAAGATGGTTGACACCAAGCCCGTAGTTGACCAAGCCCATGAGTTAACAGTGATTTATCATGAGTTAGGCTTAAGGGGAATGGGAATAACTGAGAGCCTTCAAGTTGCTTGTACCATTGACAAGCTCCCACCTTCTTGGAAAGACTTTGGGTTATTCCTGAAACATAAAACCGAGGATATGACAATGAAAACTCTATTGTCTGCCATTAGGATCCAAAAACAACACCTTGAGAAAGATAATGAGCAACTCATGAATCCTGAGCTTCTAACCAAGGTGAACTTTGTAGAAAGCCAAAATAAGACCCATAAGTTCAAGAACTCCAAATTTGAAAAGGATGGACCTAGAAACAAAAGAAAACCTATGAAGCCAAAACACCATATCAATAAGAATGATCGGAAGCCGATTTGCTACAATTGTGGGAAACTCGGTCATATGGCTCGAGTATGCCGGATGAAGAAGAAGAAGTATCAGAACTATGAACATGCGCCTTCTCAACCTGCAAATCCACAAACCAACATGGTGCTATCCAGTACTGGTCCTACTAGTACTGATGATCGGTATGTAACTTTAAGTCCGGAATTAAATTTGGCAATTTGCTCTACCGATTGGTTAGTGGATACAGGTGCGAATGTTCATATGTGTACTGATCATACCCTTTTTACTACTTATCAGGTCCGGAGCGGCCTAACAGTAACTATGGGGAACTCCACCTCGGCACGAGTGCTTGGAACTGGAAAAGTACTTCTAAGGCTTACGTCTGGAAATGTGCTTACACTATTTAATGTGTACCATGTGCCCGATGGAAGGAGGAATCTGATCAGTGGATCTCTTCTAAATAGAAGTGGTTATTCTTTGTTATTTCAATCTAAGAAAGTGATTATAACAAAGAATGGAACATTTGTAGGCAAAGATTATGAGTGTGATGGCTTGTATGTAATAAATAATGTATCTTTGGATTTTTTTTCTAATAATAATAATAAAATTGTGCTTTCAATATGTTCTTCATCTCTTTGGCATGCTAGATTAGGACATGTGAATAATAATACTATTAAAAGAATGATTAGCTCTGGTTTATTATCTAATGTTTCATTAAATGAAAAGGAAAGGTGCCAAATTTGTGTTCAATCTAAACAACCTAGAAAACCATTTAAAATAGTAAATAGAAATTCAACTTTATTAGAATTAATACATTCAGATGTATGTGATCTAAATGGAACTTTGACTAAAGGGGGTAGAAGGTATTTCATTACCTTCATAGATGATTATTCTAAGTATTGTCAAGTTTATTTAATGAAATCTAAAGATGAAGCATTTGAGATGTTTAAGACTTATAAATCTTTAGTAGAAAATCAACTTGACAAGAGAATAAAGATTCTCAGGTCAGACAGAGGAGGAGAATACACCTCTAATGACTTGAATGAATTCTGTAGAGTTAATGGAATTCTACATGAAGTTACATCTCCCTATTCACCTCAGTCTAATGGAGTGGCTGAAAGGAAAAATAGGACTCTGCAAGATATGGTAAGATCTTTGCTTGCCAACTCAAGTTTACCTGAGGTTTGGTGGGGGGAAGCAATGCTTACTGCATGTTTCCTGCTTAATAGGGTTCCATTTAAAGGTTCTAATGAATCTCCTTATGAACTTTGGAAAGGAAGAAAACCTAACCTAAACTTTGTAAAAGTTTGGGGTTGTTTGGCTAAGGTTAATATTCCTTTAATCAAGAAAAGAAAATTAGGACCTAATACTTTTGATGCTGTGTTTCTTGGTTATTCTCTTAATAGTGTTACTTATAGGTTCTTAGTCATTAGTTCTGATATTAATGGCATAGAAAAGAATACTATAATTGAATCTAAAGATGCTTCTTTCTTTGAAGACATTTTTCTATTTAAGGATAAAATAGAAAAGCATGTAATAAATAGATCTAATGATGCATCTTGTAGTTCGCCATCTAATTCTCTAATTATTCCTAATAATGAAAATGAAAATGAACTTAATGATATTAATGAACTTGGTAAAGGGAAAAGAATTAGGAAAAAGAAAGATTTTGGATCTGATTTCTATACTTTTATGGTTGAAGATGATCCTAAAACTTATAAAGATGCTATGAACTCATTAGATTCTATGTTTTGGAAGGAAGCTATTAATAGTGAAATGAATTCACTTATGACTAATAAAACATGGTTTTTAACTGACTTACCACCTGGTAGTAAGGCTATAGGTTGTAAATGGATATTTAAGAAGAAATTAAGACCTGATGGTTCTATTGAAAAATATAAAGCAAGATTAGTTGCTAAGGGCTTTTCTCAGAAAGAGGGTATTGACTACTTTGATACATATTCTCCTGTGACTAGGATAACCACAATTCGTACTTTAATTGCACTGGCTTCAATCCATAATTTGATAATTCATCAAATGGATGTCAAGACTGCCTTCCTTCATGGTGATTTAGAGGAAGAGATCTATATGGATCAGCCAGAGGGATATGTGGCTCAAGGACAGGAAAGAAAAGTTTGTAGGTTAGTCAAATCCCTCTATGGTTTAAAACAAGCTCCTAAGCAATGGCATAGGAAATTTGATAAAATAATTGTTTCTTATGGCTTTAAAGCAAATGAATCAGATAAGTGCTTATATTCAAAGTTAGAAAATGATTCATGTATTATCTTGTGTTTATATGTTGATGATATTTTAATTTTTGGTACTGATATGAATATGGTGACTGATATCAAAACTTTCTTGTCTAATAATTTTGATATGAAAGATTTAGGTCAGGCAGAGGTAATTCTTGGTAACAGGATTACCAGAATACCTGATGGTATAATTTTTGATCAATCACAATATATTGAGAAAATATTGAAGAAATTTGATAAGTACAACTGTAAACCAGTGAGTACACCTTATGAGCATGGTTTGAACTTGAAGTGCAATAAAGGTGATCCAGTGGCCCAAGAGAAATATGCTCAAATTATTGGGACACTGATGTATGTTGCAAATACAAGTAGACCTGACATTTCTTATGCTATAGGAAAGCTCAGTAGGTTTAATAGTTGCCCTAGTCTTAGTCACTGGGAAGCACTGGATAGAGTACTTAGATACTTGAGAGGTACAATATATTATGGTTTACATTACTCAAGATTTCCCACTGTACTTGAAGGATACAGTGATGCTAGTTGGATCACTGATTCAGTGAATCGAAAAGGAACTAGTGGATACATATTTATGTTGGGTGGTGCAGCTGTTGCTTGGAGATCATCTAAACAAACTGTGATCACAAGATCCACTATGGAGGCTGAGATTGTAGCCTTAGATTCTGCAAGTCAAGAAGCAGAATGGTTTAAGAATCTTATGTCTGAAATACCTATTATGGAAAAGCCTATACCTGCTATCTCTTTGTTATGTGATAATGAAGCTGCAATTAATACTTGTAGAAATACTGAGTATAACAAGAGAAACAGAAGACACATTAGTGTGAGACATAAGACTATTAGATACCTAATTAAAAATGGTATCATAACTTTGGAATTTGTTGGATCTAAAGATAACCTAGCAGATCCTTTAACTAAAGGACTGGCTAGAAGCAAAGTCATAGAAACATCAAAGGGGATGGGACTGAAACCCATAAGGAATCATTGACAATGGCAACCCAACCTTTTCTGACTGGAGATCCCAAGACGAAAGGTTCAACGGGAAAAACAAGTTGTTTAATGATTAGTTAGCACTATAATAAAATGACTTTATGTCATTTGGTCTCTCCCTGTGATGTGAGTGCTAAATACAGCAGAGGTATACGGAAGAGTTTAAAACTCTGAATGAGTCCGAGACTATGGCAAGGTGCTGTGCTGCGAGCACCCTTAGAGGACTCACCTATGTGAGTGTGACTGTGTGGCCGCAGTCTATGGGGATAAGGGTTTAACCCCTAGAGCACTCATGAAACTGAGATATTGGTGCATAAGGCCAGAAAAAGCACCACCTATAATGAACCCAGTATTTGCATTTGTCATGGGTAAAGTATATAGAAATCTGAACCAAAGGATTTGGTTCAAAGCTTTTTAGCTACCACTATACCTTTCAGATGAAAATATACTTTCACTAGGTAAAGGTTCAAAGCCGCAAGCTACCTTTATTGAAGTCGTGACATAAACAAGCCCAGTTTGACTATTTTTTATTTTATAAAGTTTTGAAAACATTTTAATCAGGTGGGGGAATGTTAGATTTTTATTAAATAATGATTAAAAGTTTTCATACTTAAAATATATATATTATACATATATGTTAATAAGGGAGTTTGACTTGGTGGTTGGTGTGTTGTTTGGGTGGGGATGAGATAACAGGTTCGATTCCCATTCCCTCCTTTTTATTTCTATTACGTAAAGCTTGGTTTTCTTGTGCTCGTTGGGATGTTCCCTCCTTGTCCGAGCTGAGCTCGGTTCTCTTGTGCTCGTTGGGCCTGTGCTTGTCCGAGCTGAGGTTCCCTGTGCCTGTGCTTGTCCGAGCCGAGGTTTTCTGCAGCCGAGCTGGGCATGTGCTTGTCCGAGCCGAGGTTCTCTGCAGCCGAGCTGTGCATGTGCTTGTCCGAGCCGAGGTTCTCTGCAGCCGAGCTTGTCCGAGCCGAGGTCGGACAACGGGTACGATGAGCCAAGAGGTGCGTGGGCCGTGCCTCGCACCCATAGCACGAGGAGCCACGTCGCTTCCTCGTTAGCACCTCTTCGCAACCGACCTCGCATCCGCTGGCAATACTCCCAGTGTTTTTTTTTCAAACTTTCTTACCGGTTTCGACCGTTGGATCGTTTTTGGGTCGCGTCTGTCCCGAAGAAGTCTATAAATAGACCTCTTCGGATTAGACAGGATATATAGAAAATTGAAAACGGAGAACTTCTATTCTTCCTGTTTGCTGTTTTTCTTTCAATCAACGGGCTTGCTGCATACTGATTCTGGGTTCGAAAGCTTCTTTGATCCGTGCAAATCATTGAGGCAGAAGGAACAGTGCGAGAGGCTGTTGTATCTCAGGAGTAGAACGCCATCCAAGCCTAGTGCACTGTAAGGCGGCGAAATCTACTTCAAGGAAAGTGACCAACATACCACGCCTCAGCATCTCGGGTTCCAATTTTTCACCTTCTCTATTTATTTTCTATAAGCCTATTTCTGCCTATTATTTGTTGAAGTAGAGTATTATAGATTTAAAATTTTCTGGGACAGTATATTCCCAACAGGTCATGTGTAAATAATTTTTCTTGGTGCATCATGCAAAACATGATAACGTTTTAAGGACTTTAAATAACTTTTAGCTAAGCTATTTTGTGAAGTGGGCAAACGATTTTATGTTAAGTCGGTACCTTATTTACCAACCTACATTTTATGTTGGAAAAAGAAAAGCCTACTGATGAATCATAGTTGTCAATGTACACAGGAGGAGTAAAATACCAGCTTGGTATTCGAGATCTCTCTATGGGATTCAAGCTAGCCCGCTTCAAAGATATTTTTGGATATTTATGAATATAAATTTAGTCCAACCTATAATTCTGTAATCTTGTTGGTTGTACCAGCGCTATTCACGAAATTTTATAGAATTTTTAGCCCAATCACGCCTTCATGGGGATTTTTTTCTCTTCTCACAAGATTTGGGCTGAGCACGTTTGGTTGATAGAGCCATGTTAAAATCAACAACCCAATCCACGAATCTGATGTAAATTTCAGTTCAACTCTGCTGGATTACCCAAACAAGCTCTTAGGATTTTGCTTTTTTTTCTGAAATTTTCCTATCAAAAGGGGCTTGGTCCGGGACTTATTGGGATTTTTTAGAAAGTCAAATAATAGGGGGAATTCTCTTGTCCAAGGCCCAGAAAGGAATCAGCTACCGGTTTGGATTTCGTATACGTAGGCTGCCTTTGTACGAAGCTCTCATAGTCTTTCTTTTTTTTTCTTCTTTTTTTAGTTCACTGTACGTCTGTACTTGAACGGGCCTACGATGGATTACAAGGGGCAACTTTTTGCGGGTTATTACGTAAAGACTCAGCTATTAACTCTTCGGCCATTCGTAGCCAGAGAACCGAGTCCTCGTCTGAATTCTTCCTCTCCCCGTCTGTGGATTTTTTTATGTCATGGCCTTTGACTAATCTTGGAGAAAACAAGCAATAAGCAATCCCAAAAGTCTCATTCCCGAGCACATGAACAGGAAAATTAACACTTTATTCCCAAGCATATGGGTTGGAATGAGAACTAAACATACCGTGTGGGTCGTACAAGAGCGGTGGCAGCTGCCTCCTAGGTTGGCTGGTCAAAATAAATCACAAAGATAGACTTAGCCATGGCTGCAGACCAAAGTGGAGACTACATGTGTTCCTGTAAGACACTGGAACTGGCCCGGTCCACTTGACTAGCCCAGCCCCAAGTTTCCAGCCTCACGTGCGCCTCACGTGAGGGCGCACGATGGGGAGGAAGGCATATTTAGAATTGTGGATTTTATAATTTAAGTTAGTTAATGAAATAAGGTTGCATTTTAATGATTGAATGATTTTTGTTATATATTTGAGATATTTTGTTAAGATGCCTTGCATGCTTGTAGAAAGAGTTTTCTACAGGTGTGCAGCAGTTGGTGCGACCCCCGGCTTACGATTTTGAGTCGAGAACGTGACACTTACCATACGTACGCAAAATGTCACCTAAGGTTTGCTCATTCCTCAAGCTTTATGACACGTACCTTTCTATAATTCAAAACAACCTCTTTATCCATTTGTAAATAGCAAAATACTGACTATGCCATCTAGCGAGTATTATACTTTACTTTGCACTACTGCTTTATCATTTTATGTAGATATGCGTCTACGGTAGTGTTGAAACAATCTTTGGTCTGTATTCAATTAGGGAGGAAAGAGATTTTTCCATGGTTGTAATTTTTTTTAATTTCATTATTCAAACTTCATTACATCGAGTGATAGGATGTTCAGCTTCCACCTCTTGATATATGGGTGGTTGATGCGAATATTACATGCAATACTTTGAAATAGAAAGCCGAAAAGTCATGCAGTATTGAACTTTATACAACCTTGTAATAAAGTACGTGTTGCATTTTTCAAATTAGTCCAGATCAGATTGTGAATTTGATCCAGTTTGCGTCAATACTTCTTATTCAAAATTCAAGAGGCTTCCACCTCTTGACACATAAGGTAGTTGATGTGAATCTTACATGCAATATTTTGAATGAGAAAGCTGAAAAGACATTCGTCATCGAACTTTATACACCCTAGTAAGAAAGTGTGTTACATTTTTTAAATTAGACCAAATCGTATTCTAAATTTGATCTAGTTTGCGTCAACACATACTTTTCACAGTAGTTTATTGTGGAAGGTAACATATTCGTGCCATCATGCTATTGAAAATCTTCTGATTGGGACCATGAGTAACAATCAAGGCTTCTCACACCCTATACATTGAAGTCCAAATCCGCTCATCGACACATCAAGGCCACATAGAAGGTATTATAATAATAATATGCATGTCAGTGAGAAAGCACACATTTAGTTCTTGTTAGAAAGCAAGCGTATCAAGTATTGCTTTTTGTAGCCAAAGATTGTCCAAGAACTTGTCAAGCTTTGCAAACTTCTTCAAGTCTATATACTCTCCAAGGTTGCTGCCGGGAAAGCACCCAAAGTCCATCCTTTCAATATTTCAAATCAAATGCCTTGACCTCAGAGGTCGATTTAGTCATGATGCAATCTCTTTTCTTTGTGAAAGTAGTCATCAAGTAATATTTTCAGGTGGCACTCTCAACTAAACATTCTAAACTTGGGCTCCCTCTCTCCTACAATTCAAACACCAGTGGCCACGGTCAATTCAAAGTTAAACAAAATGTCCAAAAAACCCACATTCTCTCAAGCCCTCTCCCCTCTTTCTTTCCCTTCACTCCGCTATATAAGACCAGGGGTATCTTTGTCATATGGGCATCAAGTACACGTAGGCTCCCGTGACTCCAAGCGCCGGGTCACCCCCTCGTTTTCCTAATGTCTGACCGTTTCAAAAACCCTGGTCAACACGAAAACCTGAATGCCTCTTCCCATACAAAGCATTGAACGAGGCCTCACCGAAGACCAAGTAAAAAAAAACCCACCCACCACCCCTTATAAATACTCATCCATGCAGCCAAATCCACAAGAAGCATTCCTACCTGAAGTTCTCAAAAGGAAGTTCATAGTGTTTGCGAACAACCTCTCGCGACCTTCATCTCTCCTCCTGAAACCTCTATTAATTGCTTCTCTTCTTTCCGACTTCCAAAATAAGCTGAACGGAGCGATGTATTTCCGAAGGAGCTGCGCTCTCTTGTTCGTCGTTTTCGTTGTGATGGTTGCGGTGACGAGCGTGCCAGGGGCCGAAGCGGCGAGGCCGGCACCGGACTGCTTCGACGGGGCAGATGGCTACTTGCCATACCAGAGCATGCTCGAGAAGGCGCAAGCAGCCATGGCGACGTGGATGGAGATGCTGCCGTCCGGACCTAGCCCCAAAGGCCCTGGCCATTAGATAGCCCGGACCAGCGAATAAGGCAATTGTATTCACAGCAATCATATATGTGAACATATACATATCGGCATATACACAACCATGTAAAAGGATACGTGATTGATACATACAAGTTTATACATTTTTTCTGTTGAGAATTCAATTCATACTTCATAGGTGATTCCTTATTACCAGGATTTTTCCATATAGATATGGATATTTTTATTTTCTTTTTTTTTTTAGAGGGAGGGAGGGAGGGAGGGAGAAGGAGAGTAATGTTTATTTTCTTTTTGTATTTTCTTTGAACACTTGATGTTTTTAATTGGAAATATCAGAATATAAGCGAACAGGCCATTGATCAGAGAAAGCACTGTGTGATTCTTTTTCTTCTTGCATTCGGTAGTTGGTGGATAGAAGGATCACCTCATGAGTTCACACGGTTTATTTGTCATCATGCCTTGCAACCACCGTGCTCCGCCACGTGCATGGGAACGGCTTAATACACGGTGCCGGAGTTAAAGTTGCTTGGATTTTGCATGAACCTTTGCTTAGGTTGCTTCGACTTACTCTTTAATGCGGGGACTAGATATGGTTTAAAGTATTTACTCTAATACAAAGCTTTCCCTGTGAAGAACATCGTTTAGCGGATCGATCGCAGCTTTTGGCTACAGAATTTTTCATCTAATATTTCAAGATTCAATTATTAAAATAAAAAAAAAGAAACGCCAGAACCACAACAGAAGAAAAAATGTTTTATTTATTCAAACCATAATAAATAAATCAACTTTTAATATGAACAAGCCAACCGGCACAGAAAACTTTATCAGCTAAAGGTTAGGCTGCCGCTGCGAGTTCCTGAACGTTTTGGTTTTTTATCATACAAAACGAGTTTTAGACATGATACATGTGGTTGAAAAAATTTATGGCCGGGATTTCCACCAAAGGGCCGGCGGACCACAGATTTTTCTGTTTTCCGGGGCCTGCAAAAATTTTATTATTAAAATGCCTAGGAAAGAAAGATGTTGTTGAAGCTGGCCTAGGTTAAGAAAGATGCTGAGAGCTTCTTTTCTTTTTCTTTTTCTTTTTTTGTGTGGTAAAAACGACTACTCATTCGTATAAGTCTAACATGAGTACAACCAGCCACATGACGGGAAAAGAAAGACAACAAAGCAAAAGGAGCATCTGAAGCAGACGTCCACAAAAAATCCCTAGAATGCCGGATCACGAAAGAGGCGACCCAGTCAGCGCCCTGTTCACCTCCCTGAACACGTGATTTGCCTGAAAGCCTGTCATCAGCTAAGCCATCCTACGAGTCTCCCGTATAAGAAGGTGACCATCACCATACCTGTCCGCCTCCTAGATCCAGTCGATCACCACCGCAGAATCTCCCTCAAAGTATGTGGCGAATATACTAGTATTTGTCATGTACAGTGCACGTGATCATTTAATAAAGAGAAATAAGCATTTGATCCTTTTCATCGTAGAGTTCACGTAATCGGAGGGGAGACAAGAAATATAGGTGGAAAATTCGTGCTTTGAGTTATCGTGCTTAGAATGATCATGGACCTGCCATCAGATGTACCTGCTGGACATGAATCCAAAAGTCTGCCATGCATTACATCCTGCCCCAGTAGGAACCTTTTTGTTTCTATTTCACTGCCTAAACCGCACAACCTAATCTTAATTTTAAGGTCTTGATAATGATATACCATACCGATCTGAAGGAATATTGATACTCAATATAGGTAGTATACCAACACTCGATATATCAAAAAAATTTCGTACTGTATTGTATCATACTATGCTAGTATGGCACCAATACGGAATACAATATCGAGACGGTAAATCATGATCCTGGTGAATTAAGTAAGATAAAATTTAAGTGGTCTTGTTTTCTCCAAAGAACGAGCCCAATCTCATCATCATCTGTTTTTATACCAAACGACCCCGGGCAACTCTCGGCCGGATCTTTTTCTTTCGTCGTGATAGACGTTGGGTTCAAACGGAGGATGTCGTTTGGTTTTGCATGGTATTAGTTTGAAGTATGCAGGATTTATACTCTGCCCAGATTGGTGATTGGATTATTTTTGGTATGTATACCTAACCCATAGGTCTTATCTTCTAGGTTGATTACATCCACGACAAATCGCGTAGGGGCAAGATGAACGCTAAAACGACTCTTTAACTAGGGCACCCAAATTTGGGACTGCTTGATATAATGGAACCATAAAAGGGTGCCTGGCAGAATGCTGGTTTTAAATAAGATTTAGATACGCATGCATCGTAAAGGTTGGCTATGGAACACATTTTATGCTCCCAGGTCTGACTTCTGGTCCTTTATCTTAAGCTTTAGATTTGGAAAGATCGCACTGCCTATTTGAATATGACACAAATTTAATTTGCGGCTTGTTTTATCATTCATCAAGCATTTATAAAAACTAAAAACACCCTTTTTCGTTGATGCACTAGCAGCTATATAATGGAAAATATCGAGCTCTGATCAGGTCAGACAACTAGAGCATAGCCTCATTCAAATTCCATCACCACAGCACAGAAGGCAGCACCCAACTTGCCAAGTGAGTCCTGCTAATATTAACTTCCAGCGTTGGAATTAGCTTCAGTCCAAAGACCAAATTGCAGAGATTGGCGGCATCCACTCAACCGAGGATTCATGTGCAAGAAACCAAACAGTAATAACATTGTAGTCAACCAAGAGCAGTATTACAAATTGTATCCACCTAGAAACTGGGGATGAAGAGAAAGGTATTGGAAGCTATTTGCTGAAAATCCTGTCGGCATTTCGGATTTTAGTCGAACTATAATTGAACAAGGGAACATGCAAATTCCTCACAAATGAAGGTCTAAATCTCACCTCTATCCAATATTCACAGTTTACCTTATGCCCATGCAAAACAGCAACCAAGAAAAATCAAATGAATGGGCATTTCTCAGATTCTCATCCAGTGAAACATGAGGATTTCAAGCAGGTAAGATCTGCTGTCAATCAAAACTAACATAAGAATATGAAATGTACCTCAAAGTGGGGGCTTCGTAGGCAGTGGCTTCTTCGACGACCCGGGATTCTTTGATGACGCTGGCTTCTGTTCAACCTCAGCAGTCCTTTTCTTGTCCTTTCTTTCCCTCTTCTTCAATGCATTCATGTGAGCTTTAAGGACTGTTGCATAAGAAGCTTGGAATTTCTGGTGATCCTTTGCAGAGAGCTAGATCATGTATTCCAATGACGAGGAAACATAAGTGAACAAGCATTACTTGAATAATATTTTAAGATAACATAAGTGAACAAGCATTACTTGCATAATTTTCTAAGATATATTTTCCCCTGTGCATTCTAATTTTTCAGTAACGAAAAAGAAAACTACTAATAATAAGCGTATCCAAATGTTCACAAGTGAAACATTTAAAACTAAAATTAAAAGATAGTTTTGGCAGAAAAATTTATAAAGCAACGTCAAATAAACCATGAAAGAATTTTGGGTTGGGTTGTTGTTGGGGTGGAAGCGGAAATTCTGAACCTGCTCCCTCTAACCCAAAGTTAAGGAGGTTAACAAAGTTATGTCCTAAAATATGTGGCGAATGAAATTATCCTCCAAGCTCACTATAATATATCACCCTGATTACAAAACCAGACTGCAATTAAAGATATTATGCACCCGATGATGCAATTGCCAGAACGTCAGCATGATGAAGACAGACTACACAAAATGACAATTAAGCTGTAAAAAACAATCGGCAAGCAATAAAATTGAGAAATTTTCAAGAAAAAAAAAACTTAGATGGGATTTTTTTTCTTTTAACTACAACTAATACATTTCCACAATCTAACCAGTAAGAACTACCAAACTATCGTCATTCACTTTGTTTCAATTTTTCTGTCTCCTATATTTCTCAACCTTGCTGACATCTCAAAATTCCTGATATGCCTTGCAAAAGCAACCAGACAACCCATGCTCATACACTGTTCATTGCACGAGCAAAGCTTTCACCAAATATCCATCATTGTAGCAGAAGGTTCATTGAGCTTCACAGAAGCTCGTGAAACAACTCAAGGCTGAGAAACTGTGACCCACAACTTTAGCAGATGCATATATGGTGATAGTGCATCTCTTCAACATCTCCGGTTCTGAGGCATGTGAAAGTGATGCTTCCGCTAGGTTTCTACGAAGGTAACTAAATGTACTTTTCCAACTCTCTGTTAGAGAGTCTAATCAACAGTTTTAACCAGATCCCACGCTCAATCATATGAGCAGCATTTTTCCACACCGACCAAAGTGAACCAGTAAATTTGTTTTTTCCTGGACAAAAGCATATGGTATCTTGCAGGTTAGAGCAGGAAATTTCAAAATCAATTTCCATAATCTGTATCCATCTTTTCAAACAGAAGAGTAGACTCCATTAGAGAAAATCCTGGCTGTGACAAAACATGTTTTAGTTGATTGGCCTACCAAAACGAAACAAAGAAAACAGTGGGGGTCCTGTTTCAGTTTAGTATACAACTTTGATTCGGTTTCAGATGTATGCACCTAGATTCCATCCATTTATATCGGGATAGTAACTATAAAATATAACAATTATAATAAGACAGGCACCCATTGTGACTAGCCACAGTTCCAAGTCTTTAAAGATGGCTATTAAGCTTATATTTTATATATAATAACATATGCATTTCAACAGATACAACATTAATTGAAAACACAGATTGCAAACTCGGATGACAATATTTTTTGTGCAATTAGTGCACTTTATACTCGAAAACTACATTAACTTGGCTACAATTATATATCCACGTAATATATGTAAGCATATGTATATTGTATGTTACATTTTAATAATTTCCTAAATTTCTTCGTTTCTTGAAACTTGAGTTAGGTCACTTTTCAGGTCTCCATCTGTATCCACATGAAATGAAAAGTTAGAAGTTTTGACTCGAAGGATTGATAGAAAACTGCTCTCTTCTGCTCCTTGACCAACAAGCCTTATCTACTGAAAGAGCTTGCATATGATCTATCAGAACTTGACAAGGTTAAGTCAATTTCTCAACCAGAAGCCACGCCCTAAAATCTAAATTGGTGCTCAAATTGTGCTCAAGGCAACTTTAGGCAAGAGAGGACCTACCACTAAACAAAATAAGCCAGCTGGAGCATTGGAAACCTGCACTTTAAGCTCATGCAATCTCTTTTCAATACTAATTTTCCACGTCATCATTGTATTTGCAGTGCTACTTTTTCCATATTTTTGTACCAGCCTCAGCATATTTTGGTCAACCTGTTCAAAACAATTGGCACCTATACCAATTGCCAAAGTGTCAAAGGTCCTGAAAAGTCCAGCATTCCAATCTATAAATAGCCTAACAATGGGCCACTTTGATACAATAAAGTTATATAGCCATAACCATAACCATCAAGTTTTGTCCCAATTATAGGATCAGTTTTATGAATGCCTATCTGCAAGATTAGTATTTAGGGCTGCCTCGGATGTTACTTCAAGTTTTTCATATCCTTTCTCGTATACTTAATCCATGGTATCTAGGCCTTGACCTCCCCTTCCTATATTCTTCAGTGAAAACTTCCCCCTCTTATTAGAGCTCCCTCTGATGAATCCTTATTCACAAGCTTTGTCCAATTATATAGGGTCAATTTTATGAACCCTTATCGCAAAATTAGTAGTTAGGGCTGCCCCTGATATTAATTCAAGCTTTTTCATATCCTTTCTCATATACTTCATCCATCGCATCTAGGCCTTGACCTCCTCTTCCTACATTCTTCAACAAAAACTTGCCCCTTCTTATTAGAGCTCCCTCAAATCTCCATTGCATGTCCATATGCTCTCAAATGATTTCCATCACCTTGTCCTTAATTTATACAATTCCTATGACTCATCTAGTATAATTTCTTTCTTACTTGATGCATCTTAGTTTTACCACACATCCATCTCAACATTCTCATTTCTGCTACATTCAACTTGTTCTATTGAACCCTCCTTATTGTCCAACCTTTTGAACCATGCAACATTGCAAGCACTGTTGCAGTTCTATAAAATCTTCCTTTAAGTCGCCAAGGTATACATCAATCACATAACACCCTAGAAGAACCTCTTAACTTCACCCAACCAACCTAAGTTCTATTACTTATCTTTATCTATCTCTTCACAATTTTGTATAATAGATCCCAAAAGTAAAAACTGATCATTTCGGTATCTCTTGACCCTGAATCTTGATTAAGGGCTCATCATTTCTATATTTACTAACATTGCATTCTATATACTCTATCTTTATTCTATTGAATTTTAAACTCGTATCCTCAAAAGCCCTTTTACCCAAATCCAATTTATCACAACAAAAGTATATACAAATGTAAACGTATAAAATTACCAGAATAAATTGATCATAAAAATGGTTTAACTATTAATTGATCCTTTACTTTAGAAAATTTTTGCCCATGGCATCACATAAATGAAAACAAACAAAGAGATATAGCACTTCACCCCAAGTGGCAATGCACATTTAGGGTAATTATTTTAGCACTCAAATTAGTCACACATTGGAACACCCCAAAAGATCATGCCCAGTTTGAAACTTTAGCTGATGTAAGTAAGACACTGTTTTTGGTGTCAAGAAATGTCATATTGTATCAAGAATCCACAACCAACAACCCATAAACAGGTCAAGTAACCACCAAGCTTGGTGTGGAATCGTTTGAAGGAAGCATGGTTATAACCCTCCGAAGAAACACTGGAAAAATAAAAATATAAACATTGTGGTAGTACCATGTATTAGTTTCATAGAATTATTACAAATTGTTTATCTGTTACCTTTACAATAGGCACAAATATGATTACAAGCTGATACATCATGTAGTATACATACTAGCTATGTAAAACAAGTATATATTAATTAGAGTATATCCCTAACACAAAGTTGCTCAATAACTACCAGGAACATCAATACAAAAAATGCTTACCAACTCAAAATGTAAATGATAAGGGAAGAATGAATCTTTAATAACCACAGAATAACTCCTAAATAACATGTAGCTATTCAGTGGCATGAAAAATTAAATACATATCAAATGGTTGTCCATTTATACCATGTTCAATCGACCACTTATTCAGAACACACAACTTGTAGACCCCATGTAACTCCATGTCAAACAGAACCACAGCTTAATTTGTAACACATGGTGTAGACTATTACTTGTGTGACAATTTCTAGGCAAGTTTACTAGGATAGGCAAAAAAACAGACCTTCATAACTCCAAAAATAACAGGAAACAGTTTTATCAGTGATCTTATCTGGATCAACATAATCAAGTGCTGTAAATTAGCAAGTAGTCCTTTTTGTCAAGTTATAAATAGTGTTCTATCTTCTTTTGTAGCTTGGTTGTGGCTTTAAGTCTAGTATTCTCTGTGATGGTGGTTTAAGATGGTTTCTCTAGATGTCTTAGGTGTGGTTCGGTCTAAGCTCTAAACTGTTTAGAGTTGATGGGTTTTGTGCGAAGTTGGAGGGTTTGTTAGGTTTCAACTTTTTTCCTCGAGCTTGGACAGGTATTAATTGCACATTAAGATTTTCTTAGTATGAATACATAGAGGTATATTAAGCCTTTCTGCCAACATGGACGGATCTCTAAAAAAGATAGAACATATAGTATCTTAAATTCCTATATTTAATAATCTATTATGCTTCTTGGAACATGTGAAAGGTAAAAATACAAACTTTCATAAGATAACACTACCACCAAATAGAGGCCCCTCCAAAAGACCCACCATGTTTTCCTCTTCAAAGTTAATTCCCTATCCACCAAGAAGTTGCACAATTGTTAAGTACCTAATATTTGTCCTGGAAAAGGTCACACATAAAAAGAGCTCTGAATAGATTATTAGCGTTCAATCATCCTTCCATGCATTCCATATATAAACATGATATTCAAGAATTCATGTCCTAAATGGTACTGGTGTATCCCATGGGTACCATATGTTGAGGAAGAAAATGGTACCTAGCACGAGTTTAGGACACCAGTTCTCCTAATTGTCTTAACCATTCTGGTTGCATCCCAACAATTAGGATGCATCGAGCCACTCAAGATAAATCAGAAATTTTTTTTATCTTTTCCTTTTATTCTTATTATTAATGATTTTTTCAGTCCATCTTGACCATACCATCCCATCCCAATTCTTGAACTGTCCTAGAAGTAAATTAAGATAGGGCCCGATACTGAGAAGTAAACCTCTGATATCACCTTTTTCCTTTGTTTTGCAAGTACAACTTTTCATTAAAAAAAATGCCTTCGGAATTTCTCACTTAGAGAAAAAAAAACTATCACCTTGATAACTTGTACATACTAGCTATACCGCCTGAGAATAGTCTCATATATAAGTAAATTAACACAAAAATGTCTTCCAATATATTATAGTAGTTTCCACTGGATGAAAACTTAGTGTCCTTAGATTAAAGAAAAATAACCCATAGTTGCATAACAAAAAAAAAGCACCAATAGTCACAATCGATGATGTAGTCTATACTCATAAGCTGATTCCTATAGTAATTGTGAAGGGGTACAGAGTAGAGTTGTATAACTATAGCCAGCATACCACATAAGTTGATCAATTAAAATGTTTGTGGTCTAAGTAATATATTTTGTTCTATTGTTATAAAATAAATCAAAGGTTTTAATATTTCAAAACACAAGTTTTAAGCAAATCTGTTTTTATTTGGTGAGTAGTTAGTTTTAAAATTTTTGTACTAAGAAGGTCAGGGAGTTACGTTGGAGTTTTGGTTTAAATAGCATACAGATAACATATGATTCAAAAAACACAAAAAAAAAACAAATCCAAAATTTTATTTGAAACTCCTTTGCAACTTTTTGATTTCTCTCCTAAAATCTATAGGAAGTGATAATAACATTAACTAAGGTTGCTTGATGCCTATAAAAGATCCGCCTACAAGCTTACTTGCCATAAGTGACTTAAGGACAGTCTATTTGTAGTGGTTGGCTGCTCGTAAGTCACAAACATGCAAGCAAGTAGAGATGTAGCATGACACTTTGTTGCAGCATCTAGACTTGCACCAAAATCAGATGTGCATCAAGTCATGGGCACAACAAGTTGGAAGGAAGTTCGGTTGCACCATGCATCCCCCAGTATGTTGCATCACCACAGGCTTAAGGTCCCAAACAACCCCATCCCCCAACTTCTTATAGAACATATTTGACAATCACCTTTGTTCAATCCTCCAGTGAGAATGCTCCATTCCAGCAATCTAACTCCACTTGCAACATTTGATCACTTTTTTCAGTCTCAAGGTGCCCCTTCATTCCCTCAAACGTGAACAAAAGATAATATGAGAAAAATAAGGAGGGAAGAACAGAAGAATAAAAAGGAAGTAGCAGCATGCGACAACACATCTTCCAGGCTTTCTACATCTAAAAAAGTGCACCCTCCACTCCCACTCAGAAAGTACATAATCATTCCACTTTGGACTAGCATAGGATGGATGCATGGCTGTTGATATAGAAGTCCATTTAAAACAGAAAGGATGAAGGATGTTTGATGGAGTTGGGATTTGCAGAATCTTGTACCCATATGGAGATAACTAGTCAATGTGCCACATTGTTGACATTCTTGTCCAAGAGATATGAGAACGCCAATTAAACTTATTAAAATTATCACATGCTTGTTCAGAATTTGGGACAGAAGACCTCATTTTCGATTCTTCAATGACCATGCTCCTTTTTTCAATGTTCCCCCCCTTAACTACCTAAGTTTGCTCCTTTTCTCCAACAATCTTAAGGTGTTCCTTTACCATCTGCCCATCTGCCTCTCCCTTTCTCCCCCCTTCAGCAACTCCAGCAAGTAAAGTGGGTGTTCAGTGAGATCCTAGGAAACTAAACGACATCTCCCCTGGTTTCAGGTGCTGATTATAAGGCTTAGCTCATAACCAATGAAACCCTAAGCAGCCCCCTCTCTCCTTCTTTCACTATCTCTTTCTCCCTCTTTCATTACTCTTGTGGTCATATTTGCAGGGTATTCCAAGCAGCAGGCCAGACCCTACCCCCAAGTGCTAATTCAACACCCTAAGCCTAGCACAAATCCAAACCCGCCCCTCTCTCTTTGTGGTTCTTCAGCAGCCATAGATCTAATCCATGTCAACCTTCTTTATGGGAAAAATTGACCAAATGATCTCTGAATATGATCATTCAATCTCTCAGCGGTGATCTTGTGCTATGATCTATGAGCATGACCTTATGATCTCATTCAAAGACAAACATTGTTTAGGAATCCCAAATTTTTCTGATTGATCTGTTAATATATGATTTTTCTGTAAAAAACTATATTATTTTTTATGGTAATGATCCATACATGTTGATCTCTTTAATCTGAAAATGATATCAATATAGTTTTCTGTTCTCATCTGTACAGGTTTGCGTGTTGGGTGCTGGTGTGTATCTAAGTGTCAGATCATTTCAATAACTACAATTGCTTCTTTTAGAGTTGTGTCTAAAGAGTCATACCAATGTCCATGTTTAAATGTCAGGTGTACATACTTTCGGCTAAATTAAAGGATCCAGGTAACATAGGTTCTCTCTGAAATTGTTATGATCTTTTAACATCATTTATGTGACATGCAATTGTTATGACCTCTGTTCATTCTTGTCCATGCTTTGTCAATGTATGGGAGCTATGCATTGTTCTCATGATTTTGTTGTTCTCATAATCCGATCTATTGATATGCTTCTTTTTTTTTTTTTACTTTCTTACAAATTTTTCATGCTTGGGTTTTTCTAGGCTAATTTAAGATTCATACTTGTATAATGTATAATCTTGTGATATGGTTTTGTTGTTCATATCAGTTTGTGTTTTTAGGTTTATCTTGCTCGTTCATTTTATTTCCGTTGCACATATAAGCCTTAGAACATGCTTCCTAGAAACTATTTTGCTGGTGGCTATGATAATTTAATTTAAATCTTGAAGGACCACAACTAAGATAGCCTTCCTAATAAGGTATGCAAACATTTTGTCTCATACATGAGCTTATCCAATCCATTATTATGGAATGGCAGAATGTAGCAGCAGTGCATTTTGAATCATGCACCCTGCGCCACATTGATACTATGGTTTACATGCAATTGAAGGTTTGACTGGCTATTACTAATATGGGTTATCCATTATAGCTAATGAAGGTTACCTCATAATCAAAGTTAAGAATGATTTAACTTTTAGCAAATAATTTGGGAAATGAAAAGCTATGACAATTCTAAAATAGAAATATTACAAAGATCTCTTCATGTTGCAGACAAGGACTAGGAAAGGATATAAATCTAACTTGTGGGCAGAGAAAGATCTGATATTTTGATTACAATTGTCTACGGATCTGATTTGTATGTTCATATTATCCTATTGATGTTTGGAATCAAACATACTTGGAGGGCATCTAATTTTGGTCAAGGTATGTAATGCATGGACTCCTACTCCTTGCATACACGATCGTATTTACATCAGGTTTAAATTAAACTTTATACAAGACTTCCCTCCATAAATCACAGCTCATATCTTGATTTAAACTGTAGCTTGGAAATCCTTCCAAAACTCTTCCTCCAAGTCCAATTAAATCAATCTCAAAATGACATCCAACCACGCACTTCCTAAAGATCATTGATTTGAGACAAATAATTACTGTCAAAATCTAGAAAAGGTGATGAGGGTGGTTGTTGATGCAATTTATTTATACTTTTACAGCACTGATATTACACTGATATGTCCGTACGGTGTGGTATGAAATTTTTCAGTATATCAAGTGTCGGTATGCCATCTATACCAGGTACCAGTACCAAACCGGTACGTTGCGGTACATCCCAAATGGCCCGGTTCAAGCTAGGGCGAACCATGAAAAAGATTCAAATGAAACAAGAGCAAGTAGAGCAATACAACTAGATAAGAGAGAAGAACATACACATGAAAGAGTTTTCTGCATCCTCTCTTTAAATCATATAAAATCCTTACCCAAGGAAAATCATACCCTAGTTAAAAAAAAATTAAATAAGATCCATAATCATTCCTTAGAATACAAAAGACAAGAAAGTACATGAAGAATGAGACAACTAAACAATAAATGCATGCATGTATGTGTATAAAAGTTTAGTTGTATCCAGTATCCACCGAGCCGACTAAACCGGTGTACCGGTGGGCTCCGGTACCGGTTGAAACCGGTGCCGAACCAGAACAAAAAAAAAAAAGTCGACGCGCGCGCGTCCATGTTTTAGCCACTCTATGGCATTAATTGCCCCACGCGGCCCCGCGTGGGTTCGCGCTCACGCGCGGTGCCGCGTGGGCTCGCTGCCTTGTGCGAGTCCCAGCACGCGGGCGTGGGAAAACCATGCGAGCGCAGGGAACCACGCAGGATCGAGATTCCTGCACATGGAATCGCGCTCGGGACGAGCGATTCCCTGCTCGCGGGCGTGCAAAATATTTTTTTTTCTTTTTTTTCTTCTCTTCTTCCTCCTCCTTCCCGAACCCTCTCCTCCTCTTCTTTCTTCCCCTCTCTCCTCCTTCTCCTCTCTTCCCCCTTCTCCCGCAAGCAAGGAACCGTTGGGAGGGGCGCGCGCGTCTGGATGCTCAGGAGGGGGTCGGCCCGAGGTACGTCAAACCGTCCTCTTCTTCCTCCTCCTCTTCCTCTTCTTCTTCCTCCTCTTCCTCTTCTTCTTCCTCTTCTTTCTTCTTCCCTGCTCGATTCCAGCCCTGAACCGTTTTATGTGGTTGTACCGTACCGGTGGGGGTCGGTACCGGTACAGTACGTACTGAGCTGACCGGTACGGGCCAATTCAGCAGACCTTGGTTGCATCCTTGTATACATAAGAATATATTTGTCTGTGATCCGAGCTAGTATCTTAAAGATTGCAAGGCCATCTGCAATTTCGAAGTTAATTCTATCCTAATACATACAAGCATATGTTTGTGTCTGATCCAGGCCGGTTTTTTAACTGGCTTAGAAGGCCATTTGCAATTTTGAGGCCCTCGATTCAAATTTAAGTTACCCTTGTTAACAAAATATTTTTCGTACATCTATATCTAATCATTTTCCTTAGAAGAAAGTGATAGCAGCATTTAGCAGTGTATTATAAGTAGTCCTTTAAAATCTCTCCCTAAAAGAAGTAATAAAAAACTGTAAAATCGATAGGAAAAACATAGGGCTTTGTAATGTCATCTACATGTAACATTCAATTGTACGATGCATGACAATGCATTTTGTGCATTTTTAGAACCCAATGCATGCATACAAAAACAAAATTTTGCAAGATTTCAATAATTCAACTATACATACATCATAACAGTTAAAAGCTAATTTGCCCAACGAGATTGTCCTAATTTAAGTGACATCAATTTGTGTGATTATAAAATTCAAACTAGCACAAATTTACAGACAAGCTTATGAAGCCCACTATTGGTACTCTTCAGAGGGCTAAACAATAATTAGCACTATACAAGCTCTAAAAAATTATCCAAATTCCTGACATGACATAATCATATTCTCTCAGGAGGAATATTAATTTTTCACAAAACCAATCCATAGAAAAGAAAAGGTGTAAGTTATTGTCAAGTATGAAAAATAAAACAACATAAAAAAATGGTGTGATCATAGAGAGCCAACATAAGTTATTTTGTACAATAGCATGACCATATAGAAGCATACAAACAAAAGAAACTAATATTAAAGCACAGGCATCTCACATCTAGCATTATAAATTGTATTGAACAAGTAAAAAAAAATGAGGTGAAAAGTTGAAAAGAAAAATGATTAGCTGCGACCTACCGAAGTGGCGATGGTCTTTTTGCCATCAGTAGCACGAACAAGGCATCTGTATTCAATTGCTTCTCCTTCAGTCTCCATTTTCTTACGCTTTGCCTTGCTTTTCATAGATGCTAATAAACCAAACAAGCAAAAAACTAATAAGGTCCAAAATAGGAGATAACATTCATTACCAAGATTATATATATGAACAGAAGGAGAAGAAAGAAAGAAAGAAAGAAAGAAACTTACAGTGCTTGAGGGTGACCCACACAGAACCCTTCTCTTGGTTCCGCTCATACATACTTGTAAGCTCATTGAGAAATGGGTCTGGCTGTAGATAAACCTGAAACAGGAGAAGTTGTAAACAGAAAAGTCAAAAAAAGAAAAGAAATTAGAATAGCAGTGCATTCCTTGCAATCAACAAGAAACGGCTAGGAAGCATGACCATCTAACAATGATAAGCTTAATAGAGTTGACCTATTAGCACCATAGGATGATTAAACTAATAGAGAACTTAGGAAGTGGTTTCACAAAGTTTGTAACATCACAGAAAGACAGACCAAAGTATATAGGTATATAAGCAATTTGAAGAGATCCATTTAGAGCCCCAAAAGAGGGGGAAAGAGAACGAAGGTCACAAGGTTTCTATTGCTTAACAAAACTAGGACCTTAAGAGTGATGAAATTGAAGAAGGTACCAAGTGAAAAAGTTATGTAATACTGTTGAACAGAAAATTGGGAGAAAAGAAAAACAAAGACTCCTTGACGCATCGTACATTCACAAATAAACAAATAACTGCAAAAAAAATTCTTGCTAAGTTTATGAAGAAAAATACAACTCACAAAATATACATGCTTCTTGTCAATTAGAATTGGAAAAAAAAAACACAAGGACAAGAAAAAGAAAAGAACACGCAGAAAAGGATTTCTAAAACTAACAAGACTATGACGTAGAAAGAACAAGCACCAAAACCACAACGCGGTTTTTGATTCATAGAGAAACTTAAAAGAATCTACAAGAAAAGCAAGACCTAAAATCACTTTTGCATTCGAGTAATTAACTTCGAAACTCATCGAAAGATAGCATTATCTCGAATCGAAGATCGTATGGCGCAAGGAAAACAGAAACCCCCAAAAAATAAGGCGAAGAAAGAAAAGGTCGATAGATTTACAAAGAAATCGGAATCCCACATGGATCCATGCTATCAAACGCGAGTAGCATCCAATAACAAAGATTAACGAAACTGTGAAAGAAGTCCAAAATCCCCCACGGATCCTTGCGATCAAACGCAGATTGGATCAACACGAAGACAACACGAAATCGAGGATTCGTTGAACGAATTTGATAAGAATGGAGAGCAAATGGATCGTAGGAGAAGATCGGAATGGTACCATATCGAAGGAATTCGATCTGTCTCTCAGAACGGAAGCGGAGAAGGACCCAATCGCGCTTCGCCTCTTGTCTCTATTACTCTTCTAAGACCTCGCAGGACTTAGCTTTCAAGTGGTCTCGGGAATCGGGATATGTTGTCCTGCGGAACGCGCGGATTTATGGGGTTACGATCATCTGAGCTTTCACAGATGGCTTATTTTAACCAAACAATACTCGCAGCTATTTCCAAATTTTTACAAGCATTGGCCACCACATGCAACATTTTTTTTTTATATATAGTTGTAAGGTAAGTTCATCTCATTTGCGAGGTAAGTTCATCTTTTGCATGATATTTTGACACATTACCCATTTATTGTTTAAAAAATCGCTTATATATAAAAATAGATCTTGACACTATATAATTAAACTGGTTTTCATAGAAAATATTTCATAACTGCTTTTTTTTATTCTCCTTTCTAGTTTTGTAATGTGATTCAGACTTGGTGACAAACAACTCATTTAATTTTGTACCATTCATTTGTCTTTTGGAGCAAATTAATGATTGATCGTATCTATTGATCCCTGATTTTTGTAATAGATCAGGTTTATGATAATGGGTTTATTCTTCACCAGTGATTATCAAGAAAACTATAATTTATATGCTTAGAAAAGGTAAATAGCAATCATAATGCCTTAAAGTGTGGTATTTTTTATTAAACTAGATGATAAGTTTGATCTGAAGTATTTGAATTAAACTATATGATAGTTTGATCTCTAAAAATAAATGATTGCAAGAGGATTTGGAAATCACAAGGCCTACATAGAGCCATGCATTTAAAGATGCAACAAGCATCAGTTTGTATGTATCAAGAATTATGTGTAATTGAGTTGTCTTGGCTATATTCTATTTGAAAGGCTGCAAGTAGAAATGCTGTGAGTTTATTAGCATTGTTTAGTTGAATGCAGCTATAAAAGATAAAATTATCTTACGAATAAAATAATTAAACTACCTCCAAATTTTATTTATCATCATTTAGTGATATTTCTGTATTTACTAATAGTTGCTCAAAATTTATTAACTATTTTGTCACTAATATATATTAAAGCTTAAAAATCAACATTAGAGTTATGGAAATACTAAATTTGCATGGGAACAAAGTTAGAGAAAGGGACAAAATAGCCCTATGCTAAAGAGAGAGTTGGGTGAGATATGGGGACAAAAAAGAGGAAGGTAGAGCAGATGATGGGGATGGGAGAGAGAGGGAGAATTTAAGCAAACAGAAGAAACAGAGGAAGAGCAGAAGAAGGGAAAGCGCCCTTGTGAGATGCAAGGTGAGAAAGTAATAAAAGAGAGAGGGGAAAATGAATTAGAGAAACAGAAGTAGGAAAGGTAGTATGGAGAGAGAAAAGAAACGTAGGGTTCGTTGTAACAAAACAAGGCAGAGAGGTTCAATGGACTATTATTCCACTAAAATGTGCACCTCAAATCTTATTGATCGACTATACTCCTCTCAAAACAAGAAAATATCTAAATTTCTTAATTCCAAATTCATTAATGAAATATCTCAATTGAAGATCTACATCTCTGTCTATATCAATAAAAATCCTAAAAAGCCAAAACCACACATTTTAATGGTCTTCAATTTATGCATCAAGCAGATGAAAAAATAAATAATTAAAATCATATAAGATCATATTCTATTATAATGTATGCACTATAATTTATTGATTTTCAATTGTACATGTTTTAACATATGTAAATCATAATTAATAAGATAGATTTTCAGTTTGAATACCATTTTTTATGTTTTAACACACTAGTACAATAAAAACCATCCATGTCCATATCCATATAATGCATAAATTAGAGAACATAAAATATAATGTTTAATTTTTAGTAATGTAGATCATGATTTATATATCTCAATATTGACTTTGGTAACGAGAGAAATAAGATACCGATAGATACCCTCTTCTCTAGAAAAGCATAATATCTCTCTATATATATCATTTTAAATAAATAATACTTTATTTGTATCTTAAGTAAGTAAAGCTTACAATAAGATAACTGCATACTTTATAAATAATGATAGCTTTTAGTTCCCAACTCAGTCAATCTTTCACCAAATGCAAATTTGTGAGATTTGGAGATTTATATTGGCTGTACAATTTGGGCTTGCATGCAATACAACAAACTGGTTGATTTTAAGTGGGAACAGAATCACAACTAGACTTCTGATCCAGTCCTATTAAAATCTGCCACATACACGTTGTAGGAATTACCTATTTACTTGAGTTGTAAAGGATCTGCTGCCATTCTTCACTCAAAAGGCGCCTTTACAGAGCTGGAAGCATAAGTCTACTAACAGCACCACATTGCCAGCAGAAAAATTATCAAAGGAGCAGGTGAGATTCATTCAAAAAATAAGACTGGTCTCTCTTTAATACACTGAATATGCAAAAACAAATCAAAATTTGGTTGAGTTGATTTCTTGAAGTTGCAAAATTGCATCAAAGCTGAAATCTATCCCGGGTTGGAACGTTGCTTCAAGCTCTTCAAAACTCTGTTCAACTTTCAGATCTTTGGTGACCTTCAAGCCTTCCTGGATCATTAATGAAAAAGGGAAAGCAGATACATAAGATCATATATGAGAACAATATATTGACATAAGGCAGGGTTAACATGATCAAGAAAATAAAAACAAAAATCAAACCATCCAGCAGTTCAAAAAATGAGATAACAAAAGTAATATCAGGCACCTTCTAACGGATAAGTCACGTTTGCATAACAAAACTTGGACAAACCACCAGCTTCAAGGAAGTTAGTGATCTTAATTTTGTGATTACAATTTCTAAATTTTATCAGGCTATCACTAGTACAGAATTAGTAGTCCACATATTCTATCTAAGATGAGCCCATGTTCATTATTTTATAGTTCTATATATGATCATCTAACAATGAAAATATAGACTGACATTAATTAAATTAATGTTAGAAATACTTTGACATTTTTAGTAGTTCTGCACAATGAAATTTGCAAGATCAGGAGGGTCATTGCCACCTTCTCGACATATTCAGCAACAGCGGAGTTGATGATTTTTTTAATAGACTCCTTGTTAACTTTGGAGGGTCCAATGATGTGCAAGAGAATATCTTTGGGTATCTGCCATGAATATAGAGCAAAGGATAAGTTAAAAGACATATCCTCATCATACACAACTATGAAGTATGAAGAAAGCCTTGGTACATCAATGCCAATTCATGGATCCATCCAGAGAGAATTACCACCAGATTCAAAGACATATATCATTTTGTGGAAAGAGAAGCACAGAAAACTCCAGGGAATATGGTTTCCACTTTTTAGCCAAGGCCCTCCTTACCAAGAGATGTCATCCCCTGATATGAGTGCAATTTACGTATAGAACGGGAAAATGGTGACAATGGGTGGGTTCCTTATTGTATTGCGTCAATTGAACACAACAAATTCTTATGAAAAACATTTTCCAAGACATTATAGAGAGTATCAAAATATGCCATCTAACTAAATATTAAATATCAGTCCACATTTTGTAATTAAAACCAAGGTGTAAATCAGGCAGAGTATAAGATGATGGCCTGCTTTTTGTCTTTCAATTCCCTCTTCTTTTGTATTGTTTTTTGAAACAGGTGATGAAGAAAGAAGAACCTGACATTCCATTGCCAGAGCATATGCCACAAATATGGCCAATATCAGATGAGGGTAATAAAATTTCTAGTGATCTTGTTCTGCAGTATCACTCAATTTGAAAGTTAACTAAGCAGCAGTCATCCATTTTTATACAAAATAAAGTCAATAATATTGAGCACTATTCTCAGAAATGGATGGGTGCAGAGTTTACATATCATTCACTCTTTAAGGAAATTATCTCCTTCACAACCTCTTGTTTACAGATTATTTACCTAGGCTCTTAGCAATATATTTTAATAAGTAGAGAGATTTTTTTTCTGTTTTACAGATATAACAACTCAATTCTTTGATGTCAACTAATAAATCCAAGATAAATTGCCTTCATATTAGGGATATCCAAGGACATCATGATCCACTATGTTTCAAAGCCAAAAGAAAAAGGGAGGAGGGGAAATCATTTTTCTTTCATAGAGATGGGACTGTCGGCTAGTACAATTGTTTGCATGCAATAAAATGATTCATAATGAGAACTTACATCTGGAGTTTTCCCTGCATCGACCGAGTTGTCCACCGAGCAATAAAAAATGTAAACCAATAGGAATAAATGTCAGTTCTTTCTTCTATGTAAAACATTCTAATCAATGATAAAAACAACGTAAATGAAGCAGTGAAAGCGGAAACGCAAAATATGCATAGAAAATAATGTTTTTTTAGATATAACTTAACACAAGTGCCATGAGTTATAAATGGTGCCATAAGGTACCAAAAGAGCAGCTAAAATTGATGCATATTAGAAATTCTTGCAACATGTTTGGTTTCTAGCAAATCTATATTTTTTTTTAAAAAAAAGAAAGAAACAACTATATCATTTCTTAGTTTTCATAAATGGTGTGAGCAACTTGCATGCAAATCTGTCAAACTTATCACTTATAACTATTCCTACCATTGGTTCACCAAATCATGAAGTTAGGAGCATCCTATGACTAATTGATTGTTTAAGATTTGGCATAGGGAAGTATGAAAATAAATTCTAAACAGAATTGATGTACCTCCTTTCACTCTCCGAAATCCGGGAATTGGTTGTGCAGCAGCAACTAACTTCGAGAAAACATCATCAAAGATGGCCTGTGTCTCTGCACCAGACACCTCAACTCTCATCTGCATGGTAAGTACATAATATCAGATCCTAGTTAAAATATTAAAACCTCTTTCTGAGGTCCCAAACAGATAAATCAACCAGGTAAATAACTCGAACAATTTGTACAAATCAATAAGCTCAATAAGCTATCTACCTTCATATATATAAAGAAAATTTATTCACAGAAAATAAAAATGTTTCAAAGAAAGAACCACCATTTTTTACCTTTATCTCTCCATCCCCAGTGGTATTAGCAGCAATTGTGAAGTCTTCAAAATCAGTCACAGAATCACCAAGATTTTCCAAACCTAAATCCAATAAATGGTATCTAGGCCAGTGATGCTGAATTTATACAAAATTGAGAGAGTAGGGTAAGAGAAGAGAGCATAATGGAATTTGACCTGGAGATACTGCATGAATTGCACAGAAAATTTTGTGGCTGAATCTGCACAGCGAATGTTTAAGTCCAAATAATCAAAAAAGGATCTATCATAGTAAATCTGGAAGGCTAATTTGAAAATGAGAATTAAAGAAAGATAATAGATTAGATTGTTCTTTACTGATTTACAAAGAGAGTGCATGTAAACAACTGCTTATTGGATGCTCTTTACTAACGTACAAGAAAAAGATGAAATAGGCATAAAGATGACATGTATATGGGGTAAAATTTTTGAGAGATCTTAATAATTGTCCCCCATCAACTCCCTGATTGATTGATATCTTTGACTGCTAGAATTGATTAAGCTTCTCCTTGACGGGGGCTATTTTCATGATTCTCAATGGACAAAATCTATGTCCAATATTATGGTGTGAATGTGAATAATTTAATTAGATAGATGGCCTATATGACTCTTCTTCTATAACATGAATGAGAGAATGTCGTGGAGACCACAGACAATCATTAAAATGAGCTACAATTAGCAAAAACTAAGCATACAGTTCTGCTAAGGAAAAGTAAAATATATAAATGCATTCTTCAAAAAGGAAATGTGGAAGTGTTCCATTATACATGAAATTACAAGAATCCTATTTCTATATTGAATAGCATGAAGGAACTAGTTCACAAACAATTCTCACCTTTTAGAGTTTTTTTGAGCAACATTTGACATATGAAAAGACGTGCCCATTCTGCGAGGGAATCGAACTCGAGTATGAAAGTCTATTCTTTCCTTTTGACTCATTACCTGCACAGGGATCCAATCATACTCATAGCTAAAAGAATAAATTATGTCATTTATTTGTTAAACACAAAAAGAATTGATAAATTAAATGTTCATACCACTTTAATATCATCAATAGAAAATTTCATAGGGAGATGAAACAACCAACTTGTGTTATTAAGTACTGAAACCTTTTCTTACCTGATATGTCCTCCATACTTGTTCCTAGAAAACATTACTTTCTATAAGTCTATAACCATTCGGTCATCTCAGATACTGCATAAAACCATCTCATGTACTTCATAAAACTATCTGTGCAGTGTGGATTAAAGCATGCTCCCTGAACATAAAGAGTATTGCAGAAATCGTTTATTTCTCCTCTCCTGATGTATCTATCTTATTTTAGAGGCGCTTCTTTCTTAATGCACCATACTGACGGCACACCAGTCCTAAAATGTTATTAAATGAAGTCCTTATCAGCTGAAGGCTTCGGTACTTTTAACTGTGCAATCTTTTTTCCCTTTTAAAATGGAGGTTTAATCATGTAGATTAAGAGCCATAGATTTATGATAAACAGTGTCTTGAGAAATAAGTGTCACATCATTATTTTCCCCATGCCCATGCTCTAATATCTAGAAGTACTCTAACTTGGATTGCAGTACAGGAATTAACTTGCAAGCTGCAACCAAAATTAGCAGCGAAAAAAGTCTAAAAATAAGTGTAGAAGAAATTAATGATTTACAATTTGTCTTACACATGGAAACTTCCCACCTCTATATTACAACCAGAGTAAGTAGACTGGCCAGTTGACAATAAACAAGACTCTCCTGCCAATATAACATCATCGAAAAACTTAACTTCAAAAAGCATCACAGTGGCTTGCAATCCCCCATACAAATTGCCAAACCTACTACATACCGTGACCATAGATTCCTTTATAATGACCCAATTATAATATTTGAAACCTCGGAGCACTATAAGAATCAGTAAAATGATCATAAGACGAAAAAGGTATAACATCAAAAGGGTTTTAGTTCTTAACCCATGATTATAAGTGTCTGAAGTTGGGGCCAACGAAAGGGTTGAAAAGATGCAATTGAATCATCAACGATTCGAAAGAAAAACTGGGATTTTGAGACCATTTTCTCACCTCTGGATTCAAACGCATGACCAGGGTTTTAACGGCTACATCCATTCCGCTCGCTCGTCTCCCCTCCCCAAAGGCCCACGCCTCCGCTCCCATCAGCAGCTTATAGCCTTTGTTCCAGTGTTCCACCGGATCTATTTAGTAGGATCGCGTCTCCGCCCATGATTGATAAATATACACCCTCTGTTAGCTAAAGTACTCCCCGTGTTTCTCTCCTTCTGGCTGGCCACCTGCGGTGCACGTGGACGCATCAAACTATTCGCTTGATAAATGTCCTCCAAATTTTCGCAAGTGCACTCTTGTTATTTCTCTTTCTTAAAAGAAAAATGAAGCAATTGGGGCATTTATTAAAAATGGGATGCCAGTTAGAACGATCAAGCCGTCGAGCAGGATGGCTGGATGGGTGATGTTCTTCATCCAATTGGGGAAACTTAGGGTTCTTGGGGTACGCTGCTAATCTTTGAAAGAAAAATTATGGCGTTAATGGCGACGACTACAATCGGCCCAACAATTACATCTCAACGAATTCGGCCACATTTTTCTCGAGTAATTTTTCCCTTTTGCGGGGGGGGGGGGGGGGGGGGGGGGGGGGTTCCGGGAATTTTTATTAGAACGAGAAGCTGTGTATTAAGAAAGCTGTTCTTTTTAGAATGGTGGCTTACAAGAAGTAATTTTAAATGATACAGAGGTCAGTCAGTCTTGATTCTACTCCTACTTCAATTTCTAGTAGATTCATAATAGACTATCGTAGATATGATGAGTTCTTCTGTTCTGCTATATCATAATAATTTATTAAGATGGTTTTCTTGGTTTTAAAATCTTTAATGGTGTTGTGGAAAAGGTGCTCATATATGGATGTGCAATTATGAATATCAGGTGATGATTGCACTTGAAAACAAGTGTTTCTGTCAGTAGAACTCTCAACAGTGTTTCCCATTGGTAATGCGTGGGAAGGTCCATGCCAAAGGTTAATTCCAGATTCGTTCAAGATTAGTTCCTGGGTTTTTTTTTATTTTTCTTTTTATTCCTTCTTTTTTACTTAAAAACGCCAATGAACCACTGGATTCCCTTGTTAATGGAGATGAGAAGGCACTGCATCGCTGGATTTTTTTTTGAATGGTATTCCTTGTTGTGAAGTTGAAGGAAATGAAATAGAAAGGAGAAGAGAGCAGCTACTTCTACCAGAATATGATTGGGCCGCCCATTCCCTGGCTTCCATTATGATTTCCTTTCTTGCACTTTCCTAACAACCAAACAGAGCCCTCATATCAACTCTTGTAACTTCTGTATCATCTCTCTCTCTCTCTCTCTCTCTCTCTCTCTCTCTCTCTCTCTCTCTCTGTGTGTGTGTGTGTGTGTCTGCTTTTTTCATTCAATGCTACTGGCAAATTGTGAGAAGAAAATGTTGTTTAGTGGCTACATTATATGCTTATGTTTGAGGTTATGCATCTTTATAATATCAGTAGGGATATGTTGTTTATGTATTCTATGAGCTTGTGAGCAAGGTGGGACTGAGAACAAATATTTTCCTAGGATGGATTGTGGAGATTCATAAACTTGTATAGGCATTTGTTAGGCCTTGAACTCCTTATCCCAGCACTTCTACTTTCTTGCGTGCATTATGAATGTTGCTCTCCTGTCCCTCTTCCTTTTGTAGGAACTTAAGATATGCTGTATCTTTCTTTCCTTTTCTATTATAGGAATAGACAGAGCTGTGAAAATGTCATCTGGATAAGCTTGGTAATAAAAAAAATAATGGTGGAATTTTGTAACAAATCGAAATTGATTGTGGTAAAAGCATTTACTTCACCTTTCCTTCTTTAATTGAGGTCTGTGTCTATAGAAGATAGAAGAATATCATGATCTAGCAGTCACATTGCATCGTTCTATTAGTAAGTTCATTGATGATAGAAAATGAATGTGCAATACCTGTGTGATAGAAAGCAATCTTTAGATTATCGGCAGTCAAATATTGTAACACAAAGGAGATTAATGGATATCGCTTACCCTGGCTTAGGTGTCTCTGTCTATTCCTGTGTAAGTTAGCATGATTGTTTCAAAAGAGTGAAGTGCGTAAGTCATCTACAAAGAGAGATGCAATTCAAACTGCTTGTCATATCTAACTATACAGGATTGAGTTAGAAATCTTAGTGAAGCCTCTATTCATAAAACTCCAGTTTAGTATAGATTGAAGATAGCCTCAAGTGGTGGATATCAAGTGTGTTGCAAGTATAGCTAAAAAAAGCCTGTCTGGTTGTCTCTTATAGAAATCAGATACCATTTTTGTTGTCATTGACTTTAAGCTCTTTTTTGTTCTTTCTGTCTGCTTTAACATTGTTCATTATCCGGTTATCAGGTAAGAGTGAACTTGAATGGAGAGGAGACAGAAAAGGCATTTGATGATGTTGTGTCAAATTTGGCCCATGCTGCACCACCTATTCCAGGGTTTTGTAGAATGAAAGGAGGTAAGCTTTTGCAGGTAAAAGGCAATCTGTTGGTAGCTGTGCTGTGCAACCTTTTATTTGCTATAAGGTCATAATGTTTACTTCTTTGTTCAACATCTTTGGTCATCTCTTCCTCCTAGCAACTAGAGATAGCATAATTCCTGCATATCCAAATTTGTCGAAATTTGGCTCGAGACTTTTCCCCTCTGTGTTCTCTGGATGACTCAAGGAACTTCCAGAACATGTAACATCCTTTCTATTTGTTGATTATGCCCATAATTTTTTCAACAATTGGAACTGAGAGAAATAAGGGAACAATGCTGTTTATGAATTGATTATGAGTTTTCATTTTGTGACTTGAGGTTGGATAAAAATTACGCACTAGATTAAACTCAATGTTTGATAGGTGGAAAGGAAGAATACTGCTTGTAGTTTGTTGCTCACCAATGTGTTATGATTTTGGGGTGGCTGATAATACTTCAGCATGTGCTAAAACTCCCATCTCAGCGAGAGTTTCGTTCATTTCTGCCTTCTCCATATTTTTCACTTTAACAATTCATATTAATACAAAATGCCCCTTTTTCTTAAGTTGCTTTCTTTCTGCATATATTGGCCTAAACATATATCTTCATGCGATATGACTGTCAGGCTTTGCAGCAAATTCTTTGCAGGTCTGAAAAAGTTTTCTATTACAGGTCCTTGGGAGAGACCATGTTGCCAAATTCCTTTTCGAGGAATTTGTTGGTATAACCATTGGAGACTCTGAAAAAGGCACGCCACTCTCAAACATTATTATGTCTTTGTTTTCTCGTAAATGGGTTGGGTGAGAACTGTGTTGACTTGCTAGCAGATCAGGAAAAACTGAAGGTAAAGAGCCAGTTTAAGACAACACAACAACTGAAGAGCTTGAATCAGCTTTTACACCAGGGGGTGAAGTTGGATTCAATGTACTATTGATTTTGAGAAATCAGGTCTTGAAGCTACCAGCTCAGGCTCATAATGTTTACTTCTTTCTTCAACATCTTTGGTCATCTCTTCCTCCTAGCAACTAGAGATAGCATAATTCCTGCATATCCAAATTTGTCGAAATTTGGCTCGAGACTTTTCCCCTCTGTGTTCTCTGGATGACTCAAGGAAAAAAATCCAATATAAGTGACTTCTGAATATCATCTGCAGTTATATATGAACCTATTTGTGCTTTTGGCTTTTAAATGCTCTTGTACTTGAACTTCTAGAACATGTAACATCCTTTATTCCTATATGTTGATTATGCCCATATTTTTTTCAAAAATTTGAACTGAGAGAAATAAGGGAACAATGCTGTTTATAAATTGATTATGAGTTTTCATTTTGTGAGTTGAGGTTGGATAAAAAATATGCACTCGATTAAACTCAATGTTTGATGGGTGGAAAGGAAGAATACTGCTTGTAGTTCGTTGCTCACCAACATGTTATGATTTTGAGGTGGCTGATAATACTTCAGCATGTGCCAAAACTCCCATCCTAGCGAGAGTTTTCATGCATTTCTACTTTCTCTATGTTTTTCACTTTAACAATTCATATTAATACATAATGCCCTTTTTTCTTAAGTTGCTTTCTTTCTGCATATATTAGCCTAATGATGCGGGATGAATGTGAGGGATTTAAACATAAGGATTGTCAGTAAGTTATGTTGATTAACTAGCCTAATAGCAGCAGAGAATTCAGTCACATATGGGATAAGAAAACATTAACATGAGCATAGTAATTTCAAGACTAGTTACCCGCATGTACTAATTCATTTAGGACTTAGAAGAATGGACCGTTGTGGTTGAGAAACCACTTGATTAGGACACTTCCTTCAATAAATCAGATCTAGAGTTGAGGTTTACCAAACATTAAACTTCTGAAATTTTTCTGGAGGAGGATCCTTGATCTCACTCTCGAAGGTTGATGATTGGATGACCAAGCTTCATCTTCCGTTGCAACAGGGCCCTTTTGCTATTGGTGTGGAAGGATAATTGACCCAATGACATAGAGTACTTTAAGGACCTACAAAGAAACAAGGATTAGAACTTTGGCGTGAGAGGAGAATGGAAATCACAAAAGAAAAGGGAGGCGAGAGGAGGTAGGGCAGCGGTGGATGTGGTAGTGGCTTTAGGGCCTCACGCCCAACTTGGAACAAGGGCCTCACGCCCAACCTTCTCTCAAGGTGACAAAGCAAAATTGCTAAGGAAGAAAGAAACTCTTTTTATTCATTCATCAACTGAAATTACAAGATATCATGAGGAGGTATTTATAGACTTTCCTCATGATTTGAAATTTAAACACATAATGAATGGCGCTCCACATTTGAAGGCTTGGTTGCTAGAGAAAAGGAAAGAAAGTTGGCCGGCTTTAAGGGGGAGGATTTGAAAAGTTGTTGACTCCCATTTGAAATTTTCTTGCATTTAAATTGTGGCCGACCTCTTGGACTTTGAATTTGGGTGACGTGTCAACTTGTATGAGGTGGCATGGTGATTGGTTCTTCTGATGAGGTGGCATGACGTTGCATTGGTTTCTTTGATGAGATGATGTGGTCGGCTCCTTATGCTTGACTTCATCCTGGTTGGCGTGCTTCCATTGGTTGGAGTGGTGGTGAGGTGGCCAGTTGATGGTGATGTGGATGCCGAAGTGGTACTCCAAGGGTGTGCAAAGGTGGTGGTAGAAACATGCAACATGTCCTGACTTGGCTTGCTTTCTGACTTATTGAGGCTTGCTTTCTGACTTATTGAATTTATTTACAGGACTCGATCAAAGCCACAGTGACCTTGAGTTAATTGATTGGAGTCTTTTCTGGATTCTGGTGCCCGCACCAATTCTCCCGAGGTGGGAAGAATTCGACTCTGTCGAACAGGGGTTGGTTTGGCTGTGGTACTTTTCTAGGAGATCTGGGTTGAGTCTCTGTAGGTCCTCTCGAGTAATCCATGAATCATCAGATTTTGGTCGACCCTCCCAGTGAACCAAATAGCGTTGGTACCCTTTGTTCCGGGTGGTGATAGCTTGATCATCCAAAACATGTTCAACCCTATCTCTCGATTCTGGAAATGTGGCTGGAGGGCACTCAGGTGTGGGTTCACTCTCAATGGGAGCATGATCAAAAGGCTCACTAGGTATCAATGTTGGTCCCTTATACTCTATAAGGTCTGAGATGTTGAAGGTCGAGCTAATACCAAAATCAAGGGGTAAGTCAACCACATAAGCGTTAGGTTCAATTTTCTTTAATATCCTAAATGGACCTGCACTGCGGGCATGCAATTTTTTCATAGTTCTCGGGGGAAATCTTTCAGGTTTTAGTCTAATCATTACATAGTCTCCTTCAATGAATTCCTTAGCCCGTTTGTGACGATTAGCTGCTTGCGCATAAGCTTTGTTACTCATGTCAATTTTCTTACTGATTTCATTATGTAAATCCCTGACATGTTGTGCATATGATTCTGCTGTCTCTGAGACTCGTGCATGTGAGGGTAATGGAATAAGATCTACAGGTTTCCTAGGTTTATATCCATGGACAATCTCAAAGGGACTCTTTCCTGTGGATCTATTGACTGAGCTGTTATAAGCGAATTCAGCGCGTGATAATAGGAGATCCCAGTTTCCTAGGTTGTCACCGACAAGGCATCTCAATAAGTTTCCTAGACTCCGATTAACGACTTCGGTCTGACCATCAGTTTGAGGGTGGTAGGCAGTGGAGAATTTGAGTTTGGTTCCTAGCATATGCCAAAGGGTCTTCCAGAAATAGCTAGTGAACTTAACGTCTCTATCTGATACGATGGTCTTGGGTAAACCATGTAGCCTAACCACTTCATTTAGAAAACGTTTAGCTATTTTTGAGGCATCATAAGTCTGGAAACAAGGTATGAAATGTGCCATTTTGGAGAATCGGTCTACCACGACATATACTGAATCATGTTTTTTCAGGGTTTTGGGTAATCCTAACACAAAGTCCATGCTAATATCTTGCCAAGGGCATTCGGGGACTGGTAGGGGAGTGTATAGACCGGTGTTTTGTCGTTGTTGCTTTGCTGTGGTGCAGGTTCAACATCGGGCTACTATTTGGGCAACGTTTTTCTTTAGACCTGGCCAAAAGAACTGGTCTTCAACTTCTAAGATGGTTTTGTTCCTACCAAAATGACCAGCTAGGACTCCTGCGTGGATTTCCCAAACTAGAAAGTCTCGGGTGGAGGTACGGGGAATGCACAACTTATTTCCTTTGAAGAGGAATCCGTCGTGAATGGTAAAATCGGAAAATTGGCTCGAGGGTCCTTGACGGATTGATTGGTAGGTTTCCTTAAAGTCGGGGCAATGTTCATACTCCTCCTTGAGCCTTTCAAAACCTATGACTTCGGTACTAACAGAAGTGAGGAGCATAGATCGTCTACTAAGGGCGTCGGCAACACGATTTTCTTTTCCAGCCTTATGTTTCAGGACGAAGGTATAGGCCTGGATGTACTCTACCCATTTCGCATGTCTAGGGTTCAACTTTTTCTGAGAGTTGAGAAAACGTAGGGCTTCATGATCGGAGTATAGGACAAACTCTAGTGGCAGAAGGTAGTGTCTCCAGTACCTTAGGGCTTGGACCACTGCATACAACTCTCTATCGTAGGTAGAATACCTTAGCTTGGCGTCGTTTAATTTCTCACTAAAGAATGCTACTGGGTGCTTTTCCTGACTTAGAACGCCTCCAATCCCGACTCCTGATGCGTCACAGGCAACCTCGAAAACTTTGGAAAAGTCGGGTAATCTCAATATAGGTGCTTGTGTCATCTTGTCCTTAATCTCTCTAAAGGCCTTTTCAGCTGCCTTGGTCCACTCAAAATTTCCTCTCTTAAGGCAATCAGTAATGGGGGCGACAATTGTGCTGAATCCTCTAATGAATCTCCTGTAGAATGTGGCTAGACCATGAAAGCTACGAACGTCATGAATGTTTTTGGGTACTGGCCACTCGATTATGGATTTGACTTTTTCGGGATCGGCAGATACTCCTTCAGTGGTCACGACAAATCCTAAAAAGATAGTCCTATGTGTCATGAATTCACATTTCTTTCGATTAGCATAGAGGCTATCTTGTCTAAGTAATTGACAAACTTGTCTAAGGTGATTTAAGTGGTCATCTGTTGTTTTGCTATATATGAGAATGTCATCGAAATAGACCACTACAAACTTTCCAATGAATGTCCTTAAAACTTGGGTCATGATCCTCATAAAGGTACTAGGTGCGTTGGATAAACCGAAAGGCATCACTACCCATTCAAATAAGCCGTCCTTAGTCTTAAAGGCGGTTTTCCATTCATCCCCCGGCCTAATTCTTACTTGATGATAGCCACTCTTAAGATCGATTTTGGAGAATACCGTGGCTCCGGCCATCATATCTAACATGTCGTCTAGACGGGGAATAGGAAACGGTATTTGACGGTAATCTTATTGATGGCACGACTATCTACACATATTCTCCAAGTGCCATCTTTCTTAGGGGTCAGAAGGGCAGGTACTGCACAAGGACTTAAACTCTCCCTAATGAACCCTTTCCTAAGTAACTCGCCAACTTGCTTTTGCAATTCTTGGTGCTCTGAAGGATTCATCCTATAATGGGGTAGATTGGGCAAGGTGGCTCCTGGAACTAGGTCTATGGCATGCTGAATGTCCCTTAAAGGTGGTAGGTTGTCAGGAAGATCTTTAGGAAATACATCTTTGAACTCCTCTAAGATTTCAAACACTTCTTGAGGGTGTGCTACTGGGGTTTGGTCCAGGGTCTCCTTAACAGCCAACATCCAAATGGGTGAACCTTCATTGATCTCTTGCTCTAATTCCTTAGCATTGATTAGGTTCAATCCAGGTTTCTTTTCCTTCAGACTACTACTAGCTCCCCTCTTAACGTTGTCCTTAGGTGGGGTAGGGTGAACTACAATTTTCTTTCCATTATGATTGAAGGAACATGAATTTGATCGTCCAAACAGGATAGCATCATGATCGTATAGCCATGGTCTGCCTAGGATAATGCTACTTACTCCCATAGGAAGGACATCACACCATACCTTCTCCTGATAAGATTGGAATTGTATCTGGACTTGGCATCTAAGTTTAATGGGTATTGAGGTCGAATTTATCCAAGATACCTTATAGGGATTGGGATGGGGTACGGTAGGCAACCCTAAACTCTTGATGGTGTTGGTTGATATGGCATTGACACAGCTTCCACTATCTAAGATGATTTTGCAGGCTTTTTCTCCTATTTTGATAAAGGTTTGTAGGATGTTGGTCCTACGCCAATCTTCTTGTTCTTTAGCCTGGGTCAATATACATCTCACAACTCCTAGAAATTCAGACATCTCAATGATTTCTTCCTCTTCTTCATATTCATCTACCAAATTGGTCTCTGCTTCGTAGACTTCTTCTCCATAATTCTCTAGGGTCTCAGGATCTTCTTCTTCTACTTCTCCTATGTGTAACGCTCTAGTGGGGCATTGGCTTGCATAATGTCCTATTTTATGACACCTAAAACAAGGGACATTGTTTTCCTTTCTACCTTCAGGGGCTTTTCCTTTGTCGTCCCTACGAGCCTGTGGAGTGATAGGATTGGGTCTGTGTGATGGGTTTGAACTTGGGTTTGGCCTGCTTCCAGGGTTGCTAATCCTATTGGGTTCAGGTCGTCGAAAAATGGGTCCCCTCTGGAATCGTTCGCAGTCTCTGGCAATCTGGTAGGCTTGGTCTAAATCATGAATTTCCCTTAAGAACAATTCCCTTTGAATGTCCTCCTTAAGACCAGCTCTAAACCTAGATAGGGTTACGGCTTCTGACTCGACTATGTTGCACCTCATAGCGAACTCATCAAATTTGGCAATGTACTCAAATACAGTTTTCCCTCCTTGATTTAATCTTTGCCATTGATCTAGTAACCTCTGTTCGTAGGATAATGGGACGTATTTTTCCCTTAGCTTAATTTTCATCTGTCTCCATGTATTGATAGGTAGTTCTTCTCTTTGCCTAGTGATCCTCTCAATATTTCTCCAGTATAACCTTGCATGTCGTGTCAACCTAAGCTTGGCAAATTTGAATTTTCTTTCTTCCGACATTTCATACCACTCAAAATATTGATCCATGTCATTTTCCCAATCAATGTATACCTTAGGGTCTAGACTTCCTTCGAAGGAGGGTGCATCAAGTCTGATACTCCTAAGGGCTCGTTCATCCTGGTCTACATGATCCTGATGTGGTCGTCGCTGATTATGTTCAGGAGTGAAAAGGTGGCGATGGGGTTGGGGTGTCAATTCAGGTTCCACGTGGGTCTGTTGATTTTCCTCTAGGGTTCCTAGCCTCTCCTCAACTTGATCAAACCTATTGTTCAATTGTTTGAACTGCTCAGTCATAGTCCTTAGGATGGTCTCAAGATTGGGGTCCATGGCTTCAATGGGTTGTGTATGTGATGGGTTGTAGGGTGATCCTGATCTAGTTGTCATACAAGGCTCAAGACAAAACAAAATGACTAGCCTATGCTAGGGTTTGCTAAATCTAAATCAAAGACGTATCTAATCAAAATTGGTTCACCACTTGCCCAGGCCAGTTGGACCAAGAGTTTGTGTAACCGCCATTAACCATACTTAGCTGACACCAACCGCTTAACGGGGCTGGGCAGATAAGATGGTAGCCACGACCCTGATCGGAACTTTTCTAGACAGCAAGGAATTAGCCAAATTCAATTAGCCTAAAGACTCGTTGTGGTTTCTAAGTTAAGTTGGCTAGTTGAGTTTTAAATTAGGCTTAGGTTCTAGATTTATGAGGGTGGTTGTTTTGGGCTAAGGAAAGGTGATGAAATCCTTCCCTTATGTTGCAATTAGAGTGCCCTTAATATGATTTATGATGGATGCAACTATTTTAAATGTCCACACAAGTTGAGATTTAAAATTTCAAATTTCAAATTTCGAATTTAAACTTTTGAATTTTGAATTTCAGATTTGAATTTTAGTTTTCAGCTTTTGAATTTCAAATTTCAAATTTCAAATTTAAATTTTGAATCTCAAATTTTTTTTTTGGTTTCAATTTAAGTTCCCATTTTTAATTTCGAATTTTGAATTTCAAATTTGGATTTCAGATCTAATATTTCAAAATTTCAAGTTTTGAAATTCGAATGCAAAAGTCATATTGGAAATTTCAGATTTGAAAATTTTAGATTTGGAAATTTCAGATTTGGAGCCTAAACCTAGAATTTCAAATTTAACTTTGAAATTGTTAACTTCAAATCCTAAATTTGTGGAGATCAGATCTCAACTTTAATAACTGAAATTCAGAATTAAAATTCAAAATATTCAGATTTAATTCATAAACTTAATAAGGCATGCAAACTAGGATTTTGGCATCAATGGATTTCGAAAAAATGCAGAAATTTCAGCAAGTGCAGAATTTCAGCATAATCAATGTGTGTGTCCTAATTAACCTTGCTCTGATACCAAAAATGATGCGGGATGAATGTGAGGGATTTAAACATAAGGATTGTCAGTAAGTTATGTTGATTAACTAGCCTAATAGCAGCAGAGAATTCAGTCACATATGGGATAAGAAAACATTAACATGAGCATAGTAATTTCAAGACTAGTTACCCGCATGTACTAATTCATTTAGGACTTAGAAGAATGGACCGTTGTGGTTGAGAAACCACTTGATTAGGACACTTCCTTCAATAAATCAGATCTAGAGTTGAGGTTTACCAAACATTAAACTTCTGAAATTTTTCTGGAGGAGGATCCTTGATCTCACTCTCGAAGGTTGATGATTGGATGACCAAGCTTCATCTTCCGTTGCAACAGGGCCCTTTTGCTATTGGTGTGGAAGGATAATTGACCCAATGACATAGAGTACTTTAAGGACCTACAAAGAAACAAGGATTAGAACTTTGGCGTGAGAGGAGAATGGAAATCACAAAAGAAAAGGGAGGCGAGAGGAGGTAGGGCAGCGGTGGATGTGGTAGTGGCTTTAGGGCCTCACGCCCAACTTGGAACAAGGGCCTCACGCCCAACCTTCTCTCAAGGTGACAAAGCAAAATTGCTAAGGAAGAAAGAAACTCTTTTTATTCATTCATCAACTGAAATTACAAGATATCATGAGGAGGTATTTATAGACTTTCCTCATGATTTGAAATTTAAACACATAATGAATGGCGCTCCATATTTGAAGGCTTGGTTGCTAGAGAAAAGGAAAGAAAGTTGGCCGGCTTTAAGGGGGAGGATTGAAAAGTTGTTGGCTCCCATTTGAAATTTTCTTGCATTTAAATTGTGGCCGACCTCTTGGACTTTGAATTTGGGTGACGTGTCAACTTGTATGAGGTGGCATGGTGATTGGTTCTTCTGATGAGGTGGCATGACGTTGCATTGGTTTCTTTGATGAGATGATGTGGTCGGCTCCTTATGCTTGACTTCATCCTGGTTGGCGTGCTTCCATTGGTTGGAGTGGTGGTGAGGTGGCCAGTTGATGTTGATGTGGATGCCGAGGTGGTGCTCCAAGGGTGTGCAAAGGTGGTGGTAGAAACATGCAACATGTCCTGACTTGGCTTGCTTTCTGACTTATTGAGGCTTGCTTTCTGACTTATTGAATTTATTTACAGGACTCGATCAAAGCCACAGTGACCTTGAGTTAATTGATTGGAGTCTTTTCTGGATTCTGGTGCCCGCACCACCTAAACATATATCTTCGTGCAAAATGACTGTCAAGCTTGGCTGCAAATTCTTTGCAGGTCTGAAAAAGTTTTCTATTACAGGTCTTTAGGAGAGACCATGTTGCCAAATTCCTTATCGATGAACTTGTGGGTGTAACCATTGGAGACTCTGAAAAAGGCACGCCACTCTTAAACATTATTATGTCTTAGTTTTCTCATAAATGGGTTGGGTGAGAACTGTCTTGACTTGCTATCAGATCAGGAAAAACTGAAGGTATAGAGCCAGCTTAAGATAACACAACAACCGGAGAGCTTGAATCAGCTTTTACACCAGGGGGTGAAATTGGATTCAATGTTACTATTGATTTTGAGAAATCAGGTCTTGAAGCTACCAGCTCAGGCTCATAATGTTTACTTCTTTCTTCAACATCTTTGGTCATCTCTTCCTCCTAGCAACTAGAGATAGCATAATTTCTGCATATCCAAATTTGTCGAAATCTGGCTCGAGACTTTTCCCCTCTGTGTTCTCTGGATGACTCAAGGAAAAAAATCCAATATAAGTGACTTCTGAATATCATCTGCAGTTATATATGAACCTATTTGTGCTTTTGGCTTTTAAATGCTCTTGTACCAGAACTTCTAGATCATGTAACATCCTTTATTCCTATATGTTGATTATGCCCATAATTTTTTCAAAAATGTGAACTGAGAGAAATAAAGGAACAATGCTGTTTATAAATTGATTATGAGTTTTCATTTTGTGAGTTGAGGTTGGATAAAAAATATGCACTCGATTAAACTCAATGTTTGATGGGTGGAAAGGAAGAATACTGCTTGTAGTTCGTTGCTCACCAACATGTTATGATTTTGGGGTGGCTGATAATACTTCAGCATGTGCTAAAACTCCCATCCTAGCGAGAGTTTCATGCATTTCTACCTTCTCTATGTTTTTCACTTTAACAATTCATATTAATACAAAATGCCCTTTTTTCTTAAGTTGCTTTCTTTCTGCATATATTAGCCTAAACATATATCTTCGTGCGAAATGACTGTCAAGCTTGGCTGCAAATTCTTTGCAGGTCTGAAAAAGTTTTCTATTACAGGTCTTTGGGAGAGACCATGTTGCCAAATTCCTTATCGATGAAATTGTGGGTGTAACCATTGGAGACTCTGAAAAAGGCACGCCACTCTTAAACATTATTATGTCTTAGTTTTCTCATAAATGGGTTGGGTGAGAACTGTCTTGACTTGCTATCAGATCAGGAAAAACTGAAGGTATAGAGCCAGTTTAAGATAACACAACAACTGAAGAGCTTGAATCAGCTTTTACACCAGGGGGTGAAGTTGGATTCAATGTTGCTATTGATTTTGAGAAATCAGGTCTTGAAGCTACCAGCTCAGGCTCATAATGTTTACTTCTTTCTTCAACATCTTTGGTCATCTCTTCCTCCTAGCAACTAGAGATAGCATAATTCCTGCATATCCAAATTTGTCGAAATCTGGCTCAAGACTTTTCCCCTCTGTGTTCTCTGGATGACTCAAGGAAAAAAATCCAATATAAGTGACTTCTGAATATCATCTGCAGTTATATATGAACCTATTTGTGCTTTCGGCTTTTAAATGCTCTTGTACTTGAACTTCTAGAACATGTAACATCCTTTATTCCTACATGTTGATTATGCCCATAATTTTTTCAAAAATTTGAACTGGGAGAAATAAGGGAACAATGCTGTTTATAAATTGATTATGAGTTTTCATTTTGTGAGTTGAGGTTGGATAAAAAATATGCACTCGATTAAACTCAATGTTTGATGGGTGGAAAGGAAGAATACTGCTTGTAGTTCGTTGCTCACCAACATGTTATGATTTTGGGGTGGCTGATAATACTTCAGCATGTGCTAAAACTCCCATCCCAGCGAGAGTTTCATGCATTTCTACCTTCTCTATGTTTTTCACATTAACAATTCATATTAATACAAAATGCCCTTTTTTCTTAAGTTGCTTTCTTTCTGCATATATTAGCCTAAACATATATCTTCGTGTGAAATGACTGTCAAGCTTGGCTGCAAATTCTTTGCAGGTCTGAAAAAGTTTTCTATTACAGGTCTTTGGGAGAGACCATGTTGCCAAATTCCTTATCGATGAAAATGTGGGTATAACCATTGGAGACTCTGAAAATGGCACGCCACTCTTAAACATTATTATGTCTTAGTTTTCTCATAAATGGGTGGGGTGAGAACTGTCTTGACTTGCTATCAGATCAGGAAAAACTGAAGGTATAGAGCCAGTTTAAGATAACACAACAACTGAAGAGCTTGAATCAGCTTTTACACCAGGGGGTGAAGTTGGATTCAATGTTACTATTGATTTTGAGAAATCAGGTCTTGAAGCTACCAGCTCAGGCTCCTCATTGGCACTGCACCAGTGTATTCATTTTATTATGCTCGCTTAGTTAACAAAAAATTAGAAAATCATTCTTCAAGGGTGTGAATTTGGTTACTTCCCTGAAGAACAAAACATATCTTGTTCAAATGCCATATGTTTGGTGGAAAACCAATGATTTGTTATAGCCATGCCGCCTAGATGCTTATGGAGATTTTCTTATTCATGAATTCGATCTTGTAGCGCATGTAGTAAAAGAAAGTGCTACATTTTCCATTGATGTGTTGCTGTAGATCCTAAATTTGAGAAGATTTTGGAGCTGCCAACTTACTTGCTAATGAATTAATTTTATAAGTTGTTTAGTTTTGCTTCCAATTAAACAATGAAAGTGTGTTTTTGCAGATTTAAAAGAAAAATAAAAAGAATAAATTGCGTAACTTCACATAAACTTAACAAAACTAATCATTAATAACTTACGTGAAGAGTTATATATTATGGTACTCCCTCTGCCTTTCATTGAAAACTAGTTTGGATTTCATGATAGCCATCAAAGATCGCTTAAAAATCTCCAAAATAATGTTCCCAAATATTTTCTAAATTTCAATTATCATGCATGCTGTATGTATGTTAATTTAATGAAAGAAGACACTCTTTTGGATAGTTGAACTACGGTAGGGCTATTTGTTTTTGTGCACTTTTTTTTCTTTCTACTATTTTAATGCGAGAATGCTTTTGTAATCAAAATTTTTTGGATGATTATGCTGCCCTTTTACTGCTCTGCTTGTGTTCCTTCTACTTATTCGGCTTTTTTAACTCTCTTTTCGGATCTGGGTTTTTTTTTTCATTAAGATAGCTGAGTCAAACTACACGAGTACGAACACACTCAATAAAATCAGAAAATACAATATCACGTAACGTCCTAAGCAAATCCTCTTCTTGGTTCCACAAGGGGCCAACGGAGTGATTGGCTGTATAAGTAGCCACCCAATCCACAACACTGTTGGCTTCCCTAAAGACGTGCTTAGCCTGAAAAATCATTCCATCCCCACCCATAGACTAAATATTCCGAAGCAGAAAGTGGTCTCCACCTAGACCACTCGGCTCTCCCCACTGTGACTGAGTCATTCTCCATGATGATAGAGTTGGCCTACTATGGTTCTTGGTGTAACTATAGATTTCGACCCCTATTCCGATCAAGGTCATGACAGTCATAAGTTAGACTATTGGGCCCAACTAAAAAGTACAAGCCAAGGATGCATTTCCTTATCGATGTCAACCGAAGCACTAAAGGCAAATGTTATGGTTCTATAGTTTCTTTTATTTCTATAGAAGCACCCATCGAGTATAGCGAACATCTGCCCAAGTTGCTCATAGCTCCGCTCCGGGCACAGTACCTCATCATCATCTCCTTCTTCATTTGGTTTTTCTAATAAGCTCTCCCATGCTCAAGCATTCCCCTTTTTCATATTTGTTTCGCGCTCTCGCGTATGCTTTTAACCACATGCATGGCATGTGCAAGATGCTACTCATTTTAGCTACACAAATGCAAGCTTCAAAATGTGGTCCCCCTTTTCTTTTCAGAACTTTTGCGTTGACTTAGCTATCCAATGGGATCCATATCTAAACCTTCTCTCTCCTACCTTTCTCTTTATCTAGAAGTACAGTCCAGCGAATAGGAGACTAAGAGACAGGGAAGAAAGGGTACGGCCAACTTAGATAATTTTGGTTGAACTTCTAAATTCATTTGATTCACATCAATAATGAACAAGAAATAGGTATTGTATATATATATTTATGCAAAGGCAAGCAATCTCTTAAACATATATTTTGGTTTGTATGCGATATATTGCGATCTTGTAATCATAGCCGGCAATTTGGTTTTTTTACTTTACATGCCTCGTTTTTGAGTTTGTGTGTGTGAAGGTTCCTGTTTTTGCCCACGGTGTATTATGACTCTTATCTCTACCTTTTTTTTCGAGTTCTAGAGCAGGCCGAAGCCTCTAAGATGTGATGCCAACATTGTTTGTCCATGCCATGGACTTGAGCCAAGTCCAGGCTAGAAGCCTGTTTCTAGTTTGGTAGGGACCAATTAGCACTCCAACAGTAGACGACAAGAGTAGATTCTTTGAATTTGAGAACTAGTCCACGCTGGCTCGTGTGGTTCCCATGAAAACAAGGAGAAAAAGAAAAGTATGATATCTTATTTGGTTGAAGTTTTTAAAAAATAAAAAATAAAAAAATAGCATTTTTATAAAAATAAAATTGTTATATTCTATAAAAAAAACTCATAAAAGACATGAAAAAGCTATTTTCTCATTGGTTAGGAATTGGAGTTTTTTTTTTCAAAAGTACTCTTAAGCCATTAAAATCTACAAGTAAGATATTTTCTTTTATAAAGGGTATGATAGATATTTCATACAATTTTTTCAGATAAGTAGATAAGGAACCATGGAATGCCGTACCGGTCCGGTCCTAGACCGGTACCGGAACCACAAGAAAACTGGTATCTCCGGTTTTCTTGTACGAACCGGCCGGTACGAAGCCCGTGCCGGTACCGCTTGGTACCGGCCGGTTCGCACCGGTACGAATTTTTTTTTTTTTTTTATGAACCACAGCGCGAGGCGCTGTGGTTTTTGGCTCGCGGTACCGACCGGTACTGTACCGATACCGGCCGGTACGTACCGGACCGGACCGGTACCGTACCGATCCGGCCCGCCACCGGTACGCCGACCGTTACCGGTACGGCGGACCTTGTGAGGAACCAAACATAAGCCACATTAGGATATGCCCCTTTCTAATGATCAACCAATATACCAAAACTATTTTTTATGTATTATATTCTCAGAAATTATCTTTTTACGAAAAATATTTTAGCAATCCAAACAAGTTCGTAATTTGGATCCGGAACAAGCAGCGGCTATTCCCCCATGTATGCGGGAATATCCTCGCCAAATAGAGACTTATACAATGAGGGCATAAGGGGACCCACACGGTACTTCTATTGTGCCACTTTGGTGGAATGGAGTAAAACCATGGGATTGGATTGTCGTTGTTCTCTCTAATTTATCCTTTTACCCTTATCCACTCTACGAGCACATCAAATGGCAAGAATGTTGTCTTTGTAATGAAATACAAATATCTCAAATTCAAAACACATTAAACACACTTTATTCTTTATACTTATCCTTCTAATCAAATGTCAAATTCCTCCTATTCCATAGAATGGTTGTGTCCCTTCAATAGTATAAGGATATTCCTTCCAAAATTTATTCCCACCCAAATGGTACCTATATGTCTACGTGACAAAAGAAAAATCCTAATCTTATAAGTACGTCCATTAGTCCATCAGTCCATCATACAAATACTCATAGCGACCAACTTTATGGGTGAGATGTCCATCTTATGGACGCTAAACTTGTTATTTTCAAGCGCCATCTTATGGTCAAGTTTTGGTGTCACGTTATCACCTTTCTCTCCAACAAACTAGTTAGTAAGGGGCATTCTAGCTTGATACTGATGGTAGGCTTTATAGTTTACAGACAAGCATATTCCAACATCCTAAATGGATATCCATGTTAATGATGAATAACTTGAATCACTTATATTCTTTCGATTTCAGTGTGCAAATCATGTATCAAGTAATCTTGAGCATTTTCTTCAACTATATATACTTCCATGTCTCTTTATCATCCCTAGGATCCTATGAAGTTCAATTAAATGATAACAATAGTTATCAAGGAAGTGAATGTTAAAGTTTCCAATGACTAGATCATCAAGTGATGATGAATGAGTTTATTTTTTTCATAAGAAAGTGATGCATTATGACACGGGTCACAGTATGTTGGTGGGTCTCTAGCAAGCTAGTTAGCCAACAATGATTAGTTTGACATAAGGTAGCCTAATAATAATGGCATATGGAATTTCTAGAGTGCTTGTGATTCAGCTCTCTAGTTTGATTTGATTTGTATTTGAAGGAATAACGACCCCTATTAAAAAAAAATAATAAGCATTGATCTGAAAGTTGGCACTATATATTTTTCGAAAAAACTTGATGCCGAGATTCACATTGTAATATAAGAATATTATGACATGTACTGAAAATAACACCTTCACTACGTTCAAGTTCTTTTAGCAAATCATTTTTCTCTTCTTTTTGCTCATTTTCTTTTCTTGTTTCATATGAAATAAATTCTTAATCTCAAGTCTCATAGGTGGCATCGGCCAAGATGAGGTTTATAGCTGGCTCACTCTTTGGACAATGTCAATTCCCTGACAAGTATATATATGAGGAGGACCTTTTTGTCCATGGGCTATCCCAAGCTCACATAACAGGATAATGCATGCGAAGCAACCCCTATAATATCTTAATCTTAATCTCATCATCTTCTATCGTATCCACCTTGTCCCCCCTCTCCCTTGAGTGTTGACAAATCTCCTCATCATCATCATCTCTCTCTCTCCATGTTCCACCAACTCCAATATTTTTCCTTTCCCACCTTCCTGCAACCAACTTTTTTCAACTTGTTTATTGGCCATCCAACCTCTCAATTTGACTTTCTTCCATTACTCAATACGAACTTAAATACTTCGATTTTAAAGAAACAATGGCCAGCTTATATTTTTCCTTGTTTTGCATGTTCATGCGGTGACCTTTGATATCAAGATTCGAAGGCCTGGTCTCATAATTTACTAATGTATTCTTATTCGTTAAAGATCAAGCTTGATTGAAAGAATTCTACCTCGCTTTACCTACATGAAGATCGTAGTAGAAGCAACCAAGGATTTGAAGTCAAATTGAGAGAGAGAGAGAGAGAGAGGATTGGCCATGCTCTTGGTTCATTGGTAATAGAACATTGAAACCCATGAGGTAGTATAGACATTTGTAGACCCAATCTTGGTCCAAAGATTAGCTTGATGTGGTCCTGAATTCTGACCAAAAACCAAATCAAACCTCCTGGCACAAGTAAGTTGGAAAAAAATCGAATAAATCAGACCTTTTAGAACTCACCTAAACTCAACCAAGTCATGACAAAGGGAACCGCATGAACGCGTCAACAGAAAATCGTCTCTGGATAACAGAATGGGATATGAAGTACTCGACTACGGTAATAGAGTGGATACAGGGCTGGGCCTCAATGCGAGTTCGAGCGTACTGCTACGCTATGTTCGCAAACTTTTAGATGAGAATAATCTCTCATGGGCCATACATGTCTACAGAGAGATAAACAGTCCTGCTAATTGAATGGCCTCATTTGCGATCCACCACTTTAGAGGCTAAACCAAAGGCGACCATATATCAATGCCTCATTTCCTATATCATTTTTTTTTCTTGTTTTGTTGGTTGTATCCGTGCCTAGCGTGTGTGAGCTGTTGCTGTTGTACAAATAAAAAAAAAAACTATGATATTTGACCCCTCTATTTTGCCATTACTACTCACATACTCACATTAATGACCACAACATCTTAAAGAAAAAGATGGGTGGGAATATTAAAATTCTAGGTGTAAATATCTATGTCCCTGGATAGCAACCCATCCTTCCGATTGACGAGGCGACAAGCATATCCCGCCCAACCCCTCCAAAACTGGAGAAAGAGCAAAGCTTTTCAGCTCCCACTATCTCAACCACTTTCTCTCTCTCTACACCACTTGCTTTCTAAATTTAAGCAAATTGATCCAATAATGCGGAGAATCTCACCACCTCGCCCACTCAACCTAGCTGGCTTCCAATTACTCTCCAGTGCGCCGCTATAGATATCACAAATTTACGTAACCACCCTTCCAAACTCATACTACTTTTCATAATCTTTTAATTTATTTATCAAATAATTTGCCACCTAATCTTGGCATATTAAACAAAATTTTAAGAAAAATTAGAGCTCTCCAGATATGGTTCCTAACCTGAATCTAGATATTAGTGGCAAGTCTTTTTTTGGCTAGATAAATCTAAAATTTATCCTGATATATCTTTTATTATTGCATGATAGATTTCTATTTAAAAATACTTTATTACGTGGCATATTTTAGTATAATTTTATATCACATCATGACAACATCAATTTCGTGCTGTGATTGAGATTTTCTATTTTTTAATTTTTACATTTCAGAAATTGAGGACCCCAACTTTTCTCATGACACTTCTACTGTAAATCTTGGAAATATAATCAGGTTATATTTTTCGGCTGAGATTTTATTTGCTTTACAAATGGTGAAGGAAGTATTTACTATTTCAAAATAAAAATCTAAGTTGTGGAAATTTATGCGGTTGTGTATTTAATTTTATATTGATTATTTTTAAAAAAAATTTAAATAGTTATATAGGACTCAAAAAATAGCTGAATTTTAAATAAAGTTTAAATTGTTAGAAATGATGTTGAAGCGAACTCGTCATAATTCTTAAAACAACCATGCAAATCGTTTGATTAGGATATCCATAACTAAAAACAGGTTATTGTGGGCAATGTCGTCTCGACGGCGGATTAAAACCAGGGTGTTGTGAGGGCATTTAGGTGGTTTCGTTTACTTCTTGCCCAGGCCGGTGCTCTTCTCTTCTCCTCGTTCCCTCTCTCTTCCCCCCCTCTCCCTTCCTCCCTTCTAAACCCCCAACCCCTCCAACTCCCCTGCGATTTCCTCTGTTCCTCCGTCCGAAACAGAGCACAACAACAGAGAGAGAGAGAGAGAGAGATGGTGGGAGATTTCATGGTATGTGTCGATAGGATTATCGCCCCGGCGTCCCTGGAGGCTGGCAATGGGGGCGGTGGCGGGTACGGTGCTCCGGCGGTGGATGTTGGAGTGGGAGAAGAGGGGTCTTCGGAGAAGAAGAAGGGTAGCTCCAAGAAGAAGAAGGGAGAAGCAGAGGTAACAGAGTGCAGGATATGCCAGGAAGAAGGGGAGGAGAGCGACATGGAAGCCCCTTGCGCTTGTAATGGCACCCTCAAGGTGTCTCTCTCTCTCCTTCCCTCCTTACTTCCTTCGATTGCTCTCTTGTTCTTGTTATGGAAGACACCATTTTTTCCAATATTATTTTTCCGTTAAAAATTCCTTTTTTTTCCCCAAAAAAATTGAGGTAGATGTAGGGGAAGGGTCGCACTTGTTTTTGAATGGAGATCTTTTTTGTGAATTCTCTGAAAAAGTCCTTTTCTAAAAAAATTATGAGAGAGGTGCATTTCTGTTCTTGGGATATAGACCATCTCTCTTAATAGTTTATTTGACGTTGAAACATGAAATTCTGTTCTTCTTTGGATATTTCTGTGTATTCTGTTTTTTTTTTATTGTGGACGCTCTATTGGTTTCGTGTAAAATTTGAATTTTTCTTCCTGATTCTAAATATCTTCTTATGTTTTTTGGGTGCATTGTCACAATAGAATGTATCATGTTTCGGGTGACTGGATATCATGTCAATGTTTCTGTTTTTTTTTTCTGTCGTATTGGATGCTTTCTGTCGGTTTTTGTACGACACCTTCATAAAAACTCCGTTGATTGTGATTTATTTGGTGTCTTGTTTTATTGTTTGGAATGTTCTCGTTGTTTGAAATGTGTCTCATATTCGCGTTCAGTTGCGCTTAGTTCTTTCTCCAAGATAATAATAGAGTTGTGCATAATTTTTTGCGTTATGGTTTTATGTTTTTGGGATTCTTGGAAAGATGATAATAGTAACCGTTTTTTTTTTTGTTGGGTGGTCGTTACCTCCCTTTTCATCAAAAAAAAAAAAACCTTTTTATTTTTTTGGTTCATTCGTCCTCCTCTGATTCATTAGTTATTGCTGCTATGTTAGTCTTCTAACGGTCTTTTCTTATTCGTTGGAAACTTCATTTTATACCTAAAATTTCTTTGTTAGGATGTCGGCTATCATGGTGCTGTAACTGATTCTTTTGGTTCTGCATATCTTGGTCTGGAATTTTGAAGCACATGTCAAGTTGTTCTGATTTTCTTGACCAACAAGTATAACTATATATTCCTTTCTTTACCATTTTAGTTATAGAGGAGAGAGGAGAGGTAGAACACACACAAAAGGACTTGAAGATGCTTAGTGAGGGCTCAAATATATATATTTATATATATATATATTCAAGTATTGGCAAAGGATAAGCGAAAAATCTATGAAAACCAAAGGTGGTATTTAAGAAATAATTTGAAAATAATTTTGCATTGTATAGAAAGTAACCCACTATAGGCAAAAATAACGAAAGTTTTTATGAACCAAAACCTAAAAGGATGCTAGAATGCTGGTTTCAATGATTGGTTTTTGAAATTGATAATAAATTTGGTTTTCAGCTGGATTTTGTATTAGAGATGTTATGATTTTGTATTAAAGCCTGTTAGCATAACTGACTCATCTCTATGCTGTATGTTGGTAGGGATTATTGATTGGTTGAAGCAAGAAACATTAAGCTTTTTGTTGAGTTTTAGATAAGGAATATGCGAAATGGTTAAAGTAAAAAACTATAATTCTGCCATATTATTTGTAGAATACTCAGGACCATTGGTCCAACACTATTAACCAAGAATAATGATAATGATCTTTTAATATTAATGTGCCAATTTTACATGGGCTTGGATTGAAGTTTTGAGCTTGGGTGCATTTTAAGTGTCAGATCTTTCTATTATGTAAGGATTTCTTCTTACACACTCATACCCACATTTTGTACTGTCATTCATGTTGTATCATGTCAATACGAGTACACTAGGGTGAACAAAAGGGTTTGAGTAACCTAACAATCTTATGTAAGTAGTTGCTTAGGCAATTGCTGAAAAAATTAGGCAGGATATAAATGATGTTTCTTTATTGATTTGAGATGATATGTAATTGGTTAGGATTATAGAAGTATGACAAACTAAGTGATATTCAGTTTGGGTATTAAGTTGGGGCAAAGCCTAGTGATTACAATTATGGTTATGCATACCTTTTTAATGAAGATGCAGCAAACTTTACAGGGGTTATAATTTTTTAAATTGTCTTATCACGTTTTTTGGACCTTCTCTGAAAATTATATGTTGTGATATAGTGTGCATTAGTGCTGAATTTGCCATTATTTTTCTGCATCTGTAGATCTTTGTATATGGCGAGCCACTGCTGTTGCATTTGGGGTTTATAGTTCTGGTGTTATATTTTCAAATTATTTTTCACTTGAGACTAGTAAAAATCCTTTATATGTGTGTGTGCTTGTCCATATGCGCCATGGCCATTTTTTTCGGAAACTTTTTCTGTACATGCTTGTTGCATATGTATGACTACTGTTGTGGGATCATCCATGATGAGTTTTAATGGTTATTCTTTTAGGATATAGGCACCATATGCTTGTTTAATTTCTTTTTTTTTTGTTTATGTTCAAAGATTGGAATCTGTAACCTGCTGATTAAATGATATTGCTTCTTTGGATTGCAGTTTGCCCATAGGAAATGTATTCAGAGATGGTGCAATAAAAAGGGGGACATAACTTGTGAAATCTGTAACCAGGTTGGGCTATAAGCTGCTCCATCTCTCTCTGCCTCTCGTCTCGGTCTACCTCTGTGTTTATGTGTGACATGCAATTATATCTTGTACATCTTTTATTAGGCTTTCTACTAGTAGTATTTATTACCTTCTTAAAAAGGTTACTATTCATTGCTAGCTTCCAAGGCCAGATGTTAGCAAGTAATTGTAATTTTAATGATATAAGTATTTATTACAACTGACAAGACCTATGAAACTTGATCCTTTGACATTCAATTTTTTCTTCTTTTCTTGTAACTAGTAAACTTTATGGAATCAATTTGGGAGGCAAAATTTAAAATTTGGTTAAGATGCTGGATTTAATTATTATTTAAAAAGAACGACTATAAACAGAGCATTAGCTGTTGATATAGCCATGCTGCTTCAAAGTTTTTTGGAACTTTCTTTGTGAAATTGTTCTCATAGTGAGTGCTATGGTTTTCCTTTTTAATATTGCTGTCTCTTTTTTAACATCATATCTATTGTAGTACATTGTGCAGCAGTTTATATGCAATTTAGTACCTCCAACAAAAGTAAGATGGGACTGACAAAGTTAATAGTTGCTTATTGGACTAATTTACTATAATTATTTTTTTAAGTTCTCGAGTTTTGCTTTTAAATGTTGATTAAATAAATGTAAACTCATTATAAACCTAGAAAAATATGTTACAGTTTTTAAAATCATCATAGAATTTTCATTAATTCTCATGTTAACAAGATTCTTACTATTTTTTTTTTCATTTCTTCAATTTAACAGGTTTATTCACCCGATTATTCCCTGCCCCAGAAAAGAGCTAGTTCTGATGCCATGACCATCGATATCAGGTATTACTCTAAACACTTGCTTGTGTTTTCTATTTCCCCTAATCTGCACGTCATTTCACTATAAAAGCTGTCTTATGTATCATTCAGCTATTACAAATGTAATATTCAGACTTCTGTGTTTTTTTTCCTCTCTCTTATTATTTTCCGTTCTGTATATGCTGGTTTGTGGTTGCAACTTTTGTCCGCCAAGCCTGTAGGAATTGCTTCCTTTTTTCCTTTCTGCCATGAGTGTGGATTCTCTATGACTTGAAGACTTATTGATTATGCTTTTGTTTTTATTTTTATTTTCATTATATTTAAAGTTCAAATTGTTTCATGAGGTTTTTTGTTTTCAGATACGTGATGCGTCCTCTTGTTATTTTATCTCATAGGTTCTAGGAAGCTCCTTATGGGGAGAAATAAGCAATTTTCAGGAATCTGATCTTGTAACCATTCCAGACCTACTCTCAGAAAAATCTACTACTTCTTAAAGGAACTTGTAGATATTGTCTTCACAATTGTACATTAATGAACTTCATATTACATTAAGGAAACAAGAAAATAAATCCTAAACCATGTTTTACTTATTAAATTTTGAACATTATTTTTGAGCTTTTACTTTCTAATGTAGAGATGCCAGTTGTTCTCTCTGAATATTTGGACTAAAACTTGTTTTAAGATGCTTTTGTCTATCTATTTGATATTTGTTTCTTTATTTATTTTTTTCTGAGTAGAGTTTCTTTATGTTTGTTATGTATTTGTAGAGACTATATATCATGATTCTTAACATTTCTTAGTTCCTTTTTGGTTAAGTTACCATTTAATGTTTTATCTTGAAAACTATGGCTTTAGTTGAATTAGTTTGCCATATAGCTGTGAAGTAAGATGTAGTGAAACTTGGTTTAGAGATATTGGTTTTTTGGTGTCTGTAATCAATGGATTCTGATCCACAATATGTAGGGGTTTAGAATATTTTAGATCTCCAAACAGGACTACTGCATCTGCTGCATTCTGTTACCTTAACTTTTTTTCTCCTCAAGCCTTTAAGTTATTTAAGCATTTGATTATTGCCCCAAGAATCACCATTGTCTAGTTGTCTTTTAACTACTGTAATGCACTATTTCAACTTTTGTCACTTTCGCATTTGTTTTGATACTTAATTTTGCACTCTCTTCAAACCCGTCTAATAGACTTTGGTTGAATAAACTCTGTTCCTCTTTCCTGGCCTTATTTTCTTGCTGTTTTCCAGGTGAATCGATTTGTCCCTTCTGGTGCTAGCTAATAAAGTACAGAGGTGTCTTGTTTGTAGCTCCTTGACTAGGGATTACAAGAATTAAAGAAGTCATGTAGTTTTAAGTGTGCTTCTCTGTAAATCTTGAGGCTTTGCACAAAGTTTCTTTGTGCTCTAGATTTTCTGGTGGTTGATGAATGAAACCAGCAGTCCAGATCAATGATTTTGCTTTTGGTTTGGATTCCTTGAGATAAATTTTTAAAAGATGGGTTGGTTGAGGTGGATCTTTTTTATCAATGTTATCCATCAAATAACTCAGTTTCAGAAAGCCAGTGATGCTAGGAAGCTGCAGCTAAGTCTTGTTGTTCCTGCCATTAAGCATGACGAATGAAAAATATTGAATTCAAGATTCATTAGTTTAAATGCATGACTTCAGACATGATCCTTAAGTTTGTATATTTTCATTTACATTATGCTTCTCACATAGGAGAATCATGCACGTAGATTTCGTAAGCCTGCTTTTGTGATCTGTTTAACTTCTGCTTGGGATTTGATGGGGATCAACCGGTCCTCATAATGTTTACGTTGGTTGGTAATTTAGGTATTGATATCTTTGATTTCATTTTTTAGGGTACTTAAGGATTTTACAGTGCAGAACTAGTGAATTGAATCAATACATTGGTTAGATTTTAATGACTAAATACATGTTAACAACCTTAGACTTATCCATTGTGTGCCAATTTGAGTTTAGGCCTTTAACATTTTCATCCATTATGGTGCATCAATCTCTTAAAACCTCAAGCCTCATTTTAATGTTGGATTTTGAGGATTAAGTTTCCCTCTTATGTTCGTGGGGAAAAAGGGTTCAGCTCAAATCAAATTTAGAAATTAGTTACTACTGAAGCTCACAGTATGTTGATTTGCTCACGGTATATTGATTTGCTCCTATCCATGAGGAGGCAAACAAGGGTTGAAGCTTTGCTGCTATGTTGGGCCTTTGCCAAATAATCTTGAACTATCAGAATCAGCCTAACATGGTGAGTGCTAATGCAGGGGAATGCTGTCTTGCTCATGTGGGCTAGGTCCTCTAGCTTCAGAGCATCAAATTTAGAAGGTGATGCCTAGTCTCAGATGTCACATGTATGGGGCTAAATGGTCACAATTCCATGTGGGGGTTATGTGTGTGGCCCTGATTGGGTGTCATTTGGGTTTGATCTGCATGTAGTTTGTCAATGTCCAGGACAACCCTCTGAACGCATCTGGTGCCTCTGTGGGTGTGAACAACTGTTTAGAATATATTCCCTATCAAAGAAAAAGTTAAGAATCTACTAGGCAATGGTAGACAACTTCTAGATAGTTATTTAGAGACAACAACTCTGACCCAACTTATGCATTTTTGCTGGGTTTCATGCAACTTGGTTAGGCTCAAGATAGACATGTTGACTTGAATTCTGGACCTAAATTGATAACCCTAATAGATGCTTGTTTTCAGGTCATATCTATAAGCAGTTTCAGATTATTGATACTTGTGATATTGTTTGATGCTTGTAAGTTCACCCTAAAAATTCCTGATTGTTTTCTGTTCAAATTGTTGTGACACTACAAATACAGAAACTTATCCTAGGCCTTTGATATTATTCAATAACCCAAATATTGTCTTAAAATGAGTATTATAGCTTATATACATGTAAACCCTATTCCCCAAAGTCCAATTTGAGTCTCCTCCTTTTATCCTCTTCCTAGCAGATATGCTGTTAATTCTGATCTCTCTCTCTCTTTTGTGCGCGCGCGCGCATTTTTGGCGATGTTGATGTCCTATAATGAGCTAGACATGAAGGATGGTATAGTTCAGATTAAATTTAGGGTTTGAATAAACTTTTACTAATGTTAATTTCTTTTCTTTGGAAAGAGGTCTTTTGTTTAATCAATGATTTTCTTCTTAAAATATTTTTGTGATCAATTTTATTTTCTGAACTATGATTCTACATTGTTGTTTTTGTGTCTTTTTTTTTGTTTAATATGAATTTTTTTCGGTCAGCTTAGATGTATCCAATAGATTGTGGCAGTATGATGGGAAGAGGGGAAGAAGGTCTTCATTTCAGGTTAAATCCTACATGGACCTGACCCATTCCATTCCATATTTTGGAGGCATAAGGTCATCTCTCCACATCTGTATTGAACTAGGCATATGCTACTTTTTCATTCAAAAAGGAAAACTCCAGCCTTGCTGAGCCAAGGATTCCTCCTTGAGCTTCCATAACTTAAAACTTTAGAAACCTTCCATGCTTCAATTTTGCATCACATGCCAGTGTTAAGTTTCACCTAGATTATCAAATTTAGACTACGTTTTAAATGCTTAATTTTTGCTTGGTTATAGCTTGGAAGTTATATTTTTAACTTATCTGGATATATTTTTAATTTTTGAATGTCTTCATGTTTCGTAGTGGAAGAATTTATTCAAATCATGTTCTTGGAAACTGTTAAATTATTCTATTACAATTGAAAATAAGCATGTTTATTCCCATTTGGATGTAAGCTTCTAACTATTATGGCCTCAATATTTTTATTTACTCTTCTACGCAGAAATTGTTTGTCATCATTTTGTTTCATATGCGATCCTAATCTTATTGTCTTTCCATTGTCTTGCTAGACGAAGTTGGGGCACACAGATTGATCTTCATGATTCCGATTTGCTGGCCATTGCTGCTGCAGAGCAGGAGTTGATACGTGCAGAGTATGAAGATTATGAAGCTGCAAATACCAGTAGCATTGCCTGTTGCCGCTCTGTTGCGCTCATTGTACATTAAATTGATGTTACTAATTTTCTTTTGTTTCTTATTCACTTAGCACAATGGAGGCCTGAAATGGTCTATGATTTTGTACAGCTGATACTACTTTTGGTTGTTCGTCATGTTAACATGGTCGCAAGAGACGTGGGGATGGTGCAGGATGTATCAGCATTCTTCAATGTAAGCTACACCTGTTGGTGCTTTGAAATTTTCGACTATGCAAATATTTTGATATATTCCATAAAACTGTTTGTTTAGAGTACATAATTGGATTCTTATGGGATAATGTAGTAGTGATTTATAATGGTGAATACTATATGTTTTGAATTATGAGATGATAGCCACAGTTGTAGGAGTCCTTATAATTATATAATGCAAATATTATGTACAGGCTCTTACTAGATTATGTTTAATAACCTAATCAAAAAATGCATGAATTTCATGGGCAGCATGTAGTTTTTCTTCCCTTTCCCTAAAAAATCTCATTCCCAATCTTTTTCCCCATTTTTTGCTCTATTCTGAAAAAAACTATCCTCATGCTTTCCTCTCCCACTTCTACTGTTATCACCTTAATCTTATCAGGAATACTTCCTCCTCTCCCCAAATGTAAGAAGTAATATGAGAAATGATAATGTAAGTTTGCTTAATTTCTGTGTTTCATAAAAAGTAAATTGATTACCATCAACATACCTGTTACGTTCGTCCGCATGAGAGGTGCCATATTAAAAGCTGGATTGTACTTGATTGTGGTATTTATAGTGGAAAATATATGCATTCCTGGATGAGTCCCTCTGAACTAGTTAACTTTGCTGCCATGGTTTCAGATGATGATTCTATTTGTAGGTCATGTCTGACACTCACATGGTTCAATCATTGCTTCGATTGGATGTATTTTAAATGTCATGCTGAAAAGTAAGAAGCTTACTTTCTATTTACCAATTTTCAGGCATCTCTTCAGTTTGCTGGTCTTTTTCTTCCATGCTATGTGATAGCACATTCATGCTACCTTATACAGAGACGCAGGAGGCGACAGGTATGCTTTTAAGGCTGGGTGGTCTACTTTTTTTTGGCCCTGTGCCTTGAGGTATTCCATAGAGCCTCGAGATGTGTCTTAGGATTTTATTTTTTTTAATGAGCCACTGCTTTTGTAATACTGAAGAATGCAAAGGCACAAATTGCAAAGATTGTTTATGATTTAGATAATTTTACATCTATCCGTGCCAGGAGAAACTCTTGTTATTTGTTTTTAGTAATCACCACTTTCCTCTAATTCGAACACTTGTGCAAACTTACGCTGGTTTCACAGAAAATATGGCTGTTGGCACCAGAAAAAACATGAACTTTATCTGCATATCTCTACTATTACAAAACTAACTCTTGTCTGGATAACCAATTCCGCATCTCCACTTTCCTATGTATTCATTTCTGACCCATCTTCACTCTCTACATCTCTATACCTACTGCAACTTTGATAAATTCATTCACTTTATAAATGGACAAACTAGTTCACCAGACCAGAGTGTGTTTATCAGTTTACTTAAGCAATTAAAAAATTATCAAATCAAATAGTATCAAGTCTGTTGATAGTTTCTCTTGTGGGCTATGCATGACCAACACTAGTTCTAGTATATTAATTGTGACAGATTCATGGAACCCAGAAGGTGACCATACATCATTGGCTAAAGGGTAGATTGGCGATGGCTCCAATAACTTCCCACCAGCCTTTCACCATACAACTAGTTTTAGGCACCTGTGTTGCATATGTAGTTATTAATCTGTACATAAATGGTTGGGTTCTATACACAGACAGGCATGCGGAGACGTCGATTGCTACTATAGAGAACTTTATTTTCTAGTAATCAGAAGTAGATATTAGTAGCTATATTCAGTTATATTTTTCCTGCATAATACATAAAACTAATCTCATGCCGTAACAATTGTTGAACTCTGTAATGATGTGATGATGATTTAGTACAAATGTGAAACATTTTGTGTAATAATTGATTTATATGTTGAACAAATTGATTGTATATATAACACTGCTATATGGATAGTCTTTAAATTTGGTTTTTTGTCATCAATATGAATCCAATGGCACTTTGTTTTAGTCAACAATGCATCTCCCTGTTCAGTTGCTTTTGGACAGCCAGATATGTTGAGACAGTTTTAAGAAAGGTTTTCTATTCAATGTTTATTTCTGCAAATAACTTTCTCCCAAAAAAAAATCTACCAAGAAAACCTTCTGCCACTAACCTAGATCCATGGCCAGCTTGTGAGATCATTGAGTGGCTCAATTTAGAGCTGCTCAAAATGAGTTAGACTATAGTTTATGCAGCACAGTTAACTGCATTATCATATCGCATGCATTTGTACTCCACATTTTCAAATAGCTGATCATATCTTTTTTACTTCATAAATACTTCAAATTTATTGTAAACTGTTTTTAAATTCCCATTTTATAATTTCCATTGCAGGTCTAAGAGGCCATGGAAACCTTTGGATTTTACTCGAGAGCTTGTCGTTTCCCAACTTGAAAACTTTTGGGGTAGTAATGCTTTCCCAGGTTTAATGCTGAGTCCCCACCAAGACTGGTCGCTTTTCCTTTTCTACGAAATGAATCGGAACTGAGTTCCTGAGAAATGGTGGTTGTTACCCAAAAATTCCTGCCTCAAGAAAATGTATATATGGAATAGTTTCTCAGTGGTTTGTGGTTTATGTGATTCTCCTCAAATCAATATAGGCAGAAAGATTTGCTTGTCTTCAAGTTACTACTATCTCAAAGATTGTCACTCTTTCCAAAGATGTGCAAAATTGTGTGGGTGGTGCTTGATTGTTAGCAGTGATCAGGGCAACAATCTACATCTCGACTTCTTTTTACCTCAATCAATTTCTCAATTCCATGGGAACCCTTTTTTGTTTGTTATTTAAGTTCATGATATGGATTCTCAAGAGGCCCAAATCAATGGCCCATGTTTTTGTTTTTCTGTTTTCAAGAAGACAAACAACCATGCATTGATTCAAGATGCATGGTATAATTGAAAGGGTATCAATTTGTTAGTCTAAGGTATACATCTAACCAATGGTTTATGTTGGCAAACACCATAGGCTGATAAAATTGTTATTGGTCTTGATCAAGAGATTTCTCAGTTTTGAATTTAATTAGGTTTCCCCCGTGTAACCTTCAAGTTAAAATATAAACTCAACTCGATGCCAAGGTTAGTCGAACCAGTTTGGCAGATCATAAATTCAAGTCTTTTAGAAGAAGGGGGCGAACTGGTTTGATTCACAGTGGTTCACAGTATTTTTCGAAAATAGTGGATAAACTATGCTGGTTCAGTGCCGATTCGGTTTGGTAGGAATGAATTCAGTAGATTTATAGATCATGCTCAATGTTGTATCCTTATTGCTCCTAGCCAAAATTAAGAACACGATTTTGTTCTGTTTATAGTTTTTATAGTTGTTTCGAGTCTGGTGACACTAAACATTTGTTTTCTTTTTCCCCTTAATTTTTATTGCAGGAAAACAAGATTTAAGTTGTTATGGAAATCCCATAGCTCCATGTTGAAACAAACAATTACCATTATTTCCAATTTTTATGCTTTTATTTACTGCAAGCTATTAGATGCCCAGGGCAGTGGGTATGAGCCTTTCCAGCTGTATCCATACACAAACTAAAAAGAAGAGCCCCAGGGTACCAGAATTGGATGTGCTGATTTGATAAACGGAACTTGAGATCATCGAAGATACTCTTTTTCATTGTATAGTGTGCAATTATTTGCCTTTGCTTGCCTCTATAAACCTCTTGAGATCTTTCCTCCTCTCCCACCTTTCTTCTAACCTACTGGGGTTTAGTGCTTTTTTTTTTAAAAAAAAGTACTGAAATTTAGATTTGATGGAGGTCTCGCGAAATAATCAAAACTGCTAATACTACTATTTCCGAAATCAATCCATGGAGAGTAAAATATTTCTGACAGAACTCAAAAAATGAGACTATGTATTCAAAATCTGGTCATCATAATCTGGGGTTGTGTCCTCTGCCGCAACCTAGGTGGCTTTCTTTCTCAAGATGGACAAGCACAAGTGAATATTGTGAGATTAGTCTACATAGCAAGAATTAAATAAAAAAATTACAACTTTTTTCTCCAAGCATGTCTACTTTGCAAACATCATGCAACAACGATCCATAATCCTATCAAAAAAGAATACTGAAAGATATTATTTGGATTTTTTAGCTTTATACAACTATACAGAATTTATCCTGTGCTTAATTGATGTGGAACTAAATACACACTCACGTAAATCCTTACAAAGTGTTTCATAGTATCAGAATCTCCGAGAAAAATCTTAGAAACCGGACGTGCTCGAGGAATTGAGGCCTCTATCTGATTTGGAAAGTCTGGAGGGGTATTCTGCTAAGAACATTTTATCTCAAGAAGTTCTATGGAGACAGAGTTCAAGACCGTTGTGGCTTAAAGAAGGTGATTTGGATATGGCTTTCTTTTAGAACACGGCTAATGGTAGGAGGAGGTTTAATTTCAGTAGTTAACTGTTTGTGGATGGAAGAGCTACTTCTGATGAACAGGAGATTGTTGGTTCTTTCTGTCAACAATTTTATTCTCTCCATGGTATAACTAGTGAACCTTCAGGGACAGCTGACTGGAGTTCTCTTTTTCCTGAGGGTGTGTTGACTTTGAAAGAATTGGATAGATATTTCAAAGAAATTATGGCTATTTTTAAGCTTGGGGCGGAGAAATCTCCAGGACCTGATGGTTTTCCATTACCCTTTTACCAGAGGTATTGGAATATTTTGAATGACACTATGAAAGTCTTTGTCGAGTTTGAAAATGGTTCACAATTTGAGTAATATAGATTTCACCCATGTTCTTCTTATTCCAACTAAAGGAGCTAATTTGGACTCATCAATCCATTGAATGGTATTTGTAAGGTTATAACTAAAGTATTCGCAAATAGATCGAAATCTGCACTGAATAGTTTAGTGCTTGATACTCAAGCTGCTTTTGTTCAAGGTACATCTATTCTTGATTGCTCTGCAGCAGCTCAGGAGATAGTTTCTTGGTGCTCAAAAGAAAAGAACAATGGTGTTTCATTAAAAGCAACTTCTTAGGTGGTCTTTGATAATTGGGGTTGTTTAATTGAGTTGCTTCTTGTTGTGAGAATAAAGGGTCTCGGACTTAGTCTCACATCGATTAGATAGCGGAGAGGTTTGTTCCTTAAATGGAGAGGGGCAACTCCTTTCTCTTAAGAGGTGGCTTTTAAAGGGCAAAACCGTATGGAGGGCTTCGACCTGCTCCAAAGCGGACAATACCTCTGAGGAGAAGCAGTCGCATCCGCTGTCTGAGACTGGTGGGGACGAGGTCGGAAGGCGGCGGATTCCCCGGTAGCGCTGGATGCGCGGGCCGGAGGCCGACCTCACCTTGACCTCAATAATGGTGCTTTCGTTGAGAACCCTTGACCCTGGCACAGACCCCTTCGCTGAGGGGGCTATGTTGTGGGAATAAAGGGTCTCGGACTTAGTCCCATATCGACTAGATAGCGGAGAGGTCAGTTCCTTAAATGAAGGGAGGCAACCCCTTTCTCTTCAAAGGCGCCTTTTAAAGGGCAAAACCGTGAGGAAGGCTTTGACCTGCTCCAAAGCAAACAATACCTCTGAGGAGAAGCAGTCGCCTCCGCTGTCTGAGACTAGTGGGGACGAGGTCGGAAGGCGGCAGATCCTTCTGTAGCGCTGGATGCGCGAGCCGGAGGCCGACCTCACCTTGACCTCAACACTTCTTTATAGAGTGTTTTCTCAAATGTGGATAAATTTGATTCAAATTTCTCTCATGCCTGGCTTTCCAGCATTTTTATTAAAGGGGTCCCAAACAATATTTGGGATCCTTTGTCACCCTTGTTTGTTTGTTTTGGTAGCGATGTTTAGGGGAGAATGTTGCCGCTTGCGAAGAACGGTGATGGTCTTTCAAGAAATGTGGTTGAGAGTAAAAAGATTCTAACCTATACTGATGGAGATAATTTTGAGCAGATTGGTAATGTTATTCTTTTTCTTTTTAGAAGAATTGTCAAGACTTCAGTCATTTTAATGGATGATGATCAGTGGAATCTTAGTGTCTCTCTCCGTTGTATTAGTACTAGAGTTTATATTTTTTTCCAATCAAGTGCCTTGGCCTGCCTTTAAGACCGGATAAACTTCATAGGACCGGCTTTAAGTTAATCTAAAAGATGATCCATTTTGCTTTGTATTCTTACGAATACTGTGTAAGATTTAATTTGTTTGTGTATAATATATTTTTTTTCATTCTTGATGCGTATTGTATAAGATTTGATTTTATAAAATATGTATTTTTTTATTTTTGATGCATATTGTGTGAGATTTAATTCTCTCATACCATGTGAGTTTGATTCTGTACAATATATATTTTTCATTCTTGATGAATATTATATGAAATTTGATTCCCTTTTCTTTGATACGTGGCTGTTGATGCCATATGAATAAAATATAGAAAACTTCTCTCCTTCGGTGCCTCTCATTACCACTCTTATCAAGTATGCAAAAATATGCAAGCTTTCCGCCCAATGGAGTTTACATGCTTGCTTGCTCTAATGGCGTTATGTTTGAGCCAGTTTTACAGTGCCCTGCAATGTGATTAAGAGAAGGTTAATAGAGCCACGCACTCAAGCATAATTTCTCACAAGTGCAAATCAAATTACAGTGGCTTGCACTTCAGAAAAAAGGGGAAAAAAAATTACAGTGCCTAGTGACGAGAAGGGAAGAAGGGCCACATGAGATGACGCATTTCTTTTTTTTTGGTACAACGGCGGCTCATACTTTACGGGTGTGGATACGGCTAACAAAATCTGAAAATAACAAAGCAGAAAGAGACTCCGGCACTGTGTTCTTGCTCGCACGCATTTGCAAATCAAATTCCAGCACATTTGTATAAGAGGGGACATAAGGAACCAGTAGCAACCTTGGTATCCCTCACACTCTTTCCAGCAATTGCATGACTTCTGATTCATTTGGGAAAGAAGGAATTGCTCCTTTCTTGGTAGCAGTGATTGCCCCACATGCATTCGCAAATCTCAGTATTTCCCTCAATTTATTCTCATCCTGCAAACCACCACAACATTCCATGTTAGTAGACCAAAATGCTTCCAATAAGTTTGGCACCTCGAAAATATTTCAAGTTATACTTGATACAAAATTATGATGGTTGCCATATAGCTCACTTGCAAAGCTGATTTGTCCTCGACGATCTTTCGGAGCAGGGAACCAATGAATGCATCACCTGCCCCTGTTGTGTCCACTTGCTGGACGGCGAAGGATTCGACTGCTCCATGGAAATCCTACAATTCAAGAGACAACAAATCTCATCATAAAGTCTATGGTTGAAGAATTCATATCATTTGGGCCAAGAATGTCTATAGAAAGGCTAATGAAGCTGCAGATTGGATGGCTTCTTTTGTGGTTAATCATTTCAGGGTTCTCTAGACCGGTGAGAAGAGATGTTGTCTAGAGCGCTCCAAAACTTAGTTACTTTTTTTTTTAATATATATATTCATGCTAGAATTGTATGAATTTATCTGTTATAGCACAAAAAAAAACCAACTCTTGTGAATTACTTGTAATGCATGGACCTCAGGGGCACATAGGAAATTACACCTTTGTGTAGTATTTGCATCCCTTCTTGCCAATGGTGACCAAGAGAAGCTTCAGATTTGGCTGCCAGAGCTTCATGGCTACCTCATCTTCGACCGACGCCTCGTCGGTAAGGAATTCCAGCTCGACATCGCTGACCTTGATGATGTCGGCCTGGTCCCATATGCTCATGATCTGCTCTCGGGCCTCCGCCGGCGACGGCCATAGCAGCAATCGGAGATTAACGTCGTAGGAGAGTAGTGCACCAGCTTCCTTCGCCACCTCCATTGCTCTCAAATGCGCGGATCTGCAGGGCTCTGCAATCAAGCTTATCGATCCAAAGTGGAAAACTGCAGCCTGAAGATTCATCCATAAAATTCAACAACCATAAAACTCAAAAAATTTTATGTGAGATTCATAAAATTCAACAAACTTACTAATCACAGGAACAAACAACATAACGTTACAACTTAGATCTGGACATCTGGTTATGACATGGTGAGGAGGCTGAGAAATGACACAAAAGTAATCAAATATAATATACCAAAACGACCAAGTAATAACTAAAACATAAGAATCCATTGATAACAAAAAAAGATGGTAAAGAAATCAAAAGTGCATTCAGATTCAACAAAACAGAAACTATAAACAAGTAAACAACTAATAGTAAACTTTAAAAACCAAAAGACACTTGATTACGAAAAAGGAAAAAAAAGAAACAGAGTCGTAGAAAAGAAGAGAGAGAAAGGGATGGGGAGTTACGCTTCTGATGAGATCAAGATTGAGCTCGGACTCGGTGAGAAGCATGTCGGCGCTCGGGTTGCGGTAGAACATGAACTCGCGCTCGCCGTCTTTGCGGAGGGTGACGAAGGCGAGCGCGGTGCGTGCGCCGGAGTCGAACGTGATGCCGGCGTCGACGACGCCGTTGTCGCGGAGGATCGCCGCCAGCATGCGGCCGAACACGTCGTCGCCGAGCTTTCCGACGAATGCGGAGCGGCCGCCGAGCCGGGTGACGGCGACGGCGACGTTGGCCGGAGCGCCGCCGGGGGCCTTCAGGAACCCGGGGGCCTCGGCCAGCGACACGCCGGCGACCGTCGGCACGAAGTCGATGAGCATCTCGCCGAAGCTCACAACCAGGCACCGGTCGGCCTGGCGGTTCTCCATGGCCGTATG